>NC_086447.1:350989977-351589977 GCF_028390025.1 Pseudophryne corroboree
TCAACCTTCCTGGCGGCCTCATCCAGCCTTAAGTCCCAATTTTGAGTGGCATAATCACCTTGGCCGAAACGAATGCCTAAAATTTTTATCTCTGGGCCAGCCGGGGGGAGATCATCCGGAAGGTCAAAACCAGAACCCTCCTCCCCCATCCAGAAAACTTCACTCTTCTCTTGGTTTACCTGGGAGCCCGAAACCTCCGAATACTCCCTGACAATTGCCACAACCGCACCTGCCTCCGCCTCATCAGACAGAACAATTGTGACATCGTCAGCATAGGCCACCACCTTTAACGGACATTCCGGGCTCAGCAGGACCCCCCTTACCGCATCACCCTCCAGTCTCCTTACGAACGGGTCAATGGCAAAGACATATAGGAGGGGACTCAGCGGGCAACCCTGTCTGACACCCGAACTCACAGCGAAAGCCGGACCTATCCAACCATTGATCAGAGGGAAGCTTTCAGCTTGCCTGTAGATAGCACGCAGCCAATCAACCACCCTCACTGGGAGGCCATACCAATCCAGCAGGGCCCACAGGTAATCGTGATTAACCCTATCAAAGGCCTTCGATTGATCCAAAGCCAGAAGATACTTTCCCCACTTGTCAGCACGACACCTCTCAACGGCCTCCCGGATGCCAAGGACAGCACTAAAGGTGCTCCGGCCTTTGACAGTACAGTGCTGAGAAGAGGAAAGCAACAGCCCGGAAACTTCCATCAGCCTATTGAAGATGACTTTTGCCAGAATCTTCCTATCCACATTCAGAAGAGCGATGGGGCGCCAATTCTCAATGTGGGTTGGATCTTTACCTTTAGAGAGCAAGATAAGGGCAGATGACCTCATGGAGGGAGGAAGCAAGCCCTCGCCCAGGCATTCATTAAAGACCTCCGTGAGACGGGGGGCCAAAAAATCGCTAAAAGCTTTAAAAAACTCGGAGGTTAACCCATCCGGACCTGGGGATTTTTTAACTGCCAAAGAACCAATGGCCACTCTCACCTCATCCACCGTTATGTCACTCCCCAAACCATCAAGCGCACTGCCGTGACTCTCAAGCCCCGGAGTCCCCCTCAGAAATCGATCCATCCTCTCTCTGTCAAGCGACCCCCCAGACAAAAGGTCAGAGTAGAAGGAGCGCACCACACCCAGAATGCCCTCCCGCTCTTTCTGAAGGACACCCTGAGCATCGCGCAACCCCCTCACCTCCTTTGCACTGACCGAGTTCCTACAGCTCTGAAAGGGATCCGGCGAGTGGTATTTCCCGTAATCCCTCTCCAGAACCAAAGAAGCATACCGGTCGTACTGATACTCCTTCATCTGGGCTTTCACCCGGGAGATCTCCCCACCATCTCCCTGCTCAGAGATCAGGAAATCTAATCTCTTTCTCAAAGCCTGATAGGTATTCTGACGTACCAAGTTCCGTTTGGCTACGAGGCTACGAAAAAAACTGCGAGTCCTTTTCTTACATACCTCCCACCACTCAGACCTACTCCAACCAGCCTCCAATAAAGACTCCTGGGCTTCAAAGAAGTCCCTGAAGGACTGTCTGACCTCATCCTCCAGCAGGAGCTCAGAGTTCAGGCGCCACAGGCCCCGCCCCTTTTGAGGAGTTTCCGAAGCGTTCAAAGAAGTAGACAGGAAAACGTGATCGGAGAACTCTACTGCCTTTAGCACAGGTGCCGAAGTTTTCGAGCTTTCCTTAACAAAAAACCTATCTATCCTACTCTTGCATCTACCTCTAAAGTAGGTGAAACCCGTGAGATCTGGTGAATGACGAACGTGTACATCCACCAAACCTGCCTGACTAACCATACTTGCTAGAAAAATGGAATCATAGCCCAGAGTAGTTTTTGAGCCTCCCCTGTCCTTAGGCCTAATGACAGTGTTGAAGTCACCGCCAAAAACCACTTGCTGGGCCGTAAAAAGATATGGCTTTATCTCCCTGAAGAGACATTTCCTATCCCATTTAGACTGCGGACCATAGACATTTATTAGCCTTAGGTCATGTCCCTTCAAGTTAACATCCAAAATCATACATCTGCCTACTTGGAGCTCAATAACCCGCTTGATGGTTACCATGCCAGTAAAAAGCACCGCCAACCCACCGTACGGCTCGGCCGCAAGAGACCAGTAGGACGGGCCGTGCCTCCACTCACTCTTTGCCTTGTGGAGGTCCGCCAACCCGCCTATCCTTGTCTCCTGCAAAAACAAAAAATCAGCCTCAACCGTGCCGAAAAAATCATAGGCCATATAACGAGCACGTTCGGACAAGATAGAAGCTACATTAATGGTAGCAAACTGTATAGGCTGGGGAGCCATCCTTCAGGGTTATTGCAAGTAGGACCCAACTTACTTCTTCTTTACCTGTCTTTCGGAATCCTCATCTGAGGAACCCCATCTCTTAGCACGGATTCCCGTCGGCAGGCACTCCCCCTCCACCACGACCACCTCTTCCTCAGAGGAGGCACTGCCCGGAAGAAAGGAGCCAAGCGAACAGGGCACCACACTAACATCTGACACCCCTGT
Source organism: Pseudophryne corroboree (assembly GCF_028390025.1). Taxonomy (NCBI): domain Eukaryota; kingdom Metazoa; phylum Chordata; class Amphibia; order Anura; family Myobatrachidae; genus Pseudophryne; species Pseudophryne corroboree. The sequence goes on from NC_086447.1 coordinate 350,992,500, forward strand.
TTGAACAGAGGCAACCTTAAGCACCTGAAGGGGTTGCGGATCAGGAGGATCAGGTGCAGGCAAAACCAAGGGGTCAGGAAAAGCAACCACAGAGGATGCACCTCCAACCACCAATGCATGAGAGACCATACTCTGAGCCACCGGAGCCTCCGGGATCCTGCCCCGCACGACAGGCACAGGGGAAGGGACCGCTACCCCCAAAGAGCTTTGCCCTAAAGTCGGAGCCATGCTCTCCACTGTTAGGTTTGCTGACTGAGCCCTTCTGCCACCCACCAGGAAATCCTCACGTGAAATACCTGGGCCATCTACGTCCTTCTTCCCCTTCCCTTTCCCCTTGCCCTTACCACCCTGCACCATATCATCACGGTAAGGGGATGATCCTCTCACTTTGACCCTGCGCCTACGCATAACTCTCTGCTGCAGGACCAGGTCACCATTCTCGGTTCTCACTATCTCACCATCCGCCTCATCCTCAGAGGTCAAAGCATTGAACCTGTTCGATAGGACGAGACCCTCCGACCCCTTGTGCTTTTTAGCACCACCTTTCCCCTTCACCACCAACTGGAAAGGCTCCTCCACCACCACCTGCACCTTTTGAACACCCTGGCCCAGAGGTTCCATTTCAACACTGCCACCGGGAGTCTGCACTGAATCCATACCGCTAACCTTTGCGACCTCAGCCACCTCTATTGGTACCACCACAGGAAGGGGGGGAAGGACACCAACCCGACCAACCTCCACTTCCGCTCTCCTGGTCACCTCCACCAGCTCCTCATCCTGCGCTGTATTATGGAAAGCCGAGGGGCAACGGCTGAATGGGTGACCCTCCACACCACACAAATTGCAAATAATGCCCTCGCAGTCCCTCGCCAAATGACCCACACCATTGCACTTGGAGCATTTTTGCGCGGGGCAGTCCTTGCTAATGTGGCGAAAATCACCACATCTGTGACACATGCGAGGCTGACCCGGGTAAAAACACTGAATCCGGTCCCTGCCAATGTAGGCGGCCGACGGGACATGGACCGCATGTCTCAACCGAACCTTGGCCTCCCAAGCACCGCCCCACACCTCCAACGACCCAGGGGCCTTGACCAGGGGGGTCTGCAAGGAGTCAACATATCGCAATAACCAAAAAGTTAGATCAACCACACTTATTGACTCGTTTCTGACCAAAATTGTTACCTTTACTGTGTCCTGACGCGTGATTGCAAATGCCTTGAACTTGCACCAATACGTCAAATTTTTATAGACTGGCCAGTAGGACCAGAACATCTGTAGACCGTTATAGGTCATGAAACTGAGATCAAAATCCGGTGTTCCCACCGGATGAATGCAAGCGAAAAGATCATCCGCCTTAAAGCCCATCTTGAAGAATTCTATTAGAAAGTCAGTACGAGACGGGGGGGTACCTTCACTCCATCCACTTGAGCTGCACCGCATTGCGGCGCTTCACAGGCTGCCCACCACCACTAGAGACCGGTGCAATCCTAGACCCGCCACCAGGCACATCCGTCACCACCTTGGCATAGGAGTTATCTGATCCTGAGACCACCACCGGAGCCACCACCGCACCTTGCACCGATTTACCACCACCACCTTGCATCGGTATACCACCACCAGCACCACTAGAGGAAGCAAGAACACCACCACCAACAACAGACCGACCTAAGGCTTGCCCCTGCGCAACCACTTTCTTCTGTTGCTCCGCCAACAGTGCCAGAGCTGGTCTGGCTCTAAGCGGAATCTCCAGACTCCCATATATTGAGTCCACTACAGCCATCTCCTGAACACCCAGCACCTCCTTATTCAGAGCTGGCAGACCTTGGGCCAACCTATCACTGACCACACTGCAAACATTCTTAGGTACACCATTGGACAAAATTCCATCAGCTGCTGGGGGAACATCCTCAGTACCCACCGCAGATGGCTTCGACGGCGGCACCTCCTTCCCTTTACCAGCAGAAATATCAGAGACCCTCTCTAACTCCAGAGGGGTCATCACAACGCTGCAAGGCCTTAAAGCAACAGTCTCACACAATAGTTCTTTCTCAGGTAACTCTTCCTCCAACACCCGAATCTGAGCGTAGAAGGGGTGCTCCCCCTCCACCACCTCCACCACCTCAATGTCCTGAGCCACCATGTTAGGCGGCAAGTCCACACTCAGAGCCACCTCCGTTGACTTTGCTTTAATAGCAGCTACCACAGACTCAAGGAGACACTGCTTACTCCGCAACTTCTCCTCAATCTCCTCCAAGTCTTTGGTAATGGCAGGCCTGTCCCTACTGTAGGAAGTATTACGCTTCTTTCTCTTCGCCGCAACTACCCTCGTAAGTCTTGCAATTTCCGCCTCAAGCTCGGCTACCGAAGCCTCTGCGCTCGATGGGTCCGCCACACCTTGCGACGCATCAGGCACATGTGACATGGCCATCCCTGACTGCATTGGCGGTGAAGGACAACACTCCGAGGTCTCACCCGACGGACTGACATCACCATCCACAGCAGGCGCAGAAACTTCCACAAGCATGTCAGGCTCCTCTTGACACTGCAGCGCTAAATCCTGCACCGCAAACTCAGCCGCGCCAGGGTCCCTGCTTGGCACCCCGTCAGATCCAGAGGACTGCAGATCCCCCCCAAGGGTCACCCCCACCTTCTCTTGCGGAATGTCCCCATATGCAGCAAGCTCCACACACATAGACTCAGCAGATATTTCTTCAATGCAGGCAGCACTACATATATCAGCTCCAGCAACATCCACCATCTGAACAACTGGGGACATAGAGACATCCATCACTGTACTTTCAGCATTCGGATCCAAATCGCCAGGACCCCCACCACCTTCAGCCACAGATGGCAGAACAATTGCAGCCACAGAGGGGGCTAGAACAGAGTTGCCAGTAGCACCTGGCAGAGCACCTGCAGCCATCATCCTTAACACAGGGTCCACTATGTCAGGGGCAGCACTATCGACCAAGTCCCCAGTAACACACTCCAGACCCCCCACAGACACACCTGCGGCCGCCATTTTAGAAGCGGGACCCGCGGGTGTCGATGAAATAGACACATGAACAGCTTGCCCCTCACAGTCCTGTCCCCCCACAGTCCCAAACATGGTACTCACGTCACCCACGGCCGTCAGGGGGGGCTGGGAACCAGCACTGGTCTCTGGCTGCAAATCCTCCTTAAGCTGCACAGACGACGCCAGGGGGGGGGGGGCAACTTGCACGGGGGAATTAACTGCCTTCCACTAGGCAGAATTGCATGAAACTTGGCAGGCTTGTTTATATGTGTTGGAACTTCACTCGTGTGAATTTTCAGCCCGATAGTCCCTTGGCCCACGGAGATAGACTCCTCCAAACACAGTTTCATATCTGTTAAATCCACGGCTGCCATTTTGGGACACACTGCAGCAGCATCAGGCACAGGCTTGTTGCAGACTTTATCCTGCTTTTCCATGGATTTAAGGACATATCCAGGGGCTCCTCCAACTCCTCTCCCCCTGGGGAGTCCATTTCCACTGGGGTGGCACCCCAAAAAATGCTCCAAACAGGCTTTTCCACACTGATTTGAAGAGCTCCTCTCACACCTCACCGCGGCTGCTGGCACCAGACTTGCCCTCCAATGGGTCCTCGTTAAAGGATTTAAAGTGTACTCATTCCAATTACAGGGCCTCGAAAGAGTCCTGTATTGTTATTTTTCGTCACTACCTCCCCGAGTCGGGAGTGGGTAATTTGCGCGCCTGCTGCCTTCCTTGGATGTGGTAGCCGTTTCTCAGGCTCCCTCTCCGGAATCGAACCCTGATTCCCCGTTACCCGTGGTCACCATGGTAGGCGCAGAAAGTACCATCGAAAGTTGATAGGGCAGACATCCGAATGCGTCGTCGCCGTCACGGGGACGTGCGATCGGCCCGAGGTTATCTAGAGTCGCCAGAGAGGCCGGGGGCGGCGGGAGGCCGGGGGCGGCGGGAGGCCGGGGCCGACCCGCCGGGAACCCCCGGATTGGTCTTGGACTGATAAATGCACGCATCCCTGGGGGTCAGCGCTCGTCGGCATGTATTAGCTCTAGAATTACCACAGTTATCCAAGTAACGGGGTCGAGCGATCAAAGGAACCATAACTGATTTAATGAGCCATTCGCAGTTTCACTGTACCGGCCGTGTGTACTTATACGTGCATGGCTTAATCTTTGAGACAAGCATATGCTACTGGCAGGATCAACCAGGTAGCTCTCGGTATCGGCCGGCGCGCGCCCGAACATCGGGGGCCGCGGCGCGCACCGTCTCGAAAGCGGAGGGTCCGCCGGACCGGGCTCCGTCCACCGACGCACGGCAGGGCGGACCGGGGCGGGTCTCGAGCCGAGCGGGCACTCAGAAAATATGGGGACGGGAGGAGGAGGACTGCCGTCCCCGGTCAGGGCCGATTGGGAAGCTCGGAGTCAGAGTGGACGGCGGGGCCCGGCCGCCACCGCACCGTCGGGCGGACACCCCGGGGAGGGGCAACATCACCACGCTAGATTTCGCCTGTTTTCTCCTCACCCGACAACCCGTTCGATAGGAAACCTGTGCAAGCCGTCCTGGGGGATGGTTTTTTTTCGCTGGGACGGCAGCAACTGCCCCCAGCCCCACCTCATCCCGATCTACACCTGACGGGTTTCATCTGGTCCCGGGGGGGTGAAAGGGTGTAAAGAAGTTCCACCTCGCGAGGCTCCATCGCCCTTCCGGGGTGCCACCGTCTGGCGCACGGGCGAACGCGGCTTCCGCCGGCTCCCTCCGAAAAGCACCTCCCGCTCTCCCTGCGTCTCCTGGACGGTCTCGCTCCGAGTCTGCGCTTCTCTCTCGCCCTGCCGCCAGACTCGGCTCCGCTCCCGCGCTCTCTCGCGCTCTGACCTCCGCCCCGTCCGGCCCTCCCGTCCACGGCGGGGGAGGTCCGGCAGGCAAACCCTTCCGTGCGACCGCCTCGCCGGAGCGGGGGCGGCGCGCAGGGCCCTCTCCTGGGGCTGCAAGGAGCGGCCATCGGGGCTGGCCGCGTCCTCGGATCTCGATGCGGCGCTCATTCGGTTCCTGGGAAATCGTGTGCTCCGCCGGGGTCCGGGGGCGAGCGCCCTTCGCTGGGCGAGGGGGACGCTTCCCCGGCACCCCTGGCGGCATCAGACGCCTGCGGGTGCCGGCGGACGGAGCAGACCGCGCCGCACGGGGTACGGGTGCGGGGCCCGCCCGGCTCCGGAAACCGGAGCGATCGGGCGGACGCCTGGGGACCGGACGCCCTCTCCGGGCCGAGAGGTTCCGGGCGCGCCGTGGGCAGAGGGAGGGTCTGGTTCGCCTGGAGCCGGCCGAGACCCCTGGGTTCCGGCCGAGCGATCGTCCCTCCCCGCCGGGGCGCGGGGTGCCACATCGATCGGGTTGCTGAAAGAAAAGAGTAATTTTCATTCGGTTCACTGTTTCCATACCGTAATCCATCCGCCACCTGTAAATCTCGCTCAGGGGGTCCTCTCGGACGTAGTGGGACGGGAGGCGCGCGCGACACTTTCGCGGTGCGCCCTGCAATTTTTCTCCGAGGCCTTGGAAGTGCCTCCCAGCCTGAGGAACACCAGTCCGCACTCATCGGCGAAACTTCCACAAATTGCAGTACCAGATTTGGCCCGCTGGGGGGCGCTGCCTCCGGGGGAGAAGGAGACGTGCCCAGGCCGTACGTCGGGCTCCAACGGACACCCATCTTGACCCTTTATAGGCCCCATCGGGGAGATGGTCCTGCCCATGCTGATATCGGAGCTCCACAGCTATCCTCTCACAAACCCATTCGCCGGAGCTCCAAAAATCATTTGGTTCACTGTTTCCATACCGTAATCCATCCGCCACCTGTAAATCTCGCTCAGGGAGTCCTCTCGGACGTAGTGGGACGGGAGGCGCGCGCGACACTTTTGCGGTGCGCCCTGCAATTTTTCTCCGAGGCCTTGGAAGTGCCTCCCAGCCTGAGGCACACCGGTCCGCACTCATCGGCGAAACTTCCACAAATTGCAGTACCCGATTTGGCCCGCTGGGGGGCGCTGCCTCCGGGGGAGAAGGAGACGTGCCCGGCCCGTACGTCGGGCTCCAACGGATGCCCGCCGTGGACCCTTTATAGGCCCCATCCTGGTCCTGCCATGCTGTTATCGGAGCTCCACGGCTATCTTGTCACTAAACCTTTTATTTGAGCTCCAGGGCTTTTTGCTTTTTGTAACCCGGTTCCTGGAGCCCTGCCTGGGCAAAATCGGATGCAAGAAGGCCCTGCCCATGCTGATCTCTGAGCTCCGCGCATCTTCTGTCACGGGTCCTTTCGCAAAAGCTCCAGGGAAACAGGCTTTTCGGCCCCGGACAGAGTCCCGGCTCTCTCGCTCGCCTCGTTGGTACCTACTGATCCGGCGGAGGTGTTCTCCGGCGGGTAGCGACACGGACGGCCGAGGACGCGCTTCACCCAGGCTTCAACCATCTCCTCCCCGAGCCCCTGGAAGTGCCGCTGGGCCGCGGGCGCCCCGGTCCGCACTCATCCGCGACACTTCCGCGCTGGAGTCCGACGCTCGCCGGCCGCGTCCCCCGGCCCGCGGGGGCCCGGGGGGAGGCCCGACGCGTGCGGGGGGAGGCGGCGGGCGGCGGGGGCGCCCCCGCGCCACCCAACAGCGCCCCCCGGTGGCCAGAGGCGGCTCGGAGCGAGACGATCGGGGGGGAACGGCGGCGCGTGACCCGCCCCGGCCCCCTTGGCCCAGCGGACGGGCAGGCGGCTCCCGGGCGACCCCCCGATCCCCGCCGCGGCGCCCCCCGGTGGCCGCCTGACGCCACTGCGGGGGGTGCAGATTCCGTGTGTCCTCTCGGATAAAAACAAAAGAAACGATTCCCGTTGGGCGAAAGTAAGTGGGACGCAGGGCCCCGGGCCCCGCCGGTCCGCGCGCGCGGCGCCCCCCGCTGGCCGGTCGAAGGGATGACAAAAATAAAATGAAAAAAAATTCAAAAAAGCACTCGCCCCAAACAGACGAAAGGTACCCGGTCCGCCCGGATGAACCCTCCCCCGTGTCCCCGCCGCGGCGCCCCCCGCTGGCCAGCCGAGGTAATACACGATTGAGAGGGGGGGAGTGAAAAAAAAGGGCAAAAAATGAAAAACACCCCACCCATTTGAATGCAAAGTCCCGGAGCGGCCAGGGGTGGACGCCGGTCCGCGCGCACGGCGCCCCCCGCAGGCCAGTTGAAGGGAAGAATGGAACGAGACTAAAAGATAAAAAAAATTCAAAAAAGCACTCGCCCCAAACAGATGAAATGTACCCGGTACGCCCGTGTCCCCGCCGCGGCGCCCCCCGCTGGCCAGCCGAGGTAATACACGATTGAGAGGGGGGAAGTGAAAAAAAAGGGCAAAAAATGAAAAACACCCCACCCATTTGAATGCAAAGCCCCGGAGCGGCCAGGGGTGGACGCCGGTCCGCGCGCACGGCGCCCCCCGCAGGCCAGTTGAAGGGAAGAACGGAACGAGACTAAAAGATAAAAAAAATTCAAAAAAGCACTCGCCCCAAACAGATGAAATGTACCCGGTACGCCCGTGTCCCCGCCGCGGCGCCCCCCGCTGGCCTGCCGAGGTAATACACGATTGAGAGGGGGGAAGTGAAAAAAAAGGGCAAAAAATGAAAAACACCCCACCCATTTGAATGCAAAGCCCCGGAGCGGCCAGGGATGGACGCCGGTCCGCGCGCACGGCGCCCCCCGCAGGCCAGTTGAAGGGAAGAACGGAACGAGACTAAAAGATAAAAAAAATTCAAAAAAGCACTCGCCCCAAACAGATGAAATGTACCCGGTACGCCCGTGTCCCCGCCGCGGCGCCCCCCGCTGGCCAGCCGAGGGAATACACGATTGAGATTAAAAAAAAAAAACAGGCAAAAGACAAAAACACACCACCGATTTAAATGCAGTGTTCACGAGCGCCAGTCCGCGCGCGCGGCGCCCCCTGCTGGCCGCGTAAAAAAAAAATAATAATAATCCACCGTTGCGAATTTGCGATGTTTCCGGTACGGCGGCGGCGGGGAGGCGTCTCCCCTCGTCGGCGCACCCTGGTGGGGGGAAATAAATGAAAGAAAAAAAAAAAAAGAACAGCCCGGGCTCTCGCCGGCTTCCGCAGCCCGGGCTCCCTCCGGCTTCCGCGGCCCGGGCTCCGTACATACAGACAGCAAATGAAATAACGGACGGATGGATGGAAGAGAAGAACAGCCAGGGATCTCGCCGGCTTCCGCAGCCCGGGCTCCAGCCGGCTTCCGCAGCCTGGGCTCCCTCCGGCTTCCGCGGCCCGGGCTCCCTCCGGCTTCCGCGGCCCGGGCTCCGTACATACAGACAGAAAATGAAATAATGGAAGGATGGAAGAGGAGAACAGCCCGGGCTCTCGTCGGCTACCGCAGCCCAGGCACCCGCCGGCTTCAGCAGCCCGGGCTCCCTCCGGCTTCCGCGGCCCGGGCTCCGTACATACAGACAGCAAATGAAATAACGGACGGATGGATGGAAGAGAAGAACAGCCAGGGATCTCGCCGGCTTCCGCAACCCGGGCTCCAGCCGGCTTCCGCAGCCCGGGCTCCCTCCGGCTTCCGCGGCCCGGGCTCTCTCCGGCTTCCGCGGCCCGGGCTCCCTCCGGCTTCCGCGGCCCGGGCTCCCTCCGGCATCCGCGGCACAGGCTCCGTACATACAGACAGAAAATGAAAAAATGGAAGGATGGAAGAAGAGAACAGCCCGGGCTCTCGCCGGCTACCGCAGCCCGGGCACCCGCCGGCTTCCGCAGCCCGGGCTCCCTCCGGCTTCCGCGGCCCGGGCTCCGTACATACAGACAGCAAATGAAATAACGGACGGATGGATGGAAGAGAAGAACAGCCAGGGATCTCGCCGGCTTCCGCAACCCGGGCTCCAGCCGGCTTCCGCAGCCCGGGCTCCCTCCGGCTTCCGCGGCCCGGGCTCTCTCCGGCTTCCGCGGCCCGGGCTCCCTCCGGCTTCCGCGGCCCGGGCTCCCTCCGGCATCCGCGGCACAGGCTCCGTACATACAGACAGAAAATGAAAAAATGGAAGGATGGAAGAGGAGAACAGCCCGGGCTCTCGCCGGCTACCGCAGCCCGGGCACCCGCCGGCTTCCGCAGCCCGGGCTCCCTCCGGCTTCCGCGGCCCGGGCTCCGTACATACAGACAGCAAATGAAATAACGGACGGATGGATGGAAGAGAAGAACAGCCAGGGATCTCGCCGGCTTCCGCAACCCGGGCTCCAGCCGGCTTCCGCAGCCCGGGCTCCCTCCGGCTTCCGCGGCCCGGGCTCTCTCCGGCTTCCGCGGCCCGGGCTCCCTCCGGCTTCCGCGGCCCGGGCTCCCTCCGGCATCCGCGGCACAGGCTCCGTACATACAGACAGAAAATGAAAAAATGGAAGGATGGAAGAGGAGAACAGCCCGGGCTCTCGCCGGCTACCGCAGCCCGGGCACCCGCCGGCTTCCGCAGCCCGGGCTCCCTCCGGCTTCCGCGGCCCGGGCTCCGTACATACAGACAGCAAATGAAATAACGGATGGATGGAAGAGAAGAACAGCCAGGGATCTCGCCGGCTTCCGCAACCCGGGCTCCAGCCGGCTTCCGCAGCCCGGGCTCCCTCCGGCTTCCGCGGCCCGGGCTCTCTCCGGCTTCCGCGGCCCGGGCTCCCTCCGGCTTCCGCGGCCCGGGCTCCCTCCGGCATCCGCGGCACAGGCTCCGTACATACAGACAGAAAATGAAAAAATGGAAGGATGGAAGAGGAGAACAGCCCGGGCTCTCGCCGGCTACCGCAGCCCGGGCACCCGCCGGCTTCCGCAGCCCGGGCTCCCTCCGGCTTCCGCGGCCCGGGCTCCGTACATACAGACAGCAAATGAAATAACGGATGGATGGAAGAGAAGAACAGCCAGGGATCTCGCCGGCTTCCGCAACCCGGGCTCCAGCCGGCTTCCGCAGCCCGGGCTCCCTCCGGCTTCCGCGGCCCGGGCTCTCTCCGGCTTCCGCGGCCCGGGCTCCCTCCGGCTTCCGCGGCCTGGGCTCCCTCCGGCATCCGCGGCACAGGCTCCGTACATACAGACAGAAAATGAAAAAATGGAAGGATGGAAGAGGAGAACAGCCCGGGCTCTCGCCGGCTACCGCAGCCCGGGCACCCGCCGGCTTCCGCAGCCCGGGCTCCCTCCGGCTTCCGCGGCCCGGGCTCCGTACATACAGACAGCAAATGAAATAACGGACGGATGGATGGAAGAGAAGAACAGCCAGGGATCTCGCCGGCTTCCGCAACCCGGGCTCCAGCCGGCCTCCGCAGCCCGGGCTCCCTCCGGCTTCCGCGGCCCGGGCTCTCTCCGGCTTCCGCGGCCCGGGCTCTCGCCGGGTGAAGATCAGGCGAGAGTAGGGGTGTCCTCCGCTGGACGGGAAGCCCAGGCCGTGGAGCCGCCGCACGGACCGGGGGTTGACCCGGCCGGGGACGGGCAGGAGGCGAGGCCCAGACTCGCTCCCGTCCAGACGGCCCGAGGCCCCTCCTCCCCTCCCGGTGGACCCGCCCCCGACTATTAAGCCCGGCCAGGGAGTCCACGTCGGCCCCCGGGCGGACCAGGGAAGGACCCCCCTTCCGCGCTCCGCCGTGCTCGGAGGCGCTGACGCGCCGGGCGGACGGGGTGCCTCCGGCCAAGTCCCCGGCCGGGACTTGGCTGGCTGGCGAGCGAGGGAGGGCGAGGGTTAGGGCCTCGCCCGTCCCGCGCCCGTCCCCCGCCCCGGGCCAAGTCCCCCGACCGGAGCGGAGCGAGCAGGCCGCCCTAACCCCCCCCGGTGGCACCGCAGCACCGGAGATTATTCGGGGAATGCTCCACAGCGCTGCTGGGGAAGTGTTTGCTTTAAACACACTCTGCATTGCATACACACCGAAACCCATTCCAGTCTGGTAAACGTGATTCTCTGGGACTTGCGAGAATTGTATGCTGGGTAGCTGAGACATGACTCCCCCATCACCTCCCAGGGTCAGACTCATGGGGACCTCATTGTAGGTCCCCACCATGTCGGAGGTCCCGCCAGTGTTGGTGTGCTGTCTGGCCCTTGTCCCCGTTAGGATATATAAACAAGTACACACACACACACACACACACACACACACACACACACACACACACACACACACACACACACACACACACACACACACACACACACACACAGTACACGTATATATACACATGTATATATATCACATGTGTGTGTGTGTGTGTGTTTATATGTTTGTATGTATATACATGTGTATATATATGCATGCACATGGATATATACTGTATGTACTATAATTAATATAAAGTAAACTTTTATTAAGCACTTACAAGTGCCACCAGGAAGACAGCAGGCGGCAGAGGACGCTGGACAGCCATTAATAATACTCATGCAGCAAAAAATAAATAAATAAATAAATAAATAAAAAATATATATATAATTTTTTTTTGGGTGGAGGGGGGTTTCTGGGTGCTCGGAGCCCCCCCTGGGTGTGCCACTGGGTATGGTAGTAGAGAAATCGAACTGGTGATTTGAACACTAATGAGAGTGCAACTATATAAGAATAAACTGATTATGCACAGGTGTTAGGGTTGAAATAAAACATGTGGATCTGCTTTCTGTGTTAGGCAGGAATGCAGCAACTCCCACAGAGTGTAGGATTACGCCCCCTGGACCACAGATGAGAGTCCACAGAAATGAGTTGAATCGGAAAAATAGCAATCAAATAGAATGTTGAATGCCTTTTAAAGGTATACCATATGCTATTGACCATGCAAATGCTAATATTAAGTATCATTCAAAATCATTATCTCAAATGTTTAAGTGAATTCATATATAACTAAACAAGGTACTGTTTGGTTATGTTACCCAAGGACACGATTGAGAAATAGAAACAAAACGTCATCTAGAAGATCTATTTAAAGCCCATGCACCAACCATATTCTAAAAATAATGGTATATAACCCCTGTAGCAAAATCAGATATCAGGGATAATCAAAAAGTAATAATAATTGGTATTTGGCAAGATGTAAGAATGAAAGGATATGTATCCTATTGACAGCACTGCTAGTATCAAATAAAGGGATTGAATATGAAATCTCCCTAATAGCTATAGCTGTTTCTGAACCACAAAATAAGCCACAAAGCTGATAGCTCACAGCAACCGCTCTGTGTGTTTTAATGTAGCTAACAGGGTAGGTGGGCATGAATAATACCCACTATTACACTGTATAAGTGGTGGTTATAACAAGTAAGTGACTGACAGAGGTATTCTTAGTAAAAATAAATCAGGCTGCCGGTGGGGGCAACTAGATATCATACAGTTCCTGAGGCACTATTGTAGTCCATATGTGGGAATCTTTGGGTCTCTGTTTGCTGGTGCCACTGGAAAACACGTTTCACCCGGTTGACGGGCTTGTTCACTTCCTGGTGTGGGGAACGAGTGTCTTCATGTGGTTAAAACATCCTGTGAGTGGGGCGCTAGCCAATTGGATGCGTTCTATATAATGAGAGGGGACGGTGTTGGACTTGCACTAATTGGGGTTCCCCGTCACTTTACGAAAAAATGACACAAAAAAGTAAAAAAACTCAGTCAACCCTTTTCCATGTCGACCTAGCACATGTCGACCTAATGACAATGTCGGCCTAGTGATCACGTCGACCTAATGCATGTCAATCAAACGTGGTCAGCCCAATGTAAGTCGAACTAATGATGTCGACCTAATGAACCACACACCACTCAAACACATAAAAAGAGTTCTCTCTATAGAGTATTATTGTTGCCAGCCAGGTGATGCACATTGTTTGGGCCCTTTAAGACCATCGGCTAGCATAGATATTGTAACAAAGGGGGTCAAAATGCGCATGCGTGGTGGCTGCATTGCGCAGGCGTGTCGTTGCCCAGCAACAGCCGTTGCCAGGCAGCAACGCCGCAAATGAAGTAAGCGGTCGCAGCAGTGACTGCAAGAAGAATGACAGGAGAAAGGCATTCCGGGGCGGCAACTCACTGTTTTCTGAGAGTGGTGCGGCGAGCACAGGCGTGTTCAGGGGTTTGGAGGGCGGATGTCTGACGTCAATTCCGGGACCTGCATCGCTGGATCGATTGCATAGGATAAGTAACTCTTACCCTGGTCTACTGCTACACAAAACTTTTTTTGCATAGCAGGGCTGCACAAGCGTTCGCAGCCTTGCTATGCAAAAAAGACCTCCCCCGGTGGGCAGGCGGCATCTAGTTGATCGCACGGGCAGCAAAAAGTTGCTACGTGCGATCAACTCGGAATAACCCCCAAATTCCCAACTATTTACATTAAGACAAGGCAAACCTTTGGCAATTTGGAAGTGTGACAGTTTAAAAGCACAGTCAGTACCTATCGCGCAGACTTGTGATAAAGCACTTCTTGTTCCTACTATTATCCAGTGATTACATTTAATGATACTGCAGTGCTCACAGCTTATAGTAACAGTCCTCTGCTCCCTTGCTCTGGCTTTCACTGGTAATCAGAGTAGCGTTTGTTCCCTTGCAGTACAAAATGGCTTTATTAATGTGAATAGCACACTTACAGCAATAATCACTCTGGGGCAAATGCACTAAGCTTCGGGGAGTGATAACGTGGAGAGATAAAGGACCAGCCAATCAGCTACTAACTGTCATGCTACAGGCCGTGTTTAAAAATTGACATTTAGGAGCTTATTGGCTGATACTTTATCTCTCTCCACTTTATCACTCTTCAAGGCTTAGTACATCTGACAGCAAACTTTACGGATAAATTGTGCAGCAATGAACAGAACTACGGTAATGTCCAGGACTTGCAAGTGTACTAATACTTTACAGAGCAAGGTATACTTGGATGAACTTATACTGGTTTAGCAGCTTCCTCTCCAATTAATGTCACATCAGGGTGACAAAGGACACTCAGTACTCTAGTAAACAGTAACTGCAATTCTGATTATAAAATGTAATCTTCTGATGCTTTTGCAGTCCTTTTGCTGTATAATTTGTAGGTAGTTTATAAATTAAATATGATTTTTTGTATGTCATTGTGCCTAATTCAGACCTGATCACAAAAGGAAACTCTTCCTCTAAAGAGCAGAACCATGGGGGTAATTCCAAGATGATCGCAGCAGGAAATTTTTTAGCAGTTGGGCAAAACCATGTGCACTGCAGGGGGGCCAGATATAACGTGCAGAGAGAGTTAAGGCCCATACACACTAGCCGAGTTTGAGCTCAAAGTAGCTCACTTTTGGCATTTTGAGCTACTTTGAGCTTAAACTTGGCCAGTGTGTATGGCCGGGCGATGAGCGGTGAGCGGTGATGCGCGCTCCCACATCATCACTATCCTCCGCCATCCGTCTGACTGTTTTACCAGCCGAGTGAACCACTTTCCACTAGTGATGAGCGGGTTCGGTTTCTCGGAAACCGAACCCCCCCGAACTTCACCCTTTTTATACGGGTCCGAGCCATACTCGGATTCTCCCGTATGGCTCGGTTAACTCGAGCGCGCCCGAACGTCATCATCCCGCTGTCGGATTCTCGCGAGATTCGGATTCTATATAAGCAGCCGCGCGTCGCCGCCATTTTCACTCGTGCATTGGAAATGTTAGGGAGAGGACGTGGCTGGCGTCCTCTCCGTTATTGTTGAACTTGATTGTGCATTATTGCTTAATTGTGGGGAGGGCTGGGGAGCAGCTGTATAATATAGGAGGAGTACAGTGCAGAGTTTTGCTGATCAGTGACCACCAGTTATCCGTTCACTGCCTGAAAAAAACGCTCCATACCTGTGCTCAGTGTGCTGCATATATCTGTGCTCACACTGCTTAATTGTGGGGACTGGGGAGCAGCTGTATTATATAGCAGGAGTACAGTGCAGAGTTTTGCTGACAGTGACACCAGTATACGTTGTCTGCCTGAAAAACACTGCTGTACCTACCTCTGTGTCGTCATTAAGTATACTATCCATCTACATTCTATACCTGTGGTGCATTTTAGTTTTGCAGTTTGCTGACACAGTGACCACCAGTATACTATATATAGCAGTACGGTACGGAAGGCCACTGCTGTACCTACCTCTGTGTCGTCATTAAGTATACTATCCATCTACATTCTATACCTGTGGTGCATTTTAGTTTTGCAGTTTGCTGACACAGTGACCACCAGTATACTATATATAGCAGTATGGTACGGAAGGCCACTGCTGTACCTACCTCTGTGTCGTCATTAAGTATACTATCCATCTACATTGTATACCTGTGGTGCATTTTAGTTTTGCAGTTTGCTGACACAGTGACCACCAGTATACTATATATAGCAGTACGGTACGGAAGGCCACTACTGTACCTACCTCTGTGTCGTCATTAAGTATACTATCCATCTACATTCTATACCTGTGGTGCATTTTAGTTTTGCAGTTTGCTGACACAGTGACCACCAGTATACTATATATAGCAGTACGGTACGGAAGGCCACTGCTGTACCTACCTCTGTGTCGTCATTAAGTATACTATCCATCTACATTCTATACCTGTTGTGCATTTTAGTTTTGCAGTTTGCTGACACAGTGACCACCAGTATACTATATATAGCAGTACGGTACGGAAGGCCACTGCTGTACCTACCTCTGTGTCGTCATTAAGTATACTATCCATCTACATTCTATACCTGTGGTGCATTTTAGTTTTGCAGTTTGCGGACACAGTGACCACCAGTATACTATTTATAGCAGTACGGTACGGAAGGCCACTGCTGTACCTACCTCTGTGTCGTCATTAAGTATACTATCCATCTAGATTCTATACCTGTGGTGCATTTTAGTTTTGCAGTTTGCTGACACAGTGACCACTAGTATATATAGCAGTACGGTACGGAAGGCCACTGCTCTACCTACCTCTGTGTCGTCAAGTATACTATCCATCCATACCTGTGGTGCATTTCAGTTGTGCGCAGTATATATAGTAGTAGGCCATTGCTATTGATACTGGCATATAATTCCACACATTAAAAAATGGAGATCAAAAATGTGGAGGTTAAAATAGGGAAAGATCAAGATCCACTTCCACCTCGTGCTGAAGCTGCTGCCACTAGTCATGGCCGAGACGATGAAATGCCATCAACGTCGTCTGCCAAGGCCGATGCCCAATGTCATAGTAGAGAGCATGTAAAATCCAAAAAATGCCATTTACGACACGGAGTGGCAAGGAACGGCTGAGGCCCTGGCCTATGTTCATGGCTAGTGGTTCAGATTCACATGAGGATGGAAGCACTCATCCTCTCGCTAGAAAAATGAAAAGACTTAAGCTGGCAAAAGCACAGCAAAGAACTGTGCGTTCTTCTAAATCACAAATCCCCAAGGAGAGTCCAATTGTGTCGGTTGCGATGCCTGACCTTCCCAACACTGGACGGGAAGAGCTTGCGCCTTCCACCATTTGCACGCCCCCTGCAAGTGCTGGAAGGAGCACCCGCAGTCCAGTTCCTGATAGTCAAATTGAAGATGTCACTGTTGAAGTACACCAGGATGAGGATATGGGTGTTGCTGGCGCTGGGGAGGAAATTGACAAGGAGGATTCTGATGGTGAGGTGGTTTGTTTAAGTCAGGCACCCGGGGAGACACCTGTTGTCCGTGGGACGAATATGGCCATTGACATGCCTGGTCAAAATACAAAAAAAATCAGCTCTTCGGTGTGGAATTATTTCAACACAAATGCAGACAACAGGTGTCAAGCCGTGTGTTGCCTTTGTCAAGCTGTAATAAGTAGGGGTAAGGACGTTACCCACCTAGGAACATCCTCCCTTATACGTCACCTGCAGCGCATTCATCATAAGTCAGTGACAAGTTCAAAAACTTTGGGTGACAGCGGAAGCAGTCCACTGACCACTAAATCCCTTCCTCTTGTAACCAAGCTCCTGCAAACCACACCACCAACTCCCTCAGTGTCAATTTCCTCCTTGCCCAGGAAAGCCAATAGTCCTGCAGGCCATGTCACTGGCAAGTCTGACGAGTCCTCTCCTGCCTGGGATTCCTCCAATGCATCCTTGAGTGTAACGCCTACTGCTGCTGGCGCTGCTGTTGTAGCTGCTGGGAGTCAATCGTCGTCCCAGAGGGGAAGTCGGAAGACCACTTGTACTACTTCCAGTAAGCAATTGACTGTCCAACAGTCCTTTGCGAGGAAGATGAAATATCACAGCAGTCATCCTGCTGCAAAGCGGATAACTCAGGTCTTGTCAGCCTGGGTGGTGAGAAAAGTGTGTCCGGTATCCACCGTTAATTCACAGGCAACTAGAGACTTGATTGAGGTACTGTGTCCCCGGTACCAAATACCATCTAGGTTCCATTTCTCTAGGCAGGCAATACCGAAAATGTACACAGACGTCAGAAAAAGAGTCACCAGTGTCCTAAAAAATGCAGTTGTACCCAATGTCCACTTAACCACGGACATGTGGACAAGTGGAGCAGGGCAGACTCAGGACTATATGACTGTGACAGCCCACTGGGTAGATGTATTGCCTCCCGCAGCAAGAACAGCAGCGGCGGCACCAGTAGCAGCATCTCGCAAACGCCAACTCGTTCCTAGGCAGGCTACGCTTTGTATCACCGCTTTCCAGAAGAGGCACACAGCTGACAACCTCTTACGGAAACTGAGGAAGATCATTGCAGAATGGCTTACCCCAATTGGACTCTCCTGGGCATTTGTGACATCGGACAATGCCAGCAATATTGTGCGTGCATTACATCTGGGCAAATTCCAGCACGTCCCATGTTTTGCACATACATTGAATTTGGTGGTGCAGAATTGTTTAAAAAACGACAGGGGTGTGCAAGAGATGCTGTCGGTGGCCCGAAGAATTGCGGGCCACTTTCGGCATTCAGCCACCGCGTACAGAAGACTGGAGCACCACCAAACAGTCCTGAACCTGCCCTGCCATCATCTGAAGCAAGAGGTGGTAACGAGGTGGAATTCAACCCTCTATATGCTTTAGAGGATCGAGGAGCAGCAAAAGGCCATTCAAGCCTATACATCTGGCCACGATATAGGCAAAGGAGGGGGAATGCACCTAACTCAAGTGCAGTGGAGAATGATTTCAATGTTGTGCAAGGTTCTGCAACCCTCTGAACTTGCCACATGTGAAGTCAGTTCAGACACTGCCAGCCTGAGTCAGCTCATTCCCCTCATCAGGCTTTTGCAGAAGAAGCTGGAGACATTGAAGGAGGAGCTAAAACGGAGCGATTCCGCTAGGCATGTGGGTCTTGTGGATGGAGCCCTTAATTCGCTTGACCAGGATTCACGGGTGGTCAATCTGTTGAAATCAGAGCACTACATTTTGGCCACCGTGCTCGATCCTAGATTTAAAACCTACGTTGTATCTCTCTTTCCGGCAGACACAAGTCTGCAGAGGTTCAAAGACCTGCTGGTGAGAAAATTGTCAAGTCAAGCGGAACGTGACCCGTCAACATCTCCTCCTTCACATTCTCCCGCAACTGGGGGTGCGAGGAAAAGGCTAAGAATTCCGATCCCACCCGCTGGCAGTGATGCAAGGCAGTCTGGAGCGAGTGCTGACATCTGGTCCGGACTGAAGGACCTGCCAACGATTACTGACATGTCGTCTACTGTCACTTCATATGATTCTCTCACCATTGAAAGAATGGTGGAGGATTATATGAGTGACCGCATCCAAGTAGGCACGTCAGACAGTCCGTACGTATACTGGCAGGAAAAAGAGGCAATTTGGAGGCCCTTGCACAAACTGGCTTTATTCTACCTAAGTTGCCCTCCCTCCAGTGTGTACTCCGAAAGAGTGTTTAGTGCAGCCGCTCACCCTGTCAGCAATCGGCGTACGAGGTTACTTCCAGAAAATGTGGAGAAGATGATGTTCATCAAAATGAATTATAATCAATTCCTCCGTGGAGACATTCACCAGCAGCAATTGCCTCCACAAAGTACACAGGGACCTGAGATGGTGGATTCCAGTGGGGACAAATTAATAATCTGTGAGGAGGGGGATGTACACAGTGAAAGGGGTGAGGAATCGGAGGATGATGATGAGGTGGACATCTTGCCTCTGTAGAGCCAGTTTGTGCAAGGAGAGATTGATTGCTTCTTTTTTTGGTGGGGGCCCAAACCAACCAGTCATTTCAGTCACAGTCGTGTGGCAGACCCTGTCGCTGAAATGATGGGTTCGTTAAAGTGTGCATGTCCTGTTTATACAACATAAGGGTGGGTGGGAGGGCCCAAGGACAATTCCATCTTGCACCTCTTATTTCTTTAATTTTTCTTTGCATCATGTGCTGTTTGGGGACAATTTTTTTGAAGTGCCATCCTGCCTGACACTGCAGTGCCACTCCTAGATGGGCCAGGTGTTTGTGTCGGCCACTTGTGTCGCTTAGCTTAGTCACACAGCGACCTTGGTGTGCCTCTTTTTTTCTTTGCATCATGTGCTGTTTGGGGACTATTTTTTTGAAGTGCCATCCTGCCTGACACTGCAGTGCCACTCCTAGATGGGCCAGGTGTTTGTGTCGGCCACTTGTGTCGCTTAGCTTAGCCATCCAGCGACCTCGGTGCAAATTTTAGGACTAAAAATAATATTGTGAGGTGTTCAGAATAGACTGGAAATGAGTGGAAATTATGGTTATTGAGGTTAATAATACTATGGGATCAAAATGACCCCCAAATTCTATGATTTAAGCTGTTTTTTAGGGTTTTTTGTAAAAAACACCCGAATCCAAAACACACCCGAATCCGACAAAAAATATTCGGTGAGGTTTTGCCAAAACGCGTCCGAATCCAAAGCACGGCCGCGGAACCGAATCCAAAACCAAAACACAAAACCCGAAAAATGTCCGGTGCACATCACTACTTTCCACAGTCTCCTACTGTGGAAAGTGGTTCACCCCCCGTGAAACATCGCTGGGCACAGTGAAAATCGCTCAGTGTGTATTCACTAAGCTATTTTCCTGCCAGCGGTGTTCACATCATCGCCCAGCATACACATTGGGCAAAAACATCCAGTGTGTATGGACCTTTAGATTTGGGTGGGTTATAATGTTTCTGTGCAGGGTAAATACTGGCTGCTTTATTTTTACACTGCAATTTAAATTTCAGTTTGATTACACTCCACCCAAACTGAACGGTTCTGCACATGTTATATCAGTATCTGGTCTAGAAATCTACATTAAAAAGGTCTACAGTCAATAGGTCGACCACTACTGGTCGACACACATTAGTTCAATTGGGTCAGAAGCAGGGCCGGTGCAAGGTCTCTCTGCACCCTAGGCAAAGCTTCAGCTTAGCACCCCCTAACCTGCAAACCACACACCCTATTGGAGGGGAGATGCAGGTGGCCACTAGGTGGTCTGGGGTGAATGACATCATTATACATATACAGAGAAAAGGGACAACACTCAATAGACACTTCATCTGCATACAGGGTCTGGTGGGTATATTTAATTGTGGAAACCCCCATGGGTTACTTACTTAAAAGTTGTTTCCTTGTTTTCCCTCATAATTGGTATGGTTCCTCTTACAGGCACAGCAGCATTACAGCGACGCTGCTGGGTGCAGACATGTAGACGGGTGCTGCTTGCTGCTGGAGAGGCGGAATCCAGGGGCCTGAAGGAGGTTCATTAGGGCTATGAGGAGCAGCCATGAGGGCACCCCTCGGAAGTCATAGTTACATCTGGCTTCACATGACTTGATATTACACGTGTCAGCACAGAGAAAGCGTTGAGACACTATATGGTACAGCCTGATAGTGGCAGCTGCACCTGAAAGGACCCACAGCAGCAACCAGTGAAGTGTAATAGGAGGAGGCTGCATACAGAGACATACTTCAGTTTTTTGCTACATGAATTCAGTGGCGCCCTCCAGGGGACGGCGCCCCTAGGCAGCCGCCTAAAGCTGCCTAATGGTAGAGCTGGGCCTGGTCAGAAGGGTGACAATCAAAAGGTTGACAGTCAAAAGGTCGACAGGGTCAAAAGGTCGACACTTTTTTTTTTATTTTTTTACAACTTTTGCTGCATTTACTATCTATGTCACAAACTATTACCTGTAGTAACCTTTGTAACCACACATTACCTTTAGATGAGGTCACCATCAAATAGGCGGTTATGATAATACTGAGCTAAATTTCTAGGCTCGCCTGGGTAAGCCTAAATCACACCTTTACTTGAAAGTATTAGCATTAAACTAATCTGGTTTATTTGGAGTGAAATTAACTTACACACATACATAGACTACCTTTCCGTTCTTCTTTCAGGTCGCCAACTTCCGGATGAGAATCGGCATGGTAAGTAGAAGTACAATTTTAATACTAGAAAAGTTTTATTAAAATCAGCTAAAATAATACAGTGAGATCAATATACCATTCAAATATAATAATATACTCTCTTCGTCTTTCCTTTCTACTTCCTATACCAAATAGATTAAGCTAAATCACAAACACATCAGAATTACAGAGTAGTATCTAAACATACCATTGAGTGTAGGAATGTATTGGCCAATACTTGAATACCCGGGTATTTTGATCAATACGAGTTATATCAGTAAATACACCGTCTCTAACTGCAGTATTAACGTTGGGGCCCTTGCTGCAACAACTATATTCTTGTATCCGTCCTTCGAGTTTAATATAGGGTAATTAGTGTCGTTTAATGTTCTCCTCTGTATAATTTGTTCCTTCTCTATAAAATACTGTAAGTCCGAAGGAAGGGATATGCAGCTACTGTTACTTCGATGCACAATTCTGGAAAGCCCTTTATTGGAGTGTGGCATTACACCTCGCTCTGAGTCTAGCGTTCGTTAGTTTTGTTGCCACACTTATTATGAATACATTTGCCTATGCACTTGCCAATCACTCTATATTTGTCCACTAGAGTCTAGGCCGCCACCTTATATCTGGCATGAAACGGAGGGGTACTAATAGACATAAAGAGTACAGTCGTCACTTTAGAATTTGTTATAACTGAACTAATTTACTACCACCGGTTTAGGATATTCATTACAAGGTGCCCTTAGTGGTTGCCTTGTAATGAATATCCTAAACCGGTGGTAGTAAATTAGTTCAGTCTATTAAGTCCACCTTTCCTGGCACTATATTTGGCTTGTATCACTTTACTCCTACAACCTCGTGCTGGGTATGATGTCTCACTAGCAGATGCCTGTGCCCTCTCACTTGACAGTTGTTATGCCAGTTAGGCGCTGTGCATGTCCTCTTGCTCCTGCTTTGTCCTTCCTCTAACTTAGCACTACGGGTGAGATGGGGCTCATGTCTACACAACATACATATTTATCAATAGCTGTGCTGTGCTTGGAGCTCTGAATGTCAATGGCATAGCATGGGCTATCTTCATAGGATCACACTGGGATTTGCTTAAGCGGGGGCTGCAATACTGTACTCGCATACAGTTGTCACACTTGTAGGAGGGGACCGCCTCTCTGGGGCATTACTTTGCTATTCTCCTCCCTGCTTCTCCGCCTCCAGCATGCCCCAGTGACACCTCTCTCTGTCCTCCGTCCCTGCAGTGGCTTGATCACTGGCGGCTGTACGCGTCTCTGTAACACCGCTCAGTGCGCTCCTGATCCGGACATCGTGCCCCTCGGATGGGGTAAGTAGCTAATCGGAGTTGGAGACAAGTGTCTCTTAAACTGGCACAACACTCGCCTACGACGACACACTTGGCTTCCTCGACACTCGCCTCCGCTCCCGTCCTGATCCTCTGCCAACCTCAACTGACAAAACGGATGTAACAGAATTCCTCCGCGCTCCTCCTCCAGCAGCTATATATATCCTCTCTCCTCTGTGAACCGTCCTTACAGCGGGTCCCAGAGCTCGTGGGGCCTTGAACCTTCTACCCCCTTCCACATGCATAAATAGTCCCCCAATTCATGCCAATACATCTATAGATTTAGTATTTATATGATAAACAGTAAACAAATAACATATACTATACATTCAACAAGGAAATAGATATATATATTAATCCCCATCTCTATATATATGGTTACACTCATATATGGGGTTACACTCTCCCCCTGGTGATTCCATCTAAACATATTGACTGGGATCACCACTTCACCTATTCTATTACCTCCACAATACTAACCGACCCCTTTTTTTTATACAACTGGTAAGTATTAAAAATAAGGCCAAAGGGATGCAGAGTTAGAGTGGGTTACCCTACGGACTACCAACGGAAACCCCAACTGATCGTATGTAAGCATAAGGGGGTGGCGTCTTTGTCGTTCCGGCCTATCTATCCTTTCTCAGGCACTGTTTTCTCCCTCCGAAGGTGGATAATGGTCACCACTTTCCCGCATATCACTGCCCTCTTCAAACAGATGGTTACTGTCAGTAGCTAGTGGGTCCAAATATGTAACTTCTTGCTGATTGACAGGATCTGGAATATCCTCTATCCCTTCCATATCTTCCCCTCGATCATAGGTTTGCTATTTAAAGTAACACCCTTGACCTTCCTCTTCCTCTTCTACATTATTTCCGCCATCCAGGAAGTTGGCCAGCTGGTTTGGTTTGTTTACTGGTCCCCTTCCTTGTGCACTTTCGATATCCTGTTCACCTGATTCTTCTTTCCCTATTCGAACTTCTCGCCCAATGGGTAGTAGGTGTTGTCTATGATAAGTTAGGATCCCTCCTTGTCCATCCTCCCGCATTATTCTATACACAGGTAGATCGACAAACTTTTCCACCACTACGTAGGGGTCTTCTTTCCACCTGTTAGCAATTTTAAACTTTCTCGGTATCCCTAGTTGTCGGAGCAATACTCTGTCCCCAGGGGCTAACACATGGTCTCGCACTTTCCGATCATATTGGGTCTTATTCTTTTCTCTACTCTCATAAGCTTCTTGTGTAGCTAGTTCGTAAGCTCTCTTCAACTCCTCCCTTAACTTTCTTACGTACTTCACATGTGAGCTGTAGGAGCTTTCACCTGAAGAAACCCTTAGACTCACGTCTATTGTGAGCTTAGCTTCTCTTCCAAACATTAGGTAATAGGGTGAGTATCCCGTAGTGTCGTTTTGAGTACAGTTGTAGGCATGTATCAATCGGTCAATGTATCTCCTCAAATGGCTCTTATTCAATGGGCTCAACGTTCCTAACATATTCAACAATGTCCTGTTGACTCTTTCCGGTTGCGGATCGCCTTGAGGGTGATATGGGGTAGTTCTGGACTTCACAATCCCACACATCGCACAGAGGTCTTTAATCAGTTTACTTTCGAAGTCTGTACCCTGGTCAGAGTGTATTCTACTCGGAAGCCCATAGTGAATTAAGAATTTACTCCAAAGGGTATTTGCCACAGTAGATGCCTTCTGATTCGGCGTTACATATGCCTGGGCATATCTAGTAAAGTGGTCTGTCACTACCAGGATGTTACATTTCTTCCCGGAATCTATTTCCAAAGTGAGGAAGTCTATGCACACCAAATCCATTGGGCCATTACTTTTGATGTTCACCAAGGGAGCCACTTTAGTTGGCAATGTTTTTCTTATGATACACTTTCCGTATGTTTTGCAATACCTGTCTACTTCCAACTTCATACTTGGCCAGTAGAATAGATCAGTTACTAGTTTCAGAGTCTTATCAAACCCCAGATAACCGTGTTGGTCATGCAGGGTGTGCATAACTCTAAGACGATGTACTCTGGGTAATACAAGTTGGATTCTCTCCCTACCATCCCTTTGTTCGGTGCACCTATATAGCACTCCCTTTTGTCACTAATAAATTCTTCCTCTGTCTCTTTAATAGACGTACTTCATTCGTCCACTCCGGTGTCCATCTCACAGCTTTTTCCTTTGTGGCACCTGGCATCACCCATTGTATACAGGGATCATGAAGCTGCTCCTGTTTGAGCTGATACTCCTTCAGCATGGGTAGCCCTTCCAACTCCATCTGGCTAATTCAGCAATACGATAACGGCAAAGCTTCAGGGGGTACACCTAGTGCGCTCACTGCCTCGCTCACCATATTGTTACTTGCTCTCGTAGAGTGGCACATCCCTCAAACCTCTCCAGCAGGTATCTCAATCCATTCCTCATTATCACTTTTCTCCACCCACTGTCCCGGGATTCTCGACAGAGACTATTAGTTTATATTGCTCACTCCAGGTTGGTATTTTATTGAAAAGTCATACAGTGACAATGCCGCTAGCCAATGGTGTCCAGTCGCATCTAATTTTGCGGTAGTTTGTACATAAGTTAGTGGGTTGTTGTCGTATGTACCTCGAATTTCACTCCATATAAATAATCATGGAATTTATCAACCACACACCACTTCAGAGCCAGAAATTCCAATTTGTGTGCGGGGTAATTCCTCTCACTATCAGACACACCTCTACTAGCAAATGACACAGGTCTTAATCTATCCAGGTGCTGCTGGTACAGTACTCCCCCAAGCCCACTTATGGATGCGTCAATGTGGAGTACATATGGCAGGCTGGGATTAGCATATGCTAACACTGGAGCTTCTGTTAGTCTTTCCTTCAGTGTCACAAATGCAGCCTCACACTCCTGCGTCCATCTGTCTCCAAATAGTTTGGTGGGCCTGTGAAGCTCTCTCATTGGTAGACCCTTAGCCTTCTTCCACGTGCCTGAAGACAGATATCCTTTGGTCAAGTCATTTAGTGGTTTCACCAGAGCAGAGTAGTTCGGTACAAATCTGTGGCAATACCAACCAAATCCCAGGAAAGATCTCAACTCCCTCAATTTTGATGGACGAGGCCAGTTTTTTACAGCCTGCACTTTGTCTGGGTCTGTGGCCACCCCATCCTGACTCACAATGTGTCCCAGGTACTTGACCTGCGACTGACACAGATGACATTTATCCAACGACAACTTCAGCCCTCCTTTCAGTAGCCTATCAAGGACCTTAAGGAGGCAACGATTATGTTCCTCACTAGTGGCTCCAAATACAATGATGTCGTCTAAATAAAACTATTACTTCTCGGTAGTTCATATCTCCGATAATTTTTTCCATGGTCCGCTGGAATGTAGCCGGTGCTCCCTTCACTCCTTGAGGCATGTGTAAAAACTCAAAGAATCCCAGTGGACATATAAATGCTGTTTTCTCTCGATCCTCCGGATGCATGGGTATTTGGTAGTACTTGTTTCTTAGATCCAGCACAGAGAATAACACACTCCCCTGTAAGCAGTCCAGCGCCTCATCTATTCTGGGCACAGTGTATTGATCGGATACTGTGTGTTGATTCAGCATCCTATAATCTATGCACATTTGGATCTTTCTATTTTTCTTTCGTGCAATGACTATCGGGGAAGCGTAAGGGCTTTTGGACTCCAGTATCACTTGGTTTTCCAGCAGACCTTTCAGATGATTCCTTACGTCTTCAAAGTCTGCTGGTGCTATCCATCGAGAGCGTTCTCGAAATGGCGTATTATCCGTGAGCTTTGTACAATGCTCAACTCCCCTTGCTGTTCCCAGATCCCACTCTCCAGTAGAAAAGACCTGTCTTCTAGCCTCCAATTCCGTGACCAAATGGGACTTCTCCTCAATCCCAAGTTCACTTTCCAGAAAGCAGACATCAAATATACTCTTATCCCTTGGGGGTTTTCCTCAGGGATAACACAATATGAGGATGATGATACATCAGCTTGTTCCTCTTCTCTCTTGAGCCAGTTCATAAGAATGGGGTAAATTCGGGTATTAGTTCCGATAATTATTGGGTGTTCACCCCTGCCTTCAGGGACTCCTGGACAGACCAGCGCGATTAAGGGCACCTGCAGTTTCTCATTATCTTCTCCTTCTCACTGACAGACCTCTAAATTGATGACAATATATCCCAGGTAGGGATATTTCTCCACACTCAATCCCCATATTATTAGACCGGATAATGGTTGAATGAGGTTGTCAGATAGGTACCTTTGGTACCAATTTTCAAATACAATTGAGACTTGTGAGCCACTATCAATCAGAACTTTACAATGATGTCCATTGATAGTAGCAGCTAGTATTGGAGCAGGTCCCAACAATCCTTCAGGCAGGGCCTCATTCCACCACGTGCTCCCCATCGCGCAGCGTCCAACTTCTAGTAGGCCTGTGTGGGGTCCATGGGCCTCCCTTGTCCATTTTCCCGACTCTGAGCTTCATTGTTAGTGGTACTGGAAGGAAAGCTGGGTGTCCGAGGGGAGCTTCGATTGAAGTTACATTCAAAAGCCGTGTGTCCTAGTCATCCACATTTAAAACATCCTCTAGTATTGAAATTACTTCTTCTTCCACCACTTGATGTAGATTCACTAGGGGTATGGGCGGTGGTGCCTTGAAGAGGACTATTGATGCTCTGTGTAGCAATAAATTGTTCTATCCTTTTATTCTGTTCCTCTATTAATTTTAGGAGTTTATCCTCCAATGTGTGACTCTCTTTCGTTGATTGCACCACCTTGACTTTCTTTATTGTTTTTTCTCTCATGTCGATCAATACTTCTTCTTGCTTTACCTCTTTTAATAACTCATTAAACCCAGGGGGCGGTTCTCTCACTCCAGAGTACCTTAATTTCTGGGCTACCGGGTCTGTCGTCAGTGCACCCCTTAGTATCTGTCTCATGCGACTCTTATCGACATAATCTCTAGCAATTCCTCCTTTATCCACGATCTTGTACAACAATTTATCTATTCTGATGACATATACACTTAGTTTTTCTCTGGGCTCCTGGAATGTATGGTGTAATTGAGACATAAGGTCTCCTACGTCCTCCAATGTACCGTATGTGTAATCTAACGCTTCTAAGTAAGTTTCTAGAGTAGCATTGGGGTTGCTTCTCCTGGCCGCCTGTACTATCCCCATAGCAGGGCCCCGCAAGCTCTCCACTACACGTTGCCGCTTTATTTTGTCTGGGCATTGCCATTCCTCCGCTTGTTGGATGGCGGCTTCCTTCCAGGCTTCATACGCCTCTTCCCCCGTAGGTACTGGTACAATGCCCAAGAATATTCGGTAGCTCCCCTCATAGTGCCATCGTTCCAGCTGCGAGACTACTCGGTCTACCATCGTTTCAAATTGCCCTCCATCTACCTGGGCAGGAGTAGTACTACTTTCTCTTCTAACGTCACCTTTTTCAGACAAATCCAACGGAGATGCCCCTGATATAAGAGCACCGATTGCCTCCTCGTCTCTGGCCCTTGGTCCAATGATAGACCATCTTCTCCCAGTCTCTTCATCAGCCATTACCATAAGCGGGATCAAGTTGACATCTAACTCTCTTTCAGTCTCCACTAACATGGCAATCTTTCCTCCTAGCTCTCCATCCCGTTTATCCGCAATACTGGGCCCAACTACCCCGTATAGGGTGGCCACTGTCCTCAATACAAATTCATCAGTGACATTCAATAAGTCTCCTCCCACCCCTATACATCTCTTATGGCTCACTCCTTTCCTTTGACACCAACTATAAACATCTTCCCCTGTCAACATTTCCATTCCTTTATTTAAATAATACAAATACTGTGAAGTGTATGGTAAAGGAATAGTGAGCGCGTTAATGAAAGACCTCTAGTGAAACGCGCTACTGGATCTCAGCAGAGCCTCCATTTGTAACCACCCATTACCTTTAGATGAGGTCACCATCAAATAGGTGGTTATGATAATACTGAGTGCCTCCACCTAAGCTAAATTTCTAGGCTCGCCTGGGTAAGCCTAAATCACACCTTTACTTGAAAGTATTAGCATTAAACTAATCTGGTTTATTTGGAGTGAAATTAACTTACACACATACATAGACTGCCTTTCCGTTCTTCTTTCAGGTCACCAACTTCCGGATGAGAATCGGCATGGTAAGTAAAAGTACAATTTTAATACTAGAAAAGTTTTATTAAAATCAGCTAAAATAATACAGCGAGATCAATATACCATTCAAATATAATAATATACTCTCTTCGTCTTTCCTTTCTACTTCCTATACCAAGTAGATTCAGCTAAATCACAAACACATCAGAATTACAGAGTAGTATCTAAACATACCATTGAGTGTAGGAATGTATTGGCCAATACTTGAATACCCGGGTATTTTGATCAATACGAGTTATATCAATAAATACACCGTCTCTAACTGCAGTATTAACGTTGGGGCCCTTGCTGCAACAACTATATTCTTGTATCCATCCTTCGAGTTTAATATAGGGTAATTAGTGTAGTTTAATGTTCTCTTCTATATAATTCATTCCTTCTCTATAAAATACTGTAAGTCCGGAGGAAGGGATATGTAGCTACTGTTACTTCGATGCACAATTCGGGAAAGCCTTTTATTGGGCTGTGGCATTACACCTCGCTCTGAGTCTAGAGTTCGTTAGTTTTGTTGCCACACTTATTATGAATAAATTTGCTGATGCACTTGCCAATTACTCTATATTTGTCCACTAGAGTCTAGGCCGCCATATCATTATATCTGGCATGAAACGGAGGGGTACTAATAGACATAAAGAGTACAGTCGTCACTTTAGAATTTGTTATAACTGGTATTATTAACCACTAGGGGCACCTTGTAATGAATATCCTAAACCGGTGGTAGTAAATTAGTTCAGTCTATTAAGTCCACCTTTCCTGGCACTATATTGGCTTGTATCACTGTACTCCCCCAACTTAGGGCTGTGTTGCCCCAGCATGCCCCGGTGACGCCTCTCTCTGTCCTCCGTCCCTGCAGCGGCTTGATCACTGGCGTCTGTACGCGTCTCTGTAATACCGCTCAGTGCGCTCCTGATCCGGACATCGTGCCCCTCGGATGGGGTAAGTAGCTAATCGGAGTTGGAGACAAGTGTCTCTTAAACTGGCACAACACTCGCCTCTGACGACACACTTGCCTCCCTCGACACTCGCCTCCGCTCCCGTCCTGATCCTCTGCCAACCTCAACTGACAAAACGGACGTAACAGAATTCCTCCGCGCTCCTCCTCCAGCAGCTATATATATCCTCTCTCCTCTGTGAGCCGTCCTTACAGCTGGTCCCAGAGCTCATGGGGCCTTGAACCTTCTACCCCCTTCCACATGCATAAATAGTCCCCCAATTCATGCCAATACATCTATAGATTTAGTATTTATACGATAAACAGTAAACAAATAACATATACTATACATTCATCAAGGAAATAGATATATATATATATATAATATATATATTAATCCCCATCTCTATATATATATGGTTACACTCATATATGGGGTTACACCTTGTGGCGAACAAAGTGGAGCGGAGCGAGCTACCGTGTCCGCATTTAATAGAATTGACTATCCCATGTCACAAACTATCACCTTTAGTAACTTTTGAGCGGAGCGGAGTGAACCACCGTGCCCAAAGTGTGTCGAGTGAAACGAGTCCATGTGGGGATGCATTTAAAAAAATTGGAGTCATTTTTTTTAAAAAACACAAAACAACACCCAACATTTTTGTGTGTTGACCTTTTGACCCTGCCAACCCTTAGACCCTGTTGACCCTTTGATGTTGACATTTTGACTGTCAACCTTTTGATTGTCGACCATTTGACCAATTTGACCTTTTGACTGTTGACCTAATGACTGTCTATCTTTTTAATGTCTATTTTCTGTATCAGAACCATTATATTTGCCCCACCTGCAGTGCATGTTGTTTGGCCCATTAGAGGAGGATTTTGCTTTTGCAATCAACTTTGAATTAGGCCCTTTGTTTCTTTTCTCATGTGATCACTTGATCCATTCCTCCCAACATTATACCCTTAAACACATTCTTCCACTGCATTTGCCAAGCAAGCTAGCCAGAGGGAGCTTGCTTGGCAAATGCACTCTATTGTACACCTGTTCAGTGGTATAGCCAGAGGGAGCAAGTCTCCCCCGAACATAGATATTGACATAAATGGAGGCTTCTTAAGTTTACATTTCGATTAGCCCCCGAATGGCACGATCAGAGCAGGAACACTTCCAAGGAGAATGTTTTACAGGGATGTGCGGTGAGGTAAATGGCTCAGGAGGCACTGGCTAGTACCACAGTCAGATTTACATACAAAATATGAGCCCAATGGTTCATGTGGATATTATACACAAGTGCAGCAGTATATACTGCTGGAAAGTTGGTGAGTATTGATCAGAGATGTGCAGAAAAGGTAGACAGGAGAGGCACTGCCTTAACTGCCATAGACTTTTTACCCCATAGTTGACTATAAAAATTATTAGAATAATACAAAGAAGATATTTCTTATATATTATTTGTACTTTTCATATACTTTACATAGTCAATACTCAAAAAGGCTCGGCCTCATCTGCCTAACCCCTCTGCACATCACTGATGTTTTGTACATCACTCTGTTTGAGACTGTTAGACCCACAGACAATTCCTAACGGGTGGTAGCTATACTCCCTCTTTCATGCAGTTCAGACTTCTTCAGCAGGAGATAACGCCTTCAACTCTTCCCCCGTCATGGAGATTCAATAACACATGATAAACCTATCGCATCTATGTGCCTCCAATTGCTCCAGTAAAGTCAAGGCTTTTGTTATTATACATTTATAACTCAGTATACAAATTTTTTATTTGGAAAGGGGAAAATACATACTTATACTCTTTTAGAGGGGTATGTAATTTGCTCCAGTAATCTCGGAGCTATTGATTTCGCCCCCTGCCTATTCAATTACAGCTCGTTTTTGACTGTTTTTAAGGCATTTTAAGGCATTTTAAGGCAGGTATTCAATAACACATGATAAACCATTTGTTCCTATTTGAAGTCTAGTATACGGCTGGATAGTCGTCGGCTGGTCGTGCTTCCATAGAAGTGCTGACATAAAAGTGTTATTATAAAAATAGCGTTATACCTGCGTCAAGTTATATCATCAGCTGTTGTCAATTGTGAACTTGTGAACCAACTCCTCATCACTCTTTGTGCTCAACAGGTATGATTCGTTGAACTACACATCCCAGCAAGTTGTACTGCATTTGCTGATTATGCCAAATGAATTTCATGTTTGAATAGTCTAGGTATGATTCGTTGAACTACACATCCCAGCAAGTTGTACTGCATTTGCTGATTATGCCAAATGAATTTCATGTTTGAATAGTCTAGGTATGATTCGTTGAACTACACATCCCAGCAAGTTGTACTGCATTTGCTGATTATGCCAAATGAATTTCATGTTTGAATAGTCTAGGTATGATTCGTTGAACTACACATCCCAGCAAGTTGTACTGCATTTGCTGATTATGCCAAATGAATTTCATGTTTGAATAGTCTAGGTATATTGAATATGGGTTTTTTTGTTTTTTTTCTTGTATGTTTTTCTCTTTGTAGAGATATAGTTGGCTGCCTTATTGGCATGTAATGTCTGTTTTTCTAAGCTAATTTATGGCCTTAGTTTAAAGGGGGATGGTCTTGGGTGGAGTTTGCAATCATTGCATTCACATGGATATTGTTCCTATTTGAAGTCTAGTATACGGCTGGATAGTCGTCGGCTGGTCGTGCTTCCATAGAAGTGCTGACATAAAAGTGTTATTATAAAAATAGCGTTATACCTGCGTTAAACCGAAGGAAAACCAGAAGGAAAACATCAACACACCAACACTACCACAAAAGGACTGCCTTAATGCTCAAAAGTATGTAATTCATCTTATGCATATCATCCGTTTTTACAAAACCGAGGAAAAGGCATCCCCAATCTGCTCACTACAGTTCTCTCTTATGCAAACTTATGTATGTTTCTTTATGTAATGATTTCTTGAAAATGTCATTGCATGTGTGGGGAAGTTGCTCAGTGAAACAGTTTAGTATTGCATACTAACTGGTGATTACCTCTTTTGAACATTAACCCATTGTGGTCAGGTGTACTATGTCTTTATATTTAGTAAGGTATAGTCGTGGTGTAAAGGACAGAGTATGATTACTGATTAGTAAAAGAAAACAAATACTGAGCAACACCCCCAAACAGGTAATTTCAACTTTAAACTTGTCATTCATTTTGTACGCTCTGGACATGGCTACTACTAACAAATGCACAGAAACATTTTTTAAAGCTATGTCTGCAAATGCTAGGAGCTTAGGAGACAAAATTCCAGAGCTAATTGCGATAATGACAAGGGATAACCTGGATTTTGTGGCTATTACAGAGTCTTGGTGCAATGAGAATCATGACTGGGACTTAACTATACCAGGATACAATTTATTTAGGAAAGATAGAATAGGAAGAATAGGAGGAGGGGTAGCAATGTATGTGAAAAAAAGCATAAATGCAACTTTAATACAAAATATTGAAGCCAAAACTGAGGCCCTTTGGGTCACCATAGAAACTGGGAAGAAGGACATTATTCGCATTGGGGTGATCTATAGACCACCAGGCCAGGGGCAGGATTTGGACAGGAACCTATTGTTGGACATCTCTAAAATGGCTTTTAAGGGAGAAGTCATAATCATGGGAGACTTTAATTTACCTGATGTAAATTGGGAGGGGTCTTTTGCAAGTTCAGCTACAAGTGGCAAATTTCTACATTCCTTACAGGGAGCATCTCTCAAGCAATTGGTGAGGGAGCCCACTCGCAAAGACTCAATATTAGATCTAATTCTTACAAATGGTGATAGAATATCTGATATATATGTGGGTGAGCACCTGGGATCCAGTGATCATCAAGCAGTATGGTTTAGTATAAAGACAGGATCCAACTCCTCTCACACAAAAACAAAGGTGTTGGATTTTAGAAATGCAGACTTTGCAAAAATGGGGAGATGTTTAAGTGATTCATTGGCAGACTGGAGGAACTTGGAAGGGGTGCAGGAGAGGTGGAAAAAAATTAAAAGTGCATTACTTAGTGTAACAGACCTTTGTATCAAAATGGTTAGGAAAAGCACCAGGAAAAGGAAGCCAGTGTGGTTCACAAAAGTAGTATCAACTAGTGTGAAAGCAAAAAAGATGGCTTTTAGGAAATACAAACAGACTCAAAATAATAACGACAAAGAGGAGTATCTGGACAGACGGAAGGATGCTAAGAAAGTGATCAGACGTGCAAAGGCAGAAGCTGAGGAGAAAATGGCCCAGTCAGTAGATAAAGGGGGCAAAACTTTTTTTAAGTATATAAGTGAAAGGAGAAAATCAAATGGAGGAATAATAAGACTTAAGACAGAGAGTGGGCATTTGGTGGAGGGAGACAAGGCAATAGCAGATCACCTAAATAATTATTTTTGCTCAGTATTTACTACAGAAGAAGGGATGGGGCCACAGTTAAATTGCAAGGACATTCATAAAAATAAGGTAGATGAAAATACATTTACAGAGGAGAAGGTCCTAACAGAACTTTCAAAACTAAAAGTGGATAAATCAATGGGACCAGATGGAATACACCCAAGGATACTCAAAGAGCTAAAAGATGTCCTGGTTACACCTTTAACAGAATTATTTAACCAGTCACTAAATACAGGTGATATTCCAGAGGACTGGAAAAGAGCAAATGTAGTTCCACTGCACAAAAGTGGAAGCAAGGAAGAAGCAAGTAACTACAGACCAGTAAGCCTTACATCAGTAGTAGGGAAAGTAATGGAAAAACTATTAAAAGAAAGAGTAGTGGAATATCTTAAATCGATCAACTTACAGGATCCAAAACAGCATGGATTTACTGGTGGGAGATCATGCCAAACAAATCTTATTGACTTTTTTGACTCTGTGATGAAAATAATAGATCAAGGGGGAGCTGTAGATGTAGCATATCTAGACTTTAGTAAGGCATTTGACACTGTCCCACATCACAGACTGCTAAATAAACTTGAAAGCCTGGGGGTGGATTATAAATTAGTGAAATGGATAAGAACCTGGTTGCAGGATAGGAAACAGACAGTTGTAGTTAATGGAGTGCAATCTATGGAGGGAAATGTTACCAGTGGAGTACCCCAGGGATCTGTACTAGGTCCAGTTCTCTTTAATATCTTTGTTGGTGACATTGCAGATGGTATTGAAGGGAAGATATGCCTTTTTGCAGATGATACAAAGATATGCAACAGGGTAGACACACCGGGAGGGGTCAAACAAATGATTGATGACCTAGGTAGGCTTGAGAAATGGTCAAGAACGTGGCAACTACAGTTTAATGCTAAAAAATGCAAAATCATGCACTTGGGTCTCAAAAACCCAAAGGCTAAGTATAGTATCAAGGGTACTATAATGGAAACTACTGAGGAGGAAAGAGATTTAGGAGTCACTATTTCAAGTGACTTGAAGGCAGGAAAGCAATGCAACAAAGCAATGAGAAAGGCAAGTCAGATGCTTGGTTGCATTGGGAGAGGAATCAGTAGCAGGAAAAAAGAAGTGATAATGCCACTGTATAGGTCATTGGTAAGGCCCCATCTGGAATACTGTGTCCAGTTCTGGAGACCCTATCTCCAGAAGGATATAAATACATTAGAGAGTGTACAAAGAAGGGCAACTAAAATGGTGCATGGCCTACATCACAAAACTTACCCGGAAAGGCTAAAAGATCTTAACATGTATAGTTTGGAGGAGAGAAGGGAAAGGGGAGACATGATAGAAACTTTCAAATATATAAAGGGTCTTAACAAAGTTCAGGAGGGAAACATTCTTCAAAGGAAAAGAAGTATTAGAACTCGAGGGCATACATTGAGACTGGAGGGGGGGAGGTTCAGGGGAAATTTAAGGAAAAATTACTTCACAGAAAGGGTAGTGGATAAGTGGAATAGCCTCCCATCAGAGGTGGTAGAGGCTAAGACTGTAGGGCAATTTAAACATGCTTGGGACAGGCATATGAATATCCTTACAAAGAATCAAGGTTAAAAAAGGGTTGAGATTGCCTAAAGGATAAAATAAAAAGGGGCAGACTAGATGGGCCAAGTGGTTCTTATCTGCCGTCAAATTCTATGTTTCTATGTTTCTATAAAATATGAGCCCAATGGTTCATGTGGATATTATACACAAGTGCAGCAGTATATACTGCTGGAAAGTTGGTGAGTATTGATCAGAGATGTGCAGAAAAGGTAGACAGGAGAGGCACTGCCTTAACTGCCATAGACTTTTTACCCCATAGTTGACTATAAAAATTATTAGAATAATACAAAGAAGATATTTCTTATATATTATTTGTACTTTTCATATACTTTACATAGTCAATACTCAAAAAGGCTCGGCCTCATCTGCCTAACCCCTCTGCACATCACTGATGTTTTGTACATCACTCTGTTTGAGACTGTTAGACCCACAGACAATTCCTAACGGGTGGTAGCTATACTCCCTCTTTCATGCAGTTCAGACTTCTTCAGCAGGAGATAACGCCTTCAACTCTTCCCCCGTCATGGAGATTCAATAACACATGATAAACCTATCGCATCTATGTGCCTCCAATTGCTCCAGTAAAGTCAAGGCTTTTGTTATTATACATTTATAACTCAGTATACAAATTTTTTATTTGGAAAGGGGAAAATACATACTTATACTCTTTTAGAGGGGTATGTAATTTGCTCCAGTAATCTCGGAGCTATTGATTTCGCCCCCTGCCTATTCAATTACAGCTCGTTTTTGACTGTTTTTAAGGCATTTGCCTCCTCACCTTTTTTTGTTAGTAAAATGGCATTGGCAAAAAATGCCTTAAAATCAGCAACAACATGCCGCATTTTCCGTGGTGCAGGTGAGAAAACATGTGGATTCGCTGTGGATTTTCACTCCTGCTGAATTTTTCACCAAGGCAAAAACAACCACACGTCCTAGCTATTGAATAGGGTGAATCCTCATTCACCCTAATAATAGCGAAAAGTCAATTTTTTATTTGCCTGGACGGAAAAAACCAACCTAATTGCATGCCCCCCTGTGTCCTTGTTGGTGTCGCAGAAAGTAGTCTTTAGATGTTAAGAAAAATAAGAATTTACTTACCGATAATTCTATTTCTCATAGTCCGTAGTGGATGCTGGGGACTCCGTAAGGACCATGGGGAATAGCGGCTCCGCAGGAGACTGGGCACATCTAAAGAAAGCTTTAGGACTATCTGGTGTGCACTGGCTCCTCCCCCTATGACCCTCCTCCAAGCCTCAGTTAGGATACTGTGCCCGGACGAGCGTACACAATAAGGAAGGATTTTGAATCCCGGGTAAGACTCATACCAGCCACACCAATCACACCGTATAACCTGTGATCTGAACCCAGTTAACAGCATGATAACAGAGGAGCCTCTGAAAGATGGCTCACAACAATAATAACCCGATTTTTGTAACAATAACTATGTACAAGTATTGCAGACAATCCGCACTTGGGATGGGCGCCCAGCATCCACTACGGACTATGAGAAATAGAATTATCGGTAAGTAAATTCTTATTTTCTCTAACGTCCTAAGTGGATGCTGGGGACTCCGTAAGGACCATGGGGATTATACCAAAGCTCCCAAACGGGCGGGAGAGTGCGGATGACTCTGCAGCACCAAATGAGAGAACTCCAGGTCCTCCTCAGCCAGGATATCAATTTTGTAGAATTTTACAAACGTATTTGCTCCTGACCAAGTAGCTGCTCGGCAAAGTTGTAAAGCCGAGACCCCTCGGGCAGCCGCCCAAGATGAGCCCACCTTCCTTGTGGAGTGGGCATTTACAGATTTTTGGCTGTGGCAGGCCTGCCACAGAATGTGCAAGCTGAATTGTACTACAAATCCAACGAGCAATAGTCTGCTTAGAAGCAGGAGCACCCAGCTTGTTGGGTGCACACAGGATAAACAGCGAGTCAGATTTCCTGACTCCAGCCGTCCTGGAAACATATATTTTCAGGGCACTGACAACGTCTAGCAACTTGGAGGCCTCCAAGTCCCTAGTAGCCGCAGGCACCACCAATAGGTTGGTTCAGGTGAGACGCTGAAACCACCTTGGGGAGAAACTGAGGACGAGTCCTCAATTCCGCCCTGTCCGAATGGAAAATCAGATAAGGGCTTTTTCAGGATAAAGCCGCCAATTCTGACACGCGCCTGGCCCAGGCCAGGGCCAACAGCATGACCACTTTCCAAGTGAGATATTTTAACTCCACAGATTTAAGTGGTTCAAACCAATGTGACTTTTGGAACCCAAAACTACATTGAGATCCCAAAGTGCCACTGGAGGCACAAAAGGAGGCTGTATATGCAGTACCCCTTTTACAAACGTCTGAACTTCAGGGACTGAAGCTAGTTCTTTTTGGAAGAAAATTGACAGGGCCGAAATTTGAACCTTAATGGACCCCAATTTCAGGCCCATAGACACTCCTGTTTGCAGGAAATGTAGGAATCGACCCAGTTGAATTTCCTCCGTCGGGCCTTACTGGCCTCGCACCACGCAACATATTTTCGCCAATTGCGGTGATAATGTTTTTGCGGTTACATCCTTCCTGGCTTTGATCAGGATAGGGATGACTTCATCCGGAATGCCTTTTTTCCTTCAGGATCCGGCGTTCAACCGCCATGCCGTCAAACGCAGCCGCGGTAAGTCTTGGAACAGACAGGGTCCTTGCTGGATCAGGTCCCTTCTTAGAGGTAGAGGCCACGGATCCTCCGTGAGCATCTCTTGAAGTTCCGGTTACCAAGTCCTTCTTGGCCAATCCGGAACCACGAATATAGTGCTTACTCCTCTCCATCTTATCAATCTCAGTACCTTGGGTATGAGAGGCAGAGGAGGGAACACATACCCTTACTGGTACACCCACGGTGTTACCAGAGCGTCTACAGCTTATTGCCTGAGGGTCCCTGGACCTGGCGCAATACCTGTCGAGTTTTTAATCATGTGGAAGACTTCTGGGTGAAGTCCCCACTCTCCCGGGTGGAGGTCGTGCTGAGGAAGTCTGCTTCCCAGTTGTCCACTCCCGGAATGAATACTGCTGACAGTGCTATCACATGATTTTCCGCCCAGCGAAGAATCCTTGCAGCTTCTGCCATTGCCCTCCTGCTTCTTGTGCCACCCTGTCTGTTTACGTGGGTGACTGCCGTGATGTTGTCCGACTGGATCAACACCGGCTGACCTTGAAGCAGAGGTCTTGCTAAGCTTAGAGCATTGTAAATGTCCCTTAGCTTCAGGATATTTATGTGAAGTGATGTCTCCAGGCTTGACCATAAGCCCTGGATATTCCTTCCCTGTGTGACTGCTCCCCAGCCTCGCAGGCTGGCATCAGTGGTCACCAGGACCCAGTCCTGAATGCCTAATCTGCGGCCCTCTAGAAGATGAGCACTCTGCAACCACCACAGGAGGGACACCCTTGTCCTTGGTGACAGGGTTATCCGCTGATGCATCTGAAGATGCGATCCGGACCATTTGTCCAGAAGGTCCCACTGGAAAGTTCTTGCGTGGAATCTGCCGAATGGGATTGCTTCGTAGGAAGCCACCATTATACCCAGAACCCTTGTGCATTGATGCACTGAGACTTGGCTCGGTTTTAGGAGGTTCCTGACTAGCTCGGATAACTCCCTGGCTTTCTCCTCCGGGAGAAACACCTTTTTCTGGACTGTGTCCAGGATCATCCCTAGGAACAGAAGACACGTCGTCGGAACCAGGTGCGATTTTGGAATATTGAGAATCCAATCGTGCTGCCGCAACACTACCTGAGATAGTGCTACACCGACCTCCAACTGTTCCCTGGATCTTACCCTTATCAGGGAATTGTCCAAGGAAGGGATAACTAAAATTCACTTCCTTCGAAGGAATATCATCATTTCGGCCATTACCTTGGTAAAGACCCGGGGTGCCGTGTACCATCCATACGGCAGCGTCTGAACTGATAGTGACAGTTCTGTACCATAAACCTGAGGTACCCTTGGTGAGAAGGGTAAATTTTGACATGAAGGTAAGCATCCTTGATGTCCCGAGACATCATGTAGTCCCCTTCTTCTAGGTTCGCAATCACTGCTCTGAGTGACTCAATCTTGAATTTGAACCTCTGTACGTAAGTGTTCAAAGATTTTAGATTTAGAATCGGTCTCACCGAGCCGTCCGGCTTCGGTACCACAACAGTGTGGAATAATACCCCGTTCCCTGTTGCAGGAGGGGTATCTTGATTATCTCCTGCTGGGAATACAGCTTGTGAATGGCTTCCAAAACTGTCTCCCTGTCAGAAGGAGACATCGGTAAAGCCGACTTTAGGAAACGGCTAGGGGGAGACATCTCGAATTCTAATTTGTACCCCTGAGATATCACCTGAAGGATCCAGGGGGCTACTTGCGAGTGAGCCCACTGCGCGCTGAAATTCATTGAGACGGGCCCCCCACCGTGCCTGATTCTGCTTGTAAAGCCCCAGCGTATACTGAGGGCTTGGCAGAGGCGGGAGAGGGTTTCTGTTCCTGGGAACTGGCTGATTTCTGCAGCCTTTTTCCTCTCCCTCTGTCACGGGGCAGAAATGAGGAACCTTTTGCCCGCTTGTCCACGAAAAGACTGCGCCTGATAATACGGCGTCTTCTCATGTTGAGAGACGACCTGGGGTACAAACGTGGAATTCCCAGCTGTTGCCGTGGCCACGAGGTCTGAAAGACCGACCCCAAATAACTCCTCCCTTAATAAAGCAATACTTCCAAATGCCGTTTGGAATACGCATCACCTGACCACTGACGTGTCCATAACCCTCTACTGGTAGAAATGGACAACGCGCTTAGACTTGATGCCAGTCGGCAAATATTCCGCTATGCATCACGCATATATAAAAATGCATCTTTTAAATGCTCTATAGGCAAAAATATACTGTCCCTATCTAGGGTATCAATATTTTCAGTCAGGGAATCCGACCACGCCAACCCAGCACTGCACATCCAGGCTGAGGCGATTGCTGGTCGCAGTATAACACCAGTATGTGTGTAAATACCTTTTAGGATACCCTCCTGCTTTCTATCAGCAGGATCCTTAAGGGCGGCCATCTCAGGCGAAGGTAGAGCCCTTACAAGCGTGTGAGCGCTTTATCCCCCCTAGGGGGTGTTTCCCAACGCACCCTAACCTCTGGCGGGAAAGGATATAATGCCAATAACATTTTAGAAATTATCCGTTGTTATCGGGGGAAACCAACGCATCATCACACACCTCATTTAATTTCTCAGATTCAGGAAAACTACAGGTAGTTTTTCCTCACCGAACATAATACCCCTTTTTTGGTGGTACTCGTATTATCAGAAATGTGTAAAACATTTTTCATTGCCTCAATCATGTAACGTGTGGCTCTACTGGAAGTCACATTCGTCTCTTCACCGTCGACACTGGAGTCAGTATCCGTGTCGGCGTCTATATCTGCCATCTGAGGTAACGGGCGCTTTAGAGCCCCTGACGGCCTATGAGACGTCTGGACAGGCACAAGCTGAGTAGCCGGCTGTCTCATGTCAACCACTGTCTTTTATACAGAGCTGACAC
Source organism: Pseudophryne corroboree (assembly GCF_028390025.1). Lineage (NCBI taxonomy): Eukaryota > Metazoa > Chordata > Amphibia > Anura > Myobatrachidae > Pseudophryne > Pseudophryne corroboree. Next base: position 351,033,794 of record NC_086447.1, read on the forward strand.
TGTCACGTAATTCCTTCCAACAGTTCATCCACTCAGGTGTCGACCCCCTAGGGGGTGACATCACTATTACAGGCAATCTGCTCCGTCTCCACATCATTTTTCTCCTCATACATGTCGACACAAAAGTACCGACATACAGCACACACACAGGGAATGCTCTGATAGAGGACAGGACCCCACTAGCCCTTTGGGGAGACAGAGGGAGAGTTTGCCAGCACACACCAGAGCGCTATATATATATACAGGGATAACCTTATATAAGTGTTTTTCCCCTTATAGCTGCTGTATAGTTAATACTGCGCCTAATTAGTGCCCCCCTCTCTTTTTTTAACCCTTTCTGTAGTGTAGTGACTGCAGGGGAGAGACAGGGAGCTTCCCTCCAATGGAGCTGTGAGGGAAAATGGCGCCAGTGTGCTGAGGAGATAGGCTCCGCCCCTTTTTCGCGGACTTTTCTCCTGCTTTTTTATGGATTCTGGCAGGGGTTAAATGCATCCATATAGCCCAGGAGCTATAGGTGATGCATTTTTTGCCATCCAAGGTGTTTTTATTGCGTCTCAGGGCGCCCCCCCCCAGCGCCCTGCACCCTCAGTGACCGAAGTGTGAAGTGTGCTGAGAGCAATGGCGCACAGCTGCAGTGCTGTGCGCTACCTTGTTGAAGACAGGATGTCTTCTGCCGCCGATTTTCCGGACCCGTTCTTGCTTCTGGCTCTGTAAGGGGGCCGGCGGCGCGGCTCTGGGACCCATCCAAGCTGGGCCTGTGATCGTCCCTCTGGAGCTAATGTCCAGTAGCCAAAGAAGCCCAATCCACTCTGCACGCAGGTGAGTTCGCTTCTTCTCCCCTTAGTCCCTCGATGCAGTGAGCCTGTTGCCAGCAGGTCTCACTGAAAATAAAAAACCTAATCTAAAACTTTCACTAAGAAGCTCAGGAGAGCCCCTAGTGTGCACCCTTCTCGTTCGGGCACAGAGATCTAACTGAGGCTTGGAGGAGGGTCATAGGGGGAGGAGCCAGTGCACACCAGATAGTCCTAAAGCTTTCTTTAGATGTGCCCAGTCTCCTGCGGAGCCGCTATTCCCCATGGTCCTTACGGAGTCCCCAGCATCCACTTAGGACGTTAGAGAAATATAATGTTACATCACAGGGTCGGACTGGTACACAGCCCCCCCCCCCCCCGTTGGGCCGCACTACCTGTGGCCCCTCCTCCTCCTCTAGGAATCAGGTTCCAGTTATCTATCATAGTGCACTTGAATTATGCATTATACATATGTTACATTATACTTCACAAGAATTTGGTTTATTATATATTTACCAAGGGGCACAGAACATGTGCTCTGTAATGGTTAGCCAAACTTCTGTGATGGCTGGCCACGTCCCCACTGGCCCCTGGTCACATCCTTAAGCCTGGGCCCATTACAACAGCATTCCCCCAGTGGGCCCTTTATGCCCCAGTACGACACTGTTACATCATGAGGACCGGTTTTAAGCCAGGTTAAATAAAATATGTGCCAAGGGAGCGTGCCTTTCCAAGATGCACTATGGACAAGGAATTGCTTATAAACAGTAATGTTTTCAGGTGTCTTATGAATGTTTTTAGAAATTAAAAACTAACGTGACCTAATGAAATAAAAAGGCAATATTTTTGAAATAATACACATTCCACTGAGGTGCAGTTTACACCATATATGAGAGTCCATCAGTGCCTCTAACGTTATGATGCTTCTCTCCTCTATGCAGCATCGATAACACATGGACTTACAGCATCTGTCAATCATTTTCCCTGACAGTATGTAGCAGAATGGAATGTAAAAATCCTTTGACAGTGCTACAAATATAAGGATTTATTAATATAGACAAGTGTGATATAGTTACGCTATTCCAACAATCTGTTAATACAAATACTAAACACATACTGAACTTACAGTTATACTCTCCATAGTAATACTTACTTCTGTACGGTACAAGTAATCAGAAGGACACATTAATATAAACAACTCACAACACTATAATTTGGACAAATCTGATAAAATAGATTTGTTAATAGTTGATCTCTTCAGACATTTTCATGGATTGTTGCCTCTGCTGGAAAACCAATCTATAAACAAAGACTACTTAATATGTTTTCCTTAAAAGGGTGTAGTATGTTTCCCCAGAATGCCGTCAGTGGGGCGAGCGCAAAAGAGCCCCTAGCAGCCTCTCTGTGCTCGCCATGCTGTGGGCATGGTGGCGCGCTACTTGCGCCACGCTACTCGCGCCATTCTATTTATTCTACCTCCAGGTGTGTCGTGGACACCCCAAGAGGGAGAATACTTGTCGGTATACCGGCGGTCGGGATTTCGGCGTCAGTATGGTGAGTGCCGGGATCCCGACAACCGGTGTATCAAATGCCTCCCCTTTAAAAGTGATATTATATTATGTGTTTAACTAAATCACTATTACAATTCAATGTTATAGAATACAGAGTACAAAAGAAGATAATCCTGAAGACAAGGGAGCTGATTCAAAGGTGGACCAGGTGTGGTTGTGTGTTTTATGCTAATGTCTTGGAGTGTCTCTAGATATTTCATCAGTTAAGAACGACCCTTTTAGAAGGTGCAGTTTCTCTGTCTGAGAATGGCTTCCTGCAGGAGGAGATACACCCACTAAAATCCACAGACCCTGCATCCGATTCTGTACTGCCATCAGTAACAATTGGGACACTTGCAATGTGACTTATAACATCGGCCAACTGCAGGGGCGGAACCAGAAGAAAATGATAGGGGGGGCACCATGGAAGGGGCAAGTACATTTGCGTGTGCGGCTTCGGTGCATGTGAGGTGGCGCTTCTTATACAATGCCCACAGTTGTAGTGCTCATTATGCAATGTCCACTGTACTGGTAGTGCCCCTAATATAGACACCATAGTAGTGGTGGCCCTTATGCAATGCCCGTATTGCCCCCAGTAGTAATGTTGCCTGTAGTAATACCCCCAGTCATTTAGCGCCCTAGTAGTTATGCCCCCAGTGGTAATGCCCCTGCAGTTATGACCCCAGTAGTTTACCCCTGCCCCCTTTAGTTTAGCCTCCCAGTGGTAATGCCCCCAGTAGTTTGCCTGCTTGTAGTTTAGCCACCAGTAGTAATGCCCCCCTGTAGTTTGCCCCATTGAAGTTTAGCCAATGTAGTTACGCCCCCCCCCTTGTAGTTTAGCCCCCAGTAGTAATGCCCCCAGTAGTTTGGCCCCTGTAGTTATCCCTCAGTAGTTTGGCCCTTGTAGTTATGCCCCCAGTAGTTTGGCCCCCCTGTAGTTTAGCCCCCAAGTAGTAATGTCCCTGTAGTTAAGCCGCCAGTAGTAATGCCCTCCTGTAGTATGCCCCCACTAGTTAGCCCCTTTGTACTTGGCCGCCAGTAATAATGTCCCCCAGTAGTTTGCCCCCAGTAGATCCCCCCCAGTAATAATGTCCCCCAGTAGTTTGCCCCCAGTAAATGCCCCCCAGTAATAATATCCTCCAGTAGTTTGCCACCAGTAGTAATGCCCCCTTGGAGTTTGCCCCCAATATATAACCCCCCAGTAGTAATGCCCCCAGTAGATGCCCCCCAGTAATAATGCACCCAGTATATGGCCCCCAGTAAAAATGGCCCCCAGTAGCTGCCCCAGTAGTAATGCCCCCAGTAGATGCCCCCCAGTAATAATGCCCCCAGTAGTTTTCCCCCAGTAGTAATGCCCCCCCAGTAGTAATGCCCCTTGTTGATGCCCCCCCAGTAGTAATGTCCATCCCCGTAGTTTGCCCCCAGTAGGTGTCCCCGCTGCACTAAGGAAGAAAAAACCATCATACTTACCGAGCCCCGTTCCCGCTTCCAGACCGCTGCAATCCTCCTCTTGGCGTCCGCTCCTCAGCACTATGAGAGAGACGTCATGACTGACGTCTCTCCCATAGCGCACGCCGCACATGGGCACACGCGGGAAGCTGGAGCTCAGTACTGAGCTCCTGCCTCCGGCTGCCGCTGTGCAGGGAGAAGGGCGCCCGCTGGTAACACAATCTCAGCGGGCGCCCGTCATCTCCCTGTGCAACGCCAGGAAGGGTCGAGGGACGGAGGCCACAAATGACAGGGGGGGCACGGGCCCGAGTGCCCCCCCTGGATCCGCCACTGGCCAACTGTGTGTGGCATCAATACTGCAGAGCCCTCTGAATCATGGCCAGATTCTTCTCTTTTACAGAATTAGAAGTGAATATTGGCATAATAATGGGCACCAGGCCATCTAGTAAAACAAATATACTCTTTATTGAATTCCTCCTGCACAGGCCTACAATTGCAATTAAATTAGATAGTACATCAATGTTACTCAAGAGTTGTCACGTCATGCCTTGGGGAACACTGTTACTTTTATTGCTGAATCAACTAAAACTTATTTAGGAACTTTGCACTAGGTGCACCATTGTGCCACTTGGTACTTGCTTGGCTCCTCCTTATCTCCCAAGTGTACCTGTATCAGCTTTCTACTCAGCATACCTCTGGTTGGCTATTTAGTGTACACCACTGGCCCATGAGACGTTTCCGGTCCTTAAAAGTAGTATACTAAAAAGGCTGATATATGAAAGTGCATGTGGAGATATGTAGACAGTGGTAGATCCCTCTCTAAGTCTTTCATATCACCCTCAAATGCACAGACAGTGATGCGTGCATTCAGCTTTCATGAGCAGAGTAGTAAAAACATACAGTACCTGGATAGAATTCTGACTAAGAGCATAGGCACATTAAGAACGGAGGGGCTTTCTGTCTGGGTCTACTCCTCTCTAACAATCAGAGCAAGCGGGTAGACTTTGACGATGTGTCAGAGTGTACTGCACATATGCAGGTCTCCGGGAACCCAATTTCCCAGTGATTTGGTTACTGCACATGTGCAAATTTGTGTTGTAATGCTGATGAGGGACTCCGGAGAGGAAAGTATAGTACCCATGCACATATTATAGATACACCACTGACTAGGTGGGACTTTCAACCAAAATCGCAATTGCCCCACCAGAATCAGGACAGTTCGCAGACTGTAGTGCTTTCTCCTAATTGGTTTTGCAGTTATCACCACCTGATGCTTTTTTTTGTCTGAAGGGTAGTTTCTGATTATAGAATCCTGCAATGCTGGAGCCCTGCTTGGAAAAAGGATAGGTGGTTGAAATGTGGAAAGCCTAGCAATTGAACTTCTAGGCCTCTGTCCAACTTAGCATCCCAACATCAATTATCTAGCACCTAAACTGAATATGGTCTCCATCCCCCACCCACAGTTAGATCACTTCAATACAGTCATTAACATTAAGACTGAAATGTATGTAGGGTGAGTAGTGTTCACAGTGGGCAGGGTGCCGACAGTGAAATAGGGCACATATGCACTCGTTGAAGACCAAAGAGGGATTTGTCCACTCATGCCATGTCCTTAATTTGTCACTTCGCTCTTGGGGGTGTGCCCAGTGCTTTCGGACATGCTAGGCTTCCCCCAAGCACTTCCTGCACTGTGACTAGATGCCATGCACATGCGTATGGCATCTATTCACCTGTGGTGAATGGTAACCACATATTTTCCTACCTGCGGGACTTCTGCAGCCCGTATGTGGGTTTGGCCGAGGGCAAGGCGCCCCACTGAAACAGCATAGTGGGAACACTTGGTGAGGGCTAAACCCATTCAAAGTCCTGTTACATTAAAATGCCACCACCTACTGAATTTATTCTGTGATTCTGGGATGTCTACACATTTAAATGGATCACACACTGTCTCAAGACTCAAGTGGTAAGCACTGCTCCCATCCCCTGCTCATGACCACCCCTCCCCAACTCATGACTCCCCTACCCCGCTCACGGTCACTGCCTCCCTCTCATGGCTGGAGAAAAATGATTCCACATTAATTAATTACAAAATGACTGGCCAGATGCCAACCCAGAACACAGAATGGGGGTCTGGCCCATGGCACACATGCCACATGCTCCTCAACTCAGCCCGACATGGTTAAGCTATCTTGAATGTCTTGAACTATTATTCCAATAACATACTTCTCACACGCCTGTCATCTTCTAAGGCCTCAGTTAAGGAACGTTAACAAGATTAGTTGAATTCGTACTTTTTCAGCAAAGGTTACTGTATTGGCTGGGCTGTATTCCAATTCCCTGATATTGCCACTAACTCCCAATCCCCTTGGTGGTTGTTTTTGCTGAACCCCATAATGGGCTTATACTACTAATAGTGCTTAGCCTGAAAGGTCTATTACAATAGGGCAGTACGGATGGTGTAGTGGTTAGCATTACTGCCTCACAGCACTGAGGTCATGGGTTTGATTCCCACCATGGCCCTAACTGTGCGGAGTTTATATATTCTCCCCGTACTTGTGTGGGTTTACTCCGGGTACTCCGGTTTCCTTCCACACTCCCAAAAAATATACTGGCAGGTTAATTGGCTCCCAACAAAAAAATTAACCCTAGTATGAATGTGTGCTCTTGTACATGTGATAGGGAATATAGATTGTAAGCTCCACTGGGGCAGGGACTGATGTGAATGGGCAAATATTCTCTGTAAAGCACTGCGGAATATGTGTGCGCTATATAAATAACTGGTAATAAATAATAATAATAATAATAGTATTATATTACTGTTGCAGGTATAGATATATAGACTTAATATATCGTAGTTTGAAGAATTACAACAGAATATACAAGTGTTACTGTTATTTTAAAAAGAATGATAACTATTGGAGAACATTTATTACAGGGAGGAAATTTTTTAACTCAGGCTTACAGATGCAGTATATATCAAAAGTTTTGCTACGTTTCTTGTGTTGTCCATTAATGGAATCTGCTGACTTTCTGTAGATTAAATAAATAGGACGATTCGGCACCAGATGCAGGTGACACCCATAAATCTTTTTTTATCACAGCTGCCAAACTGCCTTGTCAGACAAAGTTCTGAGACGTTCATTGGATTTCAAATGCCTGAAACGCCTTCAATCAAAGGCTTGAAAACATTTTAACAGATGTTCAATATAGAGTACCACTCTGGCCTTGCTCACACATTCAGTATGTCTCCACACACTTACAGATACATAAGAGGCTGCTCTCAAAGCAGAAGGCAGCTTGTCCTTGCAAAAGTAAAAGGTGTTATAAAAGGATCAGAGTAGTCTGTTTCTCTCCGGATGCAGTCTAGCTATAGCAGGAAATCATATAAATGTATATATATTTCCAGGACAAAGGACAATGAGTAATCACTATCACTCACAGGACTATGTAAAACCACATAGGTGATTAAAGACTTGAATTAAGAAGCAGAGTATACATAGAAGTCAGAGGGGTCAATTCAATTAGGGGCAAAGAGGATGTATTGCAGTTGCAACAGTGTATAAATGCCAGCAATTTCAGCAGGTCTCACTCTCAACACCATCATGTCCCAATCTCACCCCAGATTCCCCTATTACCGAAAGTGCAGCATAAAGCTGCACTTTCTTGCTGGGTTGAGAACATCGCCCCTAATTTAATTGACCCCAGACAGTTGCATAAAATTAGAAAGAACTAGAGTCATTTCCTAAACTCACACTACTTACACATTTCTATTTACACCTCAGTAAAAGTCTTTTTTACTTAGCACAGTTATGGCGCCCAGTCACATATCACATTATGGAACTGCCGCTGCGGCCACGTTAGTGGGAATATAGGGCCTAATTCAGACTGGAACGCTGCAGCGGCAGCATTCTCAGTCTGAAGCCCTGTGCTATGTGCACACGCGCAGAAGCACTGCACATGCACACACGTGAGATGCGAAAGCATCTCACTGGTGTGATTGCTTTCGCCTGATTGACAGGCGTGCCGGCGCTGTTGGGGGGCATGTCCGTGGATTTGGGGGGGTTCAGTCCGGACAACGCAGGCGTGTCCGTTTGACATCACATACAGCCGCTGTGGCCAAAAACATTGCGGGTAGCTAGGCTGGTGCGAAAACATCACCTTGGTTTAGCCTAACTCAGTGATGGCTAACCTTGACACTCCAGTTGTTGTTGAACTACACATCCCAGCATGCCCTGCATCAGTTTTAGCATCGCCAAATAGCAAAACTGCAGCAGGGCATGCTGGGATGTGTAGTTCAACAACAGCTGGAGTGTCAAGGTTAGCCATCACTGGCCTAACTCATGTCTGAAATTAGTCCTATCCTAAGAGTGAGAAGACATTAGAACTGTCTTTATTACGTTATTGTCTTTCAAACCTCTGATGGAACTGCCGTCCATTCAGGCGGAGAAACGCATCAGCTGATAAAAAAACGACAGATGGAACACAGGTGGAATGCACCAGAGGCTGGAAGCTCAGAATCCGGAAGTTGCGGCACGTGACAGTAGCTGGCATCCCCTGTTCTTCACCATCATGCCGCACGGTGTGTTACAGCATCACTGGGCCACTTTAAGACCTAGCAGGGATGGTAAAAAGCACTTGGGATTTGAACAGTGAACACTAGCTGCACTAGCCATACAGCATTGCCGGGATATTTCGAGTTGCTACCAGCAGACAACTATTGCAGATCCTGAATCATCCGGTCCTTGAATTCACAAGTGATTGTGAGTTAAAACAAGATTATAGAAAAGGCTGGAGACACATGGAAACTAATCAAAAGGATCCATCTATCTAACTCCAATTGAGGGTGAAGTATTAACTACATAAACTGCATGTTTACAATACTAGAGACTGCACTAATACTTAAACCCTGTATACACGGGGAAGATGTGTGCTAAGCGATCTAGTACAGACCGCTGAGCACACATCTCTCCCCCCCCGCTCAGCAATCAGCGCGATGTGAAGTGAAGTGAGCGATCTACTAGAGTTGCCATGCATGCATGCATGCCAACTCTGGGGTCAGCGATAGCAACGCGCGTGGCCGCGCATGGGCATGGGTATCGCTATAGGCAAACACATGGGGAGATCCGTGCTTAATTTCTAAGTCTAGTCAGATCACTTAGAATTTAAGCACGGATCTCTCTGTGTGTACTCCTCTTAACAGACTGCACATATATAGAGGAGTTGCAACTAAGGGATAGCTTATGTATGCATACTAGTAACATGCTATCTACAAACAAGCAATTGCTATATATTGATCTTTATATACAGAAGAGTTGCTAATATCTTAACTTCTTTCCTGTTATTTTTATGGGTAATATGAATTATTATAAGTTTTAAAGTTATTATAATATTTTCTTTTTTAACAAATGAATTGTATTAATCAAACCAGCAGCTGATTCAACCTTTTGTTATATTCAAATCGTGCGCCCACATTATTTTTGGTTTAGATTTTCTGCTATACTGGTGGATATCAGATCCTCCTTGTGAGGGCAGCCGTGTGAATATTATATTAAATATTGATAATCCTATTGAATTTATTCTTCAAAAATCAAATAGCGCCCACTATATTGTTGTCTTTTCCACCCTTTATTACATGTACACTAGATGATGTGTGTACCTGGTGATATTGGTGGTGATGGGATCTGGCGGGGTGCCGACATCAGCGGGAGATGTAGCAAGTGATCCGCGGGAGCACAAATCAATATAATGGGTAGACACTGGACAATTTGAATGATATGTTGTTCCGAAATTTTGGAATCGGGCATATTATTCAAATAGTCACCCAGTGTGTACCCAGCTTAACATTTACTTTACTGTTATTTATCATATGGACAATGGGCCTAATTCAGACCCCATCGCTGATATGTCAAAATCACTATGAAGTACATCTGACCATGCGCATGTGCAAGGTCCTAAACTGCATTCTTTGCAGAACGCAATTTAAGACCTGGAGTGGGGTGGTAACAGGGCGTCGATGCCGCGTTTTGAGGGCGTCGACTCTCCCAAATGGGCTGCGGTCCGGACAATGGAGGCGTGTCAGGACCATTGCTGAGGCAGGTTGCAGTGGATGTGACCAAAAACATGGATGGTGGGTAACTGTCCGCCTTCGCAGCTAGGCTGAATGGGCAGGGGGCTTCTCAAAACATGTGAAAGCAGCGCCGCCATGCAATGCTTTCGCATGTCTGGTGGGGGGGGGGGGGGGGGTAGGACCAGGCGTCCTGTGCTGTGTGTTCCTCCGCATGCCAAAGAATTTGCGTTTTTATACAGATCTATGACCAGGTCTGAATTACCCCCAATGTACATAGAAAAATCTGTTTTACCACAAAAGTTGACTTGGACAGTACTTGAAAGCATAGTGGGCCTGATTCGGATACAGTATGGTTGGAGTTACTTCGTTGGAAGCAGCAGTGATAGTGATGTATGGTGATGGAGCAGGAGGCATCTATTACAAGCAGATGCCTCCTTCTGCAGTAGTGATACAACCTGTGCCCTAAAACACGGCATCGGATCAGTCACTCAGCATCAGAAGGCTTGCGGCATCCATGGTGATGCGCAAGCCGCCCATAGCAGAGGCCAGGAAATCTCAGTGCAACCATTGAGATGCCTGACCTCTTTCCTCCCCCTATATGGTGTTGATGCCCCCAAACGTCATCAGACTGTCAATCACTGACGGTCTGATGCCAGACTATGTACGTTGCAGGACCCGTTCGCACATGCGCAGAATGGGTCCCGCACATGTACATGTACAATTACTGATAATTTGTATTATACACATCCCGTCGCAGATCCTTCGGGTTCTTAATAACCCCCAGGGTAAATACCTGAGCCTCCTGATTACCTATGAAAGCAACAGAATTATTTGCATAAAAGAAAATGCTTTGCTCTCCATCATTAGAGTGGTGAACACTCGACTAAATGTGCCTTCCCCACCCCTTGATCTTAAATAATAATCTTATCCCGCAAAATAAAATCTTGTCTTGCACATGTGCAATGTTGCATTTAGAAGATGCATAGGTGCCACCACCTTTGTCATCATGTCCATGTACTACCCTGTAAAACAGGTGCATTTGCACAAAATTAGGCATGTGATGTCACAGAGCTCTGCACTTTTATGTTCCTTAATGAATGATGTAAAACTGCACTCGTATGAGTGTATGGGATGTTTTCCACACAAATGTAACAGAGCAGGTGCCTGACATTGTTACATACTAAATAACAAATATCAACTGATCCTAGCATTTTATGGCCGTGTCATCTGCACACAGCTATCTGGTTCTCGTGATGTTTCTAAATGCATGACTAGTTCAGTAGTATCACCTAAAGAATAGAAGCAGTGATGTGTATAGCATACACTAATGTGCCAAGTATGCAGTGGCAGATTATAATAGGTGCTTTTTGTCCAGTAGCCATGTAACTTTTTGGGCAGTAGCCATGTAAGGCATCACTTTTTCAGGTGACTTAAAGGCAGGTAAGCAATGTAACAAAGCAATGAAAGAAAGAAGGCTAGTCAGATGCTTGGATGCATTGGGAGAGGAATCAGCAGCAGAAAGAAAGAAGTAATAATAATGCCACTGTATAGGTCTTTGGTACGGCCTCATCAATTCTGGAGGCCATATCTTCAAAAGGATATGAATACATTAGAGACTGTACAAAGAAGGGCAACTAGAATGGTGCATGGCCTACATCACAAAACATACCCAGAAAGACTAAGAAATCTCAATTTGTATAGTTCGGAGTATAGAAGGGAAAGGAGGGACATGACAGAAACTTTCAAAGTGTCCACTTACATCTTTGCTTTTTTACTCAATTTGGCACAATATGCAAAACACGGCTAAGCTGTTTTTCATGAGTAGCGAGTGGATGAATTTAAATATGTTTGTTTTTCATAGAATATGTATAAAGTAACATATTACAGAAGCAAATTAATAAAAATCATAAGGCATGGCTAAATCTCTGAGTCTATGGCTTTCAAAACCGTGCCATACATGGCGGGATATAGCAAAGATGTATGTGGACACAGCTGTATAGCAAAGGTTTTAACAAAGTGTAGGAGGGGAACATTCTCCAAATGAAGAGAAGCAATAGGACACGAGGACATGCACTGAGACTGGATGGGGGGAGGTTCAGGGGAAATTTGAGGAAAAATTACTTCACAGAAAGGGTAGTGGACAAGTGGAATAACCTCCCATCAGAGGTGGTAGAGGCTAAGATAGTAGAGCAATCTAAACTTGCATAGGATAGACATAATGATATCCTTACGAACAAATGAGGATCAAATAATGTTTAAGATAAAAAATATGGTAAAAAAAAAAGGGGCAGACTAGATGGGCCAAGTGGTTCTTATGTGCCATCAGATTCTATGTTTCTAATGGGCCCTACACACTGCGGGATGCGCCACCAAGCTGCCTGATGGAGGCGGGACTTGCCAGACGTGCGTCTTCTCCCACCCGGCTCACACATCCCGGCTGCTTCATTGTGCTTCATTGTGAGTGACCTGACGGGTTCGGCTTACACCGGCGCGGTGCATGGTCCGGTCTTTGATCGCAGCAGGTTTGGTGGATTGCCTGGTGGATTGCTTTATGTGCTCAAACTGGCCCAAAGAGCGGGTCATTTATGGTACGAGTCTTTTATAATCCATGGAATGTTCTGTTTTTAATTTGTGTGTGTAATAAATTTATCTGCACTATGGGCGCATTCTCCTGATTTTTTCCAGACACATTTGCTCAAGGAGTTCTGAGCGTTCTTGGAGATTTGCAGCGGTGTTGATTACACCAGTGCTACAGCCCAGGGATTTATTCACTGTGGACTGATTAACCCCCACTATATGATCACCAGCGCACCTGTACCTTTTCTCCATATATATATATATATATATATATATATATATATATTCTGGCAGCACTCCCAACAATATACAGATGTAGCCACCTTTATCTTGAGTGGCCGCGGCGGTTGTCCCGTTCGACCATACGCAGCGTACTGTGGCGTAGCGAGGCGCGCCTAGCCACAGAGAGGCTATCTAATCGCACGGAGACAGACATTTGACGTTTGGCGTTACCTTTACGTGTAATACCTGCGATCAGCCACCAGATGTCGCTTTTTACAATCACCACTGCGCATGCGTGTGGTCTCCCGTAAAATACAATACTGACATACATAATAAGGACTACTTTACTAAGGCGTCTCATTACGCTGCATACAGCATGTTTGGGTGCATTTAGCGTAAAGAATCGCTCCTGCAGATGTACTTTGATTTATGTGAAACCTGTGTGCATCCTTCCATTGACTGTCTTACAATGGAAATAAAATAATACAGTGCATTATTACAGAAAAAAAAAAAAAAAAAAAGAAAGAAAGCACATCATGTCTCGAACCCTGGACCCCCAGCGAGGGAGGTGGGAGCCTTCACCCCTAGCCCACGACGCCTCATGAGAGATTTCTAATTTCATGTGTGAAAGTACTGCAAACAGCGCCCGGCCCTCGCCCCATTGCTGTTGGTTTATGCCTTAGAGGACTCGGACGCTCGCATTTGTAAAGCACGGTGTTTTCCTCCGCCTCCTGCTAGCCTGTTGCCCTTCCCCCATGGGAGCCTGCACAGATCATGCAGTAGACAGGGAGGGAATGCAGGTCATGTGCAATACACAAACGCCCACTGTAGTACTATTTTGCTCACTTACAGTACCGTACTGTACTGTAGGTTGCATTTAGCGTAAAGAATCGCTCCTGCAGATGTACTTTGATTTATGTGAAACCTGTGTGCATCCTTCCATTGGATGTACTGTATTGGAGAGAAAAAAAAAAATGTTAAAGTGAATGTCACGGGAACACATTAAAAATAAGGTTGGCACTTCCTTCCCATTGGTGTTGGTTTACAGTATGCCGTAGTGTACTCGGACGCTCATGTAATTGCATTTCAAAGGCACAGTATTTTCCATCGTCTCCCCCCTACCCCCATCGCCCTTCCCCCCTGGGGGCCTGCACAGGGAGGAAATTCAGGTCCTGTGCAATGCACAAACGCTGAAGATCTACAGTACTGTTTTGCTTAGTTGGTAGCGCCAGAATACACTCATTTCATTCACGCTGTTTGGGTGCATTTAGCGTAAAGAATCGCTCCTGCAGATGTACTTTGATTTATGTGAAACCTGTGTGCATCCTTCCATTGACTGTCTTACAATGGAAATAAAATAATACAGTGCATTATTACAGAAAAAAAAAAAAAAAAAAAAGAAAGAAAGCACATAATGTCTCGAACCCTGGACCCCCAGCGAGGGAGGTGGGAGCCTTCACCCCTAGCCCACGACGCCTCATGAGAGATTTCTAATTTCATGTGTGAAAGTACTGCAAACAGCGCCCGGCCCTCGCCCCATTGCTGTTGGTTTATGCCTTAGAGGACTCGGACGCTCGCATTTGTAAAGCACGGTGTTTTCCTCCGCCTCCTGCTAGCCTGTTGCCCTTCCCCCATGGGAGCCTGCACAGATCATGCAGTAGACAGGGAGGGAATGCAGGTCATGTGCAATACACAAACGCCCACTGTAGTACTATTTTGCTCACTTACAGTACCGTACTGTACTGTAGGTTGCATTTAGCGTAAAGAATCGCTCCTGCAGATGTACTTTGATTTATGTGAAACCTGTGTGCATCCTTCCATTGGATGTACTGTATTGGAGAGAAAAAAAAAATGTTAAAGTGAATGTCACGGGAACACATTAAAAATAAGGTTGGCACTTCCTTCCCATTGGTGTTGGTTTACAGTATGCCGTAGTGTACTCGGACGCTCATGTAATTGCATTTCAAAGGCACAGTATTTTCCATCGTCTCCCCCCTACCCCCATCGCCCTTCCCCCCTGGGGGCCTGCACAGGGAGGAAATTCAGGTCCTGTGCAATGCACAAACGCTGAAGATCTACAGTACTGTTTTGCTTAGTTGGTAGCGCCAGAATACACTCATTTCATTCACGCTGTTTGGGTGCATTTAGCGTAAAGAATCGCTCCTGCAGATGTACTTTGATTTATGTGAAACCTGTGTGCATCCTTCCATTGACTGTCTTACAATGGAAATAAAATAATACAGTGCATTATTACAGAAAAAAAAAAAAAAAAAAAGAAAGAAAGCACATCATGTCTCGAACCCTGGACCCCCAGCGAGGGAGGTGGGAGCCTTCACCCCTAGCCCACGACGCCTCATGAGAGATTTCTAATTTCATGTGTGAAAGTACTGCAAACAGCGCCCGGCCCTCGCCCCATTGCTGTTGGTTTATGCCTTAGAGGACTCGGACGCTCGCATTTGTAAAGCACGGTGTTTTCCTCCGCCTCCTGCTAGTCCTCCATTCCCATTATGCATTAGCGAACTCAGACGCTCATACAGTATATTTCATATTTTAAAAAGCACGGTGTTTATACATTGTACTGTACATTATTCCTTTTACACAATTACAATTACTGTAGTTGCGTCTCCATACACATACAGTACTGTACTCCATACTTTTTCCACCGCTTCCCGTTACGCCTACAGTATTGCCAGAGCTGTAGATCAATCCGCCGCTATACTGTACGATCGAAAGTACTGGATTAGTGGAGCATTAGCCACACAGTGGTGGAGATGTGTAATGCATGATGAGTATCTAGATCGTCTCAACGCGCCTGCCTGTGATTAAACTCAGCTATCGCCTTAGCGTGGCTAAACGCCCGTCTCGGCGGAGAAACAGTCAAGATAAAGTTGGCTACATCTGTATAATCCGAATGTGTGCGGCACTCAAGGCTCAATAAGGAGGAGGCCACAGATAGCAATCAGCGTTTTATTTTACAAAGAAATTTTCGGCAGGATCTCAGCTCTCTCTCTCTCTCTTTCTATATATATATATATACACATTACTTTAGCAAGCACACCTCATCCTCTGCTCCTGCTGGCTGACCGCATCCCCTCTCTGCTATCCCCCCTCCCCCCACACACACCTGTAGCTGCTCTGATCCCCCTCCCATTCGAGCTCCTTCCCAAACACTCCCCCTCCCCCCCCCCCCCCCCCACACACACACACACCGTTCGGTCCCACACATCCATTGCGGATCTACCCTCCCACATCACGGTTCCATCTCAAACCCTTTGCTCCCATACTAAACCTGGCGGCTGGTCTTCCTTTCCTAAGGCTGTCCTATATTTGTGGCTCGCACATTAGGGAGACGGGACAGTCTTATACAATATATATATATTGTGATTAAGCAGAGTGCGCCCTGCCCATTTTGTAAATGAAAAAATGCACCCTGTCATTTTAGGGAGCATCACACTGATTGGATAATCAACGCTGATGTGAACACTCAATGCTGAGCACGGCATCACCTGCCTCCATATATTCCTGCACCCTAAAGCACTAAGCACACTACAGAAAACCACACTGCTGTAGGCAGGAGGGGTCGCAGCCACATAAAGAGCTGCAGGGGGAAGGTGGGTGTAATCTCGCAGAGTACGCCCTGGTCGGATGGATCTTGTGCTGGGCCAGACCCGAAGATGGAGTCGCTGGCAGCAGCGACGTTAGTGACAGGAGAAAAAGGAGATTGGAATTAATAGAAGGACTCATGTGGGGCTGGCGGGTGGCAGTGGGAACTGAAGTGAGTGTGCCCAGTACATGTCTGACTGCAGCAGAGACCCTGTGCCTCTGCATTAACCTGCTGATGCCACCGCTGCTTCCCTGTCGCGGCAGTCTGCAATGCATATCCCATCTCTGGTGGACAGTTGTTTTTCTCCCTCTTTGTTGAAACACTGTCCATTTAAGTTGTGAGGCATTACAGGGACATGAATTGTGGTCTGATAGTGTGCAGAGAAAGCTATACCCGCTGAAGGGGCATGTCTGCTGGGCATTGAAGGGGCATGCAGGGTGGTCTGATGGCACTTGCTGACGACTGAGAGCCATTGAAGGGATTTGTGGTGGTGGGGGTGGGGGGTGAATGGAAAAGATTTAAAATTTCTTTATAAATATGGGTTTGGTATGTTGACACAAGGGGTTCTGTAGACAGAAGTAAATTGACCATGGATGCGATCACTGTATTTCTTACTTATTGTCTTGATATATGGCAATAAGGATTCTTAGTTTTTGGGAGCCAACTGCATATTTTAATAAACATGCTCCTATAGCTATTTATAAGGTAAGATCTCTCTTTTATATAGAGAGACATTTCACTTTCATTACACCACTAAGTGACACATATGCTTTTTAGTAGAGGGGTTTCACATTTACATTAGCAATAATTGCTATTTTTCTTTCTTGTCATATTATGGTCACGCTAACAAGGGGTTTGTTCATTTGTAGAGTGTCACATTACACTATTAATATAAGCGAAGGAGGGCGGGATTAAGGTTTTTGAAGGTACATTAGGTCACGCCCTACGGCACAGCCCACAACCCCTGTGCAGACCACACCTTCACAATACTGGTCACAACCTCCATATCACTATTAACACACTGTCACGATCCGGGTATCTGGACGCCATTTCTTACCCATCAGATGCCTCCTAAGGCTGGCTCAGCGCTCCAGGACCGGATCCCATCTGTTATCCTAATGTTCACATTCCTGCATCCTCTCCTGTCTCTCTGAGACGCTGTCACAGTAACGCCTTATTACATCTGGCATGGCGTCTCCCGCGGCCTCCGCCGCCGTCCCTGAGCTTCTGCATGCAGAGTGTCAGAGTGGCGATTACGTCAGCCGCGGCCTCCGCTGTGTCCGCGTGGTTGGATGTGCACTTGTCAGCCTGGCGTCTCCTGTCTCCAGTGGCCGGCGCCGCCATTACTGTTTTCATTACCACATGGATTACAAACCAAACTTCCCTCCAAGTGTCTGCATGGGCGCAGCCATCTTGGATTCTGTCAGCTGATCATTTCCACCAATCTGTTCTCAGTATTGATAATCTGCATAATTGCCTAGCCAATCCCTTCCTTGCTGCAGGTATAAATACACTGTGCCTGAGCAAGGAAGGCGTCAGTGCTTTGGTTGTCAAACCTAGTTCCTGTTTGTCTCTCTCCTGTGATTGTCTTCCAGGTTCCAGCTCCTGTCTCAAGACTTCCACCATAGAGATCCGCACCAGCATTCCACCTGCGGTGTAGCCTGACTCTCCAATCCATTGTGGATTCATCTGTTTCCAGCTACAACTTTACCTGCTTCCAGCTCAGCTTCCAGCAGAGTACAGCTTCCCTTAAAGGGCCGGTGTCCTTTCTACACTTTACCACTCTCCACCGGTATTATTATTTCTCCGCTCTCAAGTTCTACATTTCAGTTCATATTTCATCGCTCCCAAGTTCATTTATTATTTAACTGGTTCCAGCCAGTATCCACTCCGTGCTAACAACAGTCTGGTTCCAGCCAGTATCCACAGCAGCTGTTTTATCTTCAGCAACCCAGCTTTTCCTGGAACACCAGCTGGCACAATCCTGGGTTATCTCCATTGCTACAGTCGGGCCTGGTAAGGACTTTCCATCTAGAAGATCATAAGAACTATCTCACACTACCAGTGCCCTGTGGCTCCTGCCATCCTGTAGTACCCAGGAACTGTATTTATTCTTTGCTGACTTTTACGTTTTCTTTTACTGCTGCTGTGTTGCGGAGTTGTCATAATAAACATCATTGACTTTTATCCAAGTTGTCGTGGTCACGCCTTCGGGCAGTTATTATTCATGTTACTTACATGTCCAGGGGTCTGATACAACCTCCCAGGTTCCGGTACATCTCAGCCCCTACAACTGAGGCTGCCTCCCGTCAGCTCAGGCCCTCAGTTGTGACAGTAAGCACTGACCTAATGAATCCAGCCGGAGACCAGGATCAAGCGGCCAGGCCGATGCAAGAACTGGCAGCCCGACTAGAACATCAGGAGGCTGCACAGGGCCACATCATCCGCTGTCTCCAGGATCTCTCTACTCGGCTGGATGGGATTCAGACAACTCTCCGTGGATCAGGCGCGTCTGGTGCGTCAACCACAGTGACTCCAGCTATAACCCCACCCACCTTACCCATTTCTGCTCCACGTCTTCATCTTCCAACGCCAGCAAAATTTGACGGATCTCCAAGATTCTGCAGGGGATTTCTCAACCAGTGTGAGATTCAGTTTGAGCTACAACCCGGCAATTTTCCCAGTGACCGTACAAAAATTGCCTACATTATTTCTCTTCTCAGTGGCTCAGCCCTTGATTGGGCATCACCGTTATGGGAGAGGTCCGACACCCTGCTATCTTCCTACACTGCCTTCGTGTCAACATTCAGGCGCATCTTCGACGAGCCAGGCCGGGTAACCTCAGCTTCATCCGAGATTCTCCGTTTACGCCAGGGGTCACGTACTGTAGGACAATATCTGATACAGTTCCAGATCCTGGCATCCGAACTGGCATGGAACGACGAGGCCCTGTATGCTGCATTCTGGCATGGCTTATCTGAGCGTATTAAAGATGAGTTAGCTACCAGAGACTTACCTTCTAAGTTAGATGAGCTAATCTCACTCTGCACGAAAGTTGATTTACGTTTCAGAGAGAGAGCAACTGAGCGTGGAAGATCATCTGCTCCAAAATCTTCTGCTCCTCCTCCTCGTCAACTGTCACCATCTAAAGATGAGCCCATGCAACTTGGCCGTTCCCGTTTAACTCCTGCTGAGCGCCGAAGACGTCTCTCCGAGTTTCTCTGTCTCTATTGTGCAGCTCCGTCTCACACCATTAATGCCTGTCCCAAACGTCCGGGAAACTCCAAATCCTAGCTCGCCAAGGAGAGGGCCGGCTAGGAGTAATGATCTCCTCTCCATCTCCTCAAGATTGTAATCTCCCAGTCTCGCTTCAAGTTGCTCAACGTTATCGGAACGTCATTGCCCTCCTTGATTCCGGAGCAGCTGGGAACTTTATTACCGAAGCCTATGTTAAACGGTGGTCCCTACCCACCGAGAGACTTCCTTCGTCCATTTCTTTAACTGCCGTGGATGGCAGCAAAATTTTTGATGCAGTTATTTCTTTAAGGACTCTACCAGTTCGTCTGAGAGTGGGAGTTCTTCATTCCGAACTTATTTCTTTTTTAGTGATTCCAAGAGCCACACATCCTGTGGTCCTGGGCCTTCCATGGCTCCGTCTTCACAATCCTACAATTGATTGGACGACTACGCAAATCCTGGCATGGGGTTCCTCCTGTGCTGAGACATGTTTGTTTAAAGTATTGCCTGTCTGTTCTTCCTCCCCCAGGTCGTCTGATGTTCCACCTCCTCCATATCAAGATTTCACGGATGTGTTCAGTAAAGCTTCTGCTGATATCCTTCCTCCTCATAGAGAATGGGACTGTCCGATTGATCTCGTTCCAGGGAAGGTTCCACCTCGAGGCCGAACTTATCCGTTGTCTCTGCCTGAGACGCATTCTATGGAGGAATATATTAAAGAGAACCTAGCAAAGGGGTTCATTCGACCTTCTTCTTCTCCAGCCGGCGCAGGCTTCTTTTTTGTAAAAAAGAAAGATGGTGGTCTGCGGCCGTGCATCGACTACAGAGGTTTGAACGACATTACCATCAAGAACCGTTATCCTTTACCCCTGATTACTGAGCTCTTTGACAGAGTTAGCGGAGCTACCATCTTTACAAAGCTGGACTTGCGAGGTGCATACAATCTCATCCGGATCCGTGAGGGTGACGAGTGGAAGACCGCCTTTAACACCCGTGACGGACATTATGAGTACCTCGTCATGCCCTTCGGATTGAGCAATGCTCCAGCTGTCTTCCAGCATTTTGTCAATGAGATCTTCAGAGACATTCTATACCGTCATGTCGTGGTCTATCTAGACGATATCCTCATTTTTGCCAACGATTTAGAGGAACATCGTTTTTGGGTTAAAGAGGTTCTGTCCCGTCTCCGTGTCAATCATCTCTATTGCAAATTAGAAAAATGCGTCTTTGAAGTCAAGTCCATTCCGTTTCTAGGGTACATTGTGTCCGGTTCCGGACTAGAGATGGATCCTGAGAAACTACAAGCAATCCAAAATTGGCCGGTACCCTTAACCCTCAAAGGGGTCCAGAGGTTCTTAGGGTTCGCCAACTATTACCGAAAGTTTATACGAGACTTTTCCACCATTGTGGCGCCTATTACTGCTTTCACTAAGAAGGGTGCTAACCCGTCCAAGTGGTCTGAAGAAGCCATGCAAGCATTTCATCTTTTAAAACAAAGGTTCATCTCTGCGCCTGTTCTGAAACAGCCTGACATCGACTCTCCTTTCATCTTAGAGGTGGATGCCTCCTCCGTTGGAGTAGGAGCGGTGTTATCTCAGAGGGCTAAAGATGGCCATTTACACCCTTGCAGTTTCTTCTCCCGGAAGTTCTCCCCAGCTGAGCGCAACTATGCCATTGGCGACCAGGAGTTGCTAGCCATCAAGCTCGCTCTAGAAGAGTGGAGGTATCTGTTGGAGGGAGCTTCTCATTCAATCACCATACTTACAGACCACAAGAACCTTTTATACCTGAAGGGCGCACAATGTCTCAACCCTCGTCAGGCCAGATGGGCACTTTTCTTTTCCAGGTTCGACTTTAAACTCCAGTTCTGTCCGGGCTCTCAGAATCGCAAGGCCGATGCCCTTTCCCGCTCATGGGAGCAAGAAAATGAGTCAGAGTCTTCAGACAAGCATCCTATTATAAATCCGTTGGCATTCTCCACGGTAGGGATGGACTCTACGCCCCCATCAGGGAAAAGTTTTGTGAAGCCGATGCTAAGGAAGAAGCTCATGCATTGGGCCCATGCTTCCCGTTTTGCCGGACATACAGGTATCCAAAAAACCCTGGAGTTTATCTCTAGGTCCTATTGGTGGCCAACTCTGAAAAAGGACGTCTTGGAGTTTATTGCATCTTGCCCAAAGTGTGCCCAACATAAAGTATCCCGCCAGTCGCCTGCGGGGCAACTGGTTCCACTATCCGTTCCCCGTCGACCATGGACCCACTTGTCGATGGATTTCATTACAGACTTACCCATGTGCAACAAGTTCAATACCATCTGGGTGGTAGTTGACCGGTTCACCAAGATGGCACACTTCATTCCTCTCACCGGTCTTCCGTCAGCTTCCAAGTTGGCTCAAGTATTCATACAAGAGATCTTCCGACTCCACGGTCTTCCTGAAGAAATTATCTCAGATCGAGGAGTTCAATTCACAGCCAAATTCTGGCGAAGTTTATGTCAAGTCCTCCAAGTCAAGCTAAAGTTTTCCACGGCTTACCATCCTCAGACCAATGGTCAAACCGAGAGGGTGAATCAGGACTTGGAGGCCTTCCTCCGCATCTATGTGTCCTCCTCTCAAGATGACTGGGTTCAATTACTTCCCTGGGCCGAGTTCTGTCATAACAACCAGTATCATTCTTCATCTGCTTCAACACCATTCTTCACTAACTTTGGATTCCACCCTAAAGTCCCTGAGTTCCAACCGCTTCCAGCAACTTCTGTTCCCGCAGTGGATATCACCTTGCATCAGTTTGCCAATATCTGGAAGAGCGTACGATCAGCTCTGCTCAAGGCATCGTTCAGGTACAAGAAGTTTGCGGATAAGAAACGTCGAGCAGTTCCTGCTCTCAAGGTGGGTGATCGGGTATGGTTATCCACGAAGAATTTGAGGTTAAGAGTTCCCAGTATGAAGTTTGCACCTCGCTATATCGGTCCTTTCAAGATTGAACAAGTCATCAATCCTGTTGCTTACAGACTTCAGTTGCCTCCCTTCTTAAAAATACCCAGGACATTCCATGTTTCCCTGTTGAAACCGCTGATCTTGAATCGGTTTCATTCCTCACTTCCTCCAACTCCGAAAGTCCAAACTCAACGAGGCGTTGAGTATGAAGTGGCCAAGATCCTGGACTCACGTCACCGTTACGGTCAACTACAGTATCTTATTGACTGGAAGGGTTACGGCCCTGAGGAACGTTCATGGACCAATGCTTCTGATGTCCATGCTTCTGCCTTGGTCCGGAGATTCCATTCCAAGTTTCCTCAAAAGCCAAAGAAGTGTCCTGGGGCCACTCCTAAAGGGGGGGGTGCTGTCACGATCCGGGTATCTGGACGCCATTTCTTACCCATCAGATGCCTCCTAAGGCTGGCTCAGCGCTCCAGGACCGGATCCCATCTGTTATCCTAATGTTCACATTCCTGCATCCTCTCCTGTCTCTCTGAGACGCTGTCACAGTAATGCCTTATTACATCTGGCATGGCGTCTCCCGCGGCCTCCGCCGCCGTCCCTGAGCTTCTGCATGCAGAGTGTCAGAGTGGCGATTACGTCAGCCGCGGCCTCCGCTGTGTCCGCGTGGTTGGATGTGCACTTGTCAGCCTGGCGTCTCCTGTCTCCAGTGGCCGGCGCCGCCATTACTGTTTTCATTACTACATGGATTACAAACCAAACTTCCCTCCAAGTGTCTGCATGGGCGCAGCCATCTTGGATTCTGTCAGCTGATCATTTCCACCAATCTGTTCTCAGTATTGATAATCTGCATAATTGCCTAGCCAATCCCTTCCTTGCTGCAGGTATAAATACACTGTGCCTGAGCAAGGAAGGCGTCAGTGCTTTGGTTGTCAAACCTAGTTCCTGTTTGTCTCTCTCCTGTGATTGTCTTCCAGGTTCCAGCTCCTGTCTCAAGACTTCCACCATAGAGATCCGCACCAGCATTCCACCTGCGGTGTAGCCTGACTCTCCAATCCATTGTGGATTCATCTGTTTCCAGCTACAACTTTACCTGCTTCCAGCTCAGCTTCCAGCAGAGTACAGCTTCCCTTAAAGGGCCGGTGTCCTTTCTACACTTTACCACTCTCCACCGGTATTATTATTTCTCCGCTCTCAAGTTCTACATTTCAGTTCATATTTCATCGCTCCCAAGTTCATTTATTATTTAACTGGTTCCAGCCAGTATCCACTCCGTGCTAACAACAGTCTGGTTCCAGCCAGTATCCACAGCAGCTGTTTTATCTTCAGCAACCCAGCTTTTCCTGGAACACCAGCTGGCACAATCCTGGGTTATCTCCATTGCTACAGTCGGGCCTGGTAAGGACTTTCCATCTAGAAGATCATAAGAACTATCTCACACTACCAGTGCCCTGTGGCTCCTGCCATCCTGTAGTACCCAGGAACTGTATTTATTCTTTGCTGACTTTTACGTTTTCTTTTACTGCTGCTGTGTTGCGGAGTTGTCATAATAAACATCATTGACTTTTATCCAAGTTGTCGTGGTCACGCCTTCGGGCAGTTATTATTCATGTTACTTACATGTCCAGGGGTCTGATACAACCTCCCAGGTTCCGGTACATCTCAGCCCCTACAACTGAGGCTGCCTCCCGTCAGCTCAGGCCCTCAGTTGTGACACACACCTGCGGCGCTGGTCACTCCCCTTGCGACAGCACATAATAAATTTAATCTCCAGGCCCATGTGGACCTTAATCTGGCACTGGGAAGGGATAGCATAGTTCCACATAGAGTTAATGTGGAACACCAGGATTTCCCACATTTAGCAGAGCAGCAAAAGGACTGAAGGGTCTAGTCCAGGTTTTACCGTGCACAGAAACAGGGCTTCTGATGGTGACTAGCATCCAGAAAGGGGGTACATGTGGATGTCAGGGCAACTGAAATGTACAAATGTGATCCTGTACTACTATGAATCTGATGTGTTCCTGTGTTCTGATGTGTTCTTGTGATGCTGTTAGCCAGTACTGAGGTGATCCTGTACTACTATGAATGTATGCTGGTGTAAACCTGCACTGCCATGCTAAGACTCCTGCGATGCCCTGCCTAAAGGAATAAAGAGACTGGAGAAGTTTTCTCTGGTCTATTTGATTCCTGTCACAAGATCTTTTATATATATATATATATATATATATATATATATAAAATGATACATGTTGCTTAATCATACATGTTTTTCGAATGTATGATTACACATATGTGTGTTGTCTTGTCTGTTGTCTTTTATATCGTCTTTTATGTTGGTGATTACCCTGGATTACCTAATGGCAGAGGCTATATCACACACCGTATGTGGACTCCATTATGTCCTGGGTTATGCATATCCATATTCTGTGGATTTAGCATTTTTTCATCACACATCCTCTAGCTAAGTTTTATAGTTTTTATAAACTGTTCTGTGTGCATATAGGGGAGTGTGGGTGGGCTACCTGAATATTATCTGGTGGCTGCCAGTATTTATCATAGGAATATGGTTATCTCAATATCGAAACTGAACAAAGATGTGTTTATTGTGATATAAATGTTTATTATCTATTGAAATTGAACAAATATGTGTGCATCGCGATAAGTGCTTATTCCTTACCCAGGACAGTTATGGAGTCCATGTTTTATGCTCAATACATCCATTATATGTTTGGTGTGTTTTTTACATGATATAACTAAGGTTTTTATCGGTTTGTCTCCTCTTTTTGCCATGATAGCTCAGTCTGGTCATGTGATCGCGTGTATCACAGTGACCAGTATTGCTAGTGAGGTTGCTTAGCGACGGCCGGCAGTCGTCTTACGCAGCCTGTATCTCCGGTCACATGGGTGTGTTCCATGGACAGTGGAACGCACACCACTTCCGGCACCATGGCCAACTTCCGCTAGTCTGACGCGTGCGTTCCATGGACAATGGAACGCACATCACTTCCGGCATCGCGGTTATTAGCCGCAATTAGCCGCTCTGATGGACCGAAAACACACGTTATTATGTCCACATGTTATGTAGATATTTGGTGCTATGACACAGTGGATGGGCTATATCCATACTCCAGACTAGACACTTTAGCACCAGTGTTTTTGCTACTTCCTGTTGGATGATTGATGGGCGGGGTTTGTGATATGCCTCTGCTATAAAAGTGCTTCAGGGTTTGATGTGTGTTATGGGCTGCTGGGTGTGAACCTGATGTGATTTTATCTGTCTTGAAAAAGGCTCAGATGGAGCCGAAACGTCGACATCTTTTGCTGACATGCTGTTGACTGTCTCTATGTGAGATACACCTGTGAGTTGTAATAAATTTTTCATCATCAAGGAAGTGGTGAGTGCCTGTACTCTTTTCGGATATGTTTTGGACTTCTTAAGAGCCCTTTACGGAGCACCGCCCATGTTGTGAATTGTAGCAGTGAGTGTGGACTTTCCGGATATATATATATATATATATATATATATAATGTTGGGTAGACTAGGAAACAAACTTATCCTAGATGTGAGAATTGGGGATCGGTCAAAATACCGACATTTAAAATACCGACAAGGTCAAACTACGGACATGTAAAATGTCGACAGGTCAAAATACCGACATGCGTTTTTCATTGTTTTTTTTGGTGTTTATGTCAACATAGGTCGACATGGACACCATATAAGTGTACCGCTGTGCTCGCCATGCTTCGGGCACGGTGCCTCGCTGCGCTCGGCACACTATTTTATTGTCCCTCCAGGTCCACTGGGATGGTGAAGTATGAACAAGTCGGTTTCAATTAAAAAAATTATGAAAAAATCATGTCAGCATTTTGACCTGTCGACATTTTACATGTCGGTATTTTGACCTTGTCTGTGTTGTAAATGTCGGTATTTTGACCATGTCTGTATTTTGACCTTGTCGGGATTTTGACTGTCGGTCAATTGCTGTCGGTATTTTGTCCGTCTGTATTTTGATTGTTGGTAAATTGACTGCATCCCGAAAATTGCTCTGCTAGGGATCTTAGACACAACATTTGCTTTGTGCTGTTCCTGTTTTACTGTATACAAGTTAACTTTTACAAAGATATCTTAACATGCTGCTTTTGCTATGCTATGCAGAGTAAGCTTTTTATTTCTGATACATAACCTTTGCTAACAAACAGATATTATTTCAAAAATCCACACTAGTTGTGAAAATCCTGCAATACAAAGCACTTAAACAGGAATTATCAAAGCTGGCATATTTTGATGTATAACTTGAGCAACAAGCCTAACCCTGTAACACAGTGACACATGCAATAGTCATTATCACAACAGAATGGCAATACAAATATATTTAACCCTCTGATGCAATCTATATTTTTATTGTTGCTTCAGTTTACTTGAACTGCAGAAAACAACACAATTAAGTGCAGTAATCTTTACTAAACCTGATTAGCACGGAATTAGTTGCTTCGGTATGTTGGCATTTTACCCTCTTCCGCATGTTCACACCACTTTGCTGGTATTTAGGCAGTTTCTGAACTGTTCATATTAAATCAATATAAGACATTTGTTTATTTAGTACTAACAAAATTACACATTGGGGGTCATTCCGAGTTGTTCGCTCGTTATATTTTTTTCGCAACGGAGCGATTAGTCGCTAATGCGCATGCGCAATGTCCGCAGTGCGACTGCGCCAAGTAAATTTGCTATGCAGTTAGGAATTTTACTCACGGCATTACGAGGTTTTTTCTTCGTTCTGGTGATCGTAATGTGATTGACAGGAAGTGGGTGTTTCTGGGCGGAAACTGGCCGTTTTAAGGGTGTGTGCGAAAAAACGCTACCGTTTCTGGGAAAAACGTGGGAGTGGCTGGAGAAACGGAGGAGTGTCTGGCCGAACGCTGGGTGTGTTTGTGACGTCAAACCAGGAACGAAACTGACTGAACTGATCGCAGTGTAGGAGTAAGTCTCGAGCTACTCAGAAACTGCTAAGAAGTGTCTATTCGCAATTTAGAGAATCTTTCGTTAGCAATTTTGATAAGCTAAGGTTCACTCCCAGTAGGCGGCGGCTTAGCGCGTGCAATGCTGCTAAAAGCAGCTTGCGAGCGAACAACTCGGAATGAGGGCCTTTGTAATCTAAACAAAATGGCGGAATTTTTTTTTTTTCATATAATTTGCAAGAAAGTGAACTAAAAGCAAATTTGTGTATTTTCTAAGAACCAGTGAGAAATAATTAATGATTCTTTGTCCAGCATTAACCCACCTTTCAAAAATAGTGAAAAGCAGGATCTATACAGATTTTTATATTAAAATTAGAGCTGTGCGGCGAGCACTTTTCGTGTTTTGTGTTTTGGTTCTGGTTCCATGCTTGTGTTTTGGATTGGTTTTGCCAGAACCACCATTTCGTGTTTTAGTTTTGGATCTGGATGATTTTTGAAAAAAACAAAAACATCTAAAATCAGAATTTGGGGGTAATTGTGATCCTACGGTATTATTAACCTCAATAACATTCATTTCCATTCATTTCCAGTCTATTCTGAACACCTCACACCTCACAATATTGTTTTTAGGCCAAAAGGTTGCACCGAGGTTGCTGTATGACTAAGCTAAGCGGAACAAGTGTGCGGCACAAACACCTGGCCCATCTAGGAGTGGTACTGCAGTGTCAGACAGGATGGCAGATTTAAAAAAATAGGCCCCAAACAGCACATCATGCAAAGAAGTAAAAGAGGTGCAATGAGGTAGCTGTATGACTAAGCTAAGCAACACAAATGTGCGACACAAACACCTGGTCCATCTAGGAGGGACAGTGCAGTTGCAGACAGGATGGCACTTAAAAAACTAGGCCCCAAACAGCACATCATGCAAAGAAGTAAAAGAGGTGCAATGAGGTAGATATATGACTAAGCTAAGCGACACAGGTGTGCGACACAAACACCTGGCCTATCTAGGAGTTGCAGTGCAGTTGCAGACAAAATGGCACTTAAAAAAACTAGGCCCCAAACAGCACATCATGCAAAGAAGTAAAAGAGGTGCAATGAGGTAGCTGTATGACTAAGCTAAGCGACACAAGTGTGCGGCACAAACACCTGACCCATCTAGGAGTTGCACTGCGGTTGCTGACAGGATGGCACTTAAAAAAACTAGGCCCCAAGCAGCACATCATGCAAAGAAGTAAAAGAGGTACAATGAGGTAGCTGTATGACTAAGCTAAGCGACACAAGTGGGACGTGCTGGAATTAGCCCAGGTGTAATACATGCACAATATTGGTTACACAGGAGAGCCTACCCCTAAAACACACACACACACACACACACACACACACACACACACACACACACACACACACACACACACACACACACACACCATGTAAAAATCATTTGGATAATAATAACCCTTTTATTTGGAGCTATTATAATAATATGCAGCACAGGCAAGCATACCCCTACACCGCACAGAGCAAACCCTGTAAAAATTATTTGGATAATAACATAAGTAATGTATGCATTTTATTTTGAGTAAATAATATACAGCAGAGGACACCACCACTGGACTTATGGCAGCACAAGACACCACCACTGGACTGATGCAGCACAGGACACCACCACTGGACTGGACTTATACGGCAATACCCCTGGACTTATACGGCAGTACCCCTGGACTTGTACGGCAGTGTCAGACAGGACGGCACTTTAAAAAACTAGTGCCCGAACAGCACATGATGCAAAGAAGAAAAAGAGGTGCAAGATGGATTTGTCCTTGAGCACTCCCACCCACCCTTATGTTGTATAAACAGGACATGCACACTTTAACAAACCAATCATTTCAGCGACAGGGTCTGTCACAGGACAGTGGCTGAAATGACTGGTTTGTTTGGGCCCCCACCAAAAAGAAGCAATCAATCAATCTCTCCTTGCACAAACTGGCTCTACAGAGGCAAGATGTCCACCTCGTCCTCATCCTCCGATTCCTCACCCCTTTCACTGCGTACATCCTCCTCACAGAGTATTAATTTGTCCCCACTGGAATCCACCATCACAGGTCCCTGTGTACTTTCTGGAGGCAATTGCATGTAAAGGTCTTCCTAGAGGAATTTATCATTCATATTGATGAACATCATCGTCTCCAAATTTTGTTGGAGGTAACCTCATACGCCGATCGCTGACAAGGTTACCGGCAGCACTAAACACTCTTTTGGAGTACACACTCGCAACTTAAGTAAAATAAAGCCAGTTTGTGCAAGGGCATCCATATTGCCGCTTTTTCCTGCCAGTATACGTACGGACTGTCTGACATGCCTTCTTGGATGCTGTCACTCATATAATCCTCCACCATTCTTTCAATGGTGACAGAATCATATGCAGTGACAGTAGACATGTCAGTAATCATTGGTAGTTCCTTCGGTCCAGATCAGATGTCAGCACTCGCTCCTGACTGCCCTGCATCACCGCCAACGGGTGCGCTAGGAAATCTTATCCTTTTCCTTGCAGCCCCAGTTGCGGGAGAAAATGAAGGAGGAGCTATTGACGGGTCACATTCCGCTTGAGTGGACAATTTTCTCACCAGCAGGTCTTTAAACCTCTGCAGACTTGTGTCTGCTGGAAAGAGAGATACAACGTAGACTTTAAACCTAGGATCGAGCACGGTGGCCAAAATGTAGTGCTCTGATTTCAACAGATTGACCATCCTTGAATCCTGGCAAAGCGAATGAAGGGCTCCATCCACAAGTCCCACATACTTTGCGGAATCACTCTGTCTTTTCTCCTCCTTCAATTTCTCCAGCTGCTTCTGCAAAAGCCTGATGAGGGGAATAACCTGACTCAAGCTGGCAGTGTCTGAACTGACTTCACATGTGGCAAGTTCGAAGGGTTGGAGAACCTTGCACAAGACGGAAATCATTCTCCACTGCGCTAGAGTCGGGTGCATTCCTCCTCCTTTGCCTATATCGTAGGTGGATGTATAGACCTGAATGGCCTTTTGCTGCTCCTCCATCCTCTGAAGCATACAGAGTGTTGAATTCCACCTCATTACCACCTCTTGCATCAGGTGATGGCAGGGCAGGTTCAGGAGTGTTTGCTGGCGGTCCAGTCTTCGGCACGCGGTGGCTGAA
Organism: Pseudophryne corroboree; assembly: GCF_028390025.1. NCBI lineage: Eukaryota > Metazoa > Chordata > Amphibia > Anura > Myobatrachidae > Pseudophryne > Pseudophryne corroboree. Next base: position 351,064,363 of record NC_086447.1, read on the forward strand.
TGTCGAAAGTGGCCCACAATTTTTAGGGCCACCGACAGCATCTCCTGCACGCCTCTGTCATTTTTCAAAAAATTCTGCACCACCAAATTCAATGTATGTGCACAACATGGGACGTGCTGGAATTTGCCCAGATGTAATGCATGCACAAAATTGGTGGCGTTGTCCGATGTCACAAATACCCAGGAGAGTCTAAGTGGGGTAAGCCATTGTGTGATGATGTCCCTCAGTTTCCATAAGAGGTTGTCAGCAGTGTGCCCTTTATGGAAAGCGGTGACACATAGCGTAGCCTGCCTAGGAACGAGTTAGCGTTTGCGAGATGCTGCTACTGGTGCCACTGTTGTTGTTGCTGCGGGAGGCAATACATCTACCCATTGGGCTGTCACAGTCATAAAGTCCTTAGTCTGCCCTGTTCCACTTGTCCACGTGTCCGTGGTTAAGTGGACAGTGGGTACAACTGCATATTTTAGGACACTGAGGACACTAATGCTGACGTCTCTGTACATTCTCGGTATCGTCTGCCTAGTAAAGTGGAACCTAGATGGGATTTGGTACCGGGGGGACACTACCTCCATCAATTCTCTAAGTCCCACTGAACTAATGGTGGATACCGGATGCACCTCTAGCACCAACATAGCTGTCAAGGCCTCAGTTATCTGCTTTGCAACAAGATGACTGCTGTCATATTTCATCTTCCTCACAAAGGACTGTTGGACAGTCAATTGCTTAGTTGAAGTAGTACAAGTGGCCTTCCAACTTCCCCTCTGGAATGATGATCGACTACCAACAGCAACAACAGCAGTAGGCGTACCACTCAAGGATCCTCAGGAGGAATCCCGGTTAGGAGAGGACTCCTCAGTTTTGCCGTTGACATGGCCTGTAGGACTACTGACATTCCTGAGGAGGAAGTTGACGTTGAGGGAGTTGGTGGTGTGGCTTGCAAGAGCTTGGGTACAAGAGGAAGAAGGGATTTAGGTGTCAGTGGACTGCTTACGCTCTTACCCAAAGTTTCACAACTTGACACTGACTTCTGATGAATGCCTCAGCAGATCACGTATAAGGGAGGATGTTCCTAGGTGGTTAATGTCCTTACCCCTACTTATTACAGATTGACAGGGGCAACACACGGCTTGAAACCCGTCGTCCGGATTTTTGGAGAAATAATTCCACATCGAAGAGGTGACTTTTTTGGTATTTTGCCCAGGCATCACAATGGGCTTATTCATCCCACGGACAACAGGTGTCTCCCCCGGTGCCTCATTTAAACAAACCACATCACCATCAGAATCCTCCTTGTCAACTTCCTCCTCAGCGCCAGCAACACCCATATCCTCATCCTGGTGTACTTCAACAGTGACATCTTCAATTTGAATATCAGAAACTGGACTGTAGGTGCTCCTTCCAGCACTTGCAGAGGGTGTACAAATGGTGGAAGGAGCCACCTCTTCCTGTCCATTGTTTGGAAGGTCAGGCATTGCAACCGCCGACACACTTGGACTCTCCTTGGGGATTTGAGATACCATCTTAGAACGCACAGTTCTTTGCTGTGCTTTTGCCATCTTAACTCTTATATTTTTTCTAGCGGGAGGATGAGGGCTTCCATTGTCATGTGAAGCTGAACCTCTAGTCATGAACACAGGCCTGGGCCTCAGCCGTTCCTTGCCACTCCGTGTCGTAAATGGCATATTGGCAAGTTTACGTTTCTCCTCAGACCATTTAAATTTCTTTTTTTGTTTGTTTTTTTACTGAACTTTGGCTTTTTGGATTTTACATGCCCTCTACTATCACATTGGGCATCGGCCTTGGCAAACGACATTGATGGCATTTCATCATCTATGTCATGACTAGTGGCAGCAGCTTCAGCACTAGGAGGAAGTGGTTTTTGATCTTTCCCTATTTTATCCTCCAAATTTTTGTTCTCCATTATTTTTCTGGAGTTATATAACAATATGCGGTACAGTACAGCATACCTCTACACCACACAGGGCAAAACCTGTGAAAATTATTTGTATTAAATATTAATACCCCTTTATTTGGAGTAAATAATATACAGCACAGGACAGCACCACTGAACTTATATGGTAGTACCACTGGACTGGATTTATACTGCAGTATCACTGGATTTATATGCCAGTACCACTGGAATTATACGTCAGTAGCACTGGAATTATACGGCAGTACCACTGGACATATATACGGCACTAGGACTGGACTGGATTTACACGGCAGGATCACTGGACTTATACACCAGTACCACTGGAATTATACGGCAGTACCACTGGACTGGACTCAAACGGCAGTATCACTGGACTTATACGCCAGTACCACTGGAATTATATGGCAGTATCACTGGAAATATACGGCAGTTCCACCGGACTGGATTTATACAGCAGTATCACTGGAATTATATGGCAGTATCACTGGAATTATACGGCAGTTCCACTGGACTGGATTTATACAGCGGTACCACTGGAATTATATGGCAGTATCACTGGAATTATACGGCAATATCACTGGAATTATATGGCAGTACCACTGGAATTATATGGCAGTAACACTGGACATATACGGCAGTATCACTGGATTTATACGGTAGTACCACTGGACATATACAGCAGTATCACTGGAATTATATGGCATAAGCACTGGACATATACGGCAGTATCCCTGGAATTATATGGCAGTATCACTGGATTTATACGGCGGTAATGCTGGACATATACGGCAGTATCACTGGACATAGATACGGCAGTATCACTGGACATATACGGCAGTACCACTAAACATATATACGGTAGCACAGGGACACCACCACTGGACTGATGCAAGACAACACAGCACCACTGCAATGGACTGGACTTATACAACAGCACTGGACATATGGCAGCAGAGGACACCACCACTGTAACTGGACTGATGCAGCACAACACACACCACTGGTCTGGACTTATACAGGAGCACTGGACATATGGCAGCAGAGGACACCACCACTGTGACTGGACTGATGTAGCACAGGACACTACCACTGTACTGATGCAGGACACTGAAGGACACTGAGGACAGAGACACGTCCTCTTGCTACACTCTCCAATGCTGGAGTGAAAATGGCGGCAACCCGCGGCTCCTTATATGGAATCCAAACCCCGCAAGAATCCGACAGCTGGAAGATGACGTTTTGCCTCATTCTGGTTTCCGAGTCAGGCAGGAAAACCCGAGCCTGACTCGGATCCGGGCTCGGGTAGTGAAGTTTGGGGAGGTTTGGTTCTCAGGGAACAGAACCCGCTCACCTCTAAATAAAATGTATATATTTGAAAATAATAATGTATTTTTTTTCTTATTTGTTTGAATTAAATGTGATAAAGAAAGAAAAAGAATTCTGTCTGGTGGGGGCACTCTTGTTACAATAAATACGCTATTTTAAAACAGGACTTTTAATAATAGTCAACAAGAAACCAAAAGTGCCTCACATGCTACTATAAGATAATAGGATTTTTTTTTTTGGGGGGGGATAAAATACTACTTGTGAAAACACTGATTACCTCATGAAAAATAGTTACTACACTCAGGAAACAAATAGTTCTAGTCACAAGATCTCCAAGAAATGGTGTATATATATATATATATATATATATATATATATATATATATATATATATAGGATAGAAAGACTGTAAGGACCGGCACTCCCCCTCCAAGACCTAGTGCTTAGGTGCCATCTCAGGTAAGGATGGATAATAGACAACAAAGTAAGCGGCACTCTAAGTCTGTTTCAAAGTCAAGTGTATTTCACACAAAGTGGTCCGACGTTTCGGGGTCCAAACGCCCCTTTGTCAATTGTTCACCTTGACAAAGGGGCGTTTGGACCCCGAAACGTCGGACCACTTTGTGTGAAATACACTTGACTTTGAAACAGACTTAGAGTGCCGCTTACTTTGTTGTCTATTATATATATATATATATATATATAGTTCCAGATGTGGTCGCACTCGCACAAGAAATTTATAACATCAACTGGGGTGACTCCCAAGAGGTCCAGAGTATTAATCCAGACGTCAACGTATAGAAAGACAGCATAAAGGGGCACTCACCAGAGTTTTGCACATAAAAAGCATTGATTTTTAATTTATACTTATCAAGGTGATTTCACAAAGAGAGAGTTCTTTCAACGTTTCGATCCCTCAGGATCATCGTCAGGAAAATACAGCAAAGGCAGCATGTACAAGAAGTTGCATCTGTTCATATACACCAATATCCAGTAGTCAATGCCTAACGTTATTTATTTATTTATTTATATATATATATATATATATATATACCCACACATACATACATACATACATACATACATACATACATACATACATACATGTGACCTCTTAATAAACTCTGGTGAAAAAGATACCTAACAATACATTTAAAAGGTACAGTGTAACAAGAGATTATACATACATATACAGTACATTGCCTGTTAGCAAACTCTACAGGGAAAATGACCTAACAATACATTTATAAAGAACAGTATAACACCATTGAGGAGATCAATATATCCATAGCAAATACAGATATTGAGCCACAATTCACAAATGATAATACAGAAAACGCATGATGATTGTCAGCTGTAGGAAAAGAGTGTAATACAAGAAGATGAACACAAGTGCTTATATAAACAATATTATACAGTGTAATCAAAAATAGTGAAATTGCAAGCAACTAAGGTATTATTTACAAGTTGTATTGATAGAAAATATATCCAGTATTACAGGTATCCTTAAATCAAATACAAAATGTACAGTACAGTATGAAGCTATAGCCAAGCTGGAAAAAATCCAGTCATGTGCCAAGCAGTGTATGACTAATATGAGTACAGTACCAACATATACTCCCACATTGAATGTACACTGTAATAAGGTGTACATATCATCTGTTAGCTTGGGAGACAGAGTTCCTGTGGTGTGAAGAATTCACACTCGGCTAATGAGAGTATATAAAAAAAAAAACCCCAATAACAAAGGAGGTAGGGGGAAAGAGGGAGGGGGATGGTAGAGAAAAGAAGAGAGGGGAACAGAAAACAGAGGGGAGAAAAGGAAACAAATATACACCCCTGAAAAATGTAATAGCATAGAACAAGAATCACACACACTGTATCATTGGGGGTACATACAGATTAACAGTATAATGTGCAGAACTACCGGAGGCCATGGAAGCATTGACTTCCAGATGCCACCTTTAAGGGGACACAGAGAGATCAATCTGTAAACACTTCCTGTGTCCTGCACAGGCAGTGGTTATAGATGGATTTATCTATTAGTACACAGTTGGTTGCAGGCAGCCGCTTTCCAGCGGCTACCCGGTACAATAAAGGTACAGGTACAACATCGATTTTCTAGCACCTGATGGTCTGGCGCCTCTTTTAAATCGGACTCATCATGCAGGATCTATGCCACTTTATAAGATAGGCGGTGGGTGGTAGTTAGGTTGCTGGAGGGCTTAGATACTGTAGGCTGTGGGAGGGTTTAAAATGGCAGCAGGAGGCTTTGTTAGGCTGCGGGGGGTGGATGGTGGAGAGAGTCGGGTTGCGGGTGGGTGGTCAGGCTGCAGGATTATCGGTGGTGTACCTGTATATATATTTTTTATTGAGACAAAGCATATGTGATGTTATGATCGTTACATGCGCCACACTGCTGACAGCAGAGCCTGCCACTGCAGTAAGAGGAGTAGCTAGAAGAAGGTAAGTGTATGTTTGTTGATGGGGGCTAGACATAAGGGCTAAAGCTGTAGCGAAACAAGGGGGACTGGTTAGAGAGACAAAATGTGGCAGGCTGGGGAGGCAGATGGGGGTGCTGGCTGGAGAGACAGAAGGAGACTGGCTGATGAGACATGAGGGGGTTGGTTTGGAGAGAACACTCTGCCTCTTGAAGAAGCCGCCTTAGGTGCGGAGAAACGCATTGAGGGTACAGAAGAAAGGGCCACACTTGACCATTAAGTGTCCCACGGAGCACGACATCCATCACTTTCAGCCGTCCGTTACAAGTCACCGGTGAATGATCCAGCCTGTGATTCAATCATTCCACTCTAACTCTCCTTGCATTTGGAACATTGTTACCTCCTGCCCGGCCGGGCGTCGCTCAGCAAGCTGGAGGATCTGTATGGTGGTCTGATACAGGCAACTGGTGCTGCACAGAAAGAAATGGCTTTCATCTGAATATACCGCTGACGGATGTCTCACCCATGCACAGGGTGATAACAAGCGGTTCCTTAACCATTTATCCCGTGCAGCAAGAGATCATTATGTCTCAGTGAGTAACATTAATCGGTTGGTTTATTTTGCTCCAAGGAAACATTATTTAAATCCGGATACCTTTATGGTCACAAACGCTTATTACATCAGTTTACAGGACTTCCTTTTCATTTAAACTGTCTGATATGGAATTAATGTGAGAGATTAACCCTATCTTACAGAGACGGGTTCTCCTGCATTTCAGTGTCCCTTTCACTTAATAATACACTTTATGTGTGAATTATAAGGTATAATACCTCAGTTATATGCTCTGTGTAGTGTTGTGTTTTTTAATCAGTTTGTCATTGGTTTTATGTTAATAAATTGTGTTTTTATCAACATCATTGGTATTGTGCGCCTACTTGGTGATTTTGTTTTAGATGTGCCAAGCAGTGTATGACTAATATGAGTACAGTACCAACATATACTCCCACATTGAATGTACACTGTAATAAGGTGTACATATCATCTGTTAGCTTGGGAGACAGAGTTCCTGTGGTGTGAAGAATTCACACTCGGCTAATGAGAGTATATAAAAAAAAACAAAAAACCCAATAACAAAGGAGGTAGGGGGAAAGAGGGAGGGGGAGGGGGGTGGTAGAGAAAAGAAGAGAGGGGAACAGAAAACAGAGGGGAGAAAAGGAAACAAATATACACCCCTGAAAAATGTAATAGCATAGAACAAGAATCACACACACTGTATCATTGGGGGTACATACAGATTAACAGTATAATGTGCAGAACTACCGGAGGCCATGGAAGCATTGACTTCCAGATGCCACCTTTAAGGGGACACAGAGAGATCAATCTGTAAACACTTCCTGTGTCCTGCACAGGCAGTGGTTATAGATGGATTTATCTATTAGTACACAGTTGGTTGCAGGCAGCCGCTTTCCAGCGGCTACCCGGTACAATAAAGGTACAGGTACAACATCGATTTTCTAGCACCTGATGGTCTGGCGCCTCTTTTAAATCGGACTCATCATGCAGGATCTATGCCACTTTATAAGATAGGCGGTGGGTGGTAGTTAGGTTGCTGGAGGGCTTAGATACTGTAGGCTGTGGGAGGGTTTAAAATGGCAGCAGGAGGCTTTGTTAGGCTGCGGGGGGTGGATGGTGGAGAGAGTCGGGTTGCGGGTGGGTGGTCAGGCTGCAGGATTATCGGTGGTGTACCTGTATATATATTTTTTATTGAGACAAAGTATATGTGATGTTATGATCGTTACATGCGCCACACTGCTGACAGCAGAGCCTGCCACTGCAGTAAGAGGAGTAGCTAGAAGAAGGTAAGTGTATGTTTGTTGATGGGGGCTGGACATAAGGGCTAAAGCTGTAGCGAAACAAGGGGGACTGGTTAGAGAGACAAAATGTGGCAGGCTGGGGAGGCAGATGGGGGTGCTGGCTGGAGAGACAGAAGGAGACTGGCTGATGAGACATGAGGGGGTTGGTTTGGAGAGACAGAAGCGTGCTGACTGGAGAGACAGAAGTTGTGCTGGCTGGAGGGACAGAAGGGGGTCTGACTGGGGAAACACCGTGGGAGCTGAAGAGACTGCTATAGGGTCAACCATCGCAAAGACTAGCGAAGACATCACTAATGATGACATGCTGCGAAATGCAGAATGGAATAGTCTGTCACTCTTTCCCCCCTGCATTGTGTAAGTGTGTATGTATTTGCCGCTGCATGGAGCCGACAACTGCCAGATCGTCCGGATTCACATCAGTCTATTTATGATGCCATATGGACTTGTTACATGTTTTTAGTTACGGGTCCATTCATTATTAGATGGGACCGCCGAATATTCAGCAAACTCTGAAAACTGCTGGTGGTTTATGGAGCTGCACTCCTTCCTATAGGAAGGAATACTGGTTTGTAAAGAGGGATCTGATCAGATCCCTCTGTCGTCCCTTCATCGTGTTCCCTGTGGCGCATGTGTGTACTCAGGTCACACATGTGCCCTGGGCTTAAGATTGACATCCATAAGTATCACTGCTATGTTGGTAGCAATGTTAGTGATCCTGGGGACAGCTGTACCCACAACAAAACAATGCTGGTTTGCTCTAGTGGTTACGTTTTCAACACTGTAGCTAGCAGTGAATAATTTGGGACCCTGTGTCAGACTAGGGGAATAAAGAGTCCATCGGAGGAGTGCTTATGGGTTGTGGCCAGCCACCAGAGGGATTGTGGCCAGTCACCACAGAGGCTTTAATAACAATTAAAGAGGACATAGCATGCAGACAACATGGATTCTACAATGCAGGATCTATGCCACTTTATAAGTCTATGTAGTAAATACTGAGTACGTGCATGCTAATGTATCAGATTGATAACAGCAACACACGTAGTGAATACACCATAGTCCTGAAAATGCAATGTACAGTAATATGTATAAAAATTAAGCACATAATGGTTATCCTGTCTATATATACACCATATTACTGCATGACCCCGTTACTGAACAGCCAGTGTCTAAAACTCATTGAGAATTGCATTAGGTCATTAAGGGAAAATATATACCATTTAAAGAAAAAACACTGGGATGACTTAATGGCAGGACAGTGAGTGAATGCAGAGCTACAATACCATTACAATCACTGGCAGGAACTGGGATCATTATGTTAAAGCCCACATCCAAGAGGCAGAGGGGAAAAGAGTATATCATGGCCACTCACTTTGATTGGCAGGAGAGCAAATATTGGTGTAGTTTCTACAGAAGCAAACCCAGCACCCATGTTCATCCGTGGTCCTGCTCCAGCAGGTAACTGGCCCTCTAGTAGGGTTGGGTACGGGATCCCGGCGGACAGGATTCCAGCGGTCAGAAAACCGACGCCAGGAACATGACCACCAGAATGCTGGCAGGGGGGCGAGCGCAAGGAAGTGAGGGGGTGAGCGCAGGTTCTATTCCCACTCCATGGGTGTCGTGCACACCCAGGAGTAGGAATAGGTGTGTGATACATGAACTACTCTGTTTCGAGGGATACCAGGTGTTACCCAGGTTGTGCTTATACATTTATTCTTGCCCAGCTATCTGTAAGCCTCCTGCAAAGCTAGGCTTCACCTTTAGCATTCCCCTTTCCAGGGTGAATTAGGTCCACCCCGTACTCAGATGCCCCCAGGTCTTATGGATGGACAAGGCAGCTATTGGAGGCTGGGCAAGAGCAAGGTATAGTGCAGAGAGATGCTCCCCGGATGCACCAAGACTGACTGCCCCATTCTAAACTGATATTTTATAACAAAGTGTATGTGAGTGCAACAATGCACAAGATGGAATCAGCGACTAAACATTAACTGTATGTGAATGCAACAATGCACAGGGTGGAATAAGTGACTGAGAGTAACTGTATATACAGTTAATGTAACAATGCACAAGGTGAAATAAGCGACTGAGTATAACTGTGTATAAATGCAACAATGCACAAGGTGGAATAAGTGACAGTACAACTGTATATAAATGCAACAATGCACAAGATGGTAAACAAAAATAGCAAAAGGTAATAATCTGTGTGGAAGGTCCACACAAAGACCTGATTTCTAGGTGGACAGCATCGGATCAAGAACACGCCCAAGACTAGGTAACCGATTTCAGGAACACACTGAGCAGGGGCTGGCTGGCAACTTTTAGCCTGGGGGGCAAGTCCAGAGCACTGGCCCATAAGTAATGGCGCCATCTTAAATGGAGTTTTTTTTGTTTAAAAATACTTATTAATAAAAAAAAATTAGGCCTGGTGTAAATTATCCCAAAGATACTTTATTATAAATTTGTCAGTGCGGCCACGGCTTTAGCAGAGCTGTGTAGTGCAGGGGTGGCCAACCAGTCAGTGGCAAAGAGCCAGAAAAGATCTGTAGTCAATGGTAAGAGCCATATCATGTGCGCGCCGAAGGTGCGCAAGCAAAAATGGAGATGTGGCCCCCACAGTGACAGATACATATATGTCCCCATAGTGCCAGTTATGCCCCCACTGCCAGATACACATCTCCCCAGTGCCAGATATGCCCCCAGTGCCAGATACATATCTCCCCAGTGCCAGATATGCCCCCAGTGTAAGATACACATGTCCCCCCAGTGCCAGATATGCCCCCAGTGCCAGATACACATGTCCCCCCAGTGCCAGATATGCCCACAGTGCCAGATATGCCCACAGTGCCAGATACACATGTCCCCCCAGTGCCAAATATGCCCCCAGTGCCAGATATGCCCCCACTGCTAGCTACACATCTCCCCAGTGCCAGATATGCCCCCAGTGCCAAATATTCCCCCACTGCCAGATACACGTCCCCCCAGTGCCAAATATTCCCCCAGTGTAAGATACACATTTCCCCACACTTGTCCCCCCAGTGCCAGATATGCCCCCAGTGCCAAATATGCCCCCAGTGCCAGATACACGTCCCCCCAGTGACAAATATGCCCCCAGTGTAAGATACACATGTCCCCACACTGCGTCCCCCCAAGTGCTGCTCACCGCCGCGCTGCTGCTTTGCTCAGTCTGCTGCTTGTGAGAGGAGGAGAGTGCAGCGTGCGCCTCTCCTGCCCCTCAGCCTCCACTCTCCGGCGGCGTTGATTCTCTCTAATTAGGCGCCGGTCCGCGAGCCAGAGTTCGTGGACCGGCAGCTAAGACTCCTGATTGGCTGCTGGTCCGTGAGCTCTGATTGGCTCATGGGCCGGCGCCGGTCACTGCAGACTAGGGCAGCGGGAGGCACTGCGGGAGCTTACGAGCCTCATGCAGAGATAGAAAGAGCCGCATGCTGCTCGAGAGCCGCGGGTTGGCCACCGCTGGTGTAGTGGAAGGTGGCAGCTGGCCCATGACACTTAGCAGTAGCGTGGCCCAGGGGGCACATGCAGAGCTGGATTAAGACCATGGGGGGCCCGGGGTACTTAAGACAGTAGGGCCCCTATTCAATGGTGTGTGTGTGTGTGTGTATATATATATATATACTCACACACACACACACACACACACACACACCACACACACATTTATATATATATATGATATATATATATTATATACACACACATATTTATATATACACATATATATATATATATATATATACATACATATATATATTATATATATATATACATATATATATATATATATATATATATATATTAAAACCCAGTACATAATGTAAATTACGCAGCCTTACGTTTTTTTAAGGAGTCTGAGAGCTGGCTAGCCTGGCTGAGAAAGGGTGCTGGGCTGGCTGCTGCCTCCACGGAGTCCTCACGCGGCTGTCCTCCCTACTCCTTCCCTGCAGCCTGCGCGCCCAGCGGCAGCCAATGTCTGAGCCGCAGGCTGCAGCTCCTCACGTTATTGGACAGCTAAGCCGTCGCTCAGCTGTCCCTCCATCACAGCCTGTGAAGCCGCCGCCGGGAGCCAGAGCCGCCAGGGACAGTGTCGCCGGTTCCCGGGAGCGCAGCGCAATACCGCAGATTGGATCTCTGTTCCGATCTGCGGCGGCGACGGGGGGCCCTTTCAAAAAAGGGGGCCCGGGGTACTTATCCCCGGGACCCCCTCTTAATCCGGCTCTGGGCACATGGCTCCCTGTCCACCGGGCCAGCCCGCCTCTGACACTGAGCTAACAGGTTCTCACATGCAGCAGGAACTATCACCAGCACAGGAGAGGAAACAGGAAGGGAATATAAAGTGAGACACTCCCAACCAGAACAGTCAGAAAAACCAAGCCTCCTGATGAGGAGATAAAATGCACCTGGACAGCTAGACGTACAGAGGCAAACTACTAATTATTAGAGATGAGCGCCTGAAATTTTTCGGGTTTTGTGTTTTGGTTTTGGGTTCGGTTCCGCGGCCGTGTTTTGGGTTCGAACGCGTTTTGGCAAAACCTCACCGAATTATTTTTGTCGGATTCGGGTGTGTTTTGGATTCGGGTGTTTTTTTCCAAAAACACTAAAAAACAGCTTAAATCATAGAATTTGGGGGTCATTTTGATCCCAAAGTATTATTAACCTCAAAAACCATAATTTACACTCATTTTCAGTCTATTCTGAATACCTCACACCTCACAATATTATTTTTAGTCCTAAAATTTGCACCGAGGTCGCTGTGTGAGTAAGATAAGCGACCCTAGTGGCCGACACAAACACCGGGCCCATCTAGGAGTGGCACTGCAGTGTCACGCAGGATGTCCCTTCCAAAAAACCCTCCCCAAACAGCACATGACGCAAAGAAAAAAAGAGGCGCAATGAGGTAGCTGTGTGAGTAAGATTAGCGACCCTAGTGGCCGACACAAACACCGGGCCCATCTAGGAGTGGCACTGCAGTGTCACGCAGGATGGCCCTTCCAAAAAACCCTCCCCAAACAGCACATGACGCAAAGAAAAAAAGAGGCGCAATGAGGTAGCTGTGTGAGTAAGATTAGCGACCCTAGTGGCCGACACAAACACCGGGCCCATCTAGGAGTGGCACTGCAGTGTCACGCAGGATGGCCCTTCCAAAAAACCCTCCCCAAACAGCACATGACGCAAAGAAAAAAAGAGGCGCAATGAGGTAGCTGACTGTGTGAGTAAGATTAGCGACCCTAGTGGCCGACACAAACACCGGGCCCATCTAGGAGTGGCACTGCAGTGTCACGCAGGATGTCCCTTCCAAAAAACCCTCCCCAAACAGCACATGACGCAAAGAAAAAAAGAGGCGCAATGAGGTAGCTGTGTGAGTAAGATTAGCGACCCTAGTGGCCGACACAAACACCGGGCCCATCTAGGAGTGGCACTGCAGTGTCACGCAGGATGTCCCTTCCAAAAAACCCTCCCCAATCAGCACATGATGCAAAGAAAAAGAAAAGAAAAAAGAGGTGCAAGATGGAATTATCCTTGGGCCCTCCCACCCACCCTTATGTTGTATAAACAAAACAGGACATGCACACTTTAACCAACCCATCATTTCAGTGACAGGGTCTGCCACACGACTGTGACTGATATGACGGGTTGGTTTGGACCCCCCCCAAAAAAGAAGCAATTAATCTCTCCTTGCACAAACTGGCTCTACAGAGGCAAGATGTCCACCTCATCTTCACCCTCCGATATATCACCGTGTACATCCCCCTCCTCACAGATTATCAATTCGTCCCCACTGGAATCCACCATCTCAGCTCCCTGTGTACTTTGTGGAGGCAATTGCTGCTGGTCAATGTCTCCGCGGAGGAATTGATTATAATTCATTTTAATGAACATCATCTTCTCCACATTTTCTGGATGTAACCTCGTACGCCGATTGCTGACAAGGTGAGCGGCGGCACTAAACACTCTTTCGGAGTACACACTTGTGGGAGGGCAACTTAGGTAGAATAAAGCCAGTTTGTGCAAGGGCCTCCAAATTGCCTCTTTTTCCTGCCAGTATAAGTACGGACTGTGTGACGTGCCTACTTGGATGCGGTCACTCATATAATCCTCCACCATTCTATCAATGTTGAGAGAATCATATGCAGTGACAGTAGACGACATGTCCGTAATCGTTGGCAGGTCCTTCAGTCCGGACCAGATGTCAGCATCAGCAGTCGCTCCAGACTGCCCTGCATCACCGCCAGCGGGTGGGCTCGGAATTCTGAGCCTTTTCCTCGCACCCCCAGTTGCGGGAGAATGTGAAGGAGGAGATGTTGACAGGTCGCGTTCCGCTTGACTTGACAATTTTGTCACCAGCAGGTCTTTCAACCCCAGCAGACCTGTGTCTGCCGGAAAGAGAGATCCAAGGTAGGCTTTAAATCTAGGATCGAGCACGGTGGCCAAAATGTAGTGCTCTGATTTCAACAGATTGACCACCCGTGAATCCTTGTTAAGCGAATTAAGGGCTGCATCCACAAGTCCCACATGCCTAGCGGAATCGCTCCGTGTTAGCTCCTTCTTCAATGCCTCCAGCTTCTTCTGCAAAAGCCTGATGAGGGGAATGACCTGACTCAGGCTGGCAGTGTCTGAACTGACTTCACGTGTGGCAAGTTCAAAGGGCATCAGAACCTTGCACAACGTTGAAATCATTCTCCACTGCACTTGAGACAGGTGCATTCCATCTCCTATATCGTGCTCAATTGTATAGGCTTGAATGGCCTTTTGCTGCTCCTCCAACCTCTGAAGCATATAGAGGGTTGAATTCCACCTCGTTACCACTTCTTGCTTCAGATGATGGCAGGGCAGGTTCAGTAGTTTTTGGTGGTGCTCCAGTCTTCTGTACGTGGTGCCTGTACGCCGAAAGTGTCCCGCAATTTTTCTGGCCACCGACAGCATCTCTTGCACGCCCCTGTCGTTTTTTAAAAAATTCTGCACCACCAAATTCAAGGTATGTGCAAAACATGGGACGTGCTGGAATTTGCCCATATTTAATGCACACACAATATTGCTGGCGTTGTCCGATGCCACAAATCCACAGGAGAGTCCAATTGGGGTAAGCCATTCCGCGATGATCTTCCTCAGTTGCCGTAAGAGGTTTTCAGCTGTGTGCGTATTCTGGAAAGCGGTGATACAAAGCGTAGCCTGCCTAGGAAAGAGTTGGCGTTTGCGAGATGCTGCTACTGGTGCCGCCGCTGCTGTTCTTGCGGCGGGAGTCCATACATCTACCCAGTGGGCTGTCACAGTCATATAGTCCTGACCCTGCCCTGCTCCACTTGTCCACATGTCCGTGGTTAAGTGGACATTGGGTACAACTGCATTTTTTAGGAGACTGGTGAGTCTTTTTCTGACGTCCGTGTACATTCTCGGTATCGCCTGCCTAGAGAAGTGGAACCTAGATGGTATTTGGTAACGGGGGCACACTGCCTCAATAAATTGTCTAGTTCCCTGTGAACTAACGGCGGATACCGGACGCACGTCTAACACCAACATAGTTGTCAAGGACTCAGTTATCCGCTTTGCAGTAGGATGACTGCTGTGATATTTCATCTTCCTCGCAAAGGACTGTTGAACAGTCAATTGCTTACTGGAAGTAGTACAAGTGGGCTTACGACTTCCCCTCTGGGATGACCATCGACTCCCAGCGGCAACAACAGCAGCGCCAGCAGCAGTAGGCGTTACACGCAAGGATGCATCGGAGGAATCCCAGGCAGGAGAGGACTCGTCAGACTTGCCAGTGACATGGCCTGCAGGACTATTGGCATTCCTGGGGAAGGAGGAAATTGACACTGAGGGAGTTGGTGGGGTGGTTTGCGTGAGCTTGGTTACAAGAGGAAGGGATTTACTGGTCAGTGGACTGCTTCCGCTGTCACCCAAAGTTTTTGAACTTGTCACTGACTTATTATGAATGCGCTGCAGGTGACGTATAAGGGAGGATGTTCCGAGGTGGTTAACGTCCTTACCCCTACTTATTACAGCTTGACAAAGGGAACACACGGCTTGACACCTGTTGTCCGCATTTCTGGTGAAATACCTCCACACCGAAGAGCTGATTTTTTTGGTATTTTCACCTGGCATGTCAACGGCCATATTCCTCCCACGGACAACAGGTGTCTCCCCGGGTGCCTGACTTAAACAAACCACCTCACCATCAGAATCCTCCTGGTCAATTTCCTCCCCAGCGCCAGCAACACCCATATCCTCCTCATCCTGGTGTACTTCAACACTGACATCTTCAATCTGACTATCAGGAACTGGACTGCGGGTGCTCCTTCCAGCACTTGCAGGGGGCATGCAAATAGTGGAAGGCGCATGCTCTTCACGTCCAGTGTTGGGAAGGTCAGGCATCGCAAACGACACAATTGGACTCTCCTTGTGGATTTGGGATTTCAAAGAACGCACAGTTCTTTGCGGTGCTTTTGCCAGCTTGAGTCTTTTCAGTTTTCTAGCGAGAGGCTGAGTGCTTCCATCCTCATGTGAAGCTGAACCACTAGCCATGAACATAGGCCAGGGCCTCAGCCGTTCCTTGCCACTCCGTGTGGTAAATGGCATATTGGCAAGTTTACGCTTCTCCTCCGACAATTTTATTTTAGGTTTTGGAGTCCTTTTTTTTCTGATATTTGGTGTTTTGGATTTGACATGCTCTGTACTATGACATTGGGCATCGGCCTTGGCAGACGACGTTGCTGGCATTTCATCGTCTCGGCCATGACTAGTGGCAGCAGCTTCAGCACGAGGTGGAAGTGGATCTTGATCTTTCCCTAATTTTGGAACCTCAACTTTTTTGTTCTCCATATTTTATAGGCAGAACTAAAAGGCACCTCAGGTAAACAATGGAGATGGATGGATTGGATACTAGTATACAATTATGGACGGACTGCCACGGTTAGGTGGTATAAAAAAACCACGGTTAGGTGGTATATATTATAATAATAATACAATTATGGATGGACGGACTGCCTGCCGACTGCCGACACAGAGGTAGCCACAGCCGTGAACTACCGCACTGTACACTGGTTGATAAAGAGATAGTAGTATACTCGTAACAACTAGTATGACACTATGACGACGGTATAAAGAATGAAAAAAAAACCACGGTTAGGTGGTATATATTATAATAATAATACAATTATGGATGGACGGACTGCCTGCCGACTGCCGACACAGAGGTAGCCACAGCCGTGAACTACCGCACTGTACACTGGTTGATAAAGAGATAGTAGTATACTCGTAACAACTAGTATGACACTATGACGACGGTATAAAGAATGAAAAAAAAACCACGGTTAGGTGGTATATATTATAATAATAATACAATTATGGATGGACGGACTGCCTGCCGACTGCCGACACAGAGGTAGCCACAGCCGTGAACTACCGCACTGTACACTGGTTGATAAAGAGATAGTAGTATACTCGTAACAACTAGTATGACACTATGACGACGGTATAAAGAATGAAAAAAAAACCACGGTTAGGTGGTATATATTATAATAATAATACAATTATGGATGGACGGACTGCCTGCCGACTGCCGACACAGAGGTAGCCACAGCCGTGAACTACCGCACTGTACACTGGTTGATAAAGAGATAGTAGTATACTCGTAACAACTAGTATGACACTATGACGACGGTATAAAGAATGCAAAAAAAACCACAGTTAGGTGGTATATATTATAATAATAATACAATTATGGATGGACGGACTGCCTGCCGACTGCCGACACAGAGGTAGCCACAGCCGTGAACTACCGCACTGTACACTGGTTGATAAAGAGATAGTAGTATACTCGTAACAACTAGTATGACACTATGACGGTATAAAGAATGAAAAAAAAACCACGGTTAGGTGGTATATATTATAATAATAATACAATTATGGATGGACGGACTGCCTGCCGACTGCCGACACAGAGGTAGCCACAGCCGTGAACTACCGCACTGTACACTGGTTGATAAAGAGATAGTAGTATACTCGTAACAATTAGGATGACACTATGACGGTATAAAGAATGAAAAAAAAACCACGGTTAGGTGGTAGGTATATAATAATAAATAATACAATTCTGGTCGGACGGACTGCCTGCCGTGTGCCGACACAGAGGTAGCCACAGCCGTGAACTACCGCACTGTACACTGGTTGATAAAGAGATAGTAGTATACTCGTAACAATTAGGATGACACTATGACGGTATAAAGAATGAAAAAAAAACCACGGTTAGGTGGTAGGTATATAATAATAAATAATACAATTCTGGTCGGACGGACTGCCTGCCGTGTGCCGACACAGAGGTAGCCACAGCCGTGAACTACCGCACTGTACACTGGTTGATAAAGAGATAGTAGTATACTCGTAACAATTAGGATGACACTATGACGGTATAAAGAATGAAAAAAAAACCACGGTTAGGTGGTAGGTATATAATAATAAATAATACAATTCTGGTCGGACGGACTGCCTGCCGTGTGCCGACACAGAGGTAGCCACAGCCGTGAACTACCGCACTGTACACTGGTTGATAAAGAGATAGTAGTATACTCGTAACAATTAGGATGACACTATGACGGTATAAAGAATGAAAAAAAAACCACGGTTAGGTGGTAGGTATATAATAATAAATAATACAATTCTGGTCGGACGGACTGCCTGCCGTGTGCCGACACAGAGGTAGCCACAGCCGTGAACTACCGCACTGTACACTGGTTGATAAAGAGATAGTAGTATACTCGTAACAATTAGGATGACACTATGACGGTATAAAGAATGAAAAAAAAACCACGGTTAGGTGGTAGGTATATAATAATAAATAATACAATTCTGGTCGGACGGACTGCCTGCCGTGTGCCGACACAGAGGTAGCCACAGCCGTGAACTACCGCACTGTACTGTGTCTGCTGCTAATATAGACTGGTTGATATTTAAAGAGATATTAGTAGTATACAACAATACTATACTGGTGGTCAGGCACTGGTCACCACTCCTGCAGCAAAAGTGTGCACTGTTAATTAATATAATTGTACTCCTGGCTCCTGCTAACAACCTGCAGTGCTCCCCAGTCTCCCCCACAATTAATTATAAGCTTTTAATTTATACATTGATGACTGTGCAGCACACTGGGCTGAGCTGAGTGCACACAGACTGAGTCACACTGTGTGACTGACTGTGCTGTGTATCGTTTTTTTTTTCAGGCAGAGAACGGATATAGCAGAGAGAAGTGAACGGATATATTATATTAAATAAAAGTTAACTAGCAACTGCACTGGTCACTGACTGTGGTAAACTAACTCTGTCTGCGACTCTGCACAATCTCTCTCTATCTAATCTATCTATCTCTATTCTAATGGAGAGGACGCCAGACACGTCCTCTCCCTATCAATCTCAATGCACGAGTGAAAATGGCGGCGACGCGCGGCTCCTTATATAGAATCCGAGTCTCGCGATAGAATCCGAGCCTCGCGAGAATCCGACAGCGTCATGATGACGTTCGGGCGCGCTCGGGTTAACCGAGCAAGGCGGGAAGATCCGAGTCGCTCGGACCCGTGGAAAAAAAAGTGAAGTTCGTGCGGGTTCGGATTCAAAGAAACCGAACCCGCTCATCTCTACTAATTATACAGCAGCTGAGGCTGAACATATGGATACATGCAGGAATCTAGCTGCTGGAGTGTAGTAACACAGACACGCCACTAGCGGCTTGTAAAACTGTGGCGGCGCTGCCGGCATTCTGGCGGTTGGGATCCCAGCGTCGGTATTCTGACCGCCGGGATCCCGTCCACCAACATCCTGACTACATCCCCTCTAGTAGATAAGGGCACAATCTGGAACCTGACCCCTTTAGTAAAGTGTGAGACCTCAAGCAGCGGGGCCAACTAGGGATTTTCCCCTGTACCCCTGTGGGACAGTCTGACATTGTATGAGGGGATTGTCTGAAGTAAAAAGTTTAAAAATAGCTATTTCAATTTGTAAATATGACATTTTATTTTATAATACAATAGGGTCAATTCTATTCGGCAACTAAAGAATAGCGCCGGGAATTAGCTCCCGACGCTATTCAATTCAGCTAAAGTTAAGTCGGCGATGTCCCGTTCTCGCCGACTTAACAGGTAGTTTTGTCGGGAGAACAGGCATTCTCCGACTTAACTACCCGGCGCGAGGCTGATTCCCGACAGAATCAGCCTCGCGACGGCCGCGAGGCAGCACTTTTGTCGGGTTTATTCTCTCAACTAGTAGCAGAATTGAATAGCGTCGGGAGCTAATTCCCGGCGCTATTCTTTAGTTGCCGAAAAGAATTGACCCCAATGATGTCCATGTAAAAACAAATAATAATAAAATATTTTTTTAAACTGAATAACTAAATAAACATATCTCAAATGCTGCTACATATTGTAAATTACTGTATAATCAGCATGGTAAATAGTAATACTGAGGTTTCAAGTGAGTAAATGATAGCTCTTCATCCTCCCTCCCTAGACAGTAAAAGATGAACCTGCTCTTTAGTGTGCTGTGTCTATACATAGCACTAGACTGTTATTTATATTTTATACATTTTTGAAAGTCTCCGGAGAGATAATAAAGCTGAGAAGTTGGAGAGCTGGCCGTGGCACTGAAAAGAAAATGTTCTGCATGAGGGCTGCCCCAGTTTTTACAGTGAGAAGTTTGATACAAAATCCCTTCAGGTTTAATCTTTGAAGCCAGAGTGACAGACTAAATGGTAGATATGAGGAGATCTGTTTCTCTCTAGAAGGTCAGTGTATTTGGTTACAGTAAATTACATCATCCCCAAGTTTTATTTAAACCTCATTAACTTCTGAAGACCTTCTTACTGACTTCCAGGAATACACAGCACTTAGCCATGCCCTTTCATTAATGCATTGTACTTAATGCCAGTCTATGCCCATCGCTTGATGGATATTTCATTCCCATTAGTATGAATGGAGCATCATCCTTGGCTGCTTTATCTGTGCATTAACACAATATTATTTTCAGCCATCGCCACAGTGCATTTTGATCAAAAGGCTGTATGTGTATTTATTAACCTCTTCTACAGTTGTAAGTTGTAACTGACTTATTTAGAGCCGGCCCTAAGCAATATGTTGCCCTAGGCAAGATTTTGGCTGGTGCCCTATTAGCACCGCTGCTAGTTCCACCTATGACCCTGCACCCCTTTCTCATCATCATCATCATCATCCTCCCTCAGTCATAGCAGTCCTCATTTTGGTGCTTCTACCCCCTACATTTTAAACAGGAACAGTGCGCACATTTGGCGTGCAGCCCAAAAAGGGGCGTGTTCTCTTGGGAATGGACATGGCCATACAATAGTACCCCCAATTCAAATGATGCCACACAGTAGTGCAACTTTATTCACATTATATCACACTGAATTGATCCTTATTCACATTACACCACACCATACTGCTCTTAATTCACATTAGACCACACAGTAGTGCCTTTTCTATACATTACAGCACACAGTAGAGCACCTTATACACATAATGCCACACAGTAATGCCACTTACACATATGACGCACATTATTAATGTCCTTATAAACATAATGCACCTTACACATTATGCCAACCTTTATTAAAGCCCTTATACACATAATGACATACATAATGCCCCTTACACGTATGCCGAACACTATTGCACAACAAATTTACCCACACGCAGCACTCACATGGCCGCTAACACTGTGCCCTTTGCCTCTGCTTGGATACAGATGTGTCCTCATATATATTGCCTCAATATGCCATGCGGCTCCTGCCCAGCTCTGCTAATGTTGGGTGCTTTTTTGACGAAAATGTGTCTTATTTTCATTGCTATGTGAATAAAAAGACAAGCAGCTTCTGCTGATTAAAATGATATTTAGCATGCCTATATTCTATGTGTGACTATGGCTGTATTTGATTTTGAGGAATACACTGTAACATAGCATTTCGTATGCATATACAGCCAGTCACACACAGAATATAGGCATGCCGCATATCATTTTAATCAGCAGAATCTGCTTGTGCCCCTATGCATTTCAAATACCCTAGGCATTTGCCTAGTTTGCCTATGCATAAGGCCGGCTATGGACTTTTTATTATATGCCTCCAACCATTGTGGAGTGTAACATAATGTAGGTGGTATCCCAGTAACATTTTACTCACAAAAACTTTTAAACCAGAAATATTTCAAGGCTAAAAAACTATTCTAACAGTTTAAGAATGTAGAGAATCCTGTGTGATCATATAATTGTGAGGGCTATCAATTAGATTTATACACACAGAAATTAACTAATTATATGGGTCATTAAAACCAATACAATCATCATTTTAAATTTGTGTTCACATATTTATTTATTGAAGCAAAAACACTGTCTACAATTTTGCAAGACATAGGCATGAGTCAAGCATAAGAAACATTACATGTAGTGATAAGCAACATACAACAAAACATATCCCAGGAGCAGTAGCAGCGGGAGCAGCAGGTGATCCCGGGCACAACAATGAGCAGAGTTGGACTGCGCTCTCCTGCCCAGCCCTCAGACACAGGAGCAGCAGCAGAGCCCAGCCAGCGGCAGTGAGCAGTACTGTGGGGGCAGTATCTATAACTGGCACTGTGGGGGCAGTATGTGTAACTGGCACTGTGGGGGCAGTATGTGTAACTGGCACTGTGGAGGCAGTTTGTGTATCTGGCACTGTGGGGGCAGTATGTGTATCTGGCACTGTGGGGGTATATGTGTATCTGGCACTGCTGGGGGCATATGTATATCTGACACAGCACCACTGGGGGCATATGTTTACCTGGCACTGCACTACTGGGGGCATATGTGTATCTGGCACTCTACTAAGGTGATTATGTGTATCTGGCACTCTACTGGGGTCATTATGTGTATCTCGCACTATACTGGGTCATTATGTGTATAAGGCACTATACTGGGTCATTATGTGTATCTGACACTACAGGGGTCATTTTGTGTATCTGGCACTCTACTGGGGTGTGATTTATGTGTATCCATTGTTCTCTCCTGGTTTAACCCAGGCACATACACAACAGCTTGAAATGAGCAGAGAGGTAGAGCTCTTTTTCTTTATATACTATGCGAGGTGGCACCTATAATGGGTGGCCACTCCTCTCTGGTCACATGGCCACACCCCTTCCAGCATATGGCAATGCCCCTTAGTGGGCCCCTGTGATTGCATTTCCCTGGTGGGCCTTTCATGCCCCAGTCCAACACTGCCCGAGTTTCATACTGGGTCAGACGCATGCTATATTTGATTAGCTTTGCTCCTTGTGGTTGTTATACTTGTGTGAGTTGTTCTATGTTCAAAAATATCAGCTCTTGTATATTGTGTTACATACTTTAAAACAGGATGTAGTCAAAAGACCAACAATGACAATGTCAATATTCATAATGGCGACAACACCATGTCAACAGTTGTGATGTCGACATTGCTAATGTGTTGACATTCTCAGAATGACAACATGTGAAATGCGTACATTGTTAGAATGTCAACATTAAGGTTAGGCTGTGGGCGGGTAGGTTAGGGTTAGTCACTAGGGGGGGGGGGAGAGATTAGGGATCAGGGAGAATACTCACTGGAGAGTAAGCGATTACAGCTCTGACACGGAACTCCCAGTCACAGTAACTGTTGAGACTGAGAAGCTGCACTGAAGCCACTGGAGCTGCCAGGAGCAGTAAAGTCACTACTTGGCCACCTGGGAAAATATGTTGACATTCTATGTTGACATTTCATACCCGTCTACAGGACCGCAATCAGAAGTTGTGGGGTCCAGGACTGACAAAATAGACAGGGCCCCCTTCTCAGCCCCCTCAGTATGATACATAAATACCCTCATGGCAACTCGACCTCATATACCCCACATATACACATATACCCCAACCACCTCCTTATCACACACATATACCTATCCCTGCCCCAGCCACCTCCCTCTCACACATACACCATACCTCCCAACATTGGTGGACAGTGGAGCCTTCGGTGCACGCAGATCCATGAAGGGGTGGGGCCTAAGGGAAAGGGGCAGAGCTTTGCTGCACCCAAGCTCCACGTACATTATGAATAGATGCCATGTGCATGACATCTATTCACCCGCTGCTCTGCTATGCAGTGCAGAGATGTGTGCTCCCCCCAGCTCCACCTCCCACCGTGGGAAACTGTGGCCCACAGGTGGGACAGCAGGTCAGTCCTAGGAAAACAGGACTGTACCACTGAATGTGGAACAGTTGGAAGCCCTGCCCCATCCACCTCCCTCTCAAACATATATACCCCAGCCACCTCCCTCTTACACATATAGATACCGTATCCCTGACGCACAGCAGTCAGCCGGAGATTCCCAGTGTGCTACTTGGCCTACCACGATCCTGCAGACATAATGATGCCTTCTCTCTGACTTCTGTTAAGTGTGATGCTTCCTTGTGTTCCTATGTATTTGTTCATCCATATTGTTGTTGTTTTTTGTCTTCTCCATGGCGGTGGCATTTTGTTGTGGACAAATATACAGATATCCTCGTTTGCAGCTGCACAGATGGGTCCCCTCTAAGTCCAGGGCCGGTACTGTAGTTCTGGCAGTATCCTCCTGATGGTGACCCTACCTGTCTACATGATGTCTTGAAAGCAACTAAACATGACAAGATTCTCAATATTTTTGCAGTTTTGTTCTACATCTTACAGCTAGTGCTGGAATTTTTGGTTTAGTGGATGAAGCTGAGATCACTCATGCTGATCCAGCCTTTGCTACTTGGTTTTTATCCACTTCTACATCTTTGAGGATTTATGTGTCACCTGTGTCACCACTTTCATCCTTCACTTCACTAGTTTATAAATCAAATGTAATGTAAATAATACTAAAATAACAATTATAATTATCACTGAGTGTTTTCTGCCTTGGCGTTGGAGCTTTTTATTAACTAGAGATGTGCACCGGAAGTTTTTCGGGTTTTGTGTTTTGGTTTTGGATTCGGTTCCGCGGCCGTGTTTTGGAATCGGACGCATTTTGGCAAAACCTCCCCGAAATTTTTTTGTCGGATTCGGGTGTGTTTTGGATTCGGGTGTTTTTAAAAAAAAAAACCTCAAAAACAGCTTAAATCATAGAATTTGGGGGTCATTTTGATCCCATAGTATTATTAACCTCAATAACCATAATTTCCACTCATTTCCAGTCTATTCTGAACACCTCAGAATATTATTTTTAGTTCTAAAATTTGCACCAAGGTCGCTGGATGACTAAGCTAAGCGACCCAAGTGGGCGGCACAAACACCTGGCCCATCTAGGAGTGGCACTGCAGTGTCAGACAGGATGGCACTTAAAAAAATTAGCCCCAAACATCACATGATGCAGAGATAAATAAAAAAAAGAGGTGCAAGATGGAATTGTCCTTGGGCCCTCCCACCAACCCTTATGTTGTATAAACAGGACACGCACACTTTAACAAACCCATCATTTCAGCCACAGGGTCTGCCACACGACTGTGGCTGAAATGACTGGTTGGTTTGGGCCCCCACCAAAAAAGAAGCAATCAATCTCTCCTTGCACAAACTGGCTCTACAGAGGCAAGATGTCCACCTCCTCCTCTTCCTCCGATTCCTCACCCCTTTCACTGTGTACATCCTCCTCACAGAGTATTAATTCGTCCCCACTGGAATCCACCATCTCAGGTCCCTGTGTACTTTCTGGAGGCAATTGCTGGTGAATGTCTCCACGGAGTAATTGATTATAATTCATTTTGATGAACATCATCTTCTCCACATTTTCTGGAAGTAACCTCGTACACCGATTGCTGACAAGGTGACCGGCTGCACTAAACACTCTTTCAAGTACACACTGGAGAGGGGGCTACTTAGGTAAAATAAAGCCAGTTTGTGTAAGGGCCTCCAAATTGCCTCTTTTTCCTGCCAGTATACGTACGGACTGTCTGACGTGCCTACTTGGATGCGGTCACTCATATAATCCTCCACCATTCTTTCAATGGTGACAGAATCATATGCAGTGACAGTAGACGACATGTCAGTAATCGTTGGCAGGTCCTTCAGTCCGAACCAGATGTCAGCACTCGCTCCAGACTGCCCTGCATCACCGCCAGTGGGTGGGCTCGGAATTCTTAGCCTTTTCCTCGCAGCCCCAGTTACGGTAGAATGTGAAGGAGGAGCTGTTGACGGGTCACGTTCCGCTTGACTTGACAAGTGTCTCACCAGCAGGTCTTTGCACCTCTGCACACTTGTGTCTGCCGGAAAGAGAGATACAATGTAGGCTTTAAACCTAGGATCGAGCACGGTGGCCAAAATGTAGTGCTCTGATTTCAACAGATTGACCACCCTTGAATCCTGGTTAAGCGAATGAAGGGCTCCATCCACAAGTCCCACATGCCTAGCGGAATCGCTCCGTTTTAGCTCCTCCTTCAATCTCTCCAGCTGCTTCTGCAAAAGCCTGATGAGGGGAATGACATGACTCAGGCTGGCAGTGTCTGAACTGACTTCACGTGTGGCAAGTTCAAAGGGTTGCAGAACCTTGCACAACGTTGAAATCATTCTCCACTGCGCTTGAGTCAGGTGCATTCACCCTCCTTTGCCTATATCATAGGCAGATGTATAGGCCTGAATGGCCTTTTGCTGCTCCTCCATCCTCTGAAGCATATAGAGGGTTGAATTCCACCTCGTTACCACCTCTTGCTTCAGATGATGGCGGGCAGGTTCAGGAGTGTTTGCTGGTGCTCCAGTCTTCAGCATGCGGTGGCTGAATGCCGAAAGTGGCCGGCAATTCTTCGGGCCACTGACAGCATCTCTTGCACGCCCCTGTCGTTGTTTTAAAAATTCTGCACCACCAAATTCAATGTATGTGTTAAACATGGGACGTGCTGGAATTTACCCACATGTAATGCATGCACAATATTGGTGGCGTTGTCCGATGTCACAAATCCCCAGGAGAGTCCAATTGGGGTAAGCCATTCTGCGATGATGTTCCTCAGTTTCCGTAAGAGGTTGTCAGCTGTGTGCCTCTTATGGAAAGCGGTGATACAAAGCGTAGCCTTCCTAGGAACGAGTTGGCATTTGCGAGATGCTGCTACTGGTGCCGCCGCTGCTGTTCTTGCTGCGGGAGGCAATACATCTACCCAGTGGGCTGTCACAGTCATATAGTCCGGAGTCTGCCCTGCTCCACTTGTCCACATGTCCGTGGTTAAGTGGACATTGGGTACAACTGCATTTTTTAGGACACTGGTGACTCTTTTTCTGACGTCTGTGCACATTCTCGGTATCGCCTGCCTAGAGAAGTGGAACCTAGATGGTATTTGGTACCGGGGAAACAGTACCTCAAGCAATTATCTAATTCCCTGTGAATTAACAGTGTATACCGGACACACGTTTAACACCAACGCAGCTGCTAAGACCTGAGTAATCTGCTTTGCAGCATGATGACTGCTGTGATATTTCATCTTCCTCGCAAAGGACTGTTGGACAGTCAATTGCTTACTGGAAGTAATACAAGTGGTCTTCCGACTTCCCCTCTGGGATGGCGATCGACTCCCAGCAGCAACAACAGCAGCGCCAGCAGCAGTAGTCATTACACTCAAGGATGCATCGGAGGAATCCCAGTTAGGAGAGGACTCGTCAGACTTGCCAGTGACATGGCCTGCAGGACTATTGGCGTTCCTGTCTAAGGAGGAAATTGACACTGAGGGAGTTGGTGGTGTGGTTTGCAGGAGCTTGGGTACAAGAGGAAGGGATTTAGTTGTCAGTGGACTGCTTCCGCTGTCACCCAAAGTTTTTGAACTTGTCAATGACTTCTGATGAATGCGCTCCAGGTGACGTATAAGGGAGGATGTTCCTAGGTGGTTAACTTCCTTACCCCTACTTATTACAGCTTGACAAAGGCAACACACGGCTTGACACCTGTTGTCCGCATTTCTGTTAAAATAATTCCACACCGAAGAGGTGATTTTTTTTTTTGTAATTTGACCAGGCATGTCAATGGCCATATTCTTCTCACTGACAACAGGTGTCTTCTCGGGTGCCTGACTTAAACAAACCACCTCACCATCAGAATCCTCCTTGTCAATTTCCTCCTCAGCGCCAGCAACACCCATATCCTCATCCTGGTGTACTTCAACAGTGACATTTTCAATTTGACTATAGGAACTGGACTGTGGGTGCTCCTTCCAGCACTTGCAGGGGGCGTGCAAATGGTGGAAGGCGCCACCTCTTCCCGTCCAGTGTTGGGAAGGTCAGGCATCGCAACCGACACAATTGGACTCTCCTTGGGGATTTGTGATTTAGAAGAACGCACAGTTCTTTGTTGTGCTTTTGCCATCTTAACTCTTTTCAGTTTTCTAGCAGGAGGATGAGTGCTTCCATCCTCATGTGAAGCTGAACCACTAGCCCTGAACATAGGCCAGGGCCTCAGCCGTTCCTTGCCACTCCGTGTCGTAAATGGCATATTGGCAAGTTTACGCTTCTCCTCAGACGCATTTAATTTAGATTTTTGGGTCATTTTACTGAACTTTAGTTTTTTGGATTTTACATGCTCTCTACTATGACATTGGGCATCGGCCTTGGCAGACGACGTTGATGGCATCATCGTCTCGGTCATGACTAGTGGCAGCAGCTTCAGCACGAGGTGAAGTGGATCTTGATCTTTCCCTATTTTACCCTCCACATTTTTGTTCTCCATTTTTTAATGTCTGGAATTATATGCCAGTAATATATCTAAATAATATAGTAATAATATATAGTAATATAAATGCTGCACTGTAATACTATATATACTGCTCACAAAAATGCAGCACAGATATGGAATGGATACTTGCAGTGACACAGAGCTGCAAGATACAGCAATGGCCTACTGTACACAACTATATACTGTTGGGTCACCAAAATGCTGCACTGTAATACTATATACTGCTCACAAAAATGCAGCACAGATATGGACTGGATACTTGCAGTGACACAGAGCTGCAAGATACAGCAATGGCCTACTATACTGTACTACTATAAGTATAATTAATTATATACTGGTGGTCCCCAGTCCCCACAATAAAGCACACTGAGCACAGATATTTGCAGCACACTGAGCACAGATATGGAGCGTTTTCAGGCAGAGAACGTAGATATTTTCAGCACACTGAGCACAGATTATTTGCAGCACACTGAGCACAGATATTTGCAGCACACTGAGCACAGATTACGGAGCTTTTCAGGGAGAGAACGCAGCCACGTCCTCTCCGTTCAATCTCCAATGCACGAGTGAAATTGGCGGCAACGCGCTGCTCTTTATATAGAATACGAATCTCGCGAGAATCCGACAGCGGGATGATGACGTCCGGCCTCGTTCGGGTTAACCGAGCACAGCGGGAAGATCCGAGGCTACCTCGGAACTGTGCAAAATGGATGAAGTTCGGGGTGGGGGGGGGAGGGGGGTTCGGATCTTGAGGAACCGAACCCGCTCATCTCTATTATTAACCAACAGAGAATGGTGACCTGTATTTGGTATACAGCGCAATATTACTGCAGCTTTCTGGGTCCTGCTATCTCTCAGAAGGCTGTGGCTTCATTGTGCATGCGCCAGACTTGTACATGTCATGGAAGATGCATAGGGGGAAGGGATTCGAAAGAAAGACATTGTATTGCCAGGGTTTCTTCACCTCCTCCGCTTCTGCACCTACATTAGTAGTTGTGACTTAGTCATACTTGCCTACCCTCCCGGAACGGGCGGGAGGCTCCCGAAATTCAGGTGACCCTCCCGGCCCCCCGGAAGAGCAGGCAAGTCTCCCGATTTCAGGGGTCACCCTGTGCCCGGCCGCCCACTTAGCGAGTAATGTGGGCGGTTCGGGCAGACAATGAAGCGATTCTTGTTGAATCGCGTAATAATAGCCACGCCCCCTGCTGTATAATGCCGGTAATAGCGGCATTACACAGTGTTGGCGTGGCTTACATGACACGTCCAGCAGCCACGCCCCCATTCCGCCTCTGGCCTGCCCCCGTTTCGCCTCTGGCCCGTTCCCCTCTGCACGTCACCACACTGCCTGCCTGCCCTGCTGAGCCGACCGGCTGCTCTCTCCCGGAGAGAGCAGCACAAAAGTCGGCAAGTATGGACTTAGTTTGTCCTAGTGTAGATTTACCTTTCTATAATCTTCTTCAGTGTATTAGGGATCATCCTTTCACAATGCATGCACAAAAGATGTGTCATTGTGTGTGCACCACTCCACCATGCTTACCGACAGCTTCTGAAAGTATAATTACCTAGATGGCCTCCGGGAGTTTTTTCCTTTTCTTAGGGGATTCTGTTAAGTTATTTTCCTGTGCACTAAGTTGTAGTAAATTTTCCAGGCACAGATGCGCCAATAAAGCAAGTATTAATGGGAATTCTGTTGGCACAGCATGTGTATGTATTATTTATCAATTAATTAATTAATTAACTAACAGTTTTAGAAGTGCCTTCATATTACGCAGCAATATACAGAGAATATTTAATAATTTACTCCAGTCCCTGCCCCAGGGGAGTTTACTATGTCTACTTATATTTCACATCACATGTAACACACATATGACACAGCAGTGGTGGAACTCAGAACCCCCCTGACCAGGGCCAGATTAAGCCCTGGGGGTGTCCGAGGCACTTTAGACAGGGGGGACCCCGGTGGAAGGGAAGGGGGGAGGGCTGTATATAAGATTGTGCATACCTCCCAACATGACCCATTCCAGGAGGGACAAAATGCTCTTTATATGGACTTCCCTCTTAATATATGATTATAGTCACCTGTGGTGAACTATTTAATTGATAAGAAAGGTGTTTCAACACAGGTGATTGCAATCATAATTTAAGAAGGAAGTCCAGGTAGAGAGCATTTTGTCCCTCCTGGAATGGGTCATGGTGGGAGGTATGGATTGTGTATATTAAATTTAACCCAATGGTGTATGTTAGATTTAAACTAAACACCTAATTGAAAGACAACTATTTTATAAAATGTTCTTGTAGTGGAATAAAGACAATTTAAACAAGCTTAAAATACACATACAGTAGAAAAATAAAATCTATAATTTATCTTGTCACAAGCAAAAATAGCAGCAGCCTCTGTACTAATTAAACACTGGGACAGGACTCAGGAGGACTCGGAGTGTCTCTCTCTCTCTCTACACCCTCATTAGATAACAAGTTACACAGGACTCAGGCACACAGGTGTGGAGAGAGCTGTAAGTGACACAGGGATCCCACCCTGTGTCACTTACAGCTCTCTCCACCCTCTTATCTCTCCTCTGGTTGAGAAGCTCCATCGATAGTTCATGATACTCCTGTGTCTCTGCCTGCACTGCCTACTGTCCTGCTTGCATTCTGGCTGCTGGTTCTGCTGCTGCATTAGAGGGAAAGCTAGTGATGTCAGTGTGCTCTGGCTGGGGGGCCCCCTGACAGAGGGGGGCCTGGGGTACAGTATGTCCTGCGTCCCCCCTTTAATCTGGCTATGCCCCTGACAGACCAATATCTTTATGCAGAGAGCTGCGGGCCCAAAGCATACAATCAGAGCACCTCCCCCTTGCTACATAATGCAAAGATTACAGTAAACAAAGAAGATGTTTATGTTATAAATATCTTCTTTTTATTATTCTAATCATTTTTATATAAAATTTTAGGAGTTTGACAGGGAGTAACAGAACCTCCCCTGCCTACACAGACTGCACGTCCCTGGTGTGAGGACGCACCAATCAGTATTACAGCATACATGTGTGCTAAATGTGGGCATCTCTGCCCCTGCACATACGGCTGAAGGAATGTTTACAAGGGATGGAACTTGTATTGGCATTTGCATAAAGTTGACGATGGGCGACCGCCAATAGTCACTGCTACTTGCGCTTCTGCATCTGACTGAGAAACATGCCCATTGTTTTCAAGGCCTAATCTAGGAGTGTACATACAGTATGCTGCAGAGGTACCTACAGTGAACATAGGTAAGTAACGATGTGAGCACAAGCATAAGCATTTATCTGACTCATATAATTGCACTCTTATGCGTGTCATAAAACAAAAATCTCCAATCTATCCATGTGCCAGGTTGGCAACAAGGGGTTAAAACTAGTTTTTCTAGACACGAAAACGCAGCTTGCAGATTTCATCACTGGGTCTGAGTCAGTGGCATAAATCGTTGGCAACGGATCTAATATTAAGTTACTGCTTTGCCATCCTAACAACCAGCCAATGCCCAGCGGCATCGAGACCAGGAACTGCTCATGGGAAAACAAGAACTCACTCTGCAATTGTTCTTTGGTATTAAGTTTGCCCTACCCAGTTTCCTAGCAAATAACTTTCTTGGGCAGTTTCACCCATCCACAAACAATGAAAATAGCCATCTGTGTTGACAGCATTTCAAAGAACTCTTTATAAGTACTGTCTCTATTATGCCCGCTATGGCATTGAGCAGCCCAAGTGTACAGAAAGGTACATGTATACTAAGCAACGCTTGCAAAAGTCAGCTGACCGGATTTCAAACAAACAAATGGGAATAAAACACATTGGACTCAGCTACATTTACAGTATGAAACATTCCCTGTGTGAATATAGAGAAGAGATGAGATAACAGGGTGACAGAGAACTAATATTACCCTGTTTTTGTAAACAATCCCAAGTATAGAAGAGAGGGAGAGCAATTCACTAAAATGTTTCTAAACAAATCCACCTTAAGGTGCATTTAGGAGCATAACAAGCCACCACCTGACTTTTTTAATCAGTACACTATTTGCATTTCCATTTGGCACAAACACATTATTTTAAGTGGACAACTTTTGTTGTAGTTTGACACTGTTGTGGTTGAATGGCTTTTTGCTGGGTTTAACTATTGCAAAGTAGCAGTTACAGAAAAAGTCGGACGACTTGGTTGCAACAGTGGTAAGCATCGCTTGGAGTTTCTATGTTCTCTCCTTGCTTTAGCGAGTTTCCTGGTGTCTTCCAGTTTCCCTCTCCAATAAGTGACAGTTAGGAGTAGGAGTAATTGGCGCTGGCAGGCAGGGGAAGGAGCTTCCATGATCCCCCAGTGTTTGGGACAACCATCTAACATCACAGCATCAACCACATTAAAGATATGAATGTTTAGGTGTAGGAACATGGACTAGATAAAAGTGTAAAAAGTTATGGGAGCCCTAAAGTGTTGCAAGAGGGGGAGTAGCCTGTTTAGACCACTAATAGAGAGGAGTCAGAGGACCCCTTGTGAGAAGTGGACTGGCAGCTAAAGATATCCTGTGTGTGGATTAGTGTGAGGAGTGTGAACTGTGACTAATGTGAAGTGTAGTGTACTGAGCCTGCAAGCTGTGAGATGCTGTGAGATACAGAGGAGGCGATACCAGCAAGTGATACCAATAATGTTTTCTGCTTTGTTTCTAAACTTTTATTGACACCATATTTATGCTACACAATTTATGTGCTGGAGTGGAGAACGGAGGTGAATAATATATATTTTTATGTTCTGTTATAACCTAAGGCATGTGCTGGAGAAATATAAAATAAAGAGATTGGAGGAGTTCTTGCACTCAACTAATTATGTGACCTGTTCAGGGCTGTTCTAGACCTTGTGGCGCCCAGGGCGAAAGTTTCATGTGGCGCGCCCCCCCCCCCAGGTAAAACAGAGTTGGTGCGCGCCAAAGGCTCATGGCCAAAAATAGGGGCGTGACTTCTTCATAGGGAAGGGGCATGGCCACAGTTATCCCCCTGTACTTGTGCCCCCCTGTAGCTGTGCCCCCAGTAGATTTGCCCCCAGTAGCTGTGCCCCCTGTAGATTTTCCCCCAGTAGATTTTCCCCCAGTAGCTGTGCCCCCTGTAGCTGTACCCCCTGTTGCAGTGCCACCTAGCTGTGCCCCCAGTAGATTTGCCCTCAGTAGCTGTGCCCCCAGCATCTATGTCCCCTGTAGCTGTACCTCCAGTAGATTTGCCCCTAGTAGCCCGGCCCGCTGTAGCTGTACCCCCTGTTGCAGTGCCACCTAGCTGTACCCCCAGTAGATTTACCCCCAGTAGCTGTGCCCCCTGTAGCAGTGCCCCCTAGCTGTACCCCCAGTAGATTTGCCCCCAGCAGCTGTGCCCCTTGTAGCTGTGCCCCTTGTAGCAGTGCCCCCTGTAGCAGTGCTCCCTAGATGTACCCCCAGTAGATTTGCCCCCAGTAGCTTTGCCACCTGTAGCAGTGCCCCCTGTAGTTGTGCCCCCTGTAGCTGTGCCCCCTGTAGTAGCGCTGCTTGCAAACACCCAAAAAAAACCCAAAAAATAAGAATTTACTCACCGGTAATTCTATTTCTCGTAGTCCGTAGTGGATGCTGGGGACTCCGTAAGGACCATGGGGAATAGACGGGCTCCGCAGGAGACTGGGCACTCTATAGAAAGATTTAGGACTATCTGGTGTGCACTGGCTCCTCCCCCTATGACCCTCCTCCAAGCCTCAGTTAGGAACTGTGCCCGGAAGAGCTGACACAATAAGGAAGGATTTTTGAATCCCGGGTAAGACTCATACCAGCCACACCAATCACACCATGTAAAACGTGATAGGAACCCCGGTTAACAGTATGATAACAAATGGAGCCTCTGAAGAGATGGCTCACAACAAAACCCGATATTTGTAACAATAACTATGTACAGGTATTGCAGACAATCCGCACTTGGGATGGGCGCCCAGCATCCACTACGGACTACGAGAAATAGAATTACCGGTGAGTAAATTCTTATTTTCTCTGACGTCCTAGTGGATGCTGGGGACTCCGTAAGGACCATGGGGATTATACCAAAGCTCCCAAACGGGCGGGAGAGTGCGGATGACTCTGCAGCACCGAATGAGAGAATTCCAGGTCCTCCTCAGCCAGGGTATCAAATTTGTAGAATTTTGCAAACGTGTTTGCCCCCGACCAAGTAACTGCTCGGCAAAGTTGTAAAGCCGAGACCCCTCGGGCAGCCGCCCAAGATGAGCCCACCTTCCGTGTGGAATGGGCTTTTACAGATTTAGGCTGCGGTAAGCCTACCGCAGAATGCGCCAGCTGAATAGTGCTACAAATCCAGCGCGCAATAGACTGCTTAGAAGCAGGAGCACCCAGCTTGGTGGGTGCATACAGGATAAACAGCGAGTCAGTCTTTCTGACTCCAGCCGTCCTGGAAATATAAATTTTTAGGGCCCTGACTACGTCCAGCAACTTGGAATCCTCCAAGTCCCTAGTAGCCGCAGGCACCACAATAGGTTGGTTCAAGTGAAAAGCTGAGACCACCTTTGGGAGAAACTGAGGACGAGTCCTCAATTCTGCCCTATCCATATGGAAAATCAGATAAGGGCTTTTACAAGACAAAGCCGCCAATTCTGAAACCCGCCTGGCCGACGCCAGGGCCAACAGCATGACCACTTTCCACGTGAGATATTTTAAATCCACAGTCTTAAGTGGTTCGAACCAATGTGATTTCAGGAATGCCAAAACCACATTGAGATCCCAAGGTGCCACTGGGGGCACAAAAGGAGGCTGAATATGCAGTACTCCTTTGACAAAAGTCTGAACTTCAGGCAGTGAAGCCAGTTCTTTTTGGAAGAAAATCGACAGAGCCGAAATCTGGACCTTTATGGACCCCAATTTGAGGCCCAACGTCACCCCTGCTTGCAGGAAGTGCAGGAATCGACCCAGTTGAAATTCCTCCGTCAGGGCCTTCATGGCCTCACACCAAGCAACATATTTTCGCCAATTGCGGTGATAATGTCTTGCGGTGACATCCTTCCTGGCTTTGATCAGGGTAGGGATGACTTCCTCCGGAATACCCTTTTCCTTCAGGATCCGGTGTTCAACCGCCATGCCGTCAAACGCAGCCGCGGTAAGTCTTGGAACAGACAGGGTCCCTGCTGCAGCAGGTCTTGTCTGAGCGGCAGAGGCCAAGGGTCCTCTGTAAGCATCTTTTGAAGTTCCGGGTACCAAACTCTTCTTGGCCAATCCGGAACCACGAGTATGGTTTTCACTCCTCGCCTTCTTATTATTCTCAGTACCTTGGGTATGAGAGGTAGAGGAGGAAACACATAAACCGACTGGTACACCCATGGTGTCACTAGAGTGTCCACCGCTATCGCCTGAGGGTCTCTTGACCGGGCGCAATATCTTTTCAACTTCTTGTTGAGGCGGGACGCCATCATGTCTACCTGTGGTTTTTCCCACCGGTTGACCAGCATTTGGAAGACTTCTGGATGAAGTCCCCATTCTCCCGGGTGGAGGTCGTGCCTGCTGAGGAAGTCTGCTTCCCAGTTGTCCACTCCCGGAATGAACACTGCCGTCAGTGCTAACACATGATTCTCTGTGTGAAGAGAAATCCCCTGATTTGACCACAGTCCTTGGAAATTTCTTCCCTTTGTGACTGCCCCCGAGCCCCGAAGGCTGGCATCCGTGGTCACCAGGACCCAGTCCTGTATTCCGAATCTGCGGCCCTCTAGTAGATGAGCCCTCTGCAGCCACCACAGCAGCGACACCCTGGTTCTGGCCAATAGGGTTATCCGCTGTTGCATCTGGAGATGGGACCCGGACCATTTGTCCAACAGGTCCCACTGGAACGTCCTTGCGTGGAACCTTCCGAATGGAATTGCTTCGTACGAAGCTACCATTTTTCCCAGGACTCGTGTGCATTGATGTACCGACACTTTTCCTGGTTTTAGGATGTCTCTGACCAGAGATGACAATTCCTCGGCTTTTTCCAGTGGAAGAAACACTCTTTTCTGGTCTGTGTCCAGAATCATTCCCAGGAACAGAAGACGTGTCGTCGGGACCAGCTGTGACTTTGGAATGTTTAGAATCCAGCCGTGCTGTTGTAGCACTTCCTGAGAAAGTGCCACCCCCACTATCAACTGTTCTTTGGACCTCGCCTTTATCAGGAGATCGTCCAAGTACGGGATAATTAAAACTCCCTTCTTGCGAAGGAGTATCATCATTTCGGCCATTACCTTGGTAAAGACCCTCGGTGCCGTGGATAACCCAAACGGCAACGTCTGGAACTGATAGTGACAGTCCTGTACCACAAATCTGAGGTACTCCTGGTGCGGAGGGTAAATGGGGACATGCAGGTACGCATCCTTGATGTCCAGGGATACCATGTAATCCCCCTCCTCCAGGCTCGCAATAACCGCCCTGAGCGATTCCATCTTGAACTTGAACCTTTTGATATAAGTGTTCAAGGCTTTTAAATTTAAGATGGGTCTCACCGAACCGTCCGGTTTCGGTACCACAAACATTGTGGAGTAGTAACCCTTTCCTTGCTGAAGGAGGGGTACCTTGACAATCACTTTCTGTGAATACAGTTTTTGAATAGCCACCAACACTGCCTCCCTGGCAGAGGGAGTTGCCGGCAAGGCAGATTTTAGGAAACGGCGGGGGGGAGACGTCTCGAATTCCAGCCTGTACCCCTGAGATACTACTTGAAGGACCCAGGGATCCACTTGTGAGAGAGCCATCTGTGTGCTGAAAAAGCTGAGACGTGCCCCCACCGTTCCCGATTCCGCCTGAGCAGCCCCAGCGTCATGCTGTGGACTTACCGGACGCAGGGGAGGACTTCTGCTCCTGGGAACTAGCTGTGTGCTGCAGCTTTTTCCCCCTTCCTCTGCCCCTCGGCAGAAAGGATGAGCCTCTAGCCCGCTTATTTTTCTGGGGCCGAAAGGACTGTACCTGATAATACGGTGCTTTCTTTTGCTGTGGGGTAAAGTCGATTTCCCAGCAGTAGCTGTGGAAACGAGGTCTGAAAGACCTTCCCCAAAAAGTTCCACCCCTTTATAGGGTAAAACTTCCATGTGCCGCTTGGAGTCGGCATCACCTGATCATTGCCTAGTCCATAACCCCCGTCTGGCGGCAATGGACATAGCGCTTATTTTTGATGCCAGCCGGCAAATATCCCTCTGTGCATCACGCATGTATAAGACCGCGTCTTTTATATGGTCAATCGTTAGCAAAATATTGTCCCTATCCATGGTATCAATGTTTTCCGACAGGGAGTCTGACCACGCAGCAGCAGCACTGCACATCCAAGCTGATGCAATAGCGGGTCTCAATATAATGCC
The DNA here is from genome assembly GCF_028390025.1 of Pseudophryne corroboree. Taxonomy (NCBI): domain Eukaryota; kingdom Metazoa; phylum Chordata; class Amphibia; order Anura; family Myobatrachidae; genus Pseudophryne; species Pseudophryne corroboree. The sequence continues at coordinate 351,102,004 of NC_086447.1, forward strand.
AGTGTGTGTGTATATAGCTTTTAGGGTACTTTCCTGCTTTTTATCAGCAGGTTCTTTTAGGGCGGCCGTATCCGGAGACGGTAGTGCCACCTTCTTTGATAAGCGTGTCAGCGCTTTATCTACCCTAGGGGGTGTTTCCCAGCGTGACCTATCCTCTGGCGGGAAAGGGTACGCAGCCATTAACCGTTTAGAAATGATCAATTTCTTATCTGGGGAAGTCCACGCTTCCTCACACACCTCATTTAATTCGTCAGATGCAGGAAAAACTACTGGTAGTTTTTTCTCACCAAACATAATACCCTTTTTTTTTTGTGGTACCTGGGGTATCATCAGAAATGTGTAATACATTTTTCATAGCCTCAATCATATAACGGGTGGATCTATTGGAGGGTACACTCGTCTCATCATCGTCGACACTGGAGTCGGTATCCGTGTCGACATCTGTATCTGTCATCTGAGGTAGCGGGCGTTTTATAGCCCCTGATGACATTTGAGACGCTTGGACAGGCACAAGCTGAGTAGCCGGCTGTCCTATGTCGTCAAACCTTTTATGTAAGGAGCTGACACTGTCACGTAATTCCTTCCATAAGTCCATCCACACTGGTGTCGACCCCGCAGGGGGTGACATCACATTCACAGGCATTTGCTCCGCCTCCACATCATTATCCTCATCATACATGTCGACACAGCAGACACACAGGGAATGCTCTTACAGAGGACAGGACCCCACAAAGCCCTTTGGGGAGACAGAGGGAGAGTATGCCAGCACACACCAGGGCGCTATATAACACAGGGATATCACTATACAGAGTGTTTTCCCCTATAGCTGCCTATAACATATATATACTGCGCCTAAATTGTGCCCCCCCTCTCTTTTTTACAGTGCAGGACTGCAGGGGAGAGCCAGGGAGCTTCCTTCCAGCGGAGCTGTGAGGGAAAAATGGCGCCAGTGTGCTGAGGGAGTTGGCTCCCTGACTAATTTCTCTTTTTGTGTCAAAACATATTTTTATCATAACTTTGGATGCTTTCACGAGTCATGCATTGCTCACAAACGAGAAAACAAATTAATTGTAAGACGACAAGCTTATTTAAATGAAGATGGGTTAAACTGACCTTAGAATACATCCAAAACTGCAAACACACAAGACGCTGACCAATATACTGTACATCATGAAGTGAGCATCCACAGAAGCAAAGTATCACATTGATGATGTCTCAGGAAAGACTAAACTGCTCTCCTGCAATCTGAAATGTTACCACCAGAGACCTCTGAGTCTAACACTAACAACACGATCAGCAGCACAGTACACCCTGTTCCTAACAATATTACCATGGATATAAAACTAGTTACTATATATAACAGATACTCTGACATTACACACAAAAGTGTTGCTACTAATTATTTACTAATCACAGTTTGAAAACATTATGAAATACAGCATTACGGGATAGAGTACAGTATTACGGGATAGAGCAACTTCTCTATGTACAATTAATAACATTTAATATTCTATTAAAAAAGTGTTTAGTGTTTTTCTTTATTTCAGATATTCTACTGGTCTTGGGGCATGGAAAAATATAAATGATCAACTTTAAGCTATAAAGGAATAAAAAGATAATGATAAAATGGAAAATAACTACATAATTAATAACAAAATCTGCATTGCTTTAGTCCATTTATTTAATAATAATAAAAATAATAATAACGCGCTTTACTAAATTCTTCTATAACAAATATTACATCATTTAGAGGGGATACAGTCATTAGGTCGACACCACTTAGGTCGACAGTCATTAGGTCGACCACTATTGGTCGACATGCATTATATAGACAGGGTCATTAGGTCGACATGCCCATTAGGTCAACATGTACTCGGTCGACAGTTCAAAAGGTCGACATGAGTTTTGCAATTTTCTTTTACATTTTTGGACTTTTTCATACGATCCATGTGGACTACAATTGGGAACGGTAACCGAGCGAAGTGAGCCAAGCGAGGGGACACGGTGTACCAATTGGAGTTCCCCGTCACTTTACGAAGAAAACAAAACCAAAAAAAGTTTTTTAAAAATCATGTCGACCTTTTGACCTGTCGACCTAGTACATGTCGACCTTATGACCATGATGACTTAATGCATGTCGACCTAATGACTGTCAAACCAACGACCCATACCCATTCAGAGCAGGTGGCGTCATCTAGAAATTTTGCTCATTTGTACTGGGTGGAAGGGAACTTGTTTAATGGTTTGATTCGATTACTTCTGTGCACAGCACTAAAGATACCACTGATTCATTTCTGTCATCATGACTCAGTACGGTATGCCACTTGTGTTATATATATATACACAAGCTAAAAAGGTGTAGTATACATGTGCAAAAACCTGTTGTCATAGAGGACAGAACATAATATCTGGGCCTGTATAATCTGTTTTCTTGGGGCAGGCCACACTGTTTATAGCAAGGAAGCAGATAGAGAATATTCCTGTTCCTATTTTTTTTTCCAGAATGCCAGGGAATCATCCTCTGCTTGCCTCTTGGCCACTAGATTTATTTATTTATTATTTATTACCAGTTATTTATATAGCACACACGTATTCCGCAGTGCTTTACAGAGAATATTTAGCCATTCACATCAGTTCCTGGCCTAGTGGGTCTTCCAATCTTACCACATATGCACACATATCACGCTAGGGTTAATTTTTTTCTTTTATTGGGAGCCAATTAACCTACCAGTATTTTTCTGGATTGTGGGAGGAAACCGGAGTACTTGGAGGAACCCCACGGGGAGGATATACAAACTCCACACAGTTAGGGTTATGATGGAATCGAACCCATGACCTCAGTGCTGTGAGGCATTAATGCTAACCATTGCACCGCCCATGCTGCCCCGATATGCTGTACTAGATATGGCCATTCAGTGTTTTGTACAATGTTTATTGGGTATGATGACTTTTGTCATAGATAATAGTCAATAAACCCCATATACTGGGGTCCGTATAGTAATGCCAGCAAAAATCTGTGATGGTCTAATTTACAAACACACCAGAGATCTGGAATGCATGTCATTGATTGGTGGGGGAAGGTGCATTCTAAGGCCATCATAGAATTTTTTATTTTTTTTCATTTGGAGGGGTGGGGGTTGCATTGTAACAACACTGTACTGTAGATATAGGGGTCTGCATGTTATAATGGCATAGTAGTCACTAGTGGGTATTGTATTTTGTTTAATGGGCTTCAGAATTATTTCTATTATACATTAATCACTGTTATTATCTCTGTTTTCTTTTTCATTCCCTACAGTACAGAATAGACGTACAAAGATGTAATCAAAAGGAAACAAGATACTATGTTGTGCAAGAATGTTACATTGTATTTTTTTAATCCTAGAATAAAAAACAGGAGACAAAACAAATTAGCAAGCACAATAGCAATATGATAGTAACTATCTGTATAGAAATAAAACATAAATATCAATAATATAATATAACCAGTTCTAACCCTACAGAGCATAAGGGGAAGATCACAGTATTGTAGCTGGAGTATGGGGTATGAAAGAAAGCGAGATGTCATGTGGGAATCAGTGTAATAGGGTGTGTGAATCAGACAGTGAGAGATTTTGTGAGAGTTCTCCTGTTTTTTTTTAAAGTGCCAATTTATTTACATGGCAAAATCAGCCTTGTTTTGCCATGTGAATGACTGCCACTTTAAAAAAAACAGGAGAACTCTCACAAAATCTCTCACTTTCTGATTCTCACACCCTATTACATTTTCACCTTTGTCTATTTGCTTGTGTACCTTCCACGTTCCCAGGCCAAACATTGCTAACAAACCACTGGCCACACTTTGCTTGCTCTTAGGTGGTCATTCCGAGTTGATCATTAGCTGCTTTCGTTCGCAGCGCAGCGATCTGGCAAAAAAAGTCAGTTCTGCGCATGGGTATACGGCGCAATGCGCACGCGCGTCGTACTATTACAACAAACAATGTAGTTTTACACAAGGTCTAGCAAAGCTTTTCAGTCGCACTGCTGACCGCAGAGTGATTGACAGGAAGTGGGTGTTTCTGGGTGTCAACTGACCGTTTTCAGGGAGTGAGTGAAAAAACGCAGGCGTGCCGGATAAAAATGCAGGCATGGCTGGTGAAACGTAGGTGTGGCTGGTCGATCCCAGGGCGTGTTTGTGACATCAAAACAGGAACTAAATAGTCTGCACTGATCGCAAGCTAGGAGTAGGTCAGGAGCTACTCTGAAGCTACACAAAATTATTTTGTAGCCGCTGTGCGATCCTTTCGTTCGCACTTCTGCTAAGCTAAGATACACTCCCAGAGGGCGGCGGCTTAGCGTTTGCACGGCTGCTAAAAGCAACTAGCGAGCGAATAACTCGGAATGAGAGCCTTAATGTCCTGGAATTGTGGGTTCACAGAACTTGTAGGGTGAGGTTGATGTAGGCCATGTTTCTGTGGCTCCTCTAGTAGTTTCTCCCTAGCATTGATAGATAAGTGGAGAAAGACAATAGTGTTAAAAAAAATAAAATTTTTACCTACTTTTGTAGAATTAAGTGTTGGTCAGAAATTAAGCATCATTTATTATAAAGGTAATGCAGGATATCTCCTTCTTAACTTTCAGTCCAGGTCCGGCCCACTGTCCTCATACACTAGTATTGTGAATTAAATTCATCAAGCTCTGAAAATACAACATTTTCGGAACTTGACAGCAGGAACCTTCGCCATCTTCACATGGCGTTTGTTCCCAGTCCTCTGCTAATTCCAATGGAAAGGAGGTCTGGGATTGCAAGGGGAATTCGATCTCTCCACCCCTGTTCGGCTACATTCGGGTTCCAGGTAATGTTGTGTTGTTCGTGTGCACCTGTGAACTTCAGTTCATGCATGCACGCTAGCACACTGCCTAGTCAGGAATCGCGAGGACAGCTGATTTTTGGATCAGCTCCGGAGCACTGTTGAATTGCTCCGGTCAATTTTGCATCAACCCCCGCATCATGTTGGATACTTCATTATTGGGATTATTGGGGGCCATAATTAACATGATGAATAAGCCACTAAAAATGAAATTGCAAAAGTACAGCCATGGTACAGTATGAAGCTAGTTATATTTGAGTAGAATATTGGTTGCAATAATAATAATAATAATAATAAATGAGTGTAGAAAAGATGGGTGAATGAGTGCGTCATTAGAAGAGGGAACAGAGTGTGTGGAAGGGGTCACCAGCATCACCAGAGAGTGTGTGGAAGGGGTTAGGCTGGCAGGAGGATTGTTATAACTATGGGTAGGCGTCACTGGCGTAACTACAGCCCCCCGCAGCCAATGCAAAGGCTTAGAGGCACCAGGCTTGGGGGGCACCATCACTGTGTAAGCAGATTCCCTTTCGGACTAGCCGTCCGCATGTAAATCTGCTAAATGTCTATCCTAAAATGGCCGCCACCTTGGAGGAGACAAATGCTAGAGGTTATACTGGACCTCTAACATCTGACAGTGAACACAGCACTACAGCACTACAGTGTTACCCAGAAGTGCCAGGAGTGCTTACATCTTTGGTAATGAGCATAACACACCTGGCAATGAGTATGACACCCAGAGCATGAAACCCCTGACAACGAGCATTACACCCCTGACAACGAGCATGACACCCAGAGCAGGAATCCCCTGGCAATGAGCATGGAACCTAGAGTATGAATCCCCTAGCAATGAGCATGGACCCTAGAGTATGAATCCCCTAGCAATGAGCATGGAACCTAGAGTATGAATCCCCTAGCAATGAACATGGAACCTAGAGTATGAATCCCCTAGCAATGAGCATGGAACCTAGAGTATGAATCCCCTAGCAATGAACATGGAACCTAGAGTATGAATCCCCTAGCAATGAACATGGAACCTAGAGTATGAATCCCCTAGCAATGAACATGGAACCCAGAGCATGAAACCCCTGGTGTGTGGAATAATGTTTGGAGCAAAAGGGGGGTGGGGGGGGTGGAGTCTGCACAGGATATCTCAATCTGAAAGCTTTCTAATTTATTTGGTATAGGGTAGGCCTATAACTATCATGTTAACCAACATGTGGCCATGTAATTGAATAATTCATGACAGGCACTAGGTTGGTGGTGCTCCCAGAGGTAGTTCAGTAAACTAATACAGAGAAATTGTATGGTTCCTGTATAGTACAGGAGCCAAGGAAGAAAAAAGAAAGACTACACGTCTTTTCTGGGGCACACTTGTATAAGTATAAAAGTGTGCCCCAGAAAAGACGTGTAGTCTTTCTTTTTTCTTCCTTGGCTCCTGTACTATACAGGAACCATACAATTTCTCTGTGTGGAATAATGTATCACGGGCATTGCTGTGTGTGGCATAATGAGTCACAGGCATTGCGGTGTGTGGAATAATGTGTTGGGGCATTTTGGCATGTGCCATAATGTGTCAGGGACATTACGATGTGTAGCATATTGTGTAATGGGCTTTACGGTGTGTGGCATAATGTGTAATGGACATTACGGTGTGTGACATAATGTGTAAGGAGCATTTTGGTTTGTGGCATAATATTTAAGGTGCAATACTATAAGGAGGAAAAATGATAAATAATGTAAGGGGCTTGAATCAGGATTTTTTTTTCCTGTGGTGGCCAATGTCTGGGCATGCAGGTTGCAAAACTGGTGTAAAGTTGTCTTTTCCTGCAATGCCATGTCCCTTGCAGTGAGGCTACACCATCTTTTTGGAGGGCAAATTCTTTACTTTTCACATGGCAATGGGGGGAAGGGGTGCGCCAGAAACTTTTTTGGCAGGGGGAAGCTAAATTTATAGTTACGTCACTGCTAGGAGTAGACAACAATTTGAATTAGTGAGAACTGAAATGTGTGAGAAAATAAAAGATATATATGTGTGTATCGAACTAAATATATATGTGAATGAAAAAAATAATTTGCAAAAGTGTATGTTCTAAATCAAATTTAAATCTCTATATAAAGATGAGAAAATAGTGGCAGTATGTGGTATTAGTATCCATAACAACCGTTCAGCTGCAGGTTAGACAGTAAAAGGTCGCCTGATTGGTTACTGCTAGTTATTGCACATAGAACCCTGTCTGAATCATTATAAAATCAGACAGTATTTCATGTTTCCTTCCAGTCAAGTCCAATCTCTGTTTCAGTACTTCTTATTCATATTGTTTCGCATGCCTCTTCCACAGAGAATGTCACTGAATCTTAATTGCTAACTAATCAGCCATTAGTAGGGTTAAAGTGTCTTTCCATTAACCCACTTTGAGATGCTATTAGTGATGCATACATCAGAGGAAGACTGTGACATTTCTTACCTGAATAAAATGTGACCTGTCATTACTAGCATTAGAAAGGCAAGGTAAGCTACTGAGCTGGTATTTTGGGAGTTGTAATTAACCCACTCACAGGGCAGTGACTGTTTAATAACACAGAACTATATATTGTCCTTTTCCTAATAGTCCACAGGATCCATTTGGCAGTAAAATGTCTGCAATTGGCCCCTCACATTAGTTTATTGTCTGTGCCACCATAATAGGAAATATTCAGTCTTGTGCCCGCTAATAGTGAATGTTGAGCTGGTGAGTGACCTGGTTGCAGATCACAACTATAGTAGTGTACACAAACAGATGCAGTAAAAAGATTTTTTTTTAAATCTTTGTTGACAAACAACTGCTGTACTGTATAAGCCAGATGCCCAGCAGGCTCATATACTATAATAGCATATTAACAGTTATTATTTTTCTTCTTACGATAAAGTAATACGTTAGATATGTAGGGGATAATAAACCTGTACTATAAAAGCATATCAATATTAAAAATTACTAAAATCACAGAACTCCAAGGTTACACCTAACATTAATAGAATGTTTGTTATATGGGATACATTATTCTTTATGATAACAGTAGTCTTGTATGTTGCAAAACATGTTGGTAGAGGCAAACATTTTGAAATAAAAACATAAACACACTTACAAATATATATATATATATATATATATTGTGTACAAAAGGTGCAAAACAGCGCTACAACCTGAATACTATATAACCAGATATCCCTGAGATGGGAGATCATAAATTACACAATTATTAGTGCAAGACACATTATTTAAAAAACACTCCAAAATAAATAGTGTCGCAACCAGATTTCAAAATGTCCAATTCCCAAAGGAACTTAGTTTTCAAATTTGTTCTAGTGATAAATCAGTTGCGCCTTCAGTGTTTGTGAATAAACCGTTGTAAATCCTTAAGTGGTAATAAGAATATGCGTACCAGACATATGTAGAGTATTCGCTTTGTTAAAAAAGTCTTTGCATCTGGATGTTCTTTATTCGTACTGACTCTCCATTCCCATCCGTCCAAGCGTTGGTGTGGAGTTTGTACGTATATGCAGAAAACAGTGTGTCAATGTACTGCTCTTAGAGAAGTGACTTAGTGCTATTTTTGTGCAAAATTAGCAATAAAGTGAGTATGTGCAAAGAAAAGTGCTGTGAGTGCTTATTAAAAAGCATATGAATAAAAATGAGTTTTATTACTGGCACTGTGCTGATTCCCTTTTTCCTTAGGTAATGTGCTTATATACCATTTCTTAGGGGTGCATCACCATATAGCTCAGTGTTTAAATGAAAGGTATATATTTATATGAGGCACTTACATCTAGGGTTGCAGTAGATTAAAAGGATGCTGCCATCATTCCGTCATCAGACCTATATACCTTTAAAAAAGTCCCATATGGGAAGGAAAGGCCTCTGATAGTGCAGTATTATTTAAAAAGCATTTAATAATACATAAAACGACAAAAAGACATACAGATGGACTCGTACAGTTTAAAAGTGCATTTAGGCTTATCTGTTATTTCCTTAGATAGGAGCGGAGTGCCGGTATGTGCCCAACGCGTTTCGTCCCTTAGATCATCTCTGGGACTTCCTCAGGGGTCAATAGTGGTCTGCTCTGCATCCCCACACCTTATATTTACTAAGAATTAGGTCACAATGTCCGAAATGGATCGCGCTCATCAATCGCGCGCGTAGCGCTACTGCGCATGCGTGAGATTTCAGATCTCGCGTGGCTTTTGATGTCAGGTTCCAGAACTACAAGTGGGAACTACAATTTGTCAGTGCGCATGCGCGCCCGCTTCTGCTGCGCATGCGTGCCCGAGACGCCGCCGTGGTGCTCTGATACTGCGTCTCTGAATTCTGGGAGGCGGAAAGTAAAATCGTCAGTGTGCAGCTGCGCACATCTGTCTGTTGTAGTCCTGCTCATATATGTTGTATCGTAGCTCTTATCAAGGTTGTAAATAAAGGAATAAGTATAGGAATAAATACAGGTGTTGGGTGCAGATCACATCACCAGATATTGTACTTAGGAGGGATATGTCATATTTCATTTGTTCATACATATTCAAAGAAGTAAGATGTATAACAGAACATAGTGATTGTTTTGCTTAATCATGGGGTTTCTCGAATCACATGATTGCAATTATCATATGATTACCTTGTTGTTGCCACGGTAATGCACCAAAACTCCAACATTAGAGTCCATACACGACAGCTACATGTAATGGGTGTTGGAGCCCTGTGTGCACCAGTCATAAACAGATGGAATTCTTGCAGTTTAGATAATATCCATAAATAGTGGAGGTTACTAATGAAGGCATATATATATATATAAAATATTTAAAATATTTAAAATATGTAGGTGTATAAAAATATAAAAATATATAAATATATATATAGAAATAGGGACATACGAGTACAGATGTAAAAATGGATATAAACATATATACTAAAATGTATACTGAAAACTGGGGATGTTTTGAGAAGAAGAATAATAATTTATAGGAAGGGGGTAAGTTCATAGTGTTCATTGAGACCCTCCGGCATCATTGTCCCAAGTGTTTGGATCCAGAACATTTCCCTCTGTGCCAGTCTCTTATCTCTGTCCCCGCCTCTCTGTCCTACTTTAATATGTTCAATGGCCTTGAATGAAATGTGGTCCGGGTTGGAGTTGTGAGTTTTATTAAAGTGTTTTGGGACTGAATGATTGTCCATTTTGTTTTTGATTGCTCTAATATGCTCCTGAATTCTCAGGCGAAGTGTCCTCTTGGTTTTGCCTATATATTTCAGGCCGCATGTGCATTCCAGGCAGTACACTACATAATTCGTGGAACAATTTATCAGATCCTTGATGTTATATGTTTTAGATGAATCGGAGGTACTGAATTTCTTTCCATCTTTGTGCGCATATTTGCAGATGCAGCAGTGATTGCATTTAAAGAATCCGGTCGATTTAAGCCATGGGCCAGTAGGTTCCGTCACTGTTGGTTTTAGTAGGCTGGGTGCTAGTATGTCTTTTAAATTTCTGGCCTTCCTGTAAATAGTTCTCGGTCTTTCTGGTAGTATGGGATTGAGCACTTTATCCATTTGGAGGATGTGCCAGTGTCTTTTTAGTGCTCCCTCGATCTTCTTCTCTCCGGCATTAAATGTAGTGATAAAATTCAGTTGGTGAGCGCCTTCTTCTTTGGGTTTGTATTTGAGTAGATCATCTCTCTGTGTGGTATTTGTTTTTTCTTTCGCTTTATTGATTGTTTTCAGAGGATAACCTCTTTCCAGAAACCTGTGTGAGTAGGTATCAAGTTGGGTTTGAAAGTCTCCATCCCTCGTGCAGTTTCTCTTCAGTCTGCAGAATTGTGAGAAGGGAATATTGGTTTTCCACTTCTCTAGGTGGCCACTATTAAAGTGCAGGTAGCTGTTTTTATCTACTGCTTTGATGTAGTTCTTGGTTATTATTTGTTTGCCTTCCAATGTGAGTATTAGATCCAGATATTCTATCTCTACCTTCTGTGTTTTGTATGTGAAGGTTAGATTGTAGTCATTGGCAGAAATCGTCTTGAAAAAATCGATGAAGGATTCTTCACTCCCTTTCCAGATCAGCAGAATGTCATCTATGTACCTGCGGTATATAATAATGTTTGAATGGTACTCACTACACTTGTAGATCTGGTTTTTCTCCCAGCACCCCATGTGTAGGTTGGCGAAACTGGGAGCAAAAACCGTACCCATCGCGGTCCCGCAGGTCTGTAGGTAAAAGCCGTTAAGAAATTTAAAATAGTTGTGAGTGAGGATGAACTTTATTAAAAGACAGATAAAATCCTTATGGCCTTCTTCCAAATTTGTATCAGGCTGCAGGAATTCCCTGCACGATTCAATCCCTTTGGTGTGTTCTATTGATGTGTAGAGAGATTGAACGTCTATGGTTACCCATAGGTAATCATCTTCCCATCTTACATCCTTCAGGTCATTCAATATCGCTGTAGTATCCTTTACATATGACTCCAAATTTATAACATATTTGTGTAGAAATATTTCTACATACTCTGAGATGTTAGCTGTAACTGAGTCGATTCCAGCAATTATGGGACGGCCTGGAGGTTTGGTGAGACATTTATGAATCTTGGGGAGAAAGTAGAAGATCGGAATGATGGGATTGTTTGTAATCATATACTGGCAACAACAAGGTAATCATATGATAATTGCAATCATGTGATTCGAGAAACCCCGTGATTAAGCAAAACAATCACTATGTTCTGTTATACATCTTACTTCTTTGAATATGTATGAACAAATGAAATATGACATATCCCTCCTAAGTACAATATCTGGTGATGTGATCTGCACCCAACACCTGTATTTATTCCTATACTTATTCCTTTATTTACAACCTTGATAAGAGCTACGATACAACATATATGAGCAGGACTACAACAGACAGATGTGCGCAGCTGCACACTGACGATTTTACTTTCCGCCTCCCAGAATTCAGAGACGCAGTATCAGAGCACCACGGCGGCGTCTCGGGCACGCATGCGCAGCAGAAGCGGGCGCGCATGCGCACTGACAAATTGTAGTTCCCACTTGTAGTTCTGGAACCTGACATCAAAAGCCACGCGAGATCTGAAATCTCGCGCATGCGCAGTAGCGCTACGCGCGCGATTGATGAGCGCGATCCATTTCGGACATTGTGACCTAATTCTTAGTAAATATAAGGTGTGGGGATGCAGAGCAGACCACTATTGACCCCTGAGGAAGTCCCAGAGATGATCTAAGGGACGAAACGCGTTGGGCACATACCGGCACTCCGCTCCTATCTAAGGAAATAACAGATAAGCCTAAATGCACTTTTAAACTGTACGAGTCCATCTGTATGTCTTTTTGTCGTTTTATGTATTATTAAATGCTTTTTAAATAATACTGCACTATCAGAGGCCTTTCCTTCCCATATGGGACTTTTTTAAAGGTATATAGGTCTGATGACGGAATGATGGCAGCATCCTTTTAATCTACTGCAACCCTAGATGTAAGTGCCTCATATAAATATATACCTTTCATTTAAACACTGAGCTATATGGTGATGCACCCCTAAGAAATGGTATATAAGCACATTACCTAAGGAAAAAGGGAATCAGCACAGTGCCAGTAATAAAACTCATTTTTATTCATATGCTTTTTAATAAGCACTCACAGCACTTTTCTTTGCACATACTCACTTTATTGCTAATTTTGCACAAAAATAGCACTAAGTCACTTCTCTAAGAGCAGTACATTGACACACTGTTTTCTGCATATACGTACAAACTCCACACCAACGCTTGGACGGATGGGAATGGAGAGTCAGTACGAATAAAGAACATCCAGATGCAAAGACTTTTTTAACAAAGCGAATACTCTACATATGTCTGGTACGCATATTCTTATTACCACTTAAGGATTTACAACGGTTTATTCACAAACACTGAAGGCGCAACTGATTTATCACTAGAACATATATATATATATATATGTATGAACCAGAGAAGACTGCGGCACTCAGGGACTGGTGAAAAGTCAATGTATTAAACAATACATGTCATCCATCGACGTTTCGGGGAATTTAACCCCTTTCTCAAGATGTAAAAGTGTCTGAAAAGAAAAAGAAAATCCCACTCACCTTTAAAAGACACCCGTGCACGCGATTCCCGAGCCTCCAGGTCCAGCGTGGGGGAGGGCGCCAGGAGATGACGCAGTGTGACGTCCGCGCTGAGCCCGGCTGTCTGTTGCCTGGCAACACCTGACGCTCGGACCGCAGACCGGAGACTGGGGAAGGAGAAACAGAAGGGACAGCGCTTAGAGTTATAGACAACTGAAAGATACACATGCACAAAAAACAGTTAGAAGCAGCAACCTGACCCAGTATATTGATCACAGTCCGCTAGTCAGCACTAGGGGAGTGAAGGGGCCACTAATACCCACATGCAGAAGGGAGGGAAGAGGCTATACAAATAAGCAGCTAAAGCAGAGTACCACATAGTGATAATCAATAACGCAAATTAATACAGAAAACAAGTTTAGTAGGGCAAATACCACTATGAATGATGACTAAATAAAGTCAAGTCCCAGGGTGTCAGCGCACCCCTTGGTCCCACTTAGCATGGAGCCAGTCCCGTGGCTACCTATGCCAAACGGGAACTGGAATAATCTTCAGCGATTATCCGAAAGTGCTCCACACGATTCTTTCATTGACTCCCGCTGGGTGGATAGTGTTGAGCCCGTAGATCCAGGACGCCTCTTTGCGGAGTAATAAGCCATCACGGTCACCCCCCCAAACAGATTTGGGGTCATGGTCGATAATTACATGCTTGAGATCTCCCAATGCGTGTTTGGCCTCCTGGAAATGCCTGGCCACTGGTTGGTCAGAAGGGGACCCTGCAATGGCGGCCTTGATAGCCGAACGATGGAGGGCCATGCGTTCCCTCAAAGTCCTGATCGTCTTCCCTACATAACAAAGGTTGCAGGGACATATGATAAGGTAAATGATATGTGTAGAGGTGCAGGAGACGATGTGCCTGATAGAGATTTTCCTACCCGTTAGGGGTAGAGTGAAGGAAGACCCGATGATCATATGGCTGCAAGTAGTACACCCCAAGCAGCGATAGCAGCCTGTTTTTTTTGACAGGAAAGTCCCCTTTGGTGTATTGGAAAAGTTGGAAATGTCTGTGTGTACCACCAGGTCTTTGATGTTGTGACCTCTCCTATAGCACATCATGGGGGTGGCATGCTTGAATGGAAGAGAGGTATCCGTGGAGACTATAGGCCAAAGGGCTCTGTTCGCTCTATTTAGAATGGGACTGGAGGTATCAAAAGCCGTGGTCCATGGGATTCTATCGCCCAGAGATCTTGCAGTGGGGCGTAGCAATTATTCCCGCTTTGCTAGCAACACCTCCCTTTTGGTGCGGACCAGTGCCGTCTTGTCGTATCCCCTTTCAGTAAACTTTGTGACCATCTTGTCCAATTCCCACTCGATCTTATCCGGCTGATTGCAGATGCGTGCCACTCTCAGCATTTGAGATCTTGGTAGACCCTGCTTCAGAGAGCGAGGGTGGTGGCTGTTGGCACGTAACAGGGTATTTTTATCAGTTGGCTTACTGTAAATGTTGGTCAACAGTCTCCCAGCGCTAGAGAGACACCAACACGTCAAGATAATTGATGGACGTCGAGGACCACTGGCAAGTGATCCTAATGGGAGAGGGTCTGGTATTGATAAAGTCCAATAGACGTACAAGTGCCGGCTCACCTCCAGTCCAAAGAATGAATATATCATCGATGTATCTGGTAAAATGAGCGATGGACTGGGCAACCATAGGGTCCTGGAAAAACATTGACGACTCCTCCTGCAACATAAAAATGTTGGCATAGGATGGTGCCACGTTACTTCCCATGGCACAGCCTGATTTTTGTTGGTAAAATCTGCCATCGAAAAGGAAGAAGTTCCTGGTTAAGGTTAGCTCCAACAGGGTCATGAATAGATCTATGTCCACGTCCCGCATATCTTCTTTACGCAAGAAAGACCTCATAGCATCCAAGCCCCCTTCATAGGGGATGCTAGTGTAAAGGCTACAGATGTCGATCGTACACAGCAAAGTCCCATCGGGCACCTCACCAAAAGAGTCCAGGAGTAGCAGAAAGGACGTGGTGTCCTTCAGACACCTGGGTTGCCTCAGAACAAGTGGCTGTAGAATACAGTCTAAAAACTGGGAAACAGGTTGATATAGGGATTGACGTGCAGATATGATCGGGCGACCGGGAGGTTTATTGAGATCTTTGTGAATTTTGGGGACTGTAAAGAAGATGGGAACCATGGGAAAGTCCTGTGTGAGTGCCGTATGGATTTTGTCTTATATTAGACCTAGGAACTTGGCTTCAGCTAAGATCCCATCCAGCTCCAATTTGTATTTCATGGACGGGTCTGTTTCCAGCTGGCAGTAGGTATTGGAGTCTGATAGTTGGGCCAGAATCTCCGTCTTGTAATAGGCCATGTCCAATATGACGATTCCGCCCCCCTTATCCGCTGGGCGGTTGACCACATCAGAACAGGATCCTAGGTCCTTAAGTGCCGACCACTGTTGTTTAGACAGGTTATGGTGTTGTAATTTCAATGCCTTGGTGTACCTGTTATTAGATTCGTCTACGAGCCGGATATACGACTTGATGGAAGAATTGGTCGACTGAGGATCAAACGTGGAGTTGCTCCTTTTGTTGAGGAAAGGCTGAAAGATGGCAGGGGTAGTGGATGCAGGAGTGTGGTGCATGGAGATGTATTCCTGTCTCCGCAACTTTCTGGAAAATTGATATAGGTCTATTTTCCAATCCAACTCCTTGTGTTGGTTGGTGGGGACAAAGGAAAGTCCGTTCCCCAGAACCTCCATTTCTACTGAGGTGAGGACACGCTGGGACAAGTTGTAGACTAAATTTTGTTTTTCGCGGCTCGATCGAATGAGTCGTGTGTTCTGACCACCCCTGCGGGTGGTCGACCCCTTCCTCTGGTTGCCGGAGCGGGCGTCACCCCTAAAGGGACCGAAGAATTATCGAGGGCACCATCTGAGTCGCTCATCGCGAATTCACTATCGCTGTTGGATGATGCTCCGGATTTCTGCATGTTCTCCTTGCGTCTACGCCACCCGTGTTTGGACTGTGGCTGAGCCGTATATTGATTGTTGGTGTTGCCCCCCATCAGCCAACGGTGTACCCTGTTGGTATCGTAGTCCTCCTGGACGATACTGAGCTTATTCTTAAATTTGAACAAATCTCGACGGTACACATCATATCGGGTCTTCCTTCACTCTACCCCTAACGGGTAGGAAAATCTCTATCAGGCACATCGTCTCCTGCACCTCTACACATATCATTTACCTTATCATATGTCCCTGCAACCTTTGTTATGTAGGGAAGACGATCAGGACTTTGAGGGAACGCATGGCCCTCCATCGTTCGGCTATCAAGGCCGCCATTGCAGGGTCCCCTTCTGACCAACCAGTGGCCAGGCATTTCCAGGAGGCCAAACACGCATTGGGAGATCTCAAGCATGTAATTATCGACCATGTCCCCAAATCTGTTCGGGGGGTGACCGTGATGGCTAATTACTCCGCAAAGAGGCGTCCTGGATCTACGGGATCAACACTATCCACCCAGCGGGACTCAATGAAAGAATTGTGTGGAGCACTTTCGGATAATCCACCAGCCACTATCAAGGCACAGGATCTTGCTTCCTACTTCAAGGAGAAGATTGCTAAGATCCGAGATGAAATGGTATGCTCTTCGGCAGCCAGTGACCTGCTCCGTTCTTTACCTGAACCCTCTGGCACTCTTTCTTCATTTGATCCCACAAATGAAGATGAAGTATCATCACTCTTCTCATCCTGCTTCTCTACTACCTCTCCTCTTGATCCTTTACCCTCACAAATAAGTAAAGCTCTGTCTCTGGTGCTCATCCCTACCTTAACTAACATCTGTAATCTCTCTCTCTCTACTGGTATTTTTCCTTCACTCTTCAAGCATGCAGTGATTACTCCCATTTTAAAAAAACAAAATTCTGACCCTAATGCTCTCTCAAACTACCGCCCTATCTCTCAGCTCCCTTGTCTCTCTAAGCTACTTGAGAGACTTGCCTACACTCGACTCACACACTTTCTTAACTCATACACTTTGTTGGACCCACTTCAGTCAGGCTTCCGTTCCCAACATTCCACAGAGACGGCACTGACTAAAGTGGTTAATGATTTGGTCAAAACAGAGTCTAAAGGCCACTACTCACTACTTATTCTTCTAGACCTATCTGCTGCATTTGATACTGTAGACCACTCTCTTCTCATACAGACACTACAATCCCTAGGTCTTAAAGACACAGCCCTTTCTTGGTTCCTATCGTACCTATCTAATCGCTCCTTCAGTGTTCGCTTCTCTGAATCTACCTCCTCTTCGCTACCTCTTTCAGTTGGAGTACCGCAAGGCTCAGTCTTGGGTCCTCTGCTTTTCTCTATCTATACCTCATCTCTTGGTAAACTAATCAGCTCTTTTGGTTTTCAGTATCATCTGTACGCAGATGATACTCAAATTTACCTATCCTCCCCTGACTTGTCCCTATCTGTACTGGACCGTGTCACTGAATGCCTTTCTGCCATCTCATCCTGGATGACATCTCGCCACCTCAAACTTAATATTTCAAAGACAGAGTTAATTATATTTCCACCGGCCAATAGTAGGTACCAACCTGATATCTCTATCACTATTGAAAACTTGACTATCTACCCTACCCCACAAGCTCGCTGCCTAGGTGTCATCCTTGACTCTGATCTGTCCTTTATTCCCCACATTCAATCTGTCTCAAGATCATGTTACATGCATCTAAAAAACATATCCAAAATACGACCATACCTTACACAAGACACTGTTAAAACTCTAATCCCTGCTCTCATTATCTCCCGCATTGATTATTGCAATAGTCTCCTAACTGGTCTTCCCAAAACGAAACTCTCACCACTACAATCCATTCTGAATGCAGCGGCGAGGCTTATCTTCCTCGCTAGACGTTCATCGTCTGCAGATCCACTCTGTCAGTCCCTCCATTGGTTACCTGTACTCTACCACATTCAATATAAAATACTTTTACTCACACACAAGGCCATTAACCAAACTACACCAACGTACATCACTTCGCTTATCACAAAATATCTCCCAACCCGACCTCTTCGCTCTTCACAAGACCTGCGTCTCTCATCCACACTCATTACTCGCTCCCACTCACGACTGCAGGACTTTCATTGGGCTGCACCCACTCTGTGGAATGCCCTACCACGCACAATAAGACTCTCCTCTAGTCTCCAAACCTTCAAGCGTTCCCTCAAAACTCACCTCTTTAGGCAAGCGTATCAAATTCCTGAACCGCCCACATAACTTTCATAAACGTTCCTATCAAATTACATCCACTCTGTACAGTCCACACATATCCTCACATGTCTGTTCATTCTATGCAATAGATAGCACCTTTCCTTGTGTACATATGCCTATTTCCCTATAGATTGTAAGCTTGCGAGCAGGGCCTTCCTACCTCTATGACTGTTATCACCCAGTTTGTTATTGTTATTTCAAATTGTAAAGCGCAACGAAATTTGCTGCGCTATATAAGAAACTGTTAATAAATAATAATAAATAAGATTATTCCAGTTCCCGTTTGGCATAGGTAGCACGGGACTGGCTCCATGCTAAGCGGGACCAAGGGGTGCGCTGACACCCTGGGACTTGACTTTATTTAGTCATCATTCATAGTGGTATTTGCCCTACTGAACTTGTTTTCTGTATTAATTTGCGTTATTGATTATCACTATGTGGTACTCTGCTTTAGCTGCTTATTTGTATAGCCTCTCCCCTCCCTTCTGCATGCGGGTATTAGTGGACCCTTCACTCCCCTGGTGCTGACTAGCGAACTGTGATCAATATACTGGGTCAGGTTGCTGCTTCTAACTGTTATTTGTGCATGTGTATCTTTCAGTTGTCTATAACTCTAAGCGCTGTCCCTTCTGTTTCTCCTTCCCCAGTCTCCGGTCTGCGGGCCGAGCGTCAGGTGTTGCCAGGCAACAGACGGCCGGGCTCAGTGCGGACGTCACGCTGCGTCATCTCCTGGCGCCCTCCCCCACGCCGGACCTGGAGGCTCGGGAATCGCGTGCACGGGTGTCGAGGCGGGTTCTCCCTCTTCTTTTAAAGGTGAGTGGGATTTTCTTTTTCTTTTCAGACACTTTTACATCTTGAGAAAGGGGTTAAATTTCCGGAAACGTTGATGGATGACATGTATTGTTTAATACATTGACTTTTCACCAGTCCCTGAGTTCCGCAGTCTTTTCTGGTTCATGTTCATGCATCTCTGAGGGCACCGGGGCATGCCGTTATTTGTGGGAGTGCCGGGCTATTTGTATAGATATATATATATATATATATATATAGTTGGTACCATCTGATCCAGAAATGCTAAATTTACCCAAAATAATTAAAAGTACCCATCAGCTCATGTCAGAATGAACCTTACCACCAGGAACTGCTAACAAGTTTGATATTAACCTTTATATAATATGCCAATATCCCATTATTCATATGCACACTTAGGCTGGGTACACATCGTCATGACTCATGACTTGACAGAGGACTTGCCAAACGGCCGATCCAGTTGAGCATATACTGTACACTTACCGATTGGTCACTCGATGTGTCGGTCTCACATCACAGCCAGTCGGGCATTTGAAGTTGCCCACCCAGCTGTGACATCAGCCCCTGCAGCAAGTGTACAGGCGGTTGGCGGACCACCCGTACAAACAACTAGATGTGTCTATACATCTGAACATATATAGGCCATCGGCTGTGCTGCACAGCTGATGCAATAAGTCTGTGAAAGATGTCATTTACAGACATAGCTCTCCCCTTCAGACTCTCCACCTCTCTACAAAACTTCAAACGGGCTCTAAAGACCCACTTCTTCACCAAACCCAGCCAAATCTCACCCTCACCCTCTGTTTCACACTCTCTATGTACCCCTTCTGTGTCACCCCTGTCTGTCTGCCCCTCCCCTTTAGAATGTAAGCACTCACGAGCAGGGCCCTCTTCCCTCATGTGCTTATCCTTTCTTACTTTAATAATCTTCAACTGCACCAAATCCAGCAGTCTTCTGCCACCTGATACTTATTCCAGTGTCATCTGCTGATGTAACTATGTTTATTTACCCTGTACTTGTCCTATACTGTCATCAACTGTAAGTTGCTGTTTTCCTGTTTTGATTATATGTTTATGTACTCTGTGACTGGGCGCTGCAGAACCCTTGTGGCGCCATATAAATAAAGGATAATAATAATAATAATAATAATAATAATAATAATAATAATACCCACTCGCAATATACAGTATTGGCTGTTTGCTTGAACAGCCGACATATCTTTGCACTATGCTTAACTATACATCCACATACAGTAGACAGTGCTGGACTGGCCCACAGGGGTACAGGGATAACCCCCCGGTGCTCCCCCCCCCCCCCGCCAGGAATCAGGTTCCAGACTGTGCACTTCGATTATACATTATACATCTGTTACATAATACTGCACAGGAATAAAGGGCATTTTCTACAGTGCTTTGCTGATATTAATCTGATATATTATCATGCGTGCATTAGCAGTATTTGCTATTTATATTTATCAAAGGGCCCAGACCATGCACTCTATAATTATTTATTATGAGCAGTTTCTTATATAGTGCAGCAAATTCCGATGCGCTAATGGTTAGCCAAACCTCTGTGGTGGCTAGCCACACCCCTAAACATGGGCCCCTACCACTGCATCCCCCCGGTGGGCCCTTCATGCCCCAATCTGACACTGACTGTAGGCATACTGAGGCTCATTCAGGTGCAGTTGCAAAGCAGCTATTGTATGCACATCGATCAATGTTTTCTTACTGTGCATGCATCTGAGCCGCAGTGCACACACGCAACGAGTGAATTACGATTGCGGTCACACCGAGGAATTAGTTGCAGAGTTAGTGACAGGAAGACAGAGTTTGGGTGTGGGAACGGGGACTGGTCAGCCAAATGCAGGTGTGTCAATGCCATTCAGATACCATTTTCTGGACGTGCATAAATTAGCAATTGCAATCTTACTTGCTACTGGAGAGCTTTCTGTGTCCCAGGAGAACATCTCAGCCTGTGTGTCTTCAGAGGCTCTCAAGACTCTCCAACATGACCAGATTTGCGATGATGGTACCAATGTATCAGCAATTATACGCTATTGGAATGAAATTATGCGACAGCAGTGGGCGTCTCCAGGGCCGGTTTTATGCATACGCTGCTTACGCAGCTGAGTAGGGTGCAGCATAGAGGAGGGCGCCCTACTCAGCTGCGTCAGTGATATGTGTAACATTGGCCATTCCTGATAAGCTCTGATATGTAGCGCCTGCCCGTAGAATAGACAGCAGGCAGCGATGTTGGCGCCGCCGCACTATGTCCGGCAGTGCAACCCACTAGTACTACAGTAATGTGAAGAAAAATAAAATAAAGTACTGCTCCCAAAGGGGGTAATTCCAAGTTGATCGCAGCAGGATTTTTGATAGCAACTGGGCAAAACCATGTGCACTGCAGGGGAGGCAGATATAACATGTGCAGAAAGAGTTAGATTTGGGTGTGGTGTGTTCAATCTGCAATCTAATTTGCAGTGTAACAATAAAGCAGCCAGTATTTACCCTGCACAGAAACAATATAACCCACCCAAATCTATCTCTTTCTGCACATGTTATATCTGCCTCCCCTGCAGTGCACATGGTTTTGCCCAGTTGCTATCAAAAATCCTGCTGCGATCAACTTGGAATTACCCCCAAAATCTCTTGCTTCCAGACAGCAAAGGCTGCTGGGAGTGGTAGTTTATTTTGAGATTCTTCACATTACTGTACATGCAAAATAACTACCATTCCCAGAAGCCCTTGCTGTCCAGCTACTAGAGCGGTAGTTTATTTTGAGATTCTTCTTTTTTTAGTACTATACTGCGATGCCGGGCATGGTGGAGGCACCAGTACCACTGACTGCTTTGCAAGTCTCTGGGCACAGGGGGCATATCAGGTAATATAGTGCTGTGGGCAAATATGTAAGGGGAACTTTAACAGTGGGAAAATGTGTCAGGGGCACTTACATAGTGGGAAAATGTGTCAGGGGCACTTATATAGTGTGCAACTGTGTAAGGGGCACTTATACAGTGGGCAAATGTGTAAGGGGCACTTATACAGTGAGCAAATGTGTAAGGGGCACTTATATAGTGGGCAAATGTGTAAGGGGCACTTACATAGTGTGTAAATGTGTAAGGGGCACCTATACAGTGGGCAAATGTGTAAGGGGCATTTATATAGTGGGCAAATGTGTAAGGGGCACTTATACAGTGGGCAAATGTGTAAGGGGCACTTATATAGTGTGCAAATGTGTAAGGGGCACTTATATAGTGGGCAAATGTGTAAGGGGCACTTATACAGTGGGCAAATGTGTAAGGGGCATTTATATAGTGGGCAAATGTGTAAGGGGCACTTATACAGTGGGCAAATGTGTAAGGGGCATTTATATAGTGGGCAAATGTGTAAGGGGCACTTATACAGTGGGCAAATGTGTAAGGGGCACTACAACTGGGCTTTTACAATGAGACCACGCCTCCTTAATTTTTTCAGGTGTGTGCCTTCGGCATGCGCAAAAGTGCTTAGGTGGGCGCCTAAGTATTTATTCGCTTACCAAATAATTTGGCCTCGGGCCGGCCCTGAACATCCCTATGCTAAGGTTAGCTTCTCTCCATATAGTAATTGCATATAGCAAAAGATAGCAATGGCAGCAGCAAAAACAACTAACCCTAACCCTGAATAAGTCTCACTGACAGCTATAACATTGCATACAGTTACATACAATACAGTTAGCAGAGTGGTGACTGCATTCTTTGTCTGGATATCGCATTGCATTTAGGAAAGGGATAGCCAAAGATTGTTGAGATGCAAGAAGACAACAAACAGCAGTATCCACTGGTAAGATAAAGATCCAGGTTCTCAAGGTGGCAAGTACAGCAACTGGTCCTGTTTCACCTCTCAATACTGAAGCAGCAGTGAGACGAAGTCTAAGGTTGCACGCAGTGTCAATGTCGCGCACTTGGTCAATGTTTTAAGTGTGTGCATGCATTTGAGTCGCACTAAAGAATAAAGATACACCTGGATTGTTAGCGCTCATAGACACCGAATAGAATGTGGTCTGGCGAAATTCCTTGGAGGTAACAGTAGGTGGATAAGCAGCTGCTGTAAGCGGCTGTGTCTAATGAATCACAACTGCTCACACAAGAGGCCATGTCCAGACGAAGAAACTGCACTTGCTATAGGGTGCACCGAAACGGATTTGCACCGCTGCAAGTGGGTGTATTAATATTCACAAAATGAGCTGTGGCATTAGCATAGAGATACAGACAAGGCTGCGGGAAACTACACAGTGGCATCTGCATGCAATTGACAACGAGCCCTTAAGTCACCACGGTGCTAAGTGCATACCTTACACAATCTTTAGATCTTGGGAGGTACCATAGCCTACTATGGTGACTGCACAATAATGAAAGTAATTAAGATAATTATTGTGCTCTGACTTACTTATACAAATTTTACAGTAAGCAGAGAATATATTCAAATTGCATGTGATAGTGATGTAATACACAAGTGACAATATATGCAGAAAGTCTTGCAAATATCTGCATGAATTGTATTTATTAATGCAATTTATTATGACCTATATTAGTGATGACTTCACTGTAGTATAGTTTAAAAAACCCATTATGTGGTGATACGGGGTAATTAGCTTGGTAGTGGGGTGTATTTTGTGCAGTGTCTAGGATGTTTAGTCATAGTCCAAATACAGCTCTTCCCGGAAAATAAATGAAATGGTGTTTTATTGGCAGCATAATAACTGAAACAAAACAAATACCCTAGCCCCATTCAAGCCCAGGGAACTATCTCACTGCTTGGCCTCCCTCTCTACTTGGGCAGCCAGTCTGCAACAAAAAAGTCACTCTCATGGAGTCACAAAGTCTCACACTCTGTTTCCTGCAGAGTAACACAGGATTCAACCTGGCTTGGCTGGCTGCCACAGCTTCACAGTTGCAGTTTAGAGGTTTAGAGTTCTCCCTGTCTCCTACAGGGAAGAACCTGGCTTCCCAGACACTAGTGGCTTCCAAGTCCACATCGGTCTCTGACTGCAGATCCACCTAGACTGTCTGACTGCTATAATCCCAACTAGGTTCTGTCTCCACAGGGGAGCAGCCTCCTTTGACTGTAACAGTCTCACCCAGACTGTTTGGACTCTCCAGCTGCAGCTAGTAGGTGTACTCCCAACTGCCTTTTCTTCCCTGTGTAGGCAGATTCCCCCCCAGCTCCACACTGAATCCATGTGTCAGTAGTGCAATTTATCTTCATACTGCCACACTTGAAGTCTGCTTTCCATATGCATTACTTGAGATTCATTCTTGGATACCATATCAGGCATTAAGAATTTGAAGTAACTTTTCCAAAGACATACATCATCTTCACTCTTGTCAACTACATTAAAATAAAGCAAGTTCTTTTCCTCAGAATTTTCTGGTTAGACAAAGAACAGCATTTCCTTAGTTTCTTCATAAACAAATGAGGGTTTCTCTTGCTTAAACCTCTTAAAGACACACCCTTTAGCCAACTTCTGCTTGAAACATCTTTAACCTTCAGCCGTGTAGCATGGTATTGGCTACTGGCATGCTTCACTGGTAACATCCTGTTTCAAGGAGCCATCATTTCTCTGAGAGCCACCAACATGACAATTTCCAGACCTTGGCTTTATGTCATCAGAGCACTGTTACTCTCTGATTCTGGACTCTCTTGTTCATTTAACATACTTGAATGTCTATTCCATTGATCCACAAACGTATGAACTTGATGACTATCTGCCACTTTAATAAGGCTCATATCTCTCAGATATTCTTGAACATCTGCTTTGTGGGCCTTGAAAATATGATGAATGACTTCAACATGTTCCATCGGCACAGATTGAAATGCATTCTCCACAGAGGTCTTTATTTTTAGCTGGTTTACTTGCATCAAGCTTTGAAGTGTGAGAAAACTTCTCTTCCTCACAGATAAATTCAGCTGCACTGCAAGTTCCCTCCTGGTTGCATGAAGGCATTGTTTCACCTACATGAGTATCACCTACATGATTATTACTCTTCACAAAACTGTCAACATTAACTTTCTGTAAGGTTCTGCTTTCCACTGCAAAATTGTGTGACCTGGTCACATTCATATCACTCTGATCCCAGAGTCTTATTCTGGGCAGCCATCAATATCTCTGTAGACTTCTGTACATCCTGTACCTTTGCCACAAGGAACACCAACTTCAAACATACAGTGCCTTGCTAAAGTATTCACCCCCCCCCCTTCCTTTTCATTTTTAATGTTTTGTTGCCTAACAACCTGGAATTAAAATGGATTGTTTGAAGATTTGCATCATTTCATTCACAGAACATGCCTACAACTTTAAAGATGTTTTTTTTTATTGTGAAGCAAACAACAAATAGGACAAAATAACAGAAAACTTCAGCGTGCATAACTATTCACCCCCCTAAAGTCAGTTCTTTGTAGAGACACCTTTTGTGGCAATTACAGCTTCAAGCCTCTTTGGATAAGTCTCTATGAGCTTGCCACATCTTGCCAATGGGATTTTTGCCTATTAAGGCAAAACTGCTCCAGCTCCTTCATTTTGGATGCTTTCCGCTTGTGAACAGCAATCTTCAAGTCTGACCACAGATTCTCAATTGGATTGAGATCTGGGCTTTGACTAGGCCATTCCAACACATTTAAATGTTTCCCCTTAAACCACTCTAGTGTTGCTTTAGCAGTATGCTTTGGGTCACTGTCCTGCTGGAAGGTGAACCTCCATCCCAGTCTTAAATCACAGGCAGACTGAAACAGGTTTTGCTCAAGAATATCCCTGTATTTAGCACCATCCATCTTTCCCTCGACTCGAAACAGTTTCCCAGTCCCTGCTGCTGAAAAACATCCCCACAGCATGATGTTGCCACCACCATGTTTCACTGTAGGGATGGTGCTCTTGTGGTGATGGGATGTGTTGGGTTTGCGCCAGACATAGCGTTTTCCTTGGTGGCCGAAAAGTGTGATTTTAGTCTCATCTGACCAGAGCACCTTCCTCCATACATTTGGGGAGTCGTCCACATGCCTTTTGGTAAACTCAAAACGTGCCTTCTTATTTTTAACACTAAGTAATGGCTTTTTTCTGGCCACTCTTCCGTAAAGCCCAGCTCTATGGAGTGTACAGCTTATTGCGGTCACATGCGCTGATACACCAGTCTCTGCTGTGGAACTCTGCAGCTCCTTCAGGGTTACCTTTGGTCTCTGTGCTGCCTCTTTGATTAATGCCCTTCATGCCCGGTCTGTGAGTTTTGGTGGCCAGCCCTCTCTTGGCATGTTTGTTGTGGTACCATGTTCTTTCCATTTGAAGATGATGGATTTGATGGTGCTCTGGGGGAAAGATTTGGATATTTTTTTACAAGCCAACCCTGACTTGTACTTCTCAACAACTTTGTCCCTGACTTGTTTGGAGAGCTCCTTGGTCTTCATGGTGTGATACCTCTTGCTTAGTGGTGTTGCAGCCTCTGGGGCCTTTCTGAAAAGGTGTGTTTATACTGACAGATCATGTGACACTTAGATTGCACACAGGTGGACTTAATTTCACTAATTATGTGACTTCTGAAGGTAATTGGTTGCACCAGAACTTTTGAGGGGTTTCATAGCAAAGGGGGTGAATACATATGCACATGTCAATTTTCAAATTTTTATTTATAAAAATATTTTTTATATACATTTTTCTCATTTCACTTCACCAACTTAGACTATTTTGTGCATATCCATCACATATAATCAGATTAAGAAAAAAATAAACAAATTACAGGTTGTAAAAAGCCAAGGGCGGGTGAATTCTTTAGCAAGGCACTGTAGCTTCATTATCTGGAACTGTAACCCTTTGGGAAAATTTCACTCCTCCAGCTGTAACTGGAAGCTGAATGTCACTTAAAGGTACCTCACCCACTTCTGCACCACAATCCTTCAGGGATTTTTCCAGTTTTGACAAGTCAGTACCTTCTTGCACATTGTGAAATCCAATGAGGACATCTCCATTTTCAAACTGCTGCTGACAGACATCAACTTTCTGGAACATCTTACTGTTCAAGCTATTTACTATTTGTCTCCTGTGTGTTACACAAGATACTTTACATCAGTAGCATATCACTCTTCACGTCAGCCTTACCAGGATCATCCTGTAGTAATTGCTGCTTGTGTTTATGTACTTCTGTCACACTAGGTTCAGTAAAGACATTGGATGCCATTTTGGGTCCAGAATCCAATTTCAAAGTGCTGACCAACTTAATTTCCTCTTCTGCTTTTCCCACTACCACATGAAACTTTTCCTGAGTTGCAGAGAGCTGCTCTGCCAGCTTGTTCTCAGACTGCAGAAGATTGTTCTCCATACAGTATCTTCAAATTCAAGTCTCAACTTTTGTCTGGCTATTTTAGACTCTGCCATGTTTAATTTACACTGCAGCTCCAGTTCTCTGGCATACATTTGTACTTGGAGATTTTGGAACTGGCTCTGTGTACTTAACTGTGTACTTATTTCTTAAGGTTCTCTGTCCTCGCAATTTCCGAGCACTGCTAATTTCATGGTTTAGTTCTCCCCAAAGCTTCACTTTGTTCTGCTGCTTAATGCAGACTTTCCACCAGATACTGTATACATTTCTTTCAGCCATATACTGCTGGTTATAATGCTGTTAGCCCACTGGCACCAGGACTACCAATGATACGCAGACGCAGCTGCTTTTGACTAACAGCATCTGGAAGTGTCTGCTTAGATGGAGCAGATGATAGCTACTAGTGTGCATTCCACAGTGGCACACAAATCTCAGGAGCAAGGCAGCCGGCACTGGCAGACATTGAAAAGGCCATAGCCGGCAAGCTGTGTCAGCCAGCCTGGCAGGAACTTACTTGCTGTCCTTGTGGGCCAAAGTGCCACTGGTCACATAGGCTTTTGCAAGTGTGTATGGTGAGCACAATGGTGCATTGATGGTGGGGTGTTCAATGCAGTTACACTGTCCACAGACGCTAAAAATAGGCATCACAGCAATTGTTCTCTCCATCATGCACTGGTGCACAAGGGGAAGACTACCATCATGCACTGGTGCACAAGGGGAAGACTACCATTAGCATTTGCATATTATCACTTCCTGTGTTCTGACAGTGGCCACTATTGCAATAGCAGTCGTGTCCACCTCTGGATCAGGCCTTTGATATGAAACACCGGACCGTTTAATGTCACTACATGTATGTTTGTTAAGTGCTCATTACAAAACACAAAGGTACCGGAGAGAGTTTGGGTAGAAGAGTATTTTTATGCTTCTGTTTGGAAATGTCCACCAAATATTGTCAATATACAGTATATGCCTAACTGTGTATATGGAGGCATGAGGAGCACACATGTTGATTGTAAAAGGGCCACTCAACTATTATTGCAACTGTTTGCTGCTAACAATAACTCATGCTGCTACCACATTTGCACTGTGCTGGTCATGAGCCATGTGACTACTAGAATGTGTCCATTTACACATTACAGCTTTAAATTCCCACAAGTTTCCACAAAACCAGATGTTCCTAACTTCCACCAGGATGCATTCCAATATTAAAGTAGCCACCTCATGGTCATGACTGGACAGTGAGCTATAACATTCTGTGCCATCCAAGAGCTTTCTGATTGCTATCATAATGCAAGTACAGGTACACATCCGATGTAATACAACACACATATGCATGTGTCCAGCATACATCAGCAGACTTCTAGCAATAGATGTCAAAGAAAAACAGCTCTGTATACTTCATGTACATATCAAGTGTGGCATCTAAATAACCATCTATATTAGGTTGTGTCAGTCACATGAGATGGTTGATGAAGTGAGGACAGCACACATAAATACATAGACAGTTTAG
Source organism: Pseudophryne corroboree (assembly GCF_028390025.1). Classification (NCBI taxonomy): domain Eukaryota; kingdom Metazoa; phylum Chordata; class Amphibia; order Anura; family Myobatrachidae; genus Pseudophryne; species Pseudophryne corroboree. The sequence goes on from NC_086447.1 coordinate 351,130,925, forward strand.
ATGCGAACGACTTTGCTATGTGTGCAATTAACTTGAGGATAGGATACATTTTAAAGATGCATAGTAATCATTAATGCACTGTGAGTGTGACCGCTAATGCAATGATGAAGGGCCCTAAACAGGGCAATCAAGAGTGCAACTATAACTTCTTCCATGGTAAAAAACGATCTAGATATAAAAATACTATTATTATTATTATTATTATTATTAGTAGTAGTAGTAGCAGCAGCAGTGGCCCTTACACACACACACACACACACACACACACACACACACACACACACACACACACACACACACACACACACACACACACACCCCCACAATAGTAGTGGCCTTACCCACATAATGCCCACTTTGCATTACCCGACATGGGGAAAACAGGGCATACTGTACTTTACATAGAGCAAGATGAAAAAATAAACGCAGACATGAAATAAGGGTTAATTTTGTTGGGAGCCAATTAACCTGCCAGTATATTTTTGGATTGTGGGTGGAAACCGGAGTACCCGGAGGAAACCCACGCAAGTATGGGAGAATATACAAACTCCGCACAGTTAGGGCCATGGTGGGAATCGGACCCATGACCTCAGTGCTGTGAGGCAATAATGCTAATCATTACACCGTCCGTACTGCCCTATATAGGTGCCAGTATTCTACTGTCCGACACCAGCCTCGTGATCTGCTACACCCAGGGCCAGTGCTAGGGTATTCAGTGCCCTGCTGGAAACTATAATTTGCGTCTTCCCTCCATCGCACAAAAGTGGTGTGGTGTCACAATAAAGGGGTGTGACCACACAATAGTGCCCGATTCACATTATACAACATAGCAGTGCTGCATTTTCATGTTACGATACACAGTAGTCACACATAATGCCCACAGTAGTAGTGCCCCTTACACATAATGACAACAGTAGCAGTGCCCCTTATGCACACAATGCCCACATTAGTTGTGCCCATTACACACACAATGCCTACAGTAGTAGCTCCGCTTACACACACAATGTTTACAGTATTAGTGCTCACAGTAGAAGTGCAGCTAACATACAGAATGCTCACAGTAGTACCACCCCTTACACACACACACAATATCCACAGTAGCAGCACCCCTTACACACACACTATGTAAAAGCACCAGGGGCATTTTAAGAGGGGAGGGGGCTCGTGTACAGACAATAGTAGCGCCCCTTACACACACTATGCCCACAGTAGTAGTGGCCTTACCCACAGAATGCCCATAGTAGTAGTACCCCTTACACACACCATGATCACAATAGTAGTGCCACTTACAGTAATAGTGTCCTTATGCACATAATGCCCACAGACAACAGTAGTGCCCCTTACACACATAATGCCCACCGACAATAGTAATGCCCCTAACACACGTAATGTCCACAGATAATAGTAGTGTACCTTACACACAGAGAAGTAGATGTATGAAAGAACGTTATGGGGAGGGAAGTGGTAATGCACTGATACCACTTCCCCCATGTATTACAGTGGCGGAGTGTGTCCAGTAACAGAACACTCATTCTTCCATTTCTTTTCCTCTTCAGAAATAGCGCTAGTGTGTTACTGGTCCACTGACACACCCCGCCCCCAATCCTATTATCTCAGAAGACTATGAGTGGGCCTTGCTACAGTAAAGTGCCTGTAACTATTGTAGTCCTACTGCACAGGTAACAGTGCCTCAGCAGAAACAATTGTTGGGCCCCCAGACTACTTTTGGGTTTGACTGTCCCACAGCTGATTTGGGTCATATTACTACTGACGCAGCAATATTTTGAAAACCGTGTTCTTGTTTTGCATTGTTTTATACTGTAAGTCACTTTTTTATTTTCATCTTTTTATAAGTTAATACTGTTCTTATTTATGTACGTTCTTTGGTGCTGCCATATAAATCAAGGATAACAATAATAATAGTATTGGGTGCAATGAAAACCAAACTCCCGTGCAGGGGGGGGGGGTCTACAGTTAAGGCCAATGACACATTAGACTTCTGCACCTTTGCTCTCGGTCCACACCAATCTTACTTGTACAGTTTAGCATATACATCAGAGGTGGCTCTCTGAGGGTTTAAGAGTGAGTATTCTGAAATGAGATTTGAGATGTACAGTATGTTACATGTTGGTGAGAGGAACATTACAGCTATTGTAAACTATGCAGTGATGAGGCTGCAGGGACACGAACACTTTAGCCTATAAGACGGCAAGTAAATAAGTAACATTTTTAGGCTGTTATGTTAGGAAGAGGGGAGGAGGTAAGTAGAAAATAGGATGAACATTATGTGCATGGATGGGTTTCAGAGGAAGAAGACAAACAATATTAAATTACGAGAGCAGCTGTATCAGTCAGTACATTGCACAGACACAGCAACACTTCAGTAGATAAGGAGAAATCTAAAGAACTTGCGTTATGCCACACAGTGCCTAATTCATGTTTGCATATGAAATTGAAAGTGCAATTTTCTTGGCTATGACATTGCAAATGTGAGCAAGTGAAGCTGCCACCCAGAATGGAAAGAGATGCCCACCAGAACCATTGCAAACTCATTTGCAGCTGTGTACATGTAGCAGTAGCGACACTAGCACCATTTTTCTCTGTGTACAAGAATGCAGCCGAATGCAGATACACTCCCCAAAGATGGCCATGACACACCTACGTTTTTGCCGCGACTCCCCATTAACTCCCCCAAACAGTCACTTCCTGTTAATCACTCTGCGACTAAGCCCTCAGCATGAGCACGGTTGCAAAAAGGTCACTAGGCGCATGCGCACAGTCTGCTGATAATCGCGCCATTGCATGAACATCGGCCACTGCGTACAAATCTGAATTAGGCCCTCACTGTCCCCAGTCTGTATTACACCTTAGTCACTTAGTGCACCCAGTTCATATTGGCGTGCTCCTGTTTACCTCCCTCCTCACTTAAACCCTAGCCTGGAAGTCAGCAGTTATCTGCAACCTCAAACCAGATGGTTTCTCCCGCCAAAACACACACAAACCCCTGGAGGCGGAAGTGACTTTTCTGCTGGTCCATTTCCAGCCTCACTGGCTAGTGCGGACGTGACTTCAGGGAACATTGGGAGATATGTAATGGTTTCTCCCTGCAGAGTTTGGCTGCATGAGCTGGCTGCAGGGGAGGCAGGTCCTAGAAGTTATCCGGCCCCATCGCAATGGCACCCTTTCTAGTCACTCCCCTGTCTGAGGTCTAGGGTTTTTTCCATGTGTATGTGGGTAGATGTGGGCTACTGTTTTAATTATTTAAAAACTTGATGGTACAAATATAGCCTTCTAAGACATATTAAGACATGTATTAAGTTTAAATCCATATTGCGTCTTGAAATGTGTATGCTGGAAATTATGTGTGTGTGCATGTATTCATATTACAAAGTTATATAGGCGCACACCATGGATGACTCAAACTATGAACAGCCCAGTACCTTAACCAGTGGTGTGGGTTTATTGATAGATAGCAGGTACAGCCATACTTACTGTTACACACTGGTTCTCATGGAGCTGAGCTTCAGCAAAGTGGAGTGCCATACAGCTCATCAGCCAGTGAGTGTATGTAGGCACTGGGTGGTGCAGGAACACTGGAAAACATTATGGATTGCAGGTAATCACAGGTTTCTATGGAACTAAGTATGAGACTAATACCACTTTTCATTAGGGTGAGCCATCAACCATTGGCCATCGCCCTATGATGGTTAACTAATGGTAGATATTTTTTTTTTGCCATGGACAATGGAGATCCAATGGTTCCCCACCATCTCTGGTAAAGAGCTAACTGATGTTTTTTTCCCCTTGCTTGGTGCTGAAACATGGAGATTAGCTCTGCCCCTGACCCCCACCTCTGATTGACCCACGGGGCCTGTGTGGTAAAGAGCAGGGATGACCATCAATAGGTAAAACCATCAATGGTCTGCCATTTCATAGTTTTCTATCATAAATGGTCCCTTACAGTTTAACCATCGATGGTGAGCACATCGAAGGCCATCCATACTATAGTCTCACACAGTCTGAACAGCTGGGAGACTGGAGTCTGAGAACAGGGAGACTGGAGTCTGTGCAGTAATGCTCACCTCTTTCAACAGTGTGTAAAAACAATGTGAAGCATCTTAAGATCTGCATTTTATTTCTTTACCAAAAACACATTGGGAGTGATTCAGATGTGGACAGAGTTACTACTTTCCGATAATCTGTACTTTGTGCATGTACAGAACCAGGTCTGTGCATGTGCAAACGGGTCCATGCGACATCGGAAGCAGTCCAGCATCAGAGTGATTGACAGTCTGTTGCCATTTGGGGGCTCGGATGTGGCTTTGACAGCATCTGTTTGTGGAAATGGAGGCATGTTACCAGGGCAGTCATCAGGGGGGGACTGTGGGGACTATTGTCCCGGGCCCTTACAGAAATGGGTGGCCCACCCCTTGCTCCTGCTGCCAATACCTGTAGAGCTGCACCAGTCTTTGAATTAGCAGCAGGCTGATGCGCAGGGAGGACTTCTTAAAACAAGCCTTATCTGCACATCAGCCCTCTGTAAACCGTTCCTGTAGGTCCTCTACACTCCACCTATATGTAACATCACAATATATGACCTCACATAAGGGTGGAGCAGTGCAGCTGAATCTTTTGTTTGGGCGGTAGAGGCCCTGTGTATTTTCTCAGTCCTGAGCCTCACAATTTCTGATGGCAGCCATGCATGTCACTGCCATTTAGGGGGAGAGAAGAGGCCAGTGTCTCCGTCGTTGGTTGTAGGACAGAAATTTTCTGGACTCTTACAAGCATCTGCAACGGGTGGCTTGCGTGACCCCATGGGTGCGTCATGCCACTTAAAGATGTTGCAGTGATCTGATGCCTGTGTCCTAAGATGCAGCTTGGACCACCACTGCAGCAGGAGGCGCCTGCCTGTCATAGACATCTCCTGCTGCATTAACATACAGAGCTATCGATGCTGCTTCCAAGGAAGCAACTATTGTTAATCCGTCCACATCTGAATTAGCCTCATTGTTTTAGCTGAATTGAATAATAATCACAGTTTAAAAGTTTCATTTTAGTGCTGCGAGTCACACATGTAACTAATGGTTTTTAAATCTCTCCAGCAGCAGTTTGAAAATCTGTTTATTAGAAAGGGTACAATATATTGTAATGTATAGTAATTTATGTCTTCTGTTTGAATGTGGTTTTGTGGTGCTAGCCTTTTACCATATTTTTTTTTCAGCTATTGTGTACAGACACAGTTTTAAGTACTGTACCTCAGAGTACTGCTGTTCATCTGTTTTGTGCTTTTTCAAGGATACAAATACAATACACTTTTCAGTTTGCTCCTCATACTGTAAAAGGAGAATGCTAGGAAATATTTGTTGTAATGGGACCTTACCATGGAGAGTAGTCACCAAAATGATCTGTAAAAATACAATCAAAAGGCATGTGAGACCATCCGCAAGTACTCGAGGGTCCAAGTGTAGACATATCCACAAAACTAAACCAAATCAATTGTGCGTTGCCTTGGGATGTATTTGACCAACAAAAAAAGCAAAGCAAGACGATGTTCATTCTTTCATCAAAGCAATTCACTCTTTATTTAAGAGATAAAAGCTTTACATTCTGTTCCTGTCTGAAAATGAGACCTTCAAAAAAAGAGATGAAACTGCAAGGCAATCATAATTACTGTCCTTTTGCTCCTTCTCAGTGTAGACTCACATTCTTCAAAAAGGCATTTCATTTAGCCTTCCTTCTGCCTTTTAAAGTTGTATAGATTTGTTTTCTGCTATTTTTTTTCCCATCTCGGTATAAACCTAGTGCTTTTAAGATGCTGTCTTGCTTTTTCCCCCATTTAAAGATTTTTTGTTATCCTCCAAAGTGGTTTATAGATCATTCATTCAGCTCTCTCCTCACATCTCTGTACATGTTGTTTTTCGTTGTAAATAAGGTCACTATTATTAACCATCAAGTACAAACCTCACATATCTTGCAGTACAATTATAAACTTTTTTTTTTTTTCATAACTGGTATTGTTATTTATAAAACATAGGGGGTCATTCCGAGTTGTTCGCTCGCAAGCTGCTTTTAGCAGCTTTGCACACGCTTAAGGGGAGTGAATCTTAGCTTATCAAAATTGCGAACGAAAGATTAGCAGAATTGCGAATAGACACTTCTTAGCAGTTTCTGAGTAGCTTCAGACTTACTCGGCATCTGCGATCAGTTCAGTGCTTGTCGTTCCTGGTTTGACGTCACAAACACACCCAGCGTTCGCCCAGACACTCCTCCGTTTCTCCAGCCACTCCCGCGTTTTTCCCAGAAACGGTAGCGTTTTTTCACACACTCCCATAAAACGGCCAGTTTCCGCCCAGAAACACCCACTTCCTTTCACTCACACTCCGATCACCAGAACGAAGAAAAAACCTTGCAATGCCGTGAGTAAAAAACCTAACTGCATAGCAAATGTACTTGGCGCAGTCGCACTGCGGACATTGCGCATGCGCATTAGCGACTAATCGCTCCGTTGCGAGAAAAAAATAACGAGCGAACAACTCGGAGTGACCCCCATAGGGAGTAATTCTGAGTTGATCGCAGCAGGAATTTTTTTTAGCAGTTGAGCAAAACCATGTGCACTGCAGGGGGGGGGGGGGGGGGGGCAGATATAACATTTGCAGAGAGAGAGTTAGATTTGGGTGGGTTATTTTGTTTCTGTGCAGGGTAAATACTGGCTGCTTTATTTTTACACTGCAATTTAGATTGCAGATTGAACACACCCCACCCAAATCTAAATCTCTCTGCACATGTTATATCTGATCCCCCTGCAGTGCACATGGTTTTGCCCAACTGCTAAAAACCTTCCTGCTGCGATCAACTTGGAATTACCCCCATAGTTACTAATATCAATTTAAAGAGTAACCTTTGTTTACTACAGCATGTGTTTATTGGTTTATTATTTCAATTAAAGAGAAGGTAAAGCTGTAAGGATTACCAAACAGATATATGTAATAGATATGTGGTCCCCATCAGAACTGCTACAGATGTGTTATGGACTTTTGTAAGCTTTCCCCCCTACAAAACGCAGCCTGGCTGAACGCTTTGTGACTTGCAGCAGGGAAAGGGATAAAGACATATACCGTGCTGCAGCAGGGAAAGGGACACTGCTGGGCTGGCTCAGTGACAGTCATATAAGAGGGAGCCAAAATGCTCTGGATCAGTTAACTGCCAGGTAAAAAAAAAAGACTGTTGGTGCGCTGAGGCAGCCGTCTTAAGTCAACGGCAAACAGTGAGCAGAGAAGGACGTAAGGGCTGAGGGGTCCACTAAGTGCCTAATCAGTCCTAAGAGGCAGCACTAACAGTGACTGGATTGCAGCAGCTGCAAAGAGAGCGCAGGGAGGAGACTGCCAGGGGAGGTCCATGTGAGTGGCAGAAGTGAGAGACGGCCCCTGGATGTGGATTGCATCACAGCTGGTCAGCCCCTCAGTATTGAGAGTGCCAGGATCTACAGCATCATAGGGGTCAATCCTTTTAGCCACGAAGGGTGCCGTTGCCACTGTGTTTCAATACCAGCAATGGCATCCAATATCACGGGTGTAGTATGGCTGACCGGCTGTCAGGAGACCGCCGGTCAGCATACCGACGCCGGGATCCTGGCAGCATACCGACGCCGGGATCCCGGCGGGGAGGGGCGAGTGCAGCAAGCCCTTTGCGGGCTCGCTGCGCTTGCCACGCTGCGGGCTCGGTGGCGACCTGCGGTCACCACGGGTTCTATTCCCACTCTATGGGTGTCGTGGACACCCACGAGTGGAAATAGTCCCTGTTGGTCGGAATGCTGACCATCGGGATAGTGAGGGGTCGGGATGCTGGAGGAGGTCATGTGACTGTTGGTCTCCTGACCGCCAGTCACATGAATACCACCCAAATATTGCACCCATTGTTTACTGAAATCAGCCCCAATACGCACAAAATTGTTTGGACCTCTATGGGGTGGTGAGCACTTTTGTGCGGATTCCGGCCGCCATAAAGTACTGCCGCTGCAGATGAAACTTTTTTGCCAATTGACTAAAGAAACTACAAAGTATCAATTGAGAGAGGATTACCTAGAGGACAACTACTTCTACTCAGAAGGGAGCAACATTAGCTTCAGCCTAGGGGAAAGCTTAGTAGTTCCCCAAATTACCCATTTAATATTCATCTCGGGGACACTAATTCTGGAAATAAAATCAGCAAGAACGTTAATAACAGGAAGTGCACCACCGAGAGTATTTCCACCGAACTGTGTTACCATATGTTACGGGGCCCGAGGGGAAAGTAATTATAAGTGACTGCACTGTTTCTTGAAAAATATTGCTAATACTATAAACTGACATTTTTCTTGTTTTTGGGTATTGTGTCAAATTGGTCATATGTATAAGTAATTTGCTCTGCTTTAGGAGTGGTTTATTTTAATAAGAATAGTGTCAAATTACCAAGCCTTTATCGCAAGCTAATTTATATTGGTATTTTATACAAATAATAATAAAGGTTATGTTTTATGGGGAGGTATGCTGCACCTCGATTGAGGACTATTAGTCAAATCAGTTACAAATGAGTGCCCCACTGTGGAATACTTTTTCTTTCTTGTTTGTCATATGATTAATATATATACCAGGGAGCACCCCCAACTAACAATAAATAATACAATTACTAATAAGTTAATGGATTTTTCTATACGAGTTATGGGAGGTAACCAGGGCCGGTGCAAGGTTTCTCAGCACCCTAGGCAAATCTTCGGTGCACCCCCCACCCCACATGTTTAAGAAGCTTTAGTAGAAAACTCTACTGTTTATGTACTGTGTAATGGGCGCTGCGGATCCCTTGTGGCGCCATATAAATAAAGGATAATAATAATAATAACTCACTTAATTTTTATAAATAGGCAACTCATTATTTTTATAACATACAGTGGCCATATACACTCACCACCGTTGCTAGGGTATTATTCATGCTGCTCAATCCACAAACAGCAGCCCCACAGATCTGGACTCCGCAGGCTTTCATAATCACTGGCGGCTGCGTTTCATAGTCTGCAGTGGAATGCAGTCACATATATACAAGCGGCCAATTAACAGACTATACTGGCCAAGTATTCAAATGTACTCTAATACCCCTTTTTCACTAGCTTTTAAAACACGGGTAAATGTGCGAGGGCGCGCATTTACCCGTGTTTTTTCCTAGTGGAAAAAGGTCCGACGGCAAATTACCGGATCAAGTGTTCCGGGAATCCTACCTGGGTAGCTAGCCTGGTTGAACACGTGTTCAACCCGGCTGGCTGTCTAGTGTGAACGGGAGGCGTGTTGAGGCGACACGGCTCCCGTTCACAGTGTATGAGAGAGCGGCGCTGAAAGATCATGTGATCTCCCAGCGCCGCCCCTGCCGCGTCACTAGCAGTGTCACCAACCCGGCAATTGCCGGGTTGGTGAGTGCTGTCTGAAGGGGGCTGTAGCACGGGTCGCAGCTGTGTCAGGCGACGCAGCTGCGAGCCGTGCTACAATGGTGGAAAAGGGGTATAAGTCGCCTACCTCTGAATACACTACTTTTTTTTTCTACATATATTAAAAAATACCACCAACATTTACATATGACCCATTCCACAAAATACATACAGGCAAATGTATCTGGTGACAGGTTTTTGCCAATCCTAACAATATATCACTGAAAATGTAAACATAGATTAACCTACAGCCAACCAAAGATTAAGTAACATACAATGGGTGGAATGTACTAAAGCAGAAATGCGGTAAAATCCCTGTTTTCTGGGTTTTTACTGCATTTACAAGTGTACAATATCGGGGCTCCGATGTGGAGGGTAACATAATTTACCCTATAGAAGCGTATGGGCTTCTTATCACATCGTGCTGTGTGAGAAATCCGATTGGATCCCTCCCAGCATACCCCCGCGTCCTGCGCATGCGCAGACGGACTCCTGGGTCATGAACCCGGAGGTCCAGGGACCGGAGCACATTGCAAAGGGCAGCTTTTATCGGAAGAGCTGTCATTTGCAACACTAATCGCATATGTTAGTACATATGTGATTAGTATTGATGCAATATGTGGCGGGATATACACCGCAACGTTAGTACATCCCACCCAATATATTAGAAACCAGTGATCCAACACAATCTTAGATCACTATATTAAAAGAATGCATATGAAAGAATGTATCTTAAATTGAAAAGAAAAAAATAATAATTTCATATATATATATATATATATATATATACTGTATAGCTACATATATATATATATATATATATGTGTGTGTATACATATATATATATGTGTATATATATATATATATATATATACATACATACATAGTTTTAGTATATCCCTGGATATTTTTCCAAAGTAAAAAAAAAGATATTCATACTCAGAACCAGGGAGGTGCAGCTGCTGCAGAACCTCCTGCGAGACACCGACCGTGGTGTCCTGCTGGCTGATGCTATGGTGGATGAAGGGGAGAACAGCCACACAGACACATTCTTCAGTGCTGCTTCCTGTCCCCGCCATTCAGTGTCTGCTGGAAGGGGGATGCGGATCAGCCAGCGTTGTTGGCCGCTCGTGTTACTGTCACTTCGGCCTCCAGCAGCTCCTTATCTTGGCGGCGGAAGGAGTGGCTCCGTGGCTTGGCGGTGGAAGGAGCGGCTCTTCTACCTGCTCGTCGGGGCGACACGGGGGAAAGGGGGGCAGAGCGACACAGAAGGGGGAGGCGGGGGAAGGCTCCGTACATGCGGCTCCGATATGGGGTGACCAGGAAGCGGGTGCCTCACTTCCCTCACAGCGAGAGGTGCGCCGCGTGCAGCGCACATTCTGTCTGAATAAAATTTTTAAATTCTACTCCGAACCGCCCTCCAGGTGCTGGCGCCCATAGGCAGCTGCCTAAAGCTGCCTAATGGTGGCGCCGGCCCTGGAGGTAACTGATTGATATAACAGTACCATTTATAGGATCTGTGTGGACTTTTTCTTTTAGTAACCAGTGGTTCTTCCAGCCAAAGAAGATACCCGGTCTAGCTTCCAGTGACATAAAGATAATTCTGGTTGTGTTAAGTGCATATTTGTATTAAAGATTCTATTGCTTTTACTGGACATTGTAATTGTTACAAATAGATATACACTTTGTTGTAATATTTATGATTTTTTTTCTCCATTTCACTCAGAAGTGATACTAAGCCAACAAATCAATACTGTATATTAACATAGTGCTTGAAAGTTTTTGAACCCTTCAAAACTTTCTATATTGCTGCTGAAATTTGGACTAGAACTACCTTAGATTTTCACACAAGTCCTAAAAGTAGATAAAGCGAACCAAATCAAACAAATAAGACAAAAAATTTAGACATGGTTATTTTTTTATTTAGGAAAATGATCCAATATCACATATCTGTGAGTGGCAAAAGTATGTGAACCTTTAGGCTTAGCAGATATTTTGAAGGTGAGATTAGAGTCAGGTATTTTCAATCTATGGGATGACAATCAGATGTCAATCAGGACAACCTGTCCTTTTTAAAAGAACAGGGATCTATCAAAGTATGATGTTCACAACACATGTTTGTGGAAATGTATCATGCCACGAAGAAAGGAGATTTCGGAGGACCTCAGAAGAAGAGTTGTTGATGCTCATCAGGCTGGAAAAGGTTACAAAACCATCTGAGTCAGCCAGATTGTGTACCAATGGAGGAAATTCCAGACCATTATTACCCTCCCAGGAGTGCTGTGATGTGCTGCTGTCAGTGAAGCAGTAATGTTCTGCTGTGAGTGAGGCAGTAATGTGCTGCTGTCAGTGAGGCAGTTATGTGCTGCGGTCAATGAGGCAGCAATGTGCTGCGATCAATGAGGCAGCAATGTGCTGCTGTCAGTGAGGCAGCAATGTGCTTCTGTCAGCGAGGCAGGGATGTGCTGCTGTCAGTGAGGCAGCGATGTGCTGCTGTCAGTGAGGCAGTGATGTGCTGCTTTTCTGTGAGCAGGGTCTCTGTGAGTGATGCTATTATTTAAAAATGCATTTGTTTATAGATGGTATTGTGACAGTAGGAAGTAAGTTTAAATGTGCAGTTACACTGGGAGGTGTGTGGTAGGGGCAGATTGGGAACTAAAAGTAGCCCCGGAAAAAATTCTACTAAGTGACCTCACATGGGCAGCACCAAATTAACTCTAGGCGATATCAATGGCAAAGTAGGCAGGATTAGTACATCACTATACCTGTATGGAAGCTGTTTTTATTTATAAATTTGCTTGGCAGTCTAGTGGTCCCAATATTTAGAAACCAAGCTGCTATGACAAACCCCAAAATTCCACATTCCAAATATCACCCCTCACCGAGTCTGGACACATACCCCAAAACCTCCAACAAATAGACACACAATTCATTACCACAAAGATACCATACTCATCCCATCCCCCAAATATCCCCTCCCACAACCCATGGAGCCCAGAAACACTCTAGAAATTGTTACACCCCCAGATAGCACCCACTCCTGGCCCTTTAACAGAAGTCACAATGGTAATTACATCCCTCCAATAACACAAACTTAAAGCAATGCAGCCAAGCTCAGAATGTACCAACTGCCCCATCACTCATTACCCAATAGACCTTTTCACGTAGGGTTATCCCCCTTCATCCACATCCTACAAAAGGAAACATCTATGATGTAATGTAGGTTATCCTTTGCATCCCTCTTATATATACTGTAGGTAACTGCCCTCCAAATCCGATTATCAAACTCATGGAGGGCTGAGTCTGAATCCCCTGGCTAGCTGGGACTTTACCATATATGACATATAGGTCAGCCTCAGCTGACTACCTGTGCTGTGCCCCATTGGTCTCTCTCTACTAGTGCCCATCCTCTCTAAGGGTCTCCGAAAGGGTTAACCAGAAAGGAAAGGAAATAAACAGCTTCACCTTCTATATGGTGGTGGTGGTGGGGGAGTAGGCCACTCCACTCGTGTTCGTCACTATCACTAGTGCTGTTATTACATGTTCATCCGTGCCTGTGAGTGCATAGAGGGGATTATCAGGATAGTGCTGTGAGTGCAGAGAGGTGGGTATTAAGAGGGGTGTGAGTACAGAGAGGGGGTATTTGGACAGGGATGTGAACAGGGCAGTATTAACCCATTGCCAAGACCATAGGCTTTTAGGAATTTCGGGCTTCTCCAGCACTTTGTTCTTTCACAACACTACAGCTGACGTTTAGGAACCAGAGCTTATGCAATCATTTATACCCCTTTTACACAGAGCTTTTGACCCAGGTTATTGCTGGGTTAATCCGGGTTGCGGATTGGTGTAAAAGGGTTATCCCAGGTCCAGTGACCTGGGAATCCAACCTGGGTAGTTTACAGGGAAGGAGCCGGGTGGCAGTGTGACTGGGTAACACAGGTCGTTCACAGCATCGAGAGAGCATTCCGGTGCAATATCATCTCCAAGCACCAGCACTGTGTGAATGGCGCCAACCCATGGTGTGTTAAAGGAGTCTGACCCAGTGTAGAACTGTGTTCCAAATCTCGGGTTGGACCTGGGACTATGGTGTACTGTAAAAGGGATTTACACTTTCAGTATTCACACAGACACTGATACCCAGCAGGGGCATGTTAGGAGTCAGGCTGCCTCTAGGCACATTATTGCCCCCCCCCCCCCATCACTGCCCCCATCATTTCAGGGCCAGTCCAGATGCCTCGGGACCACCAAAGCAACCCCAACCATGTCCCATTACCAGCTCCCGGACCCAAACTTGCTGCCCATTGTCCAACTCCCGTCAGCTGCAAAACTAAAATATTTAAAACACAGTTACAATGATGAAAGAAATAGAATCACCTGGCCTCATTAGCCTGCTGTGCTGCGGGGGGCAAGTGCCGCCCCTAGACACGCGCCCATTGTCCTAAAATGAAATGACTACAAAGCTTACTACAAGAGTGGCTTGCTACAATGTAAAGTGGCTTTAATCATTGGAACAAAAAAAAACAAAAAAAGTCCCCTAGTACCTGCAGGACCCCTAGTTTCTAGTCAGCCTTATGAACAATATGGCCCCGAGTTGATTATTTTTTTTATTGGGGTGTAGGGAGGATGGCTGTGGAAGGGGGTGGGTGATTTGTGTTATCCTGCTGTAAATGTTATGATGTAGCTGAGTTAGAGGGAAGCATTATTAGAGACATTAGGTCCATTAGGTCACAGTTTTACAATTTATGTCTGTCATGTACTAAATTGCAGACTAGATCTGTCAGGAATCTGCATTTGCTTCATGTCACTTACCAGTGCTCTGATGTGCTGGGTCTCCAGAGGTCACATCCTCAGCCTGGCAGCATGTTCCATGATTGCTTGCAATGTGCAAAGACTCTCTCCAGTGTGTACCCCGCATGCCATTCAGTGTGTACCCCAATGTATTCCCACCATCTCCAGAGTATGGGCGCTGCCATGACATCTGCAGTCAAGCTGACCTGGTGCCATCCACTCCTGTGCACTGGAGCATTCACATTCTCCAATCCCTGCTGACCAGGGGGTATATAGCCAAAGTTCCTGCTCAGTATCATTGCCTTGAACAGCGTGTCACATCCTGTGAACAAGCGTCTCCTGGCTCCAGTCTTCAGAGAGTCTCCTGTGTCAGTGCTCCGTGGAACTAAAGGCACCAGCCATCCAGTTTAGTTGCAGCTTCATCTGCATTCTGCTCCAGCATTCACTAGCAGTCTCCTGAGACTCTCCTGTGTCGGTGCTCTGTGGAACTACAGGTACCAGCCATCCAGTTTGTCTTCAGCTACACTCTGCTCCTACAATAACTTGCAGTAAGATACTCTCTCCAGGTGCTGCATATCATACTCACCTGTTTGTTATTACTCTGCACTGTGATATTCAACCTGCACTAAAGCATCCTGCTTAAGTTCAGCTGTCTCCTGCAATAACCTAACCTGGTTTTGTTGTTGTAACCAAGCATTGCCTATTGATTGTTACTAATTTGCCTGTACAAATCCTGTTTCAAGTTCCTATTGGTTTCCAGTCTGTTCATCTGCATTATCAATTGCCTGTACAATCCTGTTTCAAGTTCCTATCGGTTTTCAGGCCGATCATCTGCATTACTTACCTGCAAACAGTGGCGTAATTAGGGTTTTTGGAGCCCAGGGCAAGATCAATAATGGCGCCCGCCCCCTCCCCTCCCCCAGAAAAAAAACAACAAAAAACCAACAACAAAAGGAAAGTATGCGCACATGCCACCGGTATCACTGTATATAAAGATTTCAGGGTGTGTATGTATAGATGTAGGTGCAGTGGTCGAAGTTAAATTTTTGAAGGAGGAATGAAAAAGTGTAGATAGTAATCATGCGCGCGCGCGCTCCGGAAAAGGGGGCGTGGTCACTCAAAAGGGGCGTGTCTTTCAGTGTAGTAGGATCCCTTATACTATCTAGTACTGGTGCCCCTTTTACATTATAGCACACGGTATGAGCCAAAATTCACATTATAGCACACTGTACGAGCTGAAATTCACATTACAGCACACGGTACGAGCCGAAATTCACATTACAGCACACGGGGGGTCATTCCGATTTGTTCGCTCGCAAGCTGCTTTTAGCAGCTTTGCACACGCTAAGCCGCCGCCTACTGGGAGTGAATCTTAGCATATTAAAATTGCGAACGAAAGATTAGCAGAATTGCGAATAGACACTTCTTAGCAGTTTCTGAGTAGCTCCAGACTTACTCGGCATCTGCGATCAGTTCAGTGCTTGTCGTTCCTGGTTTGATGTCACAAACACACCCAGCGTTCGCCCAGACACTCCTCCGTTTCTCCAGCCACTCCCGCGTTTTTCCCAGAAACGGTAGCGTTTTTTCACACACTCCCATAAAACGGCCAGTTTCCACCCAGAAACACCCACTTCCTGTCAATCACATTACGGTCACCAGAACGAAGAAAAAACCTTGTAATGCCGTGAGTAAAATTCCTAACTGCATAGCAAATTTACTTGGCGCAGTCGCACTGCGGACATTGCGCATGCGCATTAGCGACTATTCGCTCCGTTGCGACACAAAAATAATGAGCGAACAACTCGGAATGACCCCCACGGTGCGAGCCGAAATTCACATTACAGCACGCGGTATGAGCCGAAATTCACATTACAGCACGCGGTATGAGCCGAAATTCACATTACAGCACACGGTATGAACCGAAATTCACATTACAGCACACGGTATGAGCCGAAATTCACATTACAGCACGCGGTATGAGCCGAAATTCACATTACAGCATGCGGTACGAGCCAAAATTCACAATATAGCACACGGTACGAGCCGAAATTTACAATATAGCACACGGTACGAGCTGAAATTCACAATATAGCACACGGTACAAGCCGAAATTCACAATATAGCACACGGTACGAGCCGAAATTCACAATATAGCACACGGTACGAGCCGAAATTTACAATATAGCACACGGTATGAGCCGAAATTCACAATATAGCACACGGTACAAGCCGAAATTCACAATATAGCACACGGTACGAGCCGAAATTCACAATATAGCACACGGTATGAGCTGAAATTCACATTACAGCACGCGGTATGAGCCGAAATTCACATAACAGCACGCGGTATGAGCCAAAATTCACATTACAGCACGCGGTATGAGCCAAAATTTACATTACAGCACGCGGTATGAGCCGAAATTCACATTACAGCACACGGTATGAGCCAACAGCAGCAGCATGCCGGATATCAGCAGCCGTGGGTGCGGGCTGTACATACTTGAGGCAGCTGGACATTCAACAGTGCTGAGAGCCTCCGGAGCCCGCACCCCCCGGAGCTGCAGTACACCGGCAGAGGACACCCATCTCCCGAACCCTGCGTAGCCCAAAGCCGGAGATCGGCAGCATGTTGAACGCGGAAGCAGAAGCCGCTTGTTGCCGGTCAACATGCTGCCGATCTCCATCTTTGGGCTCCGCACATGCCTTCCAGACATACAATATCACCAGAAACATATCCCTGCTGAGGGTCTAGAATCAGTATTTGTCATGAAATCCCCTTACACCTTAAGATGAACACAAAGCAGGCATAAATATATTTAACAAAATTAAATGAAAAGTGTCTCATGTGAAACAAAGTTATATCCCTAAACTGTCAGAAGTTATAGGACAGTCGATTAAAGTTAAAAGAGCATTATAATAGGAGGAAGACTAAGAAAAATAATGACATGATAGGGGAGCATGATACAGTATTCTGTATCGCCTCACCCTCTAGACTGCAGTTGGTTTAACAATATCTGTGCTGACATTAACTTGTGTATTTTTTAAGGGAATATATTGGTTAATATAGCCATGTATATTTTTCTCTTTATAAAAGTCAGTAGTACTAACCAGAAGTATAATAGGAGAGCCATACTGGATCCAGTCAGGTTCCCTGCAGTCACGCGCGTACGCGCGCACGCGATATGACACTGCAGGGGGGGAGTAGGGGGAGGCTCCAAGCTGCTGCTGCCTGTACCGTGTGACAGGCACAGCAGCCAGTATGACAGGGAGAGCGCCGCGATTAGCGCCGGCGGCGCAAAAAACCCTGTCGCATGGGGCGAGCGGGCCGTGCAGGTGCTGCCACGGCGCCCAGGGCACGTGCCCTGCTCGCCCCATGCTAGTTACACCTCTGCCTGCAAAGTACTTTTTCAAATTGCCATCGGTTTCCAGGCTGATCATTTATATTGCCAAGTATCTGTGTCAAGTTCTGTTTAAGTTATCATCAGTTTCCAGGCCAATTCTCATTTACTTTCAGCCAGAGGCGTCACTAGGGTTGGTGTCACCCGGTGTGGTAACTCATGGTGTCACCCCCCCATGGACCTCCGCGTGCGTGCGTGTGTGTATATATATATATATATATATATATGTAAACACACACACACACATACGGTGATCGAAGAAGGAAGTGGGGATATGGAAAATTGAAAGGGGTAGTGTCCAATCAGAAGGGGGGTATCCTTAAGAGGCACTGGGTGAGAGGGAGGACACATGGTGGAGGAAGGGACTGAGGAGGACGGGGGCATTGGGTGAGAGGGGGATGCAGGGTGGGAGCAGGACATAATGGATAGAGGGACAGAGGAAGGGGGAGATGCTGGGTGGGAGAGGACGCAGAGTGGGAGAGGGACATACTGGGGACTGGGACGCTGGGTGGCAGAGGACGCAGAGTGGGAGGGGGACATGCTGGGTGGGAGAGGACGCAGAGTGGGAGGGAGACATGCTGGGGACTGGGAGGCTGGGTGGGAGAGGACGCAGAGTGGGAGGGGGACATGCTGGGGACTGGGACACTGGGTGGGAGAGGACGCAGAGTGGGAGGGGGACATGCTGGGGACTGGGACGCTGGGTGGGAGAGGACGCAGAGTGGGAGGGGGACATGCTGGGGACTGGGACGCTGGGTGGGAAAGGACGCAGAGTGGGAGGGGGACATGCTGGGGACTGGGACGCTGGGTGGGAGAGGACGCAGAGTGGGAGGGGACATGCTGGGGACTGGGACACTGGGTGGGAGAGGACGCAGAGTGGGAGGGGGACATGCTGGGGACTGGGACGCTGGGTGGGAGAGGACGCAGAGTGGGAGGGGGACATGCTGGGGACTGGGACGCTGGGTGGGAAAGGACGCAGAGTGGGAGGGGGACATGCTGGGGACTGGGACGCTGGGTGGGAGAGGACGCAGAGTGGGAGGGGACATGCTGGGGACTGGGATCTGGGTGGGAGAGAACGTAGAGTGGGAGGGGGACATGCTGGGGACTGGGACGCTGGGTGGGAGAGGATGCAGAGTGGGAGAGGTTTGGACGCTGGGTGGGAGAGGATGCAGAGTGGGAGAGATTGGGACGCCGGGTGGGAGAGGATGCAGAGTGGGATGGGGACAGACTGGGGACACAGGGTTGGAGAGAAACATACTGGACAGACTGTCATTTCATTTTAAAGCCTACCAGCTCCAGCGGCGGCAGGTACAGGAACCAAGCGCCCGGCGGTGCTCCTTCACCGGCAGTGACGAGATCCAGGCGCATCTCCCGTGCGCGCCCGGCGGTGCTCCGGCGGTGGCAGGCAGGGATGAGAGCCGGCCCGGGTACCCGCTAGCTGCAAAGACAGGAGCCGGGCGCACCCCACGTGGGCACCATACACTGGACTCCCATTCTTCCTCCCAGAATAATACATCTACGGTCTACCCCCCCGAATGGCCTGCCCTGCGGTGCCGGCGTGATGACATATATATATATATATATATATATATATATACATTACACTCACACAATATATATATATATATATATATATCCAGTATGGTTCTAATAAAGAGGGACATGCATCCATCCACTCTTCATAGGTATAGAACAGGCGGCACTCACTGGTCTTAGTGAAAAAAATGTATTTTCAAAAAAATCAATCAAATAATTGGCACATTTTGCCAACGTTTCAGCGCCACGCAGGGCGCTTTTTTCAAGGCTGTGTGCAAAGCAACAAACAAAAGAAACCCAAATAGTGTGTGTTCTTACCTTAAATAGGTGAAAGACCGCACTGTGGAGCTGCGAGAGCTGGCGTCCGGCGGGGCTTCCGGTCAATGTTCCCCTCTTGTAACCAGGAAGTGACGTCACTGGTTGCTGGGTTACCGCGAGCGTCCCCGCCGACGTAGTTATCTCGCTGATCCTGGCGGAAGATAATACAAAGAAGTGACAGATCGTGTCCCTGACAGTTGCAGAGTGTGTACTACTGTGATTAAAAGCAAGTGGTACTGTGCAAGAACCGGATTACCCGGTGTGAGATATACAGTTAAAAACAAGACAGTGTGTAACACATAGTTAAAATTGCTAGTCCAGCAGAGGAGATGCCTGATCTGGTAATGGCATATATATATACATATATGTGGCAGTTATGTTGTGGGTGACAAGTCTGTGAGGGGACATATGCTGGCGAAAATATATATATATACAGTCACTGGAAAGGGCACTCTGGGATATCCATTGTAATAGCCGGGGTGCCTTCCCAAATGAATAATAGACAAATGCAGGTGTGTCCCCTTAGAGAAAGGAACAGGCGGCACTCCTCCGGACTTTTTCAAATAAGCTGTTGCTTTTAATAGAACAACGTTTAAGGCCCAATGGCCTTTTCATCAAGTGCAATAAAAGCGATAAAAGATGAACATACCTTATATATAAGAGGACTGTGAGTCCAACAGTGTGTCTCTCCCGCCTCTCCGTGGGTGGCGCCGGTACTGTGACGTAACCGGCGCACTGAACGTGACTCTGGGCAGCTGGACGAGATGCATGCTGGGACCGTAACTAAGGACACCAGCGGGCGGTTGCTGGGAAAGGCGTGTCGCTGCCGGGAGCATGCCGGGTGGGTAGTTAAGGAAGCCAGCGGCTGGTTGCTAAGAGCGGCATGACGTCACGGTGAGTGACACACTGCACCCGGCATCTATTGATTGCGGCAGTACAGACCCGGCGACGCCGCGGCGGTAAAAGTAGTCAGGCCAGGCGGGTGTACAGCTCTTTTTGGTGTCACCCTATTGAAGGGTGACACCTGGGTGCGGGCCGCACCCCCCGCACCCCCCTCATGACGCCACTGCTTTCAGCCGTTATCAGTACCCAAACTGACCTATTGCATGTGACTGCTTTTCCAAAGACTCTGTCAGCCTCCACGCTGACATAGTTGTATTTGCTATTGCTCCAGTGATATTTATATTTCCTGTGAGCTCTCAATAAAACATTTGCGCACATGCGCAGGAACTCATTACAGCCTCCTCGTTTTCTCCACTGCACCACCACTGACCCACTAGTGCCCCCTCTGGGAACAGACACAAACCCAGACCTGACAAGATTTACCTGTAATGAGACATTGAGTCAAGAGAGATAGGTGGGCTATAAGGAGCAATGACCTAAAAGAGGAATATACTGTAAAAACAAACAAAACATGAATATTTTTAACTTATCACTGTAAATATGCAAATCCCATATAGCTTTTTCTCCACAGAACACAAAACGATTATTACATTATAATTTCTTAAATTTCTTTTAAGGAATCTCACCTTTAACACTTGCCTAAGGTCATTTCAGTCCTGGCATGATGAAGTTTTGTGATTATCCATGTGCTGTGGATCAAGGAAGCTGGCACAATAAAGGGAGATTGAGAGGAAAAGTAGCAGAGAGGAAGTAGTTATGACATCGCACCTCAGTACTAAAATAAGAGGAGAAAAAAAATTCATGCAAAGGGGGAGATTCAAATGTTTGAAAAGTCAGTTGGGAGTCTGTTTTTTTCCTATCTAATAGACAGGAAAAAACAGACACCCAACCAACTTTTCAGACATTTGAATCTCTCCCAGTGAGAGAGAAATCCAATTCTCTGCAATATGCTGCTGCAATTTTCAGCTGTGAACATCATGGTAAATAATGGGCTTAATTCAGACCAGATCGCAGCAGCAAATTTATTAGCAGTTGGGCAAAACCATGGAGGTCATTCTGAGTTGTTCGCTCGTTGCCGATTTTCGCAACGAATCGATTAAGGCAAAAATGCGCATGCGCATTGTATGCAGTGCGCATGCGCTAAGTATTTTAGCACAAAACTTAGTAGATTTACTCACGTCCGAACAAAGAATTTTCATCGTTGAAGTGATCGGAGTGTGATTGACAGGAAGTGGGTGTTTCTGGGCGGAAACTGACCGTTTTCTGGGAGTGTGCGGAAAAACGCAGGCGTGTCAGGGAAAAACGCGGGAGTGTCTGGAGAAACGGGGGAGTGGCTGGCCGAATGTAGGGCATGTGTGTGACGTCAAACCAGGAACAAAACGGGCTGAACTAATCGCAGTGTAGGAGTAAGTCTCGAGCTACTCAGAAACTGCTAAGAATTTTCTAGTCGCAATTCTGCTAATCTTTCGTTCGCTATTCTGCTAAGCTAAGATACACTCCCAGAGGGCGGCGGCCTAGCGTGTGCAATGCTGCTAAAAGCAGCTAGCGAGCAAACGACTCGGAATGACCCCCCATGTGCACTGCAGGGGAGGCAGGGGCGGGCAGATATAACCTGTGCAGAGAGAGATAAATTTGGATGGGGTATGTTCAATCTGTAATCTAAATACCCTGCACAGAAACAAAATAAGCAACCCAAATCTAACTCTCTCTGCAAATGTTTTATCTGCCTCACCTGCCGTGCAACATGGTTTTGGCCAACTGCTAACAAACTTGCTGCTGCGATCAGATCTGAATTACCGCCATAATGCTTCAACATCGCTTCATTTCCTACCCACCTCTTTTGTGCAAGGGATAATTTGTGATGTTCTTGGTCATGAAGTATGGTCACCAAACCGTTCCGGCAGGCAATCTATGGTCAGCTAATTACCGTGCGGAGCAAGAAAAGGCTATTCAATTAAATAGCCTTTTCCCCAAGCCTGAAATTGGTAATTACCCTACGGAAACTCACTGATGCTACATAATCTGCAGAATCAATAACTTTTCCCTACTTGTGTATCCCTGACCGTGCCTTTTTCTCATGGACTTTTAATGGCAGCTCCTGATGCTGTGAGGAAAGATAAACTATTGGCAGGAATGCATCAAGAGAGGAGGAGTGTGTGCAGTCGCTATCCGGGCCCCATCCTCTCTAGCCAGCGGAGCAATACACTCTGTGCACTAGGGTCACTAGGAGACCCTAACACTGTTCCAGAATCTAGTGTGCATGTGCAGGTCTCCGGGAAAATGGTAAGGTGCCCATTTTCCCTGTGACTTTCCTACTGCACATGCACGAAATGCTGGGAAAATGGCCACCGTACGATTTTCCAGTGATTTCTGCAGAGTTGCTGCTGATGTGGAACACAGAGGGCAAGTATTGAAAAAATGAGTGTAGGGTGTACGGTGTGAACCCCCCCTGGACCCCAGGTGCCCATGTGGACTGCACACACTGCACCCATTATAGATACATCAGTGGCTATCGGGGATTCATGCATGGGAAGATCTGCATACTTTTCTCTCTACCCTAAAGGCCCATACACACTGGGCGATTTTGAGCTCAAAGTAGCTCACTTTTGGCATTTTGAGCTCAAACTTGGCCAGTGTGTATGGGCAGGCGATAAGCGGTGAGCGCTGATGCGCGTTCCCAAATCATTGCTGGCCACCGCCATCCGTTGGGCTGTTTGACCAGCCGAGTGAAGCACTTTCCACAGTCTCCTGCTGTGAAAAGTGCTTCACCCCCCGTGAACACCGCTGGGCACAGTGGAAATCGATCAGTGTGTATGCACTGAGCTATTTTCCTGCCAGCGGTGTTCACGATCATGGTTGTGCATACACGCTGGGCAAAAACGGCCAGTGTGTATGCACCTTTAGTTTATTTTACTACAGATTCTGAATAGCCGTAGATGTTTTTATTTTCTGGAATATGTGAAAACGAATAAACTGTCAGCCTTATCAAAGCTGTTTTCTCTCTCTGCTGTTAATTCAAATGAATACTGTCCTTTGCATTGTGGGGGAACCATAATACACCAGGCTAAGGATTTATATGTAAGTAGAAAATATATTTTTTAAAGGTTGGTTTGTCTGTATTTAGAATCCATTTTAAAATCAACGAATAAAACTAAATTTTAAGTTCAATCATTTTCTAAATGTCATTGTCTTAAACCCATAGCAGCACAACACTATTATATTGTCATTTCATATCTGCTTTATGTTCAGTTATCCAAATACTATTGCCTTCTAAATAAATGATTACAATAGCAATAATTGTTAGGGCTTTTGGCTCTTACTAGTGATGCACAGTGCAGGTTAATTATTCTTTGTTCTAAACACAAAAGGAAATAGAGATATTTTGGACAGAGTCCAAACTCATTTTGCTTATGAGTTCTCTATTAACAATAGTAGGTCACTTCTATGACTACAGATATTGTTGCACAATGTTCCAGTTCAATTTATTACCTGAAAATTTCCTGTTGACTGATGCAGAACTCCATAGCAATGGATTGAAATGTAACAGTGTAGCTTCTTCTGTTACAATATAACAGTCAGAGTTCAAAGAATGTACTTAACTAATTTTGTTTAATTTAAAAATAAAAATCAATTGTGTATATAGCTTGGTTTATGCGTGTTTGTTTGGGTATATAATGTAATGATGCCGGGAGTACAGAAACTCAAATCCAACTGAGGGGGTAATTCTGAATTGATCGCAGCAGGAACTTTTTTAGCAGTTGGGCAAAACCATGTGCACTGCAGGGGGGGGCAGATATAACATTTGCAGAGAGAGTTAAGCCCAGTACCCACGGGCCGATGCATGAGAGATGTGTGCTGAGCAAACCGCTCAGCACACATCTCTCCCGCCGCTCAGAACAGCGCGATCTGTGCTGAGCGTGCGGGGGGAGACGGGGGGCCGCTCACTTCACCCAGCGGGTGAAGTGAGCGACCCGCTAGATTGGCCAATCCAGCAGCAGCGATAGCGATGCACGGGGCTGCGCATCGCTATCGCTGTAAGGGGTACTCACAGAGCGATCAGGCTGATATTCTAAGCAATCTAGTCAGATTGCTTAGAATATCGCTCCGTCAGTACCCCCCTTTAGATTTGGGTGTGGTGTGTTCAATCTGCAATCTAATTTGCAGTGTAAAAATAAAGCAGCCAGTATTTACCCTGCACAGAAACAAAATAACCCACCCAAATCTAACTCTCTCTGCAAATGTTATATCTGCCCCCCCTGCAGTGCACATGGTTTTGCCCAACTGCTAAAAAATTTCCTGCTGCGATCAACTTGGAATTACCCCCCATGTGCACTTCAGGGGAGGCAGATATAACATGTGCAGAGAGAGTTAGATTTGGGTGTGGTGTGTTCAAACTGCAATCTAAATTGCAATGTAAAAATAAAGCAGACAGTATTTACCCTGCACAGAAACAAAATACCCCACCCAAATCTAACTCTCTTTGCACACGTTATATCTGCCTCCCCTGCAGTGCACATGGTTTTGCCCAACTGCTAACAAAATTCCTGCTACGATCAACTTGGAATTACCCCCTATGCTATGAAAAATACAAAGAATATGTTTGAAATATCTTCTTTGCATTATGCTAATCATTTTTATAGCCAAAACACTGGAGTAAAAAGTCTATGGCAGGTGAGGCCTATCTTTTCCGCACATCTCTGATCAAAACTCACCAAATTTCCAGGAGTTTATACTACTGTACCTGTGTATAATGTCCAGATGTACAGTTTGGCTCATATATTGTGTGTAAATCTGGCTCTGGTACTAGACAGTGCCTCCTGAGCCATTTAGCTCCTTGCACTTCCTTAATTGCCTACCCCTGTTATATTTAACATCAATATTCTATAAGCTGTTCGCAATAAGAACTGCATTATGTTTAGTAAAGGCGTAATACATGCCAGTGGAAAAAAAATGCAACTATCTAAGCTGTTAACACTGGGATGACTTAATTGTAAGTTATTGAATGAATGCAGAGGTACAATTCATATTCCAATAGTTAGCAGGAACCAGGGCAGCCATCGGGGGGGGGGACTGCGGGGACTGGAGTCCCGGGCCCTTACAGAGAGGGGGCCCACCCCTTGCTCCTACCGCCAATTCCTGTAGACCTGCATAGGCAGCACAACAACAGCGGACTGATGCGCAAGGAGGACTTAAAACAAGCCTTCCCTACGCATCAGCTCTGTTATTCGTTCCAGCAGAACTGCAATGCTCCAACTATATGTAATGCCATGATGTGTGACATCACATCGGGGTGGAGCGGAGTGGTAGAATTTTTTGTTATTTTATTTTTGGTGGGGGGCCCTGTCTATTTTGTTACTCCCGGGCCCCACAATTTCTGATGGCTGCCCTGGCAGCAACTGTGTTATTTATGTAAAAGCTCACAACCAACTAGAGTGACAAGGTTTTTTTGTGACCACCCACATTAACTGGAAGGAAGGCAAATCTTGGTGTAGTTTCTATACAAGTGAACCGAGTTCGGTATGATTTACCGGCGGCTGGGATACCGGCCTTCAATATACCGACAACGGCACCCCTGCCAGCAGAGGGGCGAGCGCAAAGAGTCCCCTTGCAGGCACAGTGGCTTGCTGTGCTTCCATAAGTTCTATTCCCACTCTGAGTGTCGTGGACACCCACGAGTAGGAATAGTCCTGTTTGGCCGGTATTCTGGCTGCTGGCATTGCCAGCTGTTGGGATTCCGGTGTCGGTATCATGAACGCCGGGATCCCGACAGCCGGCAACTTAAACGTATACCAGTGAACCAAGCTCTTATGTTCATCCGTGGTCCTGTTCATCAAGGTAACTGACCCTCTAATAAAGTAACAATGTACAATTTGAGTGCACAGTGTAGAATCTGACCCCTGGAGGGAGGGAGGTACAGTATGCAGTGGGGTATTAACAATGGGTAGAGAATGTAAATATATTACTATATGTACCTAGTATTTGAAAACAATCTGTCAGTATTTTGTGGAAAGCTTTTGGAATTTTATTTGGAGTTGGCACAATACTTAGTGGTCCATTTTTCAATGAGTGATAAAACGCGTTGTAAATGATAACTCATTCCGTATATTAAATGTTGCTCCGGCCAATCAGCTCCCAATTATAACTTTTCAAGCACATGACAGGAATTGAACACATGATGACAGTTAGGAGCTGATTGGTTGGAGCACCATTTATCATACGCAGCATGTTTTATCGTCCACAATGAATTTTATCATACGTTGATAAATGAGCCCCTTAGTATTTTATGGGTCAGTGCCAAATATCCCAAATCATCTATTTCAAATTCAACATCTGTGGCAATGAAAATTAAAAGTATTTTGAGGGATAAGTACTTTTTAGAGGCAATATAATTATATGGTTTCACATTTAGCTATATATATATATATATATATACTAGTTTATCAAAGTGTTTTCTATGCGAAGTTAAGAATTTTAATACTATAATGTGAAAAAGTTAGACACATTATGAAATTCCTTACCATTTTATAGAAACTTACTGAAAAAAATTGTCTCGGCAGCTATGAAACGTGTGAGTGCACATATACAGGCAGGGCTGGTTCTAGACCTTGTGGTGC
Organism: Pseudophryne corroboree; assembly: GCF_028390025.1. Classification (NCBI taxonomy): domain Eukaryota; kingdom Metazoa; phylum Chordata; class Amphibia; order Anura; family Myobatrachidae; genus Pseudophryne; species Pseudophryne corroboree. Next base: position 351,157,930 of record NC_086447.1, read on the forward strand.
CCAGGGCGGAAGTTTCCTTCGGCTCACTCCCGCCCCCCCCCCACAGGCCAAACATAGTGTGCACCGAAGGCACATGAAAAAATAGGGGCGTGGCTTCGTAAGGAAGAGATGTGGCCACAGTTATGCCCCCTGTAGTTGTGCCTGGAGTAGTTGTGCCTGGAGTAGCTGTGCCCCCTGCAGTGGTGCCCAGAGTAGCTGTGCATCCAGGTTTGTGCCCCCTGTAGTTGTGCCTGGAGTAGCAGTGCCCCCTGTAGTGGTGCCCAGAGTAGCTGTGCATCCAGGTTTGTGCCCCCTGTAGTTGTGCCCGGAGTAGCTGTGCCTCCTGTAGTTGTGACTCCTGGTAGCGCCGCTAACAAACACAAAAAAAAAAAAAAAATACTCCCCAGCCCAGCTCCTGCTTCCCTGCCGCTGCTGCACCATCTCTGTTGCTGCTCCGCCCGCTCCTCTCTATGGGAGAGACATCATGACGTCTCTCCCATAGCAGCGCCGCACAGACACTAGAGGTCAATTAGGACCTCTAGTGTCTGACGATGGAGCCAGCTGCAGCGGGCGCCCACACAGCCCATGGCGCCTGCTGCAGCTGGGGAGCAGGGTGCGGGTGGGTGGCGGGCGCCTGCGAGATGACTGCAGTCACGCCCATGCTTGCCCATGCCTAGAACCGCTTCCATGCCTAGAACTGCTCCTGTATTCAGGTGAAACTCAGAAAATTAGCATATCATGCAAAAATGTATTTATTTCAGTAATTCAACTTAAAAGGTGAAACTAATATATTGTATAGATGCAATATATTATATAGATGCAAAGTGAGATATTTCAAGCCTTTATAGAAAACACCAAATCCAAAATCTCAGAATATTAGAATATTGTGAAAAGGTTCAATATTATAGTCTCAAAGTGTCACACCTTAATCAGCTAATTAATCCAAACCACCTGCAAAGGGTTCCTGAGCCTTTAAATGGTCACTCTGTCTGGTTCAGTACAATTCACAATCATGGGAAAGACTGCTGACATGACATTTGTGCAGAAAACCATCATTGACACCCTCCACTAGGAGGGAAAGCCTCAAAAGGGAATTGCAAAAGAAGTTGGATGTTCTCAAAGTGCTGTATCAAAGCACATTAATAGAAAGTTAAGTGGAACGGAAAAGTGTGGAAGAAAAAGGTGCACAAGCAGCAGGGATGACCGCAGCTTGGAAAGAATTTTCAGGAAAAGGACATTTTAAAATGTGTGGGAGCTTCACAAGGCGTGGATTGAGGCTGGAGTTACTGCATCAAGAGCCACCACACGCAGACGGATCTTGGACATGCGCTTCAAATGTTGTATTCCTCTTGTCATGCCGCTCCTGAACAACAAACGTCAGAAGCATCTTACCTGGGCTAAAGAAAAAAAAGAACTGGTCTGTTGCTCACTGGTCCGAAGTCCTCTTTTCTGATGAGAGCAAATTTTGCATCTCATTTGGAAACCAAGGTCCCAGAGTATGGAGGAAAAACGGAGAGGCACACAATCCAAGATGCTTGAAGTCCAGTGTGAAGTTTCCACAGTCTGTGTTGATTTGGAGAGCCATGTCATCTACTGGTGTTGGTCCACTGTGCTTTATTAAGTTCAGAGTCAACGCAGCTGTCTACTAGGACATTTTAGAGCACTTCATGCTTTCTTCAGCAGTCAAGCTTTATGAAGATGCTGACTTTATTTTCCAGCAGGACTTGACACCTGCCCACCCTGCCAAAAGTACCAAAACCTGGTTCAGTGACCGTGGGGTTACTGTGCTGGATTGGCCAGCAAACTCACCTGACCTGAACCCCATAGAGAATCTATGGGGCATTGCCAAGAGAAAGATGAGAGACATGAGACCAAACAATACAGAACAGCTGAAGGCCGCTATTGAAACTTCCTGGTCTTCCATAACACCTCAGCAGTGCCACAGGCTGATAGAACCCATGCCCCACCGCATTGAGGTGGTAATTCATGCAAAAGGGTCCCAAACCAAGTACTGAGTACGTATGCATGATTATACTTTTCAGAGGGCCGTAATTTCTGTATTTAAAATTCTTTTTTTTATTGATTTTATGTAATATTCTAATTTTCTACGATTTTGGATTTGGGGTTATCTTAAACTGTCAGCCACAATCATCAGAATTAAAACAAATAAAGGCTTGAAATATCTCACTTTGCATGCAATGAGTCTATATAATATATTAGTTTCACCTTTTAAGTTGAATTACTGAAATAAACTTTTGCACGATATTCTAATTTTCTGAGTTTTACCTGTAAATGTCATGTTTTTGCATATGTGCTCAATTAGCATTGAAATTGGGTACATATGTTCTTAATAGGCACATGAGATGTTCTTGTTGTGTTTGAGAATGTAATACAAAGTTTTTCTCATTAATCTGAATTGCCCCTTTACTTCAATTTGGTTTCTGAATGGAACACGCATGCTGGAAACTCCATTGAAATTAATAGATCTTTCTGATTAATTTCAATTATCTATCTATCTATCTATCTATCTATCTATCTATCTATCTATCTATCTATCTATCTATCTAGAATTCAATGAGTCCGGTACTCACTGTTACTTGAGATATCTGTCCCTGTTGCCTTCCGTAGATGCAGTTTGCACTGTCATATAGAGAAGAGAGGACGGCAGCACTCAGGAAAAAAAGAACGCAGACACAGCCACTTATTCAAACCAACGTTTCAATGCTGGTGCATTGTCGTCTGGGCTATCTATCTATCTATCTATCTATCTATCTATCTATCTATCTATCTATCTATCTATCTATCTATCTATCTATCCTAGTATGCTCACCCAAATTCCCAGCACTATACATCAGCATGTGGTCCATTCATCATAATTAAACCTAGTCATAGGTTGGTTTTGAGCAGAGCTGTTGCCTCTATGTGTGCAAAAAAATAAAATAGTGAGTTCCATTTGCAAGATGCACTTAGGGTAAGGCTGCCATTTGGGCAGAGTGAATATTAGGCTGTGGCTAGTATAGGGTTAGGTTAGGCTGCAGTTAGGGTTAGGCGTTGATTAGGGTTATGGTGCAATTAGGGTAGGGTTAGGGTCAGCATGCTGTCAGGGTTAGGCTGCCATTAGGGTACAGTGAGGATTAGGCTGTGGTTAGGATTAGGCTGTGGTTAGAGTTATGTTGTGGTTAGGGTAGGCTGCAATTAGGGTGGCAGTGCATCTACTATGGAGTTGCTCTGCCTACAGTGGATTTGGTGTTGTCCACATTAGGTCGCTTCCGTAAACTTTTCCAGGGTTACATTTAGCCCTAAATTGGCCCATGGTTCCATGTGCTCGCATGATCACTGCCCAGTTACCATCCAGAAATGTCCATTTCCCATATCAACAGATGGATCTATCCATACACACTAGTAATGTTTGTCTATGTCATAGGTCTGCAAACTCGGTCCTCACTCAGTGCATGTTTTGCAGGTAACCCAGCAGGTGCACATGTGTATTAATTACTCACAGACACATTTTAAAAGGTCCGCAGGTGGAGTTAATTATTTCACTTGTGATTCTGTGAGGAGACCAGGAAAACATGCACTGTGTGGGGTCCTGAGGACCGAGTTTGCAGACCTATGGTCTATGTGCATATAAAGGATCAGGCACAAACACAGAAGCTGATTTCTTTCTTTGGTGCAAAGAGCATAATACCAGCTATATTGCATTTGAACTGAATATATAACCTGGTATGTGTTTTAAAGAATTCTTTCAGTTATCTTTTTATCTCTATTTTTAATTGGAGCCCTCCTCCATTGTAAGTAGGTCTGGGAAGAATGATTATTATAAAGAGAGATCAGCCCTTTAGCCTCCCTGGTATCTCCCAAAGAATCATTATGGGCATGTTGTTAAACTCAGAACTGGCTGTGCTACTAATGTATTCTATAGCTTTTCATCAGGGATAAAGGTACCAGGCACCATTGGAGAGCAACCACTGCAGGATATGGCCATTCTGGGAGAGTTTCATTAACAGAAGGTTAGCACTGGAGAAATGTACATCTTTGGTGCTCAAACAATGAGCTCCATTTGTCACCACTGGATGAAATTGAGATTACTTTTCCCTATTACCAAGCAATGGGTGACCGGCAAAGCTGGAAAGAGTTAAACTACTCTGCACTGGCTGTGCAGGTGCATTGTGCTGTGATAATTTGTCAACCGCATTAAGCTGAGGAATAAATCCTTGCGCAGTTGCAGGGTTTTTAGAGGAGCTCCAAGAGGAGCTGCGGATTTATACATTCTGCCACTGCTAGCACATGTATAGCTGTGTCAAAAGATGACACAGATTGTTAGTGTTGATTCTTAAGGGCCCTACCTACTAATAGATTTTACTAGAACTCGTTCATATTGTTTAGAGTGTAGGCACCAACGATGAACGATGCGCAACCCCGCGTTCGTTCATCATTGGTGCCCAGTAGCTTATGCATGCAGGCCAATATGGACGAGATTGTCCATATTAGCATTAGAGATGAGTGGGTTTGGTTCCCTGAGAATCGAACCCTACCGAACCTCCCTACCCGAGTCCGGATCCGTGTCAGGCTCGGGTTTTCCCACCTGGTTTTCAGAAACCAGAACGAGGCAAAAAGTCATCATCCCGCTGTCGGATTCTCACAGGGTTTGGATTCCATATAAGGTCCCGCGCGTCGCCGGCATTTTCACTCCAGTCTCGGAGAGTGTAGTGAGAGCGTGGAGAGTGCTGCTCCCTGTTCCCCTCCGGCGCGGGGGCGGGTTTCCGGCATGGAGGGACTTGCATCTGTTAGGATTCAAGTCCCTCCAATCAGGACGCGGCAATTTGAATGGCTCAACAAGTGCAAGCCAATCGAGGCTCGCACATTGGCAGCCAATCAGGGCTCGCCGTATCATAGCTCCGCCCTCTCCCAGCATCATATAAGAGACGCTGCGGAGCGGGAGAGCTCAGTCGGGCGCCGGACGAGGACGGAAGAAGACCTCCAGAAGAAGAAAGAAGACGGAGAAGTGGCGGAGGCGACGCCGGCGGATGCGGTGACGATGAACCAAAGGAAGAAGAGGAGAAGGAAGATGCCGGAGGAAGACTCGGCGAGGGAAGACGCTCAGCGGCGGGAGTCCGGCGGAGAGTGCTGCAGCGTGAGAGAAGCAAAAGAGCTGACAAAGCTCCCCGCTGCAGCCTCTCCCACCGCGATGGGTAGGCGGATTTGGGCCACCCATACTTATCTTTGACTCCTCCCTAGGCCACCAGGGACAGGCACAAGGCCTGCGGGTACATCCAGGCCCTTCCGGCCTGTGCCACAGTTAGTCAGGCCCTCCTGGCCTGTCCCCCACGATCAGGCCCCATAGTCAGGCCCTACCGGCCTGTGCCCATAACCAGGCCCTCCCGGCCTGTGCCCATAACCAGGCCGCCTGGCCTGTGCCCCATAGTCGGGCCCGCCCGGCCAGTCCCCCATAGTCAGGCCCCCCCGGCCTGTGCCCCATACCCAGGCCTCCCAGCCTGTGCTCCATACTCAGGCCTCCCGGCCTGTGCCCCATACTCAGGTTTTCCGGCCTGCGCCCCCCCAGTTCCAGGCCTCCGGCCTGCGTCCCCAGCTCCAGTCCTCCAGCCTGCACCCACAGCTCGAGGCCTCCAGCATGCACCTCACCCAGGCCATCGGCCTGCGACTCACCTGGTACTCCATAAGGACCTGGGGTTTTAGTGTACAGAACCGGCCCGGACGGGTTCTGCTGGAAGCAGATCCGTAAGGCAGCTCCCGGAGAACTCACGTCTGGTTGGGTGCAAGGAACGCGTTGTACAGTACAAGGGATTGAAGAGGGTGTGGAATAACGTTCCCATCCCACGCGCCTCAACTTCCCGTTAGTCTGGAGTGGACGGCTGTCCATAACAGAACCCCAGTCGCGTCCTCAGGAAGGGGGGGGGGAGAAGAAGAACTCAACGCCCAATAACCGGTAAGTGAAGTTGGCCATTCGGGGTTAACCTATTGTGCCGGGGTGTTATTCCAACTGACTTGTTGTATTGTGGTTATGTCTTAATAGTCTGATCTCTGTTTGTTTAGGTTAGAACCAGCAACCTCAGTTATTACCGTTAAGTTGTTCAGGCAGGCGTAGTTAGGCTGTAATAAGTTGTTAGCCGTTAGAGAAGCCTGCAGTTAGTGAGGCTGCTCTTCTTGCCCCTACAGAAGCAGAGAAGTGCGTCGATCAAGGTGACCAGCGAGCCAGGAGTGAGTATCGCTCTGTGTCTGTTTGTTATCGTCCCCCGTATACCGGTTAGGGGTTTGCTCACGGACGTGAGAACTCTCTTCATCACATTACGCGCAAGACTGCTAGTGTGTGAGAATTGGGTAGCTGAGGCCTCTGGCCAGTGATGACCTTCCACCCAGCCGGTGAAGGTCGCTGCTACCCCTAACGTGCCCCGCTCTTGAGAAAGAGGGTTGACACGTCTTAATCGGTACGTTCCTTCCATTTAGGCTGATCATTGACCGCTGTTGAGAGAAGGTGTCCGCATCTGTGATTGATCCGGAAGGTTGGGTTCCTTGACGCCTCCGTGTACTGTATGTGATAGGAGCGGCCACAGGTAAGCAGTGTGATGACACCTGCATGGCAGCAGGCACTGCATCACACCCCAGCCCTGTTACAAGAGGACGTGTCTCCGTCCTCAGTGTCTGTGTGGGCGGGAAAGTGGGGTGGCGATTCCAGTGCTGTCTTGTGCTGCTCAGTCCAGTGTAGTGTCTTATGCCGCATCAGTCCAGCCAGTCACAGTGGTGGTGTCCTCTGCTGCTACGTATATGTCCCCAGTGCTGCTGTATAAGTCCCTTGCAGTTTTGCTGTGTTGTCTTGCATCAGACCAGGTGTAGTGTCTTGTGCAGCATCAGTCCAGTGACCAGTCACAGTGGTGGTGTCCTCTGCTGCCATATATCCGGTGTAGCTGTATAAGTCCCTGCGTTGTCCTCCATCAGACCAGGGCTTAGTGTCTTGTGCAGTTTCAGTCCAGTAACCAGTCACAGTGGTGGTGTCCTCTGCTGCCATATACCCAGTGTTACTGGCGTATAATTCCCGTGATACTGGCGTATGATTCCTGTGATACTGGCGTATAATTTCTGTGATACTGACGTATAATTCCAGTGATATTGCCGTATAATTCCAGTGATATTGGCGTATAATTCCAGTGATATTGCCGCATAATTCCAGTGATATTGCCGTATAATTTGCGTGATACTGCCGTATAATTACAGTGATACTGCCGTATAATTATTTACAGTGATACTGCCGTATAATTACAGTGGTACTGGCGTATAAGTACAGTCCATTGATACTGCCGTATATGTCCTGCAGTACTGCCGTATAACTACAGTGATCTTGCCGTATAAATCCAGTGATCCTGCCGTATAATTACAGTGGTAATGGTGTATAAGTGCAGTCCAGTGATACTGCCGTATATATATATATATATATATACAGATAGATAGACAGATAGATAGATATATACCCTGTTGCAAAGCGGATTACTGAGGCCACAACAACTATGCTGGTGTTAGACGTGCGTCCGGTATCCGCCATTAGTGCAGTGGGACTGCAGTGCCAACCCTAGATGGGCCAGGTGTTTGTGTCGCACACTTGTGTCGCTTAGCTTAGTCATACAGCTACCTTATTGCACCTCTTTTAGATCTTTGCATTGTATAAATCCAGGGGTACTGCTGTATTAGTCCAGGGGTACTACCGTATAAGTACACTAATTGCAGAATTTTTGAAAAATGATGGGCGTGCAGGAGATGCTGTCAGTGGACTGAAAAATTGCGGGCCACTTTCGACATTCAGCCACTGCATGCCACTACTAGATGGGCCAGGTGGTTGTGTCGCTTAGCTTAGACATACAGCAAACTCGGTGCACTTCTTTTTCTTCTTTGGATCATGTGCTGTTTGTGGCCTATTTTTTAAAATCTGCCATCCTGTCTGACACTGCAGTGCCACTCCTAGATGGGCCAGGTGTTTGTGCCACACACTTGTGTCGCTTAGCTTAGTGTTACAGCAACCTCTGTGCAACCTTTTGGCCTAAAAACAATATTGTGTGGTGTGAGGTGTTCAGAATAGACTCGAAATGAGTGGAAATGAATGTTATTGAGGTTAATAATACCGTAGGATCAAAATTACCCCCAAATTCTGTGATTTTAGCTGTTTTTTGTTTTTTCCAAAAATCGTCCAGATCCAAAACCAAAACACGAAAACTGCCAGCCGCACATCTCTAATTAGCATGCACTGCTATGGAGCTGGGTGACGGGAGGAGTGAAGAAACTTCACTCCCCCCGTTCCCTCCCTCCCGACGCCAGGTCGCCCGTCGGCCGTATCCGCCGTCGGGAAGTTCGGCGGCATATTGCCGAATGTGTAGGGGGCATTAGACCCTTTGGACACTTACCACCTCTTTTTAAACATATAATATACTCAACCTCCAGTTGCAGACAAATTTCTGCAGACCACTGGTGAGCATTGTAAGCTAATGGCCCTCATTCCGTGTTGTTCGCTCGCTAGCTGCTTTTAGCAGCTTTGCACACGCTAAGCCGCCGCCTACTGGGAGTGAATTTTAGCTTTGCAGAATTGCGAAAAGAAATTTCTTTGCAGTTTCTGAGTAGCTCGAGACTTACTCTGCCACTGCGATCAGTTCAGTCAGTTTCATTCCTGGTTTGACGTCACAAACACACTCAGCGTTCGCCCAGACACTCCCCCTTTTCTCCAGCCACTTTTTCCCAGAAACGGCAGCTTTTTTTCGCACACACCCATAAAACGGCCAGTTTCCGCCCAGAAACACCCACTTCCTGTCAATCACACTCCGATCACCAGAACGAAGAAATTTCTTCGTTAAGCCGTGAGTAAAATACCAAACTTTTTTGCAAATTTACTTGGCGCAGACGCACTGCGAACATTGCGCATGCGCAGTTTGCGACTAATCGCTCCGTTGCGAAAAACACTAACGAGCGAACAACTCTGAATGAGGGCCAATAGCTGCAAAGCAAAGAAAGTAATGATGGAACAAGTGTATAATGTGTTTATCAGGCAGTGCTTCTACAAGGAGACAATAAGACATAACAGAATGAAAGGCTTAAGGATTCCATCTGGAATTACATAAGGAAGATGTGTTTTCATCAAGAATGATTTACCACAATAATAGAGTGAGAAAGATAATTTGTGTTGTTTAACAAGAGATCATTGATTTGCCTGGACCCAAGTGATTTAGTAAAATAACTAAGACAGCTGTAACTGACACCTAAGCAATGAAGTATATTGTCCAAGTCTGTCTGGCATGCTTGCAGACAACAAATAATTATTAATATACTATACAAACAAATCTGTCCATATGTTTTTACTTTTACTAGGTGCATTTGAGATCAATAAAATCTGAATGACATATGATATACCTGCTGTCGCCCGTTCAAGTGAGTTTGCTTACTTGCCAACATTTTTGAATAGAGGAGATTGTGATTCATCAGTGCACAACAATTATCTTAAAATATAGAGTAGTACAGTATAATTGACTATTTAGATGAATGTTTATCATGCAAAATAATGAATAAATTGGTCAAGCTCCCTAGAGTGATACGAGGATCATAATAACAGAAGGAAAATTCTTGTGGATTATACACTACTAATCAAACGTTTTAGAAGACGCCCATTTTTTTAAATTGAAATTAAGCAATTCAAGTCCAATGAATAACCTGAAATAGTGCTAAGGTAAGTGGTAAACTGCTAAAGATTAAAAATGATTAGGATAGCAAAACCTGAAAAATAATATATATCTCATTGAATGAGCAATGGGTCATGAACTTTTCAATGTAGCACACAGTCAGTGGACCACCGAAGACTGGAATATCTTCAGTACAGATGAATCAACAGGATTTTGTATGCCGTCAAGCAAGCAAAAGGATGGTTCTTGTGGGGCTTATTTACTAAGCGCTAGCCTGTAAAAAACGCCTTTTCCCATTGTGTTTAAGCCTAAAATTTAAAAGGGAAATGCTTTTATTAGCAAAACATCACCTGTTTTGTTAGTACAAGAATTGCCCTTTTAAATTTCAGCCTTAAACATGCTCAGAAGTACAAACCACCACTCAGTAATTAAATTCCTTAAACGCAAACAGACAAACATGAAGGTGGAGGAATGATGGTCTGGTGCTCTTTTGCTGGATCCTGAGTCCGAGAATTGCACGCTGTGACTGGTGTTCTGAAACACAAAGACTACCACATGCAATATCATCTGGTCTATGTCTAGTTCATCAAGAATTCATCATACAGCAAGATGATTACCCAAATCAAACCCCCAGGTTATGTTAGAACTACCTTTATGGAAAAGGATAAGACAACATGCTTTAAATCATAGAATGGCCAGCACAGGTACTGATTCAGTCACACATGCAGACCCAATCGGTCATAAGTGACCTATGTTTTCTGCACTGTGCATGCACTGGTATCGCAGTGCTCACATTCTGCGGTGTCACTGCACCCCACACCCCAACAACCCCACCAGACACTGCAGGCTGTTTAGCGGAGGAGACGGGGTCTGTTACACAAAACGGAGACATGTTGTCTTAGTAGCTGAGTTTTCTGATACAGATTTACTGGCCTTGGCATGGAGATGTAGCAACCATTCTGAGTTGCCTTAGAGTTATTCAGATGGCCGATAGACACAATGGTGATCCGATGCTGTATATTCAGACACAGCATCGGATCTGAGATGCCGGCATTAGGTGTTTTATGACAGGAGCCAGGTGCTGCACTTTAACGTTTAGTGTAGCACCTGGCTCCTGTCGCAGTATAGAGTTAGCACTGCATACTGACTGGTTTCTGGGGGCAGCCCAGCATCTCTAGGACCCCTGGAGTGATGAAATCAGGGGTCAGGGTTGTGAGGCCATGCCCTTACCTGCGAGACCACACCCCTACACATGAGACCATGCCCCTTTTTGCCGGTGTGAGCGGGATGTCATTTGAGGTAGTGACGCCACTGGTAACAGTATCCAAATTTAAACCCCATTGAGCTGGTTTGGGTTGAAATGGACAAAAGGGTGAAAGAAGAGAAACCTGCAAGTGCAACATATATGTGGGAACTTATGCAACTTTCTTGGGAAGAATTTCCAGAACAATATATAAGTCTGTCAGGACTATGGGTCACCTCCAAAAATAAAAATAAAAGCAGCCAGTATTTACAATGCACAGCAACAATATAATCTAAATCTGTATGCGCATGTTACATCTGCCCCATCTACAGGGCAACATGGCTTTGCCCAATTGCTAACTTTTTTGGTTTGCTATCAAACTTGAATAACCCCCCAAGATCTCTGAATTATCTACTACAATGTACAGTAGTTTCAAATCTTATTGTTATTGCCCCTTGGTGTGCTGGGGAAAATATTTTTTTGTATATCCTTCCAGCTTAGAATAACTCCTCCCTTTCAGCACCTGAGAGGCATTACTAGTTTGATTGAGCAACTTCCATTTTAACTTCATAACCCATAATTTCTAAAACAGAAATTCAGCTTTATTCCCTTTTTATTTCTTGAAACTTATTTGTATATTAATATATGCAATTTTTTTTACATAAATTCTTTATTTTTAAACACAGTTTTCAATAATAACCAAAACATATATAGTACTTTGAAAACAACGGTATACAACACACGTATAGCCCAAGATCATTATAGTACTTATTTAGTATTCAGAGCTAACTGAAAAAATGAAATAATCAGAAAAATGTTCTCAGAAGCACTATATCGAGAAACAAAAATTAAATAGATATTTGCAAAAGAGCTTAGTCTTAAGAAAGAAAAGGAAAGAAGGAGCACAGAGAAGAAAGAAAAAGAGAGGGTAGAACCAGAGAGCTCCAAGTGCAAATATTGTAATCCGTCTAAATGACTGACTGACCTTAAATAGGAGGTCAAGGTGAAACTGTTGCTATCAAACCCACATCCAGATCAAACCTGATCTATAGGTATCAAGGCCTTATATGAAGATGATGTTTTGACGTTTTGAATTCCAAACCATATAGCTTGAAAGAATCATACCTTTCAGGGGTAGAGTAGTAGAATTTGTCCATAGCTATATAAAAGTCCATACGTTGGCACCAATCCCATATAGTAGGTGGAGAGAGTGATTGCCAGCACACCGGAAGTACCACTCTGGCATCATTATTCATGCGTTATATATATGCAATTTTTAACTATTTTTGTATTCCTTAAGCAAAGGAGAAATTGTGCTCAAATTAAACTTGCATTTAATTTTAGCCTGGACTTTGTTTTTTTGCAAACAAATCTATATGCCTTTAAAGGGCCAGGGTACTGTATATGCTATATATTGTACATGTGTTTTGGATTATTGTTTGACTAATAATAATTGGGATGAAACAGTGAATTGTCCGGAGAACTCAAAGGCTCCTAAATTACACCTTAGCGGTGGCAGAAAGATATTTTAAATTAATTGTGAGTGGGACAGATATTGTGGGAAATGTAATCATTGTGTAACCTGCCAGAGTGTCACTTTGAGAAACTTTGTATCAACCACATCATGCCAGGCTCAAGTGAGTACTGAATGGACCATAATAATCAACAGCGGTTTCAGATTGAGGTACCTGGGAACCGGCTGATTGTGACAGTCAAATAAAATGTTTCTAGGAATTATTTTTATGTTCAATTATTTATTAGTTCTATGCTTTAGTTTTAGAGTTTGGAGATATTAAACTGTGACAACTTCATTAAAAAATAAAAAAATGGATGTGTTCTAAAACGTTTAACCACTAGTGTAGAAGTAACCAAAATATAATATTTACTACATTTGAATCTAAAAAAAATTGAAGTACACTAAACACAAGCATACATAAACATATAGCAGTGTCAATAGAAAATCTTATAACCTGCTTAAAAGTAGGCAACGTTAAGTGACAGAAATAATATCTTCACATAGAATAAGGTTAAAAAATGCTAAACTGAGCACAACTGGTTCCCAAAATGAAATACAGTAAAAGTCATCACTATATGAGTAATCTCATCAGAGAGATCCTGAAAGTAAATATACATTTCACCAGTGCACATTCATTTGATATTTAATTTCAACTTCATCTAAGTGTCATAGGTAGCATAAATTCACGTGATTAAAAGAAGCTAGTACGCTATAGCAGATAAGTACAGCCCTATGAAGGTCCCCCTGTTTCTGCTGTCTATCTATGTGCCAAAGCAGTGAACGGGAATATGTTAGAGCAGGAGGGCTAGCACTGAACAGAATGAAGGTACAGTATAGAATGCTTCTACTGCTATGGCTCTAGAATTGACAGCAATATCCTGAATAAATCAGTGACATATATACCTCCCATCTACAAGAGCACAGTCACAATAGCTCTACTTCTGTGCTATTTTGCGGTATGTGTACAGAGACGCAGTCCTATTTTTTAAGGATCTCTTGCATCCAGCATAGGGCAGATGCAAGTGCTTATACTAATGATGACAGTTGTGGATGAAAAAGCAACCGGCGGAGTGGTTTCCTGCTTGAAGATGCATGGATACTCCTATCAACATCAAGGAAACTTGCATTAGCAAAAAGTAGTAAATCTGGATATTGTTGCTTCATGCAGAAACAACCACTTTGCATCTGCCTCAGAATCAGACCCTAAATGTTTATAAGTAACTGACAGAGGATTGGCTAGATTGAATGCCAATCCACCCTTATACTGCTCCTTTAACCATCATACCTATTTTTAACACAGTGAGAACTGAGAAGGGAGATACCATTGGGCTGAAGGTGATCAATCCACACCTGATGAAACATGCATTATCACCAGGGTTTACGTTGTGCACAAATAAGACCCGTTAGCCAGCACAATGCCAATTTTTCATACTAGACTCTACCATTGTATAGCTATTTCCGCCAAGGAAATAAATTACTTGGAGGAATCGGGCGCAAAAAAACAACAAATATATACAGTATATAGTATATAATGAAGCAGATAATAAAAATAGGTTATTTTATAGCTGCTCCTATACGGCAATCTGGATGCCAACCATAGATATAGAGTATTGTTAGTATAAAACTAAGCAGACAAGGAGCGCTTATAATAAAATAAGAAACATACATTAATTTTGAGCACATAAAAAAACAATCATTATTACAATTACATAAATATATAGCAGTCTAAGAAGCAGTATGCTGCATTCTTTATAACAATCTAAAAGCAATATGCTGCAAGAGTTAATACATTTTGACAGAGTTGAGGTCCGCTCAATTGTTTATGCTGGTATTTATCCAAGGCAAAAAAGATTGATTTGTAGCAACAAGGTAAAGTTCCAGACTTGGATCAATGTAAAAGGTGTGCTGTGCTAACCCTATATGAAAGGGTTGTATCTCACCAACTGTTCGTTAGGCAGTAGACATCCATCAACTGTAGTGCAGACTTAAGGGCCCTACACATTTAACGATCCGCCCTGCCGTGCTGCCCGACGGCGGATATGGCCGACTGGCGACGCGGCGGCGGGGGGGCAGTGAAGTTTCTTCACTCCCCCTGCCACACGGCTCCATAGAAGTGCAGGCAAATATGGATGAGATCGTCCATATTGGCCTGCATGCACAGCCGACGGGGCACCAGCGATGAATGAGCGCGGGACCACGCATCATTCATCGCTGGTGCCTCCACACTCAAAGATATGAACGGTATCTTGTTCATTAATAAACGAGATCGTTCATATCTTTGAGAATTATCGCCCAGTGTGTAGGGCCTATCAGAGCTTGCTCAGCTGTTTGTAGTCCCTTCTACCGCAGCCCTACTTTAGAAGAGAATACAAACAGCTGATCGAGCCATTGCAGTAGAAACAGTAGAAACATCCTATACCTTCCTTTTAATCATATTCAGCAAACTCTTGATAGAGCTGATTATTTACCTTAGAACACAAACTATTTACTAATATCGTGAAGCCGTAATGGCCGCTGTCCCTCGTGCACGTGCTACGCACTTCGTACGCTATTTGCGTACAAAGACCTCGCACGTGGTACGCAAGTTACGTACACACGCTGCGCTGTGAGTACGGGATACACACAGCGAGCGTACACACAGATAATATCCTTTTAAACCTTACACAGAGTATGCTTATACTGTAATTCTTAGTGCTGAGATACTACAATGATATAACTGTTTAACCTTGGTCTGTAAGCTAGCTGTTTGAGCGATTGAGATGCTCAGCAACCCTTAATAACAAACGGTGAAACACACTCCTTGCTAAGGTTCCAACACCTTTACTAAACGATGTATGTAAGTAAAAGGAAAAAAGATACAGTAACAGCTTATACACTACAGGCTAACATTAATGACTAACAGAATAACTAAACAGAAATATACACAACAGCGAACGATCGCAAACACAAATACATAGACTAAGAATGAATGGCTTACATTAAACGGGTAACAAAGTGGCCACAGAGAAACATACCATACGGGGAACACTCGCTAGCGCAACCGGATCCAGTCCTCCAATTATCAGAGATAAATGTTGATGAGAGAGAGTACTGGCCGGTCTGGGGACAGTGACCCTTATATACACAACATACAGTGTACTACAAAGGGCCCTACAATCTTATTGTTCATTGGACACAGGAATGTCTCCTCTCATCATAACAAAAGGTCATAGGTTAGTTTGAACAGGTGGGCTGTGACTATATCAAACTGCTCAGGTGGGAGGGAATCTCAGAATTCATGGATAATGAACCGCAAATATAATAAATGTCCAGAAACTACTAATAGACATAACTATACGCAGGAGCGATTAATCTTTACCTAACCAGCACCGGATTGTTTCTAATAAAATGTTCTTTAGTTAGGTACCAAACACCACTGCTCAAACCCTGTCTGACCCATCGTATCATGCAAAGAGGAATTACTCTGTCCAGCGACCAGTCACATTAAACAAACTTACAGTTATTATTAAGGGGAACATTACCTATAAAACATACTATTTGGATTTACTATGTAACATTTGAGTCGCCCGCTAGACGCACACAAACTCTACCGTAAATGCACATACCACGCGCTCGAGCGCACGGCCGAGGAAGTGCCATCACGCAGCTGCGAGTATCCACACGCACGGGAGAGAATGTGCACGTGCAGCGGGCAAGCGCATGGGGTGAATATATGGCAACGTGTAGCGTGATATTTTTCGACTTTGACAGTCCACCCTTTGGCAGTCATCAATAACTGCCACTTCCTAAAACAGTTCAAAAAAGAAAAATATATGTCATCATGTAAATACCATTTTATGATTGGGTAAAGGGAGGAGAGGAGAAGGTGGGAAAAGTATGACCTAGTGAAATAGTAGAAGCATGTGTGTATGAATCCATGTCTGAGGGGTCATGTATCATCGTGCCGTACGTGTTTTACATCAAGCTTCGAGGTATTGCGAAGTATACATTTGAATCCTTCTTATCCCGTGTCAGGGATCTGTGGATGGGCTGTCAAACTCTACCGAGCTCTTTTTGGCTTTTGGTTGCAACAAATGGGGAGCACATTTAGTTGATGATACATGAAGGGGGGGGACATGTGAATGCTGATATATGTGTCTATATTCCCTATCGACTATGTGTGTCATTACCTGAAGGTTGTAGAGATGAGGATAAGAAACAATTGTTATAAATGCAGTCGTAAACTATGTGAGTTTAAATAAACAGTCGCCGATTGAGGTCTTGTCTGATGTCTTGTCTTGATGTACATGTTGTCTGATGTCTCTCGGTGCTTTTGCTATAAATAGCGAGCAAAAGTTGTTCCATTGTCCATAAAGTTACAGTCTCTAAAGTATTGGGCTATCGTAAAAGTTAAAGTCACTAGGGATATTGGGGGTCTGTGGCATAGTTCATCAGTGGTCTGTATAAAAGAGGTTGTCAAATTCTTCTTCCAAGCGGATGTCTTTGTACCTTGGAGGAAAGCAAAGGAGAAACGGGTGAAAGAAACGGACCGTGGAATCACATTTTCATCACAACATTGTCTCTATCGTTGGGTCATAAATCAAATTTGTTGTTGTTATTATAGTGTCTTCGCTCCTTAAACTCATCACCCTGGTATTACTTTTACACTTCGTCAAAACTCGAACGCATCTAAATATCAGACCAACAAATATGACGACTCCCAATATACACAAGAGAAATTTCCCTACATCCATAATAATACCTTGGGCCCATTCTCCTAAGCCCAAGAACCAATTTCGTGGGTTCAACCATGACACCCAACCGGTCAGCTCATTACCCACAGCCGCGAGTGTGAGATTGTGTTTCCTTCGAAACTCCCACTTTAATTGTAAAATGTCATCCATCTTTTGGTCTATGACCTCGGCTGGGTCCTCTGTGCTGTTTGTGATATACGTGCAGCACTTTATTCCATATTGAGTTGCTAGGGTAACACAATACCCGCCCGTCACAGCTGTGAGGTAATTGAGAATCATCCTATGCTGAACCAGTTCTGTTTTGTAGGCTTGTAACTCTTTCCCAGTATACCTGAATGTGTCGTCATACATTTCGGTGATATTGTCTAATAAATTTGCAAGCGCAGATATATATCTATAATTTATCACTCCTCTGGCGGTACGAGTGATATCTAACGCGAGTAGGAATTGAATCCCGGTGGATTCATGGATCAAATCAGAGGCCGAGTGCTCTGTCCTCTCAATCAGGTGCCGTTTAACGATGTGCTCGTAATGAGTGTGAGTATAAGGAGCTTGGGCACCGCGGTGAATGTCTTTCATTTTGTTATGGGATACAGTCATTACTTCAGGCAGTACTTTTCCAATATAACATAATCCCTCTGAGTTTGGGGCAAGCCACTTATACGCCTTCCTCCCGCATATGAAATATGCATCATCGGGGAGAACATATGGGACTGAGTATGACATTACCATGTTACAAATTTTCCATGTGAAATCTCCTAACCCTAATTCTCCAATCTGTTTAGTACATGTATCTGTTTGTACGATATGTGCACAGTATCCTGGTGATACTTCTCCAACTCGCATGGTCCTACTTCCTAGAGTGTACCTATACCGGAAAAATTTTCTATTGTCGGCTATCTGGCGTATAAGTTCTGTGTCTATGGGCATTCTGTCGGCTCTGTATGAAAAGGTCATGGTTTGATTACTCCATGACACTTCCCAATTTCCCGGCTTTCGGGGATTGGAAATGTTAAAGCATACTAAAGACCTATCCACATGATATTGGTGGAGCTTCAAACTAGGAGGACTAGAGATATTAAACCTCTTGTCCACCGGCCTCCCACCACTTAACTCAAGTACCTCTCCTACAGTTAAAGGGAATGGTACTAGTCCTGATTTGCTATGACCTTGAGGTACTTGAGAGCATACCCAACAGTCTGTCTGGTTTAACACTTTACCCACTAAGGAGTGATAGTCACTCAATGGATGCCAGTCCATGTGGACATTAAAACTGGACTGACATTTCTTGATGCACCCATCCTCAACTATGCTGTCACAATGCCTACAGATGCAGTTCTCTTCAGCTAACAATCCTTCACAATTCCTTCTATTGTCAATGCTACCAGATCGTTTTCTGATACTCGCCTTTACTCGGAGATTATGTTGCTCTTGGAAAACCATGCCTCCATCCTGGTCATCAGAACCCATTCCAGATCCTTCTTCGACCTCCATGGTACTCTCACCGAAACAGACTGCTCTGGTCAACATCATGGTCAACAGGAAAATCTGGATCACAGTCTCTTGTGGCAAGTCCATCTTAGAGGAGTAAAAGGAGAAAAATAAGAAGGGGGAAGGGAAATTGGAGGGAGATGGGAACTGGAGAAAATAACAAATGGGAAAAAGAAATCCGGCTCGACAAACGCCTCTGGTCTTATTATTCTCAGCGCTCAGGTGTCGTCTCAATCCTCCCTGAACAGACACTCTAGTGATACAACCTCTACCGTCTGTTCTTTATCACGGGACCTCTCTGGGTCAGTGACCTTTTTACAATGAGACGAATGGACCCAAGTCTCTTTCTCGGCAACCTTCAATGCTGTTGTGCTGGTCAATAAGACTTGATATGGTCCTTCCCATCTGTCAATAAGGCAACCTGAGCGTAGAAAATTCCGTATCATTACATAATCCCCAGGTTCAATGTCATGACAATTACTGTCTGGCAAATCAGGAATCACCAACTTTAGATTATCATTCTGATTCCTCAATTGCTTACTCATCTTAACCAAGTACTTTACGGTTACTTCATTGTTACATTTCAAATCATCCTGGGGGTTAATCATAACATGGGGTTGTCGACCAAACAGAATTTCAAAAGGAGACAGATTAAGAGGGGACCTGGGAGTGGTTCTGATGCTGTTACATAGAGATGAGCGGGTTCGGTTTCTCTGAATCCGAACCCGCACGAACTTCATGTTTTTTTTCACGGGTCCGAGCGACTCGGATCTTCCCGCCTTGCTCGGTTAACCCGAGCGCGCCCGAACGTCATCATGACGCTGTCGGATTCTCGCGAGACTCGGATTCTATATAAGGAGCCGCGCGTCGCCGCCATTTTCACACGTGCATTGAGATTGATAGGGAGAGGACGTGGCTGGCGTCCTCTCCATTTAGATTAGAAGAGAGAGAGAGAGAGATTGACCTGATTTACTGGAGCTTAGGAGTACTGTAGAACTGTAGAGAGTGCAGAGTTTACTAGTGACTGACCACAGTGACCACCAGACAGTGCAGTTTTATTTAATATATCCGTTCTCTGCCTGAAAAAAACGATACACAGTGACTCAGTCACATACCATATCTGTGTGCACTGCTCAGCCCAGTGTGCTGCATCATCTATGTATATATCTGACTGTGCTCAGCTCACACATCTTATAATTGTGGGGGAGACTGGGGAGCACTGCAGTGCCAGTTATAGGTTATAGCAGGAGCCAGGAGTACATATTATTATTAAAATTAAACAGTGCACACTTTTGCTGCAGGAGTGCCACTGCCAGTGTGACTGACCAGTGACCTGACCACACTGACCACCAGTATAGTTAGTAGTATAGTATACTATATTGTGATTGCCTGAAAAAGTTAAACACTCGTATCTGACTGTGCTCAGCTCACACATCTTATAATTGTGGGGGAGACTGGGGAGCACTGCAGTGCCAGTTATAGGTTATAGCAGGAGCCAGGAGTACATATTATTATTAAAATTAAACAGTGCACACTTTTGCTGCAGGAGTGCCACTGCCAGTGTGACTGACCAGTGACCACCTGACCACACTGACCACCAGTATAGTTAGTAGTATAGTATACTATATTGTGATTGCCTGAAAAAGTTAAACACTCGTCGTGTGACTTCACTTGTGTGGTGTTTTTTTTTTTTATTCTATAAAAAACTCATTCTGCTGACAGACAGTGTCCAGCAGGTCCGTCATTATATAATATATACCTGTCCGGCTGCAGTAGTGATATATATATATTTTTTATATCATTATTTATCATCCAGTCGCAGCAGACACAGTACGGTAGTTCACGGCTGTAGCTACCTCTGTGTCGGCACTCGGCAGTCCGTCCATAATTGTATACCACCTACCCGTGGTTTTTTTTTCTTTCTTCTTTATACATACATACTACTACTACATCTCTTTATCAACCAGTCTATATTAGCAGCAGACACAGTACAGTACGGTAGTCCACGGCTGTAGCTACCTCTGTGTCGGCACTCGGCAGTCCG
Organism: Pseudophryne corroboree; assembly: GCF_028390025.1. Taxonomy (NCBI): domain Eukaryota; kingdom Metazoa; phylum Chordata; class Amphibia; order Anura; family Myobatrachidae; genus Pseudophryne; species Pseudophryne corroboree. The sequence goes on from NC_086447.1 coordinate 351,178,607, forward strand.
TCCATAATTGTATACCACCTACCCGTGGTTTTTTTTTCTTTCTTCTTTATACATACATACTACTACTACTACATCTCTTTATCAACCAGTCTATATTAGCAGCAGACACAGTACAGTACGGTAGTCCATGGCTGTAGCTACCTCTGTGTCGGCACTGGGCAGTCCGTCCATAATTGTATACCACCTACCCGTGGTTTTCTTTTCTTTCTTCTTTATACATACATACTACTACTACATCTCTTTATCAACCAGTCTATATTAGCAGCAGACACAGTACAGTACGGTAGTCCACGGCTGTAGCTACCTCTGTGTCGGCACTCGGCAGTCCATCCATAATTGTATACTAGTATCCATCCATCTCCATTGTTTACCTGAGGTGCCTTTTAGTTGTGCCTATTAAAATATGGAGAACAAAAATGTTGAGGTTCCAAAATTAGGGAAAGATCAAGATCCACTTCCACCTCGTGCTGAAGCTGCTGCCACTAGTCATGGCCGAGACGATGAAATGCCAGCAACGTCGTCTGCCAAGGCCGATGCCCAATGTCATAGTACAGAGCATGTCAAATCCAAAACACCAAATATCAGTAAAAAAAGGACTCCAAAACCTAAAATAAAATTGTCGGAGGAGAAGCGTAAACTTGCCAATATGCCATTTACCACACGGAGTGGCAAGGAACGGCTGAGGCCCTGGCCTATGTTCATGGCTAGTGGTTCAGCTTCACATGAGGATGGAGGCACTCAGCCTCTCGCTAGAAAAATGAAAAGACTCAAGCTGGCAAAAGCAGTAGCACCGCAAAGAACTGTGCGTTCTTCGAAATCCCAAATCCACAAGGAGAGTCCAATTGTGTCGGTTGCGATGCCTGACCTTCCCAACACTGGACGTGAAGAGCATGCGCCTTCCACCATTTGCACGCCCCCTGCAAGTGCTGGAAGGAGCACCCGCAGTCCAGTTCCTGATAGTCAGATTGAAGATGTCAGTGTTGAAGTACACCAGGATGAGGAGGATATGGGTGTTGCTGGCGCTGGGGAGGAAATTGACCAGGAGGATTCTGATGGTGAGGTGGTTTGTTTAAGTCAGGCACCCGGGGAGACACCTGTTGTCCGTGGGAGGAATAGGGCCGTTGACATGCCTGGTGAAAATACCCAAAAAATCAGCTCTTCGGTGTGGAAGTATTTCACCAGAAATGCGGACAACAGGTGTCAAGCCGTGTGTTCCCTTTGTCAAGCTGTAATAAGTAGGGGTAAGGACGTTAACCACCTCGGAACATCCTCCCTTATACGTCACCTGCAGCGCATTCATAATAAGTCAGTGACAAGTTCAAAAACTTGGGCCGACAGCGGAAGCAGTCCACTGACCAGTAAATCCCTTCCTCTTGTAACCAAGCTCACGCAAACCACCCCACCAACTCCCTCAGTGTCAATTTCCTCCTTCCCCAGGAATGCCAATAGTCCTGCAGGCCATGTCACTGGCAATTCTGACGAGTCCTCTCCTGCCTGGGATTCCTCCGATGCATCCTTGCGTGTAACGCCTACTGCTGCTGGCGCTGCTGTTGTTGCTGCTGGGAGTCGATGGTCATCCCAGAGGGGAAGTCGTAAGCCCACTTGTACTACTTCCAGTAAGCAATTGACTGTCCAACAGTCCTTTGCGAGGAAGATGAAATATCACAGCAGTCATCCTGTTGCAAAGCGGATAACTGAGTCCTTGACAACTATGTTGGTGTTAGACGTGCGTCCGGTATCCGCCGTTAGTTCACAGGGAACTAGACAATTTATTGAGGCAGTGTGCCCCCGTTACCAAATACCATCTAGGTTCCACTTCTGTAGGCAGGCGATACCGAGAATGTACACGGACGTCAGAAAAAGACTCACCAGTGTCCTAAAAAATGCAGTTGTACCCAATGTCCACTTAACCACGGACATGTGGACAAGTGGAGCAGGGCAGGGTCAGGACTATATGACTGTGACAGCCCACTGGGTAGATGTATGGACTCCCGCCGCAAGAACAGCAGCGGCGGCACCAGTAGCAGCATCTCGCAAACGCCAACTCTTTCCTAGGCAGGCTACGCTTTGTATCACCGCTTTCCAGAATACGCACACAGCTAAAAACCTCTTACGGCAACTGAGGAAGATCATCGCAGAATGGCTTACCCCAATTGGACTCTCCTGTGGATTTGTGGCATCGGACAACGCCAGCAATATTGTGTGTGCATTAAATATGGGCAAATTCCAGCACGTCCCATGTTTTGCACATACCTTGAATTTGGTGGTGCAGAATTATTTAAAAAACGACAGGGGCGTGCAAGAGATGCTGTCGGTGGCCAGAAGAATTGCGGGACACTTTCGGCGTACAGGCACCACGTACAGAAGACTGGAGCACCACCAAAAACTACTGAACCTGCCCTGCCATCATCTGAAGCAAGAAGTGGTAACGAGGTGGAATTCAACCCTCTATATGCTTCAGAGGTTGGAGGAGCAGCAAAAGGCCATTCAAGCCTATACAATTGAGCACGATATAGGAGGTGGAATGCACCTGTCTCAAGTGCAGTGGAGAATGATTTCAACGTTGTGCAAGGTTCTGATGCCCTTTGAACTTGCCACACGTGAAGTCAGTTCAGACACTGCCAGCCTGAGTCAGGTCATTCCCCTCATCAGGCTTTTGCAGAAGAAGCTGGAGGCATTGAAGAAGGAGCTAAAAGGGAGCGATTCCGCTAGGCATGTGGGACTTGTGGATGCAGCCCTTAATTCGCTTAACAAGGATTCACGGGTGGTCAATCTGTTGAAATCAGAGCACTACATTTTGGCCACCGTGCTCGATCCTAGATTTAAAACCTACCTTGGATCTCTCTTTCCGGCAGACACAAGTCTGCTGGGGTGCAAAGACCTGCTGGTGACAAAATTGTCAAGTCAAGCGGAACGCGACCTGTCAACATCTCCTCCTTCACATTTTCCCGCAACTGGGGGTGCGAGGAAAAGGCTCAGAATTCCGAGCCCACCCGCTGGCGGTGATGCAGGGCAGTCTGGAGCGACTGCTGATGCTGACATCTGGTCCGGACTGAAGGACCTGACAACGATTACGGACATGTCGTCTACTGTCACTGCATATGATTCTCTCAACATTGAAAGAATGGTGGAGGATTATATGAGTGACCGCATCCAAGTAGGCACGTCAGACAGTCCGTACTTATACTGGCAGGAAAAAGAGGCAATTTGGAGGCCCTTGCACAAACTGGCTTTATTCTACCTAAGTTGCCCTCCCACAAGTGTGTACTCCGAAAGAGTGTTTAGTGCCGCCGCTCACCTTGTCAGCAATCGGCGTACGAGGTTACATCCAGAAAATGTGGAGAAGATGATGTTCATTAAAATTAATTATAATCAATTCCTCCGCGGAGACATTGAGCAGCAGCAATTGCCTCCACAAAGTACACAGGGAGCTGAGATGGTGGATTCCAGTGGGGACGAATTGATAATCTGTGAGGAGGGGGATGTACACGGTGATATATCGGAGGATGATGATGAGGTGGACATCTTGCCTCTGTAGAGCCAGTTTGTGCAAGGAGAGATTAATTGCTTCTTTTTTGGTGGGGGTCCAAACCAACCCGTCATATCAGTCACAGTCGTGTGGCAGACCCTGTCACTGAAATGATGGGTTGGTTAAAGTGTGCATGTCCTGTTTATACAACATAAGGGTGGGTGGGAGGGCCCAAGGACAATTCCATCTTGCACCTCTTTTTTCTTTTATTTTTCTTTGCGTCATGTGCTGTTTGGGGAGGGTTTTTTGGAAGGGACATCCTGCGTGACACTGCAGTGCCACTCCTAGATGGGCCCGGTGTTTGTGTCGGCCACTAGGGTCGCTAATCTTACTCACACAGCTACCTCATTGCGCCTCTTTTTTTCTTTGCGTCATGTGCTGTTTGGGGAGGGTTTTTTGGAAGGGACATCCTGCGTGACACTGCAGTGCCACTCCTAGATGGGCCAGGTGTTTGTGTCGGGCACTTGGGTCGCTGAGCTTAGTCACACAGCTACCTCATTGCACCTCTTTTTTTCTTTGCGTCATGTGCTGTTTGGGGAGTGTTTTTTGGAAGGGCCATCCTGCGTGACACTGCAGTGCCACTCCTAGATGGGCCAGGTGTTTGTGTCGGCCACTAGGGTCGCTTAGCTTAGTCATCCAGCGACCTCGGTGCAAATTTTAGGACTAAAAATAATATTGTGAGGTGTGAGGTATTCAGAATAGACTGAAAATGAGTGGAAATTATGGTTTTTGAGGTTAATAATAATATGGGATCAAAATGACCCCCAAATTCTATGATTTAAGCTGTTTTTTAGGGTTTTTTGAAAAAAACACCCGAATCCAAAACACACCCGAATCCGACAAAAAAAATTCGGTGAGGTTTTGCCAAAACGCGGTCGAACCCAAAACACGGCCGCGGAACCGAACCCAAAACCAAAACACAAAACCCGAAAAATTTCAGGCGCTCATCTCTAATGCTGTATAATACGATTGGCAAAGCTTCAGGCCATAACAGTCCTGTTTCAGTCATTACCTTGCTCAATTTATTTTTAATAGTGCTGTTTACTCTTTCCACCTTCGCATTCGCCTGGGGGCAGTACGGAGTGTGCTGCTTACTATTAATTCCCATCAACTTCCACATTGTTTGAAAGACTTCACCTGTAAAATGGGTACCCCTATCACTCTCAATGATTCTGGGGATACCATACCTGCACACAAATTCCTGCACAATTTTCTTTGCAGTAAACACAGCAGTATTTGTGGCCGCGGGAAATGCTTCAACCCAATTTGAGAACACATCAATACAGACCAATACATACTTTAAATTTCTACAAGGTGGCAATTGTATGAAATCAATTTGTATTACCTGAAAAGGGCCATCTGTCGGAGGGATATGGGATGGCTCTGTTGGTATTGCCTTTCCGATATTCTTCCTCAAGCAGGTGAGACATGTCATCGCTCTTTTACCCGCATGGGAAGAAAATCCTGGGGCGCACCAATAAGCTCTTACCAACTTACACATTCCTTCTTTGCCTAGATGAGTCAGCCCATGTGCCGCTTCCGCTAGACTTGGAAGGTATGCTCTGGGTGCCACTGGCTTACCCTGTCCATCTGTCCAGAGTCCTGAGGACCCCTGGCCATATGCTTTTGACCTCCAAATTGCCTTTTCCTGTGGGGAACACAAGTTTTGCATTTCACACAATTTCTGTGTGTTTACAGTATTAAATACCATCAGTTGTGTGGTGTCTGTCTGTATGGGGGTACTTGCTATATACTAGTTCCTGTATCGCTGTTAGAAGTCTTTTGATGTGGGCTGCATGCGCTACGGGTGTGCCAGCTGCCGTCATGAAATTTCTGAGGCGCCATAGGGCCCCGAAATCATGGACTACTCCGAAGGCGTACCTAGAATCTGTGTAAATATTGGCTGACTTGCCCTTAGCCAATTCGCATGCTCTGGTTAGGGCAACCAGTTCAGCAACTTGTGCTGAGTGTGGTGGGCCTAGCGGTTCCGCTTCTATGGTACCTTGGTCATCTACGACTGCGTATCCAGTACACAAGTCTCCCGAGTCCGTCTGTCTGTGACAACTACCGTCAGTGTAGAAAGTAAAATCTACATCTTCCAGTGGGTTGTCACTGATGTCAGGCCTTGCCGTGAAATTTTGGGTCAAATATTCCATACACTCATGCGTGTCATCCCCTGTATTAAATCCTCCTTCACCATCACTCTCATCCTCCACCCTTTGTGCCTGTCCAGGCACACCTGGGAGATACGTTGCAGGATTTAATGCGCTGCATCTCCTTATGGTGATGTTTACGGGGGCCATCAATGCCAATTCCCATCTTGTAAACCGCGCTGATGAGATGTGTCTGGTTTGGGCCGAATTCAGTAAGGCTGACACTGCATGTGGTGTATGAATTGTGAGGTTGTGTCCTAGCACTACATCTTCGCTCTTACTTACTAGCAATGCTATCGCTGCAACACTTCGCAAGCATGTGGGGAGGGATCGCGCTACCGTATCTAGCTGAGCGCTATAGTAGGCTACCGGCCTGCTGGCATCACCATGCTTCTGGGTTAAGACACCTGCTGCGCACCCAGCACTCTCTGTTCCGTACAGTTCAAAGGGTTTTCCATAGTCTGGCATACCTAATGCCGGTGCCTGCGTTAGGCACTGTTTAAGTCTCTCAAATGCCATCTCAGATTCGTCTGTGTGCGAAATCCGATCAGGTTTGTTTGATGAGACCATCTCCTGCAAAGGTAGGGCCAGTATGGAAAAATCTGGGATCCAGTTACGGCAATACCCACACATTCCTAAAAACGTTCTAATTTGTTGCTGAGTTTGTGGCAGGGTCATGTCACGAATTGCTTGAATTCTATCAGCGTTGAGGTGTCTCAGTCCTTGTGTTAGACAGTGTCCCAAATACTTCACACGGGTCTGGCATAATTGTAACTTGTCCTTGGAAACCTTGTGTCCTGTGTCTGAAAGATAAAACAGGAGTTGTTTCGTATCTCTCAGGGACGCTTCCAGTGAATCTGAACACAGCAGTAAATCATCTACATACTGTATCAATATTGATCCACTCTCTGGTTGAAAAGACTGTAAACAATCATGCAGGGCCTGTGAGAAAATACTTGGACTATCTATGAAACCTTATGGTAAGCGAGTCCAAGTGTACTGAACTCCTCTGTATGTGAATGCGAATAAGTATTGACTGTCAGGGTGCAGAGGTACCGAGAAGAAAGCGGAGCAGAGGTCAATCACAGTGAAAAATTTGGCAGTGGGAGGGATTTGCATAAGGATAACAGCTGGATTTGGCACTACAGGGAATTGACTCTCAACTATTTTGTTGATCCCCCTTAGATCCTGCACTAATCTGTAACCCCTCCCCCCACTCTTTTTTTAACAGGGAAGATGGGACGTCCTTACCAGAATGCCCTGTTGTAGCAAGCGCTCTATTACAGGGTAAACTCCTAACTCCACCTCTGGCTTCAGAGGGTATTGTGGGATTTTTGGAGCTATCCTACCATCTTTTACTTGCACAACTACTGGGGCTAGGTTTGCCATCAATCCAGTGTCTTGTCCGTCCTTGGTCCAAAGTGACTCCGGTATCTGGGAAGTCATTTCTTCTACCTTGGACGGACACCTATTTACAACAACAGTGTGTGACATTAATCTTGTTGGGGAGTCTAGCATATCCTGCGCTTCCTGAGCGTGGTTTTCGGGTTTGTCCAAGAACACACCTTCAGGAGTACAGTATATGACGCATCCCATTTTGCACAGTAAATATCTCCCTAGGAGATTAGTCGGAGCCGATGCAGCCAGCAGAAAAGAATGCTTGGTATGCAAAGGCCCTATCGTAATCTCTGCAGGTTTGTTCAAAGGATATTGTCGCACTACTCCTGTTACTCCCATGGCTGGAATTGTTTTACCAGTGGTTCTCATGCCCAAGGTCGAATTTATCACTGACTTGGCCGCCCCCGTATCTACAAGGAAATTTAGAGATTTACCAGCTACATCAATTGTGACCTCGGGTTCACTTCCAAGGCTCGCAATTAATTTTACTGGCTGCAGATTACAGGTGTGGCCCCACCCATATGGTGCGTGGTGACCTCCCTGCATTGCGCTGGCAGCTATTACCTGTGAAGGGGGTAAATGGGAACTATCAGAGACTTGCCAGTCTCTTCTTGGGGGATACCTTCTTGTTTCCCCTGCGTGTGGCTCATAACTCCGTCTCTGCGGTCCTTGATCCCAATCTCGTATGTCATGTCGTTGTCTAGGGTTTTTATATGTATTGTGTGGGTTACTGGTGCAGTTACGTGCAAAATGACCTTCCCTGTTACAATTGTAACATTTTACCATATACGGCTTACCACCAGGGGTCTGAGATTTAGACTGAGGCGGCCTTGTTGTAAGGGCTTGGATACTTATCGCCATCAGTTTATCACCCTGTGACTCCCTGCGTCTTGTGATGTTCCTGTCGTGCCCAAAAGCAGTCTCTCTTAAGGCAGCCACCGACATACCTCTCCAGTTAGAGTGAGTGGTTTGTACCCTATTCCTTAATACCTCCTTTAAACCGTCCATCAAGACGGACACCGCTACCTCTCTATGGTGTATATTTGCCTCAATGTCCCTGATCCCAGTATATTTAGCCATTTCCTCCAGTGCCCGGTGGAAATAGTCAGAGGCTGTTTCTCCTTCCGTTTGTTTGATGGAGAAAATTTTGTTCCATTTTACCACAGCTGGGAAGTATACTCCCAGCTGCAGATTGATCCTGGTTACATTATCTTGATTATACTCATCCGTAAGGGGTATCTTTTCATCTAATTTACAGTCAGCTATAAATTTCACAGGGTCAATACTAGAGGGCAGGCATGCCCTCAGTAGTGTCCGCCAATCTTTGTTGTTAGGTTCAGTGGAGTTTCCCAGGTCCTTAATGAACCTCTGACATGCGGCTAAATCTTTTCTGGGATCAGGAAATTCAGACAAAATTGTTCTTAATTCTGCTCGGGACCAGGGACAGTGCATTGCAATATTCCTGATGGGTGTGACCCCATTTGTGTCGGTCTTCCCATTGGGGACCGCTATCACTCTAACAGGATTAAGATTAATTACTTCACTCTGGGTTGATTCTACAGCGTGTGGTGCAACAGTTTCATCATATTGTACAGTGCCGTACTTACCTCTAGATACAACCTCACCTGTCCCTGGACTATGGGCCTTTGATACCACTCTTACTGGTTGGGCGGTGCCCACTAGAGTATCGTTTATGGTGGCCGCTAGAGAGAGAGCTGAAATCGTAGTGGGCTCATCTTCCTGGTCGTATTCCTGGGGGAAGTTTAAAATGGGATACAACTTGCATGGGTTAGCGTTAGTATCAACATTTGCATTAACTTTCATTTTATTCTTATCACTACTACATTGGTTAAGTGCACCCTTATCGTACACCCGCATGTCATTCTCTGCAGCCACTTTTTCCCCTACTATATACGGTGGTGGTGCAGTTGCTATCAGACTCCTACCAGGATTTGAATTTGCTTTCTGAGCTAATTCCTGTTGTATTTCACTTTCCTGTTGCCATACCTGTAAACAATCATAATGTCTAATCCTCTGCTTTGCAGATTTTATTAGACCTATCCTTTTTCTTAGATTCTGCAATACCTCAGGGTTCAAACTGCCTACCCGGGGAAACTGCTCCCCATCATCCTCTGTCATTCGTTCCCATTCTTTGCAAAATACCTGTGTGTGTGATCCGTATTTTTCACACATTATATACCGTGCTGACCCTTTGGGCCAACAAATACCAACGTGAACCCTTGTTGGACGTCCCTTCTTTGAGCAATTGGCCCCCATTGTTTGCAGATATTGCTGTCTCAGCGAATTCTTACAAAACAAACCAAGGTTGCCCGTGGTAAGGCGACGGTGAAAGTTCAACTAGTGCCTTCACTCACTTTACGCCGCAATTGGCCAATACGAGTTCCAGCAATGTGCCCACCACTGGACGTACCCAATTCGCGGGATCTTTTTGTAACCTCTATTTACTGGGGCATGTGGGAGTATGCTACCCTCCCCAGTAAGTATTGGTTGTTGGAGATTTCCTGAGTGAACAGCGAAACTCCCTTAAAATAACAAAAACCTACACAAATCACGTTAGAATGTACAAATAGCGTTTATGATCCCACAGTAAATTTTAATGGGTATCAAGGTAACAAACTAATGCACACAATTACGTGCGGTCCAGTCGCACTGCGCATAAGTAACTTAATATTTATACGCTGTACGACCAACGGAATCGGTTGTTTAGGCTGCGAAACCTTCAGCCGGAGCTCAACTTGTCTATATGGGTACTACGCAAACCCCCCCGGGCTGCGCTTAAACCTTCGCAGTCCTTTTGTCTGCGGATACTACTTGCTCCTTTTACCTTGTATAATGTTAACGCAGGCAAGCCAGTCCCACGCCACCAAGTGTCCACTCATCTGATGTGGTCTCCGACGGGATCCCGATTTCTGGGTTCACAAAATAATACCTTTATTTCCACACTCACTCCTACTCACTCATATGCACACTGATCTTTCTGTACAGAAATTCCTTTCATACAGGCAGTAGTCCAATCCCTGGGTTTTGCAATAGAAAAAGGTTCTCTTTTAACTAAGCTTTTTGGAAACTGAACAAACCTGTGCTATTATCAGGTGGCTATACTATACCGCCCCCACTAAAACAATGTTATCGTGTGATTTGAGTCTCGGTGGGCGTATCCGTACGCTCCGTTGCGTAAACACGCCACGTGCGTATGCCTTTGTGTTGCGTACGTAATCTCGCACTTTGCCCGAGACACGTATGCACAAGGTCCAGATATGCCCACAGCAACGCAACTAACACGCTTCTATAAATGTAAACGATGTTCAACTGTAATCGCTTACCGTACACCACACAGTATTTGCTATGCTGTGTGCGTGTCCTTTACAATTATTCCCTTAAAAATTATCCTTTTTAATCTCAACTAAATAGCACCAGATTTCCTCAGCATGTCTCTAATAATCGATTCTAATGGCAACAAGAGAGTGAGATGCAACAATAAGAAAACCAATAATAGCAGCGCTGAATTCAATTAATACTAAAAATTAAAAAATGAGATGGATTGAATGAAAACAGATTAAAAAATTTATTAATAACTCTGATTAATAACCAATTAAAAGTCAATGTGACCACCGGCAGAATAAGTGAACCAGAAATGTCCGTTCCTTTTAAATAACTGGACACCAGTTTAGGCAGAATATACAGGCTTAGGAGCTGATTGCACAGTCCCGAAAAGGGTTATTACCGCTTCTTAGGCCGCTGGAGGGAGAAATATCCCATGGATGATCCTTCAATTGGGAGTTGATAGCATATTCTCAATCCTCACCAGTATGCGGAGCTTGACTTGCGGGATGGTCCTAAGTACGCCTGTTAAAATCCACCAAATAGCAAACTCTGGGCATCCAGTATGGTCCGGGCACTGGTTCAGCAACAAAGCAATGGTGATCAGGGTGGCACCTGACGCGTTTCGCTGCAGGACCTGCAGCGAAACGCGTCAGGTGCCACCCTGATCACCATTGCTTTGTTGCTGAACCAGTGCCCGGACCATACTGGATGCCCAGAGTTTGCTATTTGGTGGATTTTAACAGGCGTACTTAGGACCATCCCGCAAGTCAAGCTCCGCATACTGGTGAGGATTGAGAATATGCTATCAACTTTCAATTGAAGGATCATCCATGGGATATTTCTCCCTCCAGCGGCCTAAGAAGCGGTAATAACCCTTTTCGGGACTGTGCAATCAGCTCCTAAGCCTGTATATTCTGCCTAAACTGGTGTCCTGTTATTTAAAAGGAACGGACATTTCTGGTTCACTTATTCTGCCGGTGGTCACATTGACTTTTAATTGGTTATTAATCAGAGTTATTAATACATTTTTTAATCTGTTTTCATTCAATCCATCTCATTTTTTAATTTTTAGTATTAATTGAATTCAGCGCTGCTATTATTGGTTTTCTTTTTGTGTATGCTTAGGTATCAGGATTGACTAATCCTGTTATATAGCAGCAGCATTAGAACAACAGCCAATATTGCGCCCGAGCACCGTTCTTGGTATTTTCCATGAGATGCAACAATGTAGGTGTGTGCGTGCGTACGCAAAACAGAAATAAACAGTTATAAAAGATAATAGCGTATTGTTCTTACCTTCCGGTTCCGGATTCCACCAGCACTCCTACAGCGTAGCGAAACAGACGCTTATCTAGTCAGCACTACTGTATCCCTCACCACCAATACGGATACGAAGGGATACTGCCTTCCCGCCCTTGCTGACAGATAAAGTCTGTATTCGCTAGTGCGGATATGTGGAGGACGGACGAGGCCCCAATTGATAGAGCTGATTATTTACCTTAGAACACAAGCTATTTACTAATATCGTGAAGCCGTAGTGGCCGCTGTCCCTCGTGCACGTGCTACGCACTTCGTACGCTATTTGCGTACAAAGACCTCGCACGTGGTACGCAAGTTACGTACACACGCTGCGCTGTGAGTACGGGATACACACAGCGAGCGTACACACAGATAATAACCTTTTAAACCTTACACAGAGTATGCTTATACTGTAATTCTTAGTGTTGAGATACTACAATGATATAACTGTTTAACCTTGGTCTGTAAGCTAGCTGTTTGAGCGATTGAGATGCTCAGCAACCCTTAATAACAAATGGTGAAACACACTCCTTGCTAAGGTTCCAACACCTTTACTAAACGGTGTATGTAAGTAAAAGGAAAAAAGATACAGTAACAGCTTATACACTACAGGCTAACATTAATGACTAACAGAATAACTAAACAGAAATATACACAACAGCGAACGATCGCAAACACAAATACATAGACTAAGAATGAATGGCTTACATTAAACGGGTAACAAAGTGGCCACAGAGAAACATACCATACGGGGAACACTCGCTAGCGCAACCGGATCCAGTCCTCCAATTATCAGAGATAAATGTTGATGAGAGAGAGTACTGGCCGGTCTGGGGACAGTGACCCTTATATACACAACATACAGTGTACTACAAAAGGCCCTACAATCTTATTGTTCATTGGACACAGGAATGTCTCCTCGCATCATAACAAAAGGTCATAGGTTAGTTTGAACAGGTGGGCTGTGACTATATCAAACTGCTCAGGTGGGAGGGAATCTCAGAATTCCCGCCGCATGGATAATGAACCGCAAATATAATAAATGTCCAGAAACTACTAATAGACATAACTATACGCAGGAGCGATTAATCTTTACCTAACCAGCACCGGATTGTTTCTAATAAAATGTTCTTTAGTTAGGTACCAAACACCACTGCTCAAACCCTGTCTGACCCTTCGTATCATGCAAAGAGGAATTCCTCTGTCCAGCGACCAGTCACATTAAACAAACTTACAGTTATTATTAAGGGGAACATTACCTATAAAACATACTATTTGGATTTACTATGTAACATTTCAGTCGCCCGCTAGACGCACACAAACTCTACTGTAAATGCACATACCATGCGCTCGAGCGCACGGCCAAGGAAGTGCCATCACGCAGCTGCGAGTATCCGCACGCACGGGAGAGAATGTGCACGTGCAGCGGGCAAGCGCATGGGGTGAATATATGGCAACGTGTAGCGTGATATTTTTCGACTTTGACACTCTTAAAACTGAAAGTTTAGCTGCTGTGCGTATATGTGATCTGGCCCCCGATGATGACTAGGTCCCTGTATATCTTAAAAAGAGTTTGAAAGTCATAACTAATAATTTAATATATCACAGAACAGGATTCACATCTGACAAAAATCTTTTCAGTGCCATAGCACAGGTGCCCTGGTCCAGCACGCTCTGTGTTAATGACCTCACACAGCAAATGCCACGAGAACTCTAGAGGAGCTGGGAGATGACTGCCAGATGCATCCTTACTAGGGATGCAAACGTGTCAGTATACTGAATGCAGTGGGGTGTCATGCACCCTGCAAGGTTGCAAGTGGTGGCAAACTGCCTTTCCAGGGTGCTGTTATGTTGGCAACCATGCCTCGCCCTTGTGCCCGAGTAGTAGCACTTACAGTTTCTATTAAATATTTAGCAGTCTGCAGAAGGGCAGAAGGGGTATCATTTAATGACATATTATGCATGGAGATTTTTGGATTACAGTAGGAATGGCCAATGTCATAAAGACAAATAGTATCCTGCTATGTACAACAATAGATATATCTATATATAACGATAGATATATTTTATAGATCCATAGATAGATTTTTCTTTGGTACATGTCACTATAATATGAAAACAGAAGCACTGAATGTGTTAATAATGGAAACTAAGTAGGTCTTACTGTAAGTCCCCTATCACTTTTCATACATGATACAGGATAAAGAATTAGTGATTGCCTCATATTATCTACTATTTTTTCTCACAAGAAGAGTATATTTTTCATCATCATTTGCTGTTTTGATTGTATGGATTGGAGTCAAGTTGTATTTAAAATTCAATATGCTAAATAAGTTGCACCTTCTTAGCAATGTACCTCATTGCACAGGTGTTTCTCATTCCCATTTAGAAATTATTTGAAAATAAATGATGTCTATATAAGCCTCCTGTATCGTTTACAGACTTATTTATACTGCTCAAAAAAATAAAGGGAACACTTAAACAACACAATGTAACTCCAAGTCAATCACACTTCTGTGAAATCAAACTGTCCACTTAGGAAGCAACACTGATTGACAATCAATTTCACATGCTGTTGTGCAAATGGAATAGACAACAGGTGGGAATTATAGGCAATTAGCAAGACACCCCCAATAAAGGAGTTGTTCTGCAGGTGGTGACCACAGACCACTTCTCAGCTCCTATGCTTTCTGGCTGATGTTTTGGTCACTTTTGAAAGCTGGCGGTGCTTTCACTCTATGTCATTTTTGGTGGCCCAGAGATGCTGCTGCACAGAGGTCTTGCTGAGTGCAGAGACAGTGACCAAGCACACCCTCAGAGGTAGTCTCACATTGGGAATAGAGTAGACAGGTGGGAGGTGGAGCACATAGTACCTTCACTGCTCACTTCAGGCATTTTATACCCAGCACAGTTGTGCAGATGCCAGAAAGATGCAGCTTATATTGAATAAAATAAAATTGTAAAAATGCCAAAATAATATTTTTTATTTTTAAATGTATAATAATTCTTATTTGTTCACGTAAAAAAAGAAAAACACATTTTAATGTCTTGGTGGTGTTTACCTTGCTACTCTCCTTGTGGTCAAGCTTACACTTCCCTTGACATTATACAAAATGATCTAACGAAACTTAACAACATTATTGAACCATTCCATTTGTGCACAACTGAAATCACTGCACGTTGGTGATTCTATTGAACGTTGCAAATTTCTAATAAGTACAGATGGAGCAGAGTTTATTGTTCTCTGCATTTTCTACCTTGTGGCTGAAGAGTAGGTGGAGAATATGTGCTATCTTATGACAGATCTCTCTTCAGTTTAGCTGCGAACAGCTTTGAATTAGAACATTTGCTTGTCATCGTGATGTCTTTTGGCTATTCCCTACCACAGTTATATTTTTAAATAAACGGTGACTAAAGGAGTGCAGAGTGTAAAGTCTATAATCATGGATGTGTCAGTAATGAGGCAAAGTGAATAGCAATCCCAGGTATACATCCCAGGTAGCTATTGCAGGTAACAGGCTTGAGGACACTAATGCTGCATTCAGACTGCAAATGCCGGATCCTACCCGGTAAGACAAACGTGTACTTACCGGGTGGGATCCGGCATTTGCACTCCGCTGCTGGCTTTCCGACCCGGCAATATACCGGGTCGGTTGCCATAACAACGGAGCGCGCAGCAGCAGCAGGGGCGGGGGTGGAGGCGGCGTCGGGAGATGAGCTCATCTCCAGCGCCGCCTCTCCCTATCTTGTGAATGGGAACCGTGTCGCATCGACACGGCTCCCATTCACACCGCACCTGACCCGGTAATCAACCCGGGTAAAACCCTTCTTTTTTACCGGGTTGATTTACCGGGTCAGGCGACCCGCTAAATCGGCCAGTGTGCTTTCACATCGCACACTGACCCGGTTCGACACGGCAATATGCCGTGTCGGTACCGGGTTATTTGTGCGATGTGAAAGGGGTATAAATGTGGCTGTTACAGAAAATGTAAAGTTATTTGTTTATTTTTGCTTCATAATATAACTGTTTCACTTGATTTGTCAATGAAATTAGAGAACATTATTTGAATTGCTACAGATGGCAGATGGATACTTAAGCTGGGTCCAAACTGAGCAATATACTGGCCATTCAATCGAACAGCCGACATAGTGCGAGCCCGTTGGCTGGTGTTTACCCCGATATGTCTTCACAAACATTGCGTTGGCCCTGGAATACAGCCGATAGACAATATACTGTATGTACAGATTTATTGGCACATCTGGCTGCGTGTATGGGTAGTCTGCCAACACCCAGTACGCTAATGCACAGGTCCCATCCTGCGTGTGCACGGCCCAGCCAATGCAATCCCATTGCATCGGCTGCAAACGCCTCTACCTGATTGACAGGTTGAGGCGGTCGCAGGGAATATGGGGGCAGCGATGGACCATTGCAGGGGCAGTGCAGGGAAAATGGGGGGCTGGTCAGTGGCGTTATCAGGGTGGCTGCATGACGTCACACGCAGCTGTATGACGTCCACAGTTGCTGTGACCACAATTAAATTGTGGTCACAGCCACTGGGTGGCACAGTCAGCATGCTGAGCGGCATTGCCCTGCGATGGCCAGCCCCCAGCATGTAAAAAAAGATTGCAGATTCTGCTTCTTAATCTGAATAAATCCAATAGGCCACTAGACTGTTATCTGTATTATCAGTCAATAGAATTATTTCTGTGTTGTACAGGGGGGTTGGGTACGAAATGCCGTCAGCCAGAATTCAGACAGCGGGATCCCAACGGTCACAATGCCGACAGATCCCGTGGGGGGTATTCTAACCCAGAGACGTCACTCACCTCTTATGTACCCAGAGCGGCCACATTTGTAAAGGGGGCGTGGCTTCATGGGTGGGGTTGTGGCTTCACAGGAGGGTGCTTGGCTAAGCATCCTGATCCGCATTTTTGTCACTTCGGGGGTCCGGGAGTTGCGGGCTTCCCCCAGGGACTAGCGTGTCTGCAGTGCCGGCTCCTACACAGTGACAGGAGTCAGGTTGCTGCACGTAATGTTACAGTACAGAACACGTCTCCTGCCACCCCCCCTTGTGACATCACTGTTCTAACCCTAACCCACCCATCCCGTAGCCTTTATCTAACCATTCCCTCCTGCAGCCTAACCCTAACTCTAAATTTAACCTTAATACTCACTGTCTGGATCTGTCGCCATTGTGACCATTGGTATTCTGACCAACAGGATCACAACCGCAATAACCTGACTACATCCCGTACAGGTGGGACTAGAATGTTTTCTTTAATGCTTTGTACGTTGTATATATTGAAGGTTTTTGCATAGCAGATAAGTCACTAAAAAGCTCTCTGTATTGTGTAAAGGTTACAGTAGTCACTATTAAATATCAATGAGCTGGAGCAATAGAGGTTGTGCATACAGTAATAAAACATTTTTTGTCTAGCAAATTTCAGATTTTTCATTTGTTACCAAAACCCTTGGCATGATTTTTTTGCCTCACACATTTTTCACTGTGGCCTGCTGGTAGGAGGGTATGAGCAACTTCATTGCACTGTATTTGACCTCTTGGCCAAAGTTACCTACAGGAATCCTGGTATGACCCTTACTAAAACTCTAGTGCTTGTGACTTTGTTTTAAAAAACATATTTCTCTTTAAATATTCTTCTTCTGAGATCATGGCATCTGTCTCCTCAGCATGCTTGGCTGTAAGAGCTGACCCTAGGTGTCTCCACTAAACATAAATAGTATAATAAAATAACAAATTACACTTATTGAAGGATGTTACTGTCTCTTCAATATAGGATGATTATAAAAAAAATGGTGTTCTACTAGACTAGTTACCAAGGAAACTAGCAGAATACATTTTTTATAGGCATTTTACAGTATATTAAGGGATCTGTCTGAGCATCCAACCTTTTTATTTTGCTTTCACAATGTTATATAATGTCATTGTCCGTAGGTGAACTTGCTATTGCATTCAGATAATCAAGCCTATATTAATGTCTGTATCTGTCCTTCAATAACAGTCAGGTACCTATGGCAAGTGTAATTTGTCTATCATGAATAACAGGCAGCATATTTCCAAAGAGTGCAGTCTGCACTATAAGAAATGGTAGTCTATGTAGTTTACATTGTAATCGATAGTTCATCAAAACAGCTCAAATCCAAATGTGAATGAGCCTGAATTATAGAGCAATTAACTTTCTCATAGACTTTGCCTCCCCGTGCTTAACTCACTCATATACTCAATTACAGAGCATGACCTTTCACAGATATAATTGTACTCATGACAACCAGAGAATCTACAGTGGCTGCTGTAATCCTCCAGAGGACTGTAAAAGTTGTGCAGGCTTGTGTTTAAACCATGTCTGCAACATTAACCATTCCAGAACTATTGATGTGCGGCAATGGACATTCATGATGCTGATGCTACCATGGTGGAGTCATTGTTGCTAGTTCCTACAGTATATAATACCCCTTTTCCACTAGCTAAATTTACCCGTGTTTTTGCACGGGGCATGCATCAACACGGGTTTTTATAAGTGGAAATGGCTCAACACGGGTTGAGTGACCCTGGAATCCTACCCGGGTAGCTACCTGGGTTGAACATGGTAACACGGTAATGACCCGGGTAATTGTGCAGTGGAAACGGTCATTACCCGTGTTTCAGAACAGAGTAATGAGTGACATCAATAGGCTTTTACAGAGCTTACCCGGGTTAAGTGGAACAGATCCGACCTGGGAATAACCCGTGTCGAAGTGCAGTGGAAACCGCAGGACTGACACTAGTTGTAGCCGGGTTAAACATCCCGGATCGGACCCGGTACTCAGGTGGAAAAGGGGTATTGTTAATGTGCTTGTCACCTTGATAAATTTGTTTTACCGTAAATACTCAACTCAAATAATCTGCATTACTTTGAGGGAGATGCGTGGTAAGTTTTGTAGTAAATGATTAGTGGTGCTATATCATGGAAGGGCCACTAAAGCTGGCCATACACTAGACCAGGGGTGGCCAACCAGTCAGAAGCAAAGAGCCAGAAAAGATCTGTAGTCAGGGGCAAGAGCCACTATCATGCACAAAAATTGGGTCGTGGCATAGTTGTCACAAAGCCACACCCCATTTTTATGCACACACCTTTCGGTATGACGTTTGTAGGAGTATGACCTTGTGTCATAACCCCATTTTTAGTCATGTTGTACAGTGCCACATACAAATAAAAACACCAAAAAATGGGTGCCTCCACAGTGTCAGAAACATGTATGTCCCCACAGTGCCAAATACATGTATGTCCCCACAGTGCCAGATACATATATGTCCCCACAGTGCCAGATATATATATGTCCCCACAGTGGCAGATACATATATGTTCCCACAGTGGCAGATACATATATGTCCCCACAGTGGCAGATACATATATCTCCCCACAGTGGCAGATACATATATGTCCCCACAGTGGCAGATACATATATCTCCCCACAGTGGCAGATACATATATGTCCCCACAGTGGCAGATACATATATGACCCCAGTGCCAGATACATATATGCCCCCATTGCCAGATACACATATGCCCCTAGTGCCAGATACACATATGTCCCCACAGTGCCAGGTACACACACATGCCCACAGTGCCAGATACACATGTCCCCACAGTGCCAGATGCATATATGCCCCCAGTGCTAGATACACATGTCCCCACAGTGCCATATATGCCCCCAGTGCTAGATAAACATGTCCCCACAGTGCCAGATACATATATGCTGCCAGTGCCAGAAATGCCCCCAGTGCCAGATACAAATGTCTCCCCAGTACCAAATATGCCCCCAGTGCCAGATACACGTCTCCTCAGTGCCAGATATGCCCACAGTGCCAGATACACATGTCCCCACAGTGCCAGATGCATATATGCCCACAGTGCTAGATACACATGTCCCCACAGTGCCAAATATGCCCCCAGTGCCAGATAAACATGTCCCGACAGTGCCAGATACATATATGCCCCCAGTGCCAGAAATGCCCGCAGTGCCAGATACAAATGTCTCCCCAGTACCAAATATGCCCCCAGTGCCAGATACACATGTCTCCTCAGTGCCAGATATGCCCACAGTGCCAGATACACATGTCCCGCCGGTGCCAGATATGCCCTCAGTGTAAGATACACATGTCCCCCATGCAATATATGCCTCCAGTGCCAGATATGTACCCAGTGCCAGATACACATGTCTCCCCAGTGCCAGATATGCCCCCCAGTGCCAGATATGCCCCCAGTGCCAAATACACATGTCTCCCCAGTGCCAGATATATATGTCCCCACAGTGCCAGATATGCCCCCAGTGCCAGATACATACAGTATGTCTCCCCAGTGCCAGATATGCCCACAGTGCCAAATACACATGTCCCCCCAGTGCCAGATATGCCCCCAGTGCCAGATATACATGTCCTTACAGTGCAAGATATGCCCCCAGTGTAAGATACACATGTCCCCCCAGTGCCAGATATGCCCCCAGTGTTAGATACATATGTCCACCCCAGTGCCAGATACACGTCTCCCCAGTGCCAGATATGCCCACAGTGCCAGATACACATGTCTCCCCAGTGCCAGATATGCCCCCAGTGCCACATATACATGTCCGCACAGTGACAGATATGCCCCCCGTGACAGAAACACATGTCTCCCCCAATGGCAGATATGTCCCCAGTGCCAGATATGCCCACAGTGCCAGGTACACATGTCCCCCCAGTGCCAGATATGCCCTCAGTGTAAGATACACATGTCCCCCATGCCAGATATGCCTCCATTGCCAGATATGTCCCCAGTGCCAGATATGTCCACAGTGCCAGATACACATGTCTCCCCAGTGCCAGATATGCCCCCCAGTGCCAGATATGCCCCCAGTGCCAAATACACATGTCTCCCCAGTGCCAGATATATATGTCCCCACAGTGCCAGATATGCCCCCAGTGCCAGATACATATAGTATGTCTCCACAGTGCCAGATATGCCCACAGTGTCAAATACACATGTCCCCCCAGTGCCAGATACACATGTCCCCACAGTGCCAGATGCATATATGCCCACAGTGCTAGATACACATGTCCCCACAGTGCCAAATATGCCCCCAGTGCCAGATAAACATGTCCCGACAGTGCCAGATACATATATGCCCCCAGTGCCAGAAATGCCCGCAGTGCCAGATACAAATGTCTCCCCAGTACCAAATATGCCCCCAGTGCCAGATACACATGTCTCCTCAGTGCCAGATATGCCCACAGTGCCAGATACACATGTCCCGCCGGTGCCAGATATGCCCTCAGTGTAAGATACACATGTCCCCCATGCAATATATGCCTCCAGTGCCAGATATGTACCCAGTGCCAGATACACATGTCTCCCCAGTGCCAGATATGCCCCCCAGTGCCAGATATGCCCCCAGTGCCAAATACACATGTCTCCCCAGTGCCAGATATATATGTCCCCACAGTGCCAGATATGCCCCCAGTGCCAGATACATACAGTATGTCTCCCCAGTGCCAGATATGCCCACAGTGCCAAATACACATGTCCCCCCAGTGCCAGATATGCCCCCAGTGCCAGATATACATGTCCTTACAGTGCAAGATATGCCCCCAGTGTAAGATACACATGTCCCCCCAGTGCCAGATATGCCCCCAGTGTTAGATACATATGTCCACCCCAGTGCCAGATATGCCCCCAGTGCCAGATACACGTCTCCCCAGTGCCAGATATGCCCACAGTGCCAGATACACATGTCTCCCCAGTGCCAGATATGCCCCCAGTGCCACATATACATGTCCGCACAGTGACAGATATGCCCCCGTGACAGAAACACATGTCTCCCCCAATGGCAGATATGTCCCCAGTGCCAGATATGCCCACAGTGCCAGGTACACATGTCCCCCCAGTGCCAGATATGCCCTCAGTGTAAGATACACATGTCCCCCATGCCAGATATGCCTCCATTGCCAGATATGTCCCCAGTGCCAGATATGTCCACAGTGCCAGATACACATGTCTCCCCAGTGCCAGATATGCCCCCCAGTGCCAGATATGCCCCCAGTGCCAAATACACATGTCTCCCCAGTGCCAGATATATATGTCCCCACAGTGCCAGATATGCCCCCAGTGCCAGATACATATAGTATGTCTCCACAGTGCCAGATATGCCCACAGTGTCAAATACACATGTCCCCCCAGTGCCAGATACACATGTCCCCACAGTGCCAGATGCATATATGCCCACAGTGCTAGATACACATGTCCCCACAGTGCCAAATATGCCCCCAGTGCCAGATAAACATGTCCCGACAGTGCCAGATACATATATGCCCCCAGTGCCAGAAATGCCCGCAGTGCCAGATACAAATGTCTCCCCAGTACCAAATATGCCCCCAGTGCCAGATACACATGTCTCCTCAGTGCCAGATATGCCCACAGTGCCAGATACACATGTCCCGCCGGTGCCAGATATGCCCTCAGTGTAAGATACACATGTCCCCCATGCAATATATGCCTCCAGTGCCAGATATGTACCCAGTGCCAGATACACATGTCTCCCCAGTGCCAGATATGCCCCCCAGTGCCAGATATGCCCCCAGTGCCAAATACACATGTCTCCCCAGTGCCAGATATATATGTCCCCACAGTGCCAGATATGCCCCCAGTGCCAGATACATACAGTATGTCTCCCCAGTGCCAGATATGCCCACAGTGCCAAATACACATGTCCCCCCAGTGCCAGATATGCCCCCAGTGCCAGATATACATGTCCTTACAGTGCAAGATATGCCCCCAGTGTAAGATACACATGTCCCCCCAGTGCCAGATATGCCCCCAGTGTTAGATACATATGTCCACCCCAGTGCCAGATATGCCCCCAGTGCCAGATACACGTCTCCCCAGTGCCAGATATGTCCACAGTGCCAGATACACGTCTCCCCAGTGCCAGATATGCCCCCCGTGCCAGATATGCCCCCAGTGCCAAATACACATGTCTCCCCAGTGCCAGATATATATGTCCCCACAGTGCCAGATATGCCCCCAGTGCCAGATACATATAGTATGTCTCCACAGTGCCAGATATGCCCACAGTGTCAAATACACATGTCCCCCCAGTGCCAGATACACATGTCCTTACAGTGCAAGATATGCCCTAAGTGTAAGATACACATGTCCCCCCAGTGCCAGATATGCCCCCAGTGTTAGATACACATGTCCACCACAGTGCCAGATATGCCCGCAGTGCCAGATACATGTCTCCCCAGTGCCAGATACACGTCTCCCCAGTGCCAGATATGCCCCCAGTGCCAGATATACATGTCCGCACAGTGCTAGATATGCCCTCCGTGACAGATACACATGTCTCCCCCAATGGCAGATATGTCCCCAGTGCCAGATATGCCCACAGTGCCAGGTACACATGTCCCCCCAGTTCCAGATATGCCCTCCGTGTAAGATACACATGTCCCCCTTGCCAGATATGCCTCCAGTGCCAGATATGTCCCCAGTGCCAGATATGTCCACAGTGCCAGATACACATGTCTCCCCAGTGCCAGATATGCCCCCCAGTGCCAGATATGCCCCCAGTGCCAAATACACATGTCTCCCCAGTGCCAGATATATATGTCCCCACAGTGCCAGATATGCCCCCAGTGCCAGATACATACAGTATGTCTCCACAGTGCCAGATATGCCCACAGTGTCAAATACACATGTCCCCCCAGTGCCAGATACACATGTCCTTACAGTGCAAGATATGCTCTAAGTGTAAGATACACATGTCCCCCAGTGCCATATATGCCCCCAGTGTTAGATACACATGTCCACCCCAGTGCCAGATATGCTTCCAGTGCCAGATACACATGTCTCCCAAGTGCCAGATATGCCCCCAGTGCCAGATACACATGTCCCCCCAGTGCCAGATATGCCCCCAGTGCCAGATATACATGTCCGTACAGTGCCAGATATGCCCCCCGTGACAGATACACATGTCTCCCCCAGTGGCAGATATGTCCTCAGTGCTAGATATGCCCACAGTGCCAGGTACACATGTCCCCCCAGTGCCAGATATGCCCACCGTGTAAGATACACATGTCTCCCCAGTGCCAGATATGCCCCCCTGTGCCAGATATGCCCACCGTACCAGATATATATGTCTCCCCAGTGCCAGATATGCCCAGAGTGCCAGACACACGTTTCCCCAGTGCCAGATATGCCCCCAGTTCCAGATACACAAGTTTTCCCAGTGCCAGGTATGCCCCCAGAGCCAGATATGCCCCCAGTGTAAGATACACATGTCCCCCCAGTGTCAGATATGCCCCCAGTGTAAGATACACATGTCCCCCCAGTGCCAGATATGCCCCCAGAGCCAGATATGCCCCCAGTGTAAGATACACATGTCCCCCCAGTGCCAGATATGCCCCCAGTGTAAGATACACATGTCCCCCCAGTGCCAGATATGCCCCCAGTGCCAGATACACATGTATCCCCAGTGCCAGATATGACCACAGTCAGGGCCGGTTCTAGCCCTTGTGGCGCCCCAGGCGGAAAATAGGGGCGTGGCTTCATACAGGGCCGTGGTCAGTTATGCCCCCTGTAGAGTTGTGCCCCCATTTGTGCCCCCAGTAGCGCCACTTACTAAAAAAAAAATGAATACTTACTATCCCCACTCCTGAGTCCTGACGGCTGCAGACCTCCGCTGGCGCCGCTCTTCTTCTCGAATCTATGGGAGAGACGTCATGACGTCTCTCCCATAGCACGGCATAGATAGACACTAGAGGTCAATTATGACCCCTAGCGTCTGTGCCAGTCCCACAATGCTGTGCGCGATGACGTCACTGCGCACCACACACCAAAGGTCCTCTCCATGAAGGGAAACTAGGCGGGTAGTGTCTAGTTCCCTTCACAGCGGGGGGCACTGCCAAAAAGTAGCGGATCTTGCCATGGTATGGCACCCTCTGGATGGCGCCGGCGCCCTCCGGAATGCGGCGCCCCGGGCAAAAGTCCTGCTTGCCCGTGGCAAGATCCGCTACTGCCCACAGTGCCAGATACACATGTCTTCCCAGTGCCAGATATGCCCCCAGTGCCAGATACACTTGTCCCCCCAGTGCCAGATATGCCCCCAGTGCCAGATATACATGTCCGCACAGTGCCAGATATGCCTCAGTGACAGATACACATGTCTTCCCAGTGGCAGATATGTCCCCAGTGCCAGATATGCCCACAGTGCCAGGTACACATGTCCCCCCAGTGCCAGATATGCCCAAAGTGTAAGATACACATGTCCCCCCAGTGCCAGATATGCCCAAAGTGTAAGATACACGTGTCCCCCCAGTGCCAGATATGCCTCCAGTGCCAGATATGTCCCCAGTGCCAGATACACATGCCTCCCCAGTGCAGATATGCCCACAGTGCCAGGTACACATGTCCCCCCAGTGCCAGATATGCCCAAAGTGTAAGATACACATGTCCCCCCGGTGCCAGATATGCCTCCAGTGCCAGATATGTCCCCAGTGCCAGATACACATGCCTCCCCAGTGCCAGATATGCCCACAGTGCCAGATACACATGTCCCCACAGTGCCAGATATGCCCCCAGTGCCAGATACACATGTCTCCCCAGTACCAGATATGCCCCCCCCGTGCCAAATACACATGTCCTTACAGTGCAAGATATGCCCTCAGTGTAAGATACACATGTCCCCCAGTGCCAGATATGCCCCCAGTGCCAGATACACATGTCTTCCTAGTGCCAGATATGCCCCCAGTGCCAGATACACATGTCCCACCAGTGCCAGATATGCTCCCAGTGCCAGATACACATGTCTCCCCAGTGCCAGATATGCCCCCAGTGCCAGATATACATATCCCCACAGTGCCAGATATGCCCCCAGTGCCAGATATGCCCACAGGGCCAGATACACATGTCTCCCCAGTGCCAGATATGCCCCCAGTGCCAGATACACATGTCTTCCTAGTGCCAGATATGCCCCCAGTGCCAGATACACATGTCCCACCAGTGCCAGATATGCCCCCAGTGCCAAATATACAGGTCCCTACAGTGCCAGATATGCCCCCAGTGCCAGATACACATGTCTCCCCAGTGGCAGATATGCCCCCAGTGCCAGATATGTCCACAGTGCCAAATACACATGTCCCTCCAGTGCCAGATATGCCCCCAGTGTAAGATACACATGTCCCCCCAGTGCCAGATATGCCCCCAGTGCCAGATACATATGTCTCCCCAGTGCCAGATATGCCCCACAGTGCCAGATATGCCCACAGTGCCAGAAACACATTTCCCACTGTACTAGATATGCCCCCAGTGCCAGATATACATGCCTCCCCAGTGCCAGATATGCCCACAGTGCCAGATACACATGTCTCCCCAGTGCCAAATATACATGTCCCCACAGTGCCAGATATGCCCCCAGTGCCAGATACACATGTCTCCCCAGTACCAGATATGCCCCCCCGTGCCAAATACACATGTCCTTACAGTGCAAGATATGCCCTCAGTGTAAGATACACATGTCCCCCAGTGCCAGATATGCCCCCAGTGCCAGATACACATGTCTTCCTAGTGCCAGATATGCCCCCAGTGCCAGATACACATGTCCCACCAGTGCCAGTGCCAGATATGCTCCCAGTGCCAGATACACATCTCTCATAGCCAAAATCTCTCCGTGTGTATGCACCTTTAAGCTGGCAAAAGCACAGCAAAGAACTGTGCGTTCTTCTAAATCACAAATCCCCAAGGAGAGTCCAATTGTGTCAGCTGCGATGCCTGACCTTCCCAACACTGGACGGGAAGAGGTGGCGCCTTCCACCATTTGCACGCCCCCTGCAAGTGCTGGAAGGAGCACCCGCAGTTCAGTTCCTGATAGTCAAATTGAAGATGTCACTGTTGAAGTACACCAGGATGAGGATATGGGTGTTGCTGGCGCTGAGGAGGAAATTGACAAGGAGGATTCTGATGGTGAGGTGGTTTGTTTAAGTCAGGCATCCGGGGAGACATCTGTTGTCCGTGGGACGAATATGGCCATTGACATGCCTGGTCAAAATACAAAAAAAATCACCTCTTCGGTGTGGAATTATTTTAACAGAAATGCGGACAACAGGTGTCAAGCCGTGTGTTGCCTTTGTCAAGCTGTAATAAGTAGGGGTAAGGATGTTAACCACCACGGAACATCCTCCCTTATACGTCACCTGCAGCGCATTCATCATAAGTCAGTGACAAGTTCAAAAACTTTGGATGACAGCGGAAGCAGTCCACTGACCACTAAATCCCTTCCTCTTGTAACCAAGCTCATGCAAACCACACCACCAACTCCCTCAGTGTCAATTTCCTCCTTACACAGGAAAGCCAATAGTCCTGCAGGCCATGTCACTGTTAAGTCTGACGAGTCCTCTCCTGCCTGGGATTCCTCCGATGCATCCTTGAGTGTAACGCCTACTGCTGCTGGCGCTGCTGTTGTTGCTGCTGGGAGTCGATCGTCATCCCAGAGGGGAAGTCGGAAGACCACTTGTACTACTTCCAGTAAGCAATTGACTGTCCAACAGTCCTTTGCGAGGAAGATGAAATATCACAGCAGTCATCCTGCTGCAAAGCGGATAACTCAGGCCTTGGCAGCCTGGGCGGTGAGAAACGTGTTTCCGTTATCCACCGTTAATTCACAGGCAACTACATACTTGATTGAGATAGTGTGTCCCCGGTACCAAATACCATCTAGGTTCCATTTCTCTAGGCAGGCGATACCGAAAATGTACACAGACCTCAGAAAAAGAGTCACCAGTGTCCTAAAAAATGCAGTTGTACCCAATGTCCACTTAACCTCGGACATGTGGACAAGTGGAGCAGGGCAGACTCAGGACTATATGACTGTGACAGCCCACTGGGTAGTGGGCAGCAAGAACAGCAGCGGCGGCACCAATAGCAGCAGCATCTCGCAAACGCCAACTCGTTCCTAGGCAGGCTACGCTTTGTATCACCGCTTTCCAGAAGAGGCACACAGCTGACAACCTCTTACGGAAACCGAGGAACATCATCGCAGAATGGCTTACCCCAAATGGACTCTCCTGGGGATTTGTGACATCGGACAACGCCAGCAATATTGTGTGTGCATTACATCTGGGCAAATTCCAGCACGTCCCATGTTTTGCACATACATTGAATTTGGTGGTGCAGAATTATTTAAAAACCACTGGGGCGTTCAAGAGATGCTGTCGGTGGCCCGAAGAATTGCGGGCCACTTTCGGCATTCAGCCACCGCGTGCCGAAGACTGGAGCACCAGCAAACAGTCCTGAACCTGCCCTGCCATCATCTGAAGCAAGAGGTGGTAACGAGGTGGAATTCAGCACTCTATATGCTTCAGAGGATGGAGGAGCAGCAAAAGGCCATTCAAGCCTATACATCTGCCTACGATATAGGCAAAGGAGGTGGAATGCACCTGACTCAAGTGCAGTGGAGAATGATTTCAACGTTGTGCAAGGTTCTGCAACCCTTTGAACTTGCCACACGTGAAGTCAGTTCAGACACTGCCAGCCTGAGTCAGGTCATTCCCCTCATCAGGCTTTTGCAGAAGAAGCTGGAGACATTGAAGGAGGAGCTAAAACAGAGCGATTCTGCTAGGCATGTGGGACTTGTGGATGGAGCCCTTAATTCGCTTAACCAGGATTCACGGGTGGTCAATCTGTTGAAATCAGAGCACTACATTTTGGCCACCGTGCTCGATCCTAGATTTAAAACCTACGTTGGATCTCTCTTTCCGGCAGACACAAGTCTGCAGAGGTTCAAAGACCTGCTGGTGAGAAAATTGTCAAGTCAAGCGGAACGTGACCCGTCAACAGCTCCTCCTTCACATTCTCCCGCAACTGGGGGTGCGAGGAAAAGGCTAAGAATTCCGAGCCCACCCGCTGGTGATGATGCAGGGCAGTCTGGAGCGAGTGCTGACATCTGGTCCAGACTGAAGGACCTGCCAACGATTACTGACATGTCGTCTACTGTCACTGCATATGATTCTCTCACCATTGAAAGAATGGTGGAGGATTATATGAGTGACCGCATCCAAGTAAGCACGTCAGACAGTCCGTACGTATACTGGCAGGAAAAAGAGGCAATTTGGAGGCCCTTGCAGAAACTGGCTTTATTTTACCTAAGTTGCCCACCCTCCAGTGTGTACTCCGAAAGAGTGTTTAGTGCAGCCGCTCACCTTGTCAGCAATCGGCGTACAAGGTTATTTCCAGAAAATGTGGAGAAGATGATGTTCATCAAAATTAATTATAATCAATTCCTCCATGGAGACATTCACCAGCAATTGCCTCCAGAAAGTACACAGGGACCTGAGATGGTGGATTCCAGTGGGGACGAATTAATAATCTGTGAGGAGGGGGATGTACACAGTGAAAGGGGTGAGGAATCGGACGATGAGGAGGAGGTGGACATCTTGCCTCTGTAGAGCCAGTTTGTGCAAGGAGAGATTGATTGCTTCTTTTTTGGTGGGGGCCCAAACCAACCAGTCATTTCAGTCACAGTTGTGTGGCAGACCCTGTCGCTGAAATGATGGGTTTGTTAAAGTGTGCATGTCCTGTTTATACAACATAAGGGTGGGTGGGAGGGCCCAAGGACAATTTCATCTTGCACCTCTTTTTTCTTTCATTTTTCTTTGCATCATGTGCTGTTTGGGGACTATTTTTTTGAAGTGCCATCCTGCCTGACACTGCAGTGCCACTCCTAGATGGGCCAGGTGTTTGTGTCGGCCACTTGTGTCGCTTAGCTTAGCCATCCAGCGACCTTGGTGCACCTCTTTTTTTCTTTGCATCATGTGCTGTTTGGGGACTATTTTTTTGAAGTGCCATCCTGTCTGACACTGCAGTGCCACTCCTAGATGGGCCAGGTGTTTGTGTCGGCCACTTGGGTCGCTTAGCTGTCATCCAGCGACCTCGGTGCAAATTTTAGGACTAAAAATAATATTGTGAGGTGTGAGGTGTTCAGAATAGACTGAAAATGAGTGGAAATTATGGTTATTGAGGTTAATAATACTATGGGATCAAAATGACCCCCAAATTCTATGATTTAAGCTGTTTTTGAGGGGTTTTTGTAAAAAAACACCCGAATCCAAAACACACCCGAATCCGACAAAAAATTTTCAGGGAGGTTTTGCCAAAACGCATCCGAATCCAAAACACAGCCGCGGAACCGAATCCAAAACCAAAACACAAAACCCGAAAAATGTCCGGTGCACATCACTAATTAAGATTGCATGAAGCAATACTGCTCACAGTGAGTGAGGTTTTATTCACAAGGTGATCGACAGTCAGGAACCATTTACTGAGGTAACTGGGAGTGGCGGCAAAATACATGCGCTAGCATCTAGAGGCGCCAGAAGTAGGTGACAAGGGGGGAGCTCATCTCCCCCCAAAACATCAGAGAGGCGCTGAAGTACAGGAGTAATGTGCAGTCAGGTGTAATACCACACAGTACATCCTCCATGCAGTGCAGGGACTGAGCTTCGGCAGCCTTTTAATGTTGTATTATGTGCAGCCCCTACTGCTCCCTGGTGGTCCCGGCGGCCAGTCTCACCTTTAACATGATAGTGTTCGCTGGCTGCACTACTGCTGCGTTCCCAGGATCCTCCTTCCCCCATCATAGCACCTCCATCCCTGGGTGCTGCCTTCTCCTTGCAGTGATGACGCCTCCAATGGTTCTGCCCACAGGGGTGCCAAAATTAGATTATAACTTGCCACCCCAACCTATAAATGTTCTGATGGCCCTGTATATCTCTGCCACCAAGGCTGTGGATGGGTAGGCAGGTGCTGACATTTGTGAGGCTATCGGCTGGCGTCTCAATCTATTTCCAAGCAACGGCAACATTAGCATATTTTCGCAAATTGCCTGCATATGGGTTTGCAGCTGCATATGAATAATCTTAAATCTTTGAGTCAGGCCAATAATCTGCAATGCTGTATAATCAGTGGCAGAACTTCCTGCAGAGCACTGGGGCCCACTGAAATAAAGGGGCCAACAGCCAGCAGGATCATCAATAGTACTATAAGAAGTCAGCCTGACTCATTGTAGTACACTGCTGCCGACTTCGGGCCATAAAGAAGGATGAGGTGCTCTGGCTGGAGGAGAGGAGAAGGACCCACCTCTCCACTCTTCGCCCTTCCCCTCCTTTAGAGCCGTAGGGAGTACGAGTGCCATGTCGCCACACCAGCCTAGATTTCCCTGATGCTCTGGAACTGCAATGTAATGCCAAGTGTCCCTTGTGATACAGAGATCCACTCAGCCACAGTTGTGAACTGATGCTCAGGAGGATCCAGGATTCCAGCCCATCCAGCAGCCTGTCTCTAGCTGATTGCAGATTGATGTCACAGCACTGCGTTTCCATGCACACGCTCTGCATAAGAACTATTAGCAAGTTGAAGATAAGGTACTGAGCACCTTGGACAAATGCTGGTGGTGGAAGAGCTGTAGTGCAGAGTACTATCAAGGGGGTGTAGTGTTGAGAGCAGAATACTATAAAGGGGGGAACAGGGTAGTGATGAATACTATGAAGGGGGTGTGGGGTATAGTGCAGGATACTCAGAAGAGAGGAAGGGGGTAGTGCCGAATAACATAAAGGGGGGCGTGGGTGTGGGGGGGGGGACGACGACAGTGTAGAATACTATGAACTGATCTCTTACTGTACACTACATCAAGGCACCTCAGTTTGAGGATTCCACATATGCTCTGGCTGACTCTATCATCACCTCGGGATACAATGAAAGTTGACAGTATTAGGATATCTATTGTATGTTTTTTTTTCCCCTGTATTGAATATAATTTTGATTTTATTATATGGTTGAATAAAAAAAAAATGTATATGATGAATTCTCTCTGCTAGACGAAACGCATTGGAACAGCACAGCTGTACCTGAGATTAACCTATGGACAGATACGCAGTTACTTTTATGTTTCTTACACGCGCAAACAGATAAGCAGAAAAAGTTTATTTTTCATTATGCACTTGCATTTTACACTCACTGACGTAGGAGTGTGGTGAGTTATATGACCTGATTTACGCTATTATCTGCTTATTTATCCTATGTGCTCAATTCCTCCGTTTACCTGTGCGCCAGTGGGTCTCTCTGCAAAAATAACATTTTATATATATATATATATATATATATATATATATATAGTCCAGAGATAGGTCTGGCACTCCTCGTGCTCCCAGGGTATCAGCTCCGGTGCCCTCCTTAAAAGACAGCAGCTCGATTGTGTAGTACCAATATAAGGCGGCACTCGGAGACTTTCACAAAAATGGAAACGTGTTTAATGTGACTCAACGTTTCGGGAGCCGAACTCCCTTCTTCAGGACACAGCAAACAAGTGCAATCGTGATGTACAAACAACATTAAATAGCTTACCTTCCCCAGGACCGCCAGCCCCCGCCGCGGCCCTCTGCGTCCCGGTCCACGGCACCCGCACTTCCGGGATTGGCAAACCCCGCCCACCGGAAGAGACGAAACTCCGTGTCCGGGCGTCGCGGCCGCTGCGGCTCTAAACACAGGGGAATGACACATGTTACCATGGGGATCAGTAAACAAAATCACAGCATCATAAACTAAAAGTGAACCGACAGTAGTGACATATAAAGGATAAGACCACATATGTGGAGACTGATATTGACAAAAAACAACATAATAAAAAACACTGTGAATACCCATGGGGTTATTAAGACACACACAGCCACAGGCAAGTGTGTGATTCATTTAAGAAAAAAAGTGCAAAGTGCATGGTGTATACAGTACTGTGGCATCAGGACAACAATAGATAAAATAGCCCAAGTGGGTAATCAAAAATAGCTGTACTTAACAACAACTTTGCACTGCGGTGTAGCAACCATAAATATCATTTTATACATTATATCTTAAAGGTGCAGATGCCTAGACAACATGCCAGGCAACCATATGCTGTATAATAAACATTCCAACGGGTTCTCTGTACCCCAAAGTCCCCATCTACCGCCAGTTAGCTATTCTGATAAGCTTGCAATTAAGCAATGCCCCCAAGCTTATAAAAAACAGCTTAAGCTTAGATTCTCATTTAGACCGCGCGGGTGGATGGTATCTAGTTTATAAATCCACCTCGCTTCCAACTGCAATAATTTTTGTGCTCTATTGCCACCTCGCAGTGAGTCGGGTACCTGGTCCACTATTTTATAACGTACGGACGCCAAACTGTGTCGCTTTTGGGCAAAGTGACGTGCGACAGGTGGCTCGCTACTGCCCAACAGCAGTGCCGCCCTAATGGCGGACCTGTGTTGGGCCATCCTTTCCTTGAACAGACACTGCGTTTTGCCCACGTAGTATAAACTACACGGGCAGATGAGCACATAAATGACAAATGTTGAACTGCATGTTAATGGTTTCCGGATCCCTATCTTCTTCCCTGTATGGGGATGTGAAATTACATCACCTGTCAGCATATAGCTGCAACTACCTAATTGGACACTGGCCAATCATCTCAACACGGGAGCACATGTCACTTATATTCAGCACTTTGCACTTTAGTCAGTACAGTACTGTGGCTGCTTGTTGCACTACCTGCACAGACAGGTGTAAGCACACCGGTGCAGACATATAGACTCCTCCGCACACGATATGACCACACCTGAGCTGGATCCTGGTGATGCCCAGGCCTACCTTTTGCAGTGTGACAATTACGAGACGCTAAGCTTCTCAGACATCAAGGCACAACACATCTTGCTGAAGGAACCTGCTTTTGATGAACAGACGGTATCCTCAAATGAGGAGCTCTTTAGAGAATTGTTCAAACTACGCAAGAGAGAAGTGGATTTCATATATTACGGACGCACCCTCTCAGATTATTACAGAAATAAGCAGATCCCCAGGGGGTTTCGTGTACAAAACACCCCCACTATAGGGCGACATAATGCTAATTTCTGCGCTGGAATTCGGTCCTCAATAAATGTGCCATGGACCTCATGCTTTTGGTCATAGAGGAATCCACCCGTGAGGTTAATCTGACAAGGGACAAATTACGTGCATTTGAGGAACAACATCTACAGACGCTATCTGAAGATAAATCAGCTAATTGGTTAGACAAGCTTAAAAACCAGGTGGAGACCTACAGGCTCGAGCTGTTGAAGTACAAAAAGGAGAAACTCCGTAAAGTACAGGCCGATTACGAGCAGCATCGGGTGTACAGTACACCTGGTTATCCAAATCTGTTGACACACCAGCTCGAGGGAAGCCACCTAGATATGGTAAACGCAGGACACAGAGAGTGCAACACAGCACGTCTGCCAGTGAAACGGACGAAGCAGTGATTTCTGATTCAGCAGTCTCCTCACAAAGCGGCCCTTTAGGGGCAGTCACCCGTGCCCTGGCATCAGGCAGAAGAAAAAATCCACCAGACGAGGGGGCCAGTCGAGGAGGCAGACGGGGAGGAAGACCCCCTAGGTCTCGTCGGACTTGATCTTTACCCTATCTCGGACCAATTTGACCCCGGCTGAAATTGCTGTCCTCAGCAGAGGACTATCTTACGTGCCCACCAAGCTACCAGACCCATTTCAGTGGAAAGTTGAAGCGTTCAAATTCAACAGAACGTTGAAGTTAAAGGAACATTTTGGGAAAAGTCCCGAGCTTATTAGAGATGAGCGCCGGAAATTTTTTGGGTTTTGTGTTTTGGTTTTGGGTTCGGTTCCGCGGCCGTGTTTTGGGTTCGACCGCGTTTTGGCAAAACCTCACCGAATTTTTTTTGTCGGATTCGGGTGTGTTTTGGATTCGGGTGTTTTTTTAAAAAAACACTAAAAAACAGCTTAAATCATAGAATTTGGGGGTCATTTTGATCCCAAAGTATTATTAACCTCAAAAACCATAATTTACACTCATTTTCAGTCTATTCTGAATACCTCACACCTCACAATATTATTTTTAGTCCTAAAATTTGCACCTAGGTCGCTGGATGACTAAGCTAAGCGACCCTAGTGGCCGACACAAACACCGGGCCCATCTAGGAGTGGCACTGCAGTGTCACGCAGGATGTCCCTTCCAAAAAACCCTCCCCAAACAGCACATGACGCAAAGAAAAAAAGAGGCGCAATGAGGTAGCTGTGTGAGTAAGATAAGCGACCCTAGTGGCCGACACAAACACCGGGCCCATCTAGGAGTGTCACTGCAGTGTCACGCAGGATGTCCCTTCCAAAAAACCCTCCCCAAACAGCACATGACGCAAAGAAAAAAAGAGGCGCAATGAGGTAGCTGTGTGAGTAAGATAAGCGACCCTAGTGGCCGACACAAACACCGGGCCCATCTAGGAGTGTCACTGCAGTGTCACGCAGGATGTCCCTTCCAAAAAACCCTCCCCAAACAGCACATGACGCAAAGAAAAAAAGAGGCGCAATGAGGTAGCTGTGTGAGTAAGATAAGCGACCCTAGTGGCCGACACAAACACCGGGCCCATCTAGGAGTGTCACTGCAGTGTCACGCAGGATGTCCCTTCCAAAAAACCCTCCCCAAACAGCACATGACGCAAAGAAAAAAAGAGGCGCAATGAGGTAGCTGTGTGAGTAAGATAAGCGACCCTAGTGGCCGACACAAACACCGGGCCCATCTAGGAGTGTCACTGCAGTGTCACGCAGGATGTCCCTTCCAAAAAACCCTCCCCAAACAGCACATGACGCAAAGAAAAAAAGAGGCGCAATGAGGTAGCTGTGTGAGTAAGATAAGCGACCCTAGTGGCCGACACAAACACCGGGCCCATCTAGGAGTGGCACTGCAGTGTCACGCAGGATGTCCCTTCCAAAAAACCCTCCCCAAACAGCACATGACGCAAAGAAAAATTAAAGAAAAAAGAGGTGCAAGATGGAATTGTCCTTGGGCCCTCCCACCCACCCTTATGTTGTATAAACAGGACATGCACACTTTAACCAACCCATCATTTCAGTGACAGGGTCTGCCACACGACTGTGACTGAAATGACGGGTTGGTTTGGACCCCCACCAAAAAAGAAGCAATTAATCTCTCCTTGCACAAACTGGCTCTACAGAGGCAAGATGTCCACCTCATCATCATCCTCCGATATATCACCGTGTACATCCCCCTCCTCACAGATTATCAATTCGTCCCCACTGGAATCCACCATCTCAGCTCCCTGTGTACTTTGTGGAGGCAATTGCTGCTGGTCAATGTCTCCACGGAGGAATTGATTATAATTCATTTTAATGAACATCATCTTCTCCACATTTTCTGGATGTAACCTCGTACGCCGATTGCTGACAAGGTGAGCGGCGGCACTAAACACTCTTTCGGAGTACACACTTGTGGGAGGGCAACTTAGGTAGAATAAAGCCAGTTTGTGCAAGGGCCTCCAAATTGCCTCTTTTTCCTGCCAGTATAAGTACGGACTGTGTGACGTGCCTACTTGGATGCGGTCACTCATATAATCCTCCACCATTCTTTCAATGGTGAGAGAATCATATGCAGTGACAGTAGACGACATGTCCATAATCGTTGTCAGGTCCTTCAGTCCGGACCAGATGTCAGCATCAGCAGTCGCTCCAGACTGCCCTGCATCACCGCCAGCGGGTGGGCTCGGAATTCTGAGCCTTTTCCTCGCACCCCCAGTTGCGGGAGAATGTGAAGGAGGAGATGTTGACAGGTCGCGTTCCGCTTGACTTGACAATTTTCTCACCCGCAGGTCTTTCAACCCCAGCAAACTTGTGTCTGCCGGAAAGAGAGATCCAAGGTAGGCTTTAAATCTAGGATCGAGCACGGTGGCCAAAATGTAGTGCTCTGATTTCAACAGAT
Organism: Pseudophryne corroboree; assembly: GCF_028390025.1. Lineage (NCBI taxonomy): Eukaryota > Metazoa > Chordata > Amphibia > Anura > Myobatrachidae > Pseudophryne > Pseudophryne corroboree. Next base: position 351,215,162 of record NC_086447.1, read on the forward strand.
TGACCACCCGTGAATCCTTGTTAAGCGAATTAAGGGCTCCATCCACAAGTCCCACATGCCTAGCGGAATCGCTCCGTGTTAGCTCCTCCTTCAATTTCTCCAGCTTCTTCTGCAAAAGCCTGATGAGGGGAATGACCTGACTCAGGCTGGCAGTGTCTGAACTGACTTCACGTGTGGCAAGTTCAAAGGGCATCAGAACCTTGCACAACGTTGAAATCATTCTCCACTGCACTTGAGACAGGTGCATTCCACCTCCTATATCGTGCTCAATTGTATAGGCTTGAATGGCCTTTTGCTGCTCCTCCAACCTCTGAAGCATATAGAGGGTTGAATTCCACCTCGTTACCACTTCTTGCTTCAGATGATGGCAGGGCAGGTTCAGTAGTTTTTGGTGGTGCTCCAGTCTTCTGTACGTGGTGCCTGTACGCCGAAAGTGTCCCGCAATTCTTCTGGCCACCGACAGCATCTCTTGCACGCCCCTGTCGTTTTTTTAAAAATTCTGCACCACCAAATTCAAGATATGTGCAAAACATGGGACGTGCTGGAATTTGCCCATATTTAATGCACACACAATATTGCTGGCGTTGTCCGATGCCACAAATCCACAGGAGAGTCCAATTGGGGTAAGCCATTCTGCGATGATCTTCCTCAGTTGCTGTAAGAGGTTTTTAGCTGTGTGCGTATTCTGGAAAGCGGTGATACAAAGCGTAGCCTGCCTAGGAAAGAGTTGGCGTTTGCGAGATGCTGCTACTGGTGCCGCCGCTGCTGTTCTTGCGGCGGGAGTCCATACATCTACCCAGTGGGCTGTCACAGTCATATAGTCCTGACCCTGCCCTGCTCCACTTGTCCACATGTCCGTGGTTAAGTGGACATTGGGTACAACTGCATTTTTTAGGACACTGGTGAGTCTTTTTCTGACGTCCGTGTACATTCTCGGTATCGCCTGCCTAGAGAAGTGGAACCTAGATGGTATTTGGTAACGGGGGCACACTGCCTCAATAAATTGTCTAGTTCCCTGTGAACTAACGGCGGATACCGGACGCACGTCTAACACCAACATAGTTGTCAAGGCCTCAGTTATCCGCTTTGCAGCAGGATGACTGCTGTGATATTTCATCTTCCTCGCAAAGGACTGTTGGACAGTCAATTGCTTACTGGAAGTAGTACAAGTGGGCTTACGACTTCCCCTCTGGGATGACCATCGACTCCCAGCAGCAACAACAGCAGCGCCAGCAGCAGTAGGCGTTACACGCAAGGATGCATCGGAGGAATCCCAGGCAGGAGAGGACTCGTCAGAATTGCCAGTGACATGGCCTGCAGGACTATTGGCATTCCTGGGGAAGGAGGAAATTGACACTGAGGGAGTTGGTGGGGTGGTTTGCGTGAGCTTGGTTACAAGAGGAAGGGATTTACTGGTCAGTGGACTGCTTCCGCTGTCGCCCAAAGTTTTTGAACTTGTCACTGACTTATTATGAATGCGCTGCAGGTGACGTATAAGGGAGGATGTTCCGAGGTGGTTAACGTCCTTACCCCTACTTATTACAGCTTGACAAAGGCAACACACGGCTTGACACCTGTTGTCCGCTTTTCTGTTGAAATACCTCCACACTGAAGAGCTGATTTTTTTGGTATTTTCACCAGGCATGTCAACGGCCATATTCCTCCCACGGACAACAGGTGTCTCCCCGGGTGCCTGACTTAAACAAACCACCTCACCATCAGAATCCTCCTGGTCAATTTCCTCCCCAGCGCCAGCAACACCCATATCCTCCTCATCCTGGTGTACTTCAACACTGACATCTTCAATCTGACTATCAGGAACTGGACTGCGGGTGCTCCTTCCAGCACTTGCAGGGGGCGTGCAAATGGTGGAAGGCGCATGCTCTTCACGTCCAGTGTTGGGAAGGTCAGGCATCGCAACCGACACAATTGGACTCTCCTTGTGGATTTGGGATTTCGAAGAACGCACAGTTCTTTGCGGTGCTTTTGCCAGCTTGAGTCTTTTCAGTTTTCTAGCGAGAGGCTGAGTGCTTCCATCCTCATGTGAAGCTGAACCACTAGCCATGAACATAGGCCAGGGCCTCAGCCGTTCCTTGCCACTCCGTGTGGTAAATGGCATATTGGCAAGTTTACGCTTCTCCTCCGACAATTTTATTTTAGGTTTTGGAGTCCTTTTTTTACTGATATTTGGTGTTTTGGATTTGACATGCTCTGTACTATGACATTGGGCATCGGCCTTGGCAGACGACGTTGCTGGCATTTCATCGTCTCGGCCATGACTAGTGGCAGCAGCTTCAGCACGAGGTGGAAGTGGATCTTGATCTTTCCCTAATTTTGGAACCTCAACATTTTTGTTCTCCATATTTTAATAGGCACAACTAAAAGGCACCTCAGGTAAACAATGGAGATGGATGGATACTAGTATACTTATGGATGGACTGCCGAGTGCCGACACAGAGGTAGCTACAGCCGTGGACTACCGTACTGTACTGTGTCTGCTGCTAATATAGACTGGATGATAATGAGATGTAGTATGTATAAAGAAGAAAGAAAAAAAAACCACGGGTAGGTGGTATACAATTATGGATGGACTGCCGAGTGCCGACACAGAGGTAGCTACAGCCGTGGACTACCGTACTGTACTGTGTCTGCTGCTAATATAGACTGGATGATAATGAGATGTAGTATGTATGTATAAAGAAGAAAGAAAGAAAAAACCACGGGTAGGTGGTATACAATTATGGATGGACTGCCGAGTGCCGACACAGAGGTAGCTACAGCCGTGAACTACCGTACTGTGTCTGCTGCTAATATAGACTGGTTGATAATGAGATGTAGTATGTATAAAGAAGAAAGAAAAAAAAAACACGGGTAGGTGGTATACAATTATGGATGGACTGCCGAGTGCTGACACAGAGGTAGCTACAGCCATGGACTACCGTACTGTACTGTGTCTGCTGCTAATATAGACTGGATGATAATGAGATGTAGTATGTATAAAGAAGAAAGAAAAAAAAAACCACGGGTAGGTGGTATACAATTATGGATGGACTGCCGAGTGCCGACACAGAGGTAGCTACAGCCGTGGACTACCGTACTGTACTGTGTCTGCTGCTAATATAGACTGGATGATAATGAGATGTAGTATGTATAAAGAAGAAAGAAAAAAAAAACCACGGGTAGGTGGTATACAATTATGGATGGACTGCCGAGTGCCGACACAGAGGTAGCTACAGCCGTGGACTACCGTACTGTACTGTGTCTGCTGCTAATATAGACTGGATGATAATGAGATGTAGTATGTATAAAGAAGAAAGAAAGAAAAAACCACGGGTAGGTGGTATACAATTATGGATGGACTGCCGAGTGCCGACACAGAGGTAGCTACAGCCGCGGACTACCGTACTGTACTGTGTCTGCTGCTAATATAGACTGGTTGATAATGAGATGTAGTATGTATAAAGAAGAAAGAAAAAAAAAACCACGGGTAGGTGGTATACAATTATGGATGGACTGCCGAGTGCCGACACAGAGGTAGCTACAGCCGTGGACTACCGTACTGTACTGTGTCTGCTGCTAATATAGACTGGATGATAATGAGATGTAGTATGTATAAAGAAGAAAGAAAAAAAAACCACGGGTAGGTGGTATACAATTATGGATGGACTGCCGAGTGCCGACACAGAGGTAGCTACAGCCGTGGACTACCGTACTGTACTGTGTCTGCTGCTAATATAGACTGGATGATAATGAGATGTAGTATGTATGTATAAAGAAGAAAGAAAAAAAAAAACACGGGTAGGTGGTATACAATTATGGATGGACTGCCGAGTGCCGACACAGAGGTAGCTACAGCCGTGAACTACCGTACTGTGTCTGCTGCTAATATAGACTGGTCGATAATGAGATGTAGTATGTATAAAGAAGAAAGAAAAGAAAAAAACACGGGTAGGTGGTATACAATTATGGATGGACTGCCGAGTGCCGACACAGAGGTAGCTACAGCCGTGGACTACCGTACTGTACTGTGTCTGCTGCTAATATAGACTGGATGGTAATGAGATGTAGTATGTATAAAGAAGAAAGAAAAAAAAACCCACGGGTAGGTGGTATACAATTATGGATGGACTGCCGAGTGCCGACACAGAGGTAGCTACAGCCGTGAACTACCGTACTGTGTCTGCTGCTAGTAGACTGGATGATAAATAATGATATAAAAATATATATATATATCACTACTGCAGCCGGACAGGTATATATTATATAATGACGGACCTGCTGGAGTGGACACTGTCTGTCAGCAGAATGAGTTTTTTAATTTTTATAGAATAAAAAAACACCACACAAGTCACACGACGAGTGTACTTTTTCAGGCAGACATTCAATCACAATATACTATACTGGTGGTCAGTGTGGTCAGGTCACTGGTCACAGTGGTCAGTGGTCAGTCACACTGGCAGTGGCACTCTGGCAGCAAAAGTGTGCACTGTTTAATATGTACTCCTGGCTCCTGCTATAACCTATAACTGCTCCCCAGTCTCCCCCACAATTAAGCTGTGTGAGCACAGTCAGATATTATACATAGATGATGCAGCACACTGGGCTGAGCACAGATATGGTATGTGAGTGTGACTGAGTCACTGTGTATCGTTTTTTTCAGGCAGAGAACAAGAACAGAACGGATTATTAAATAATAATAAATTATAAAACTGCACTGGTGGTCAGGTCACTGGTCATCAGTCACTAGTATAACTCCTCCTAAGCTCCAGTAAGTAAATGAAGTGTCTCACTCTCACTCTCCTATCTATTTTAATTTCTAAACGGAGAGGACGCCAGCCACGTCCTCTCCCTATCAATCTCAATGCACGTGTGAAAATGGCCGCGACGCGCGGCTCCTTATATAGAATCCGAGTCTCGCGATAGAATCCGAGCCTCGCGAGAATCCGACAGCGTGATGATGACGTTCGGGCGCGCTCGGGTTAACCGAGCAAGGCGGGAAGATCCGAGTCGCTCGGACCCGTGTAAAAAAACATGAAGTTCGGGCGGGTTCGGATTCAGAGAAACCGAACCCGCTCATCTCTAGAGCTTATACAGAAGGGGGCATCTATCCCTTATATAAAATGACTAACATCTGGCAGGAAGTTTGAACCAGTTTCTCAGAACGCTTCCATTAGAACATTCACACGCATGATGGAACACTTGCAAGACGACCCTCCCCCGCCTGTGTATAGTAATATGTCACGAGAAGAACATAGCGCCCTTAAGGCTTTAAGCGTCAGGCAAGACATTATTATAAGGGGCGCGGATAAAGGGGGTGCCATTGTTATTTGGGACACTGGGGACTATATAGCTGAATGCGATCGGTTACTGTCTGATGGCGATACATATAGTCTATTAGATTGTGACCCAACGAACAAATATAAGGCTGACCTAGATCAGATGCTCACAGAGGCTAGGACGGGGGGCCTGATCACCAATGAAGTATATAACAAATTGGTGTGTACACATCCGGTGGTCCCTGTTTTCTACGCAATCCCTAAGATTCACAAGGATCCACTACATCCTCCGGGCCGGCCGATTATTTCGGCCAGGGGTTCCCTCTGTGAATCTATCTCTGTATATCTTGATTTTTTCTTGCAGCCGTGCATCCAGGCCACTTTTACCCATCTAAAGGATTCCAGCACGCTGCTGAGAAAATTGGCACAGTTGGGGCCAATACAGGCTGACACGGTCTTAGCCACGCTTGATGTAACAAGTCTATATACTTGTATACCACATCAAGCGGGGCTAATGGCCGTTAAACGCCTAATCACCCATAATCCAGCATACAAGGGCCCTGATGTAGACTTGTTCATCAGTCTACTGGAATACACCCTAACCCACAACTATTTTCTTTTTAACGGCAAGTTCTTTAAACAGAACAACGGCTGTGCGATGGGGTCGGCGGTGGCCCCATCGCTAGCTAACGCCTATATGTGGGAGGTGGAGCGCCAAGTGTTTTTTGAGGATGAAAATATAGCTGGACAGATGAAACTATACTCACGCTATATTGACGACCTGTTGCTGTTTTGGACGGGTGAATTGGGTGCCTTGACTGAGGTGGTGGAGATACATAATAACTCCCCCAGTCCGGTCAAATTCACCCTCTCCACTGATATGTCAGAAATTTGTTTCTTGGACATAAAAATCAGGCTGCAAGAAGGGAGGTTGCATACAACAGTGTATAGTAAGCCCACAGATCGCAACACCCTCCTTAGACATGATAGTTTCCACCCTCCGGCTCTAATACAGGGTTTACCTTACTCCCAGTTCCTCAGGGTGTGCAGAATCACCAGTGACCCTGATGAACTGGAAGATCAACTAGAAGCTATGACCAACAGTTCTCCAAAGGGGTTATCCCCATGGGTTACTGAAACAAGCACGAGCAAGGGCTAGATCCAGGAATAGACAGGAACTACTAGAGGAGAAAAAGCCCACAGCCCAGTCTACCAAGGTTACGTGGGTGAACCAATTTAATACTTCCAGTAGTAGGACCTGCAAAAAGGTGAAACAAATGTGGCCAATGATAACCACTGACCCTAATCTAAAAATGTAAAAAAATAGCGCCATCATGCCATGCTACACCCGTAGTGCAAACATCAAAGATTTGGTAGTCAAAAATGATGTGACAGGGTTTAAGTCAGTGCCGCCAACGACACATTTTTTGACACGTAAAGCAGGCTGTCACAAATGCCTGGGATGCACTACGTGCAGCTATATGCTGACAGGTGATGTAATTTCACATCCCCATACAGGGAAGAAGATAGGGATCCGGAAACCATTAACATGCAGTTCAACATTTGTCATTTATGTGCTCATCTGCCCGTGTAGTTTATACTACGTGGGCAAAACGCAGTGTCTGTTCAAGGAAAGGATGGCCCAACACAGGTCCGCCATTAGGGCGGCACTGCTGTTGGGTAGTAGCGAGCAACCTGTCGCACGTCACTTTGCCCAAAAGCGACACAGTTTGGCGTCCGTACGTTATAAAATAGTGGACCAGGTACCCGACTCACTGCGAGGTGGCAATAGAGCACAAAAATTATTGCAGTTGGAAGCGAGGTGGATTTATAAACTAGATACCATCCACCCGCGCGGTCTAAATGAGAATCTAAGCTTAAGCTGTTTTTTATAAGCTTGGGGGCATTGCTTAATTGCAAGCTTATCAGAATAGCTAACTGGCGGTAGATGGGGACTTTGGGGTACAGAGAACCCGTTGGAATGTTTATTATACAGCATATGGTTGCCTGGCATGTTGTCTAGGCATCTGCACCTTTAAGATATAATGTATAAAATGATATTTATGGTTGCTACACCGCAGTGCAAAGTTGTTGTTAAGTACAGCTATTTTTGATTACCCACTTGGGCTATTTTATCTATTGTTGTCCTGATGCCACAGTACTGTATACACCATGCACTTTGCACTTTTTTTCTTAAATGAATCACACACTTGCCTGTGGCTGTGTGTGTCTTAATAACCCCATGGGTATTCACAGTGTTTTTTATTATGTTGTTTTTTGTCAATATCAGTCTCCACATATGTGGTCTTATCCTTTATATGTCACTACTGTCGGTTCACTTTTAGTTTATGATGCTGTGATTTTGTTTACTGATCCCCATGGTAACATGTGTCATTCCCCTGTGTTTACAGCCGCAGTGGCCGCGACGCCCGGACACGGAGTTTCGTCTCTTCCGGTGGACGGGGTTTGCCAATCCCGGAAGTGCGGGTGCCGTGGACCGGGAACGCCGAGGGCCGCGGCGGGGGCTGGCGGTCCTGGGGAAGGTAAGCTATTTAATGTTGTTTGTACATCACGATTGCACTTGTTTGCTGTGTCCTGAAGAAGGGAGTTCGGCTCCCGAAACGTTGACTCACATTAAACACGTTTCCATTTTTGTGAAAGTCTCCGAGTGCCGCCTTATATTGGTACTATATATATATATATATATATATATATATATTGTGGGTATTGCTACATTTTAGTCACTGTACTAACACTCCTTTCAGTATATATTTTGTCCTTTTTAGCCCTCGCCCAACAAAAGATTCCATGCAGTAAATGTTTCTCCTGAAGCTCAAACCTATCCCCTGCACCAGATGCCAGGTTAAACTACCAAACAATTTACACAAAAGCATAGAATTGCGGGGTGCAAACACTCACAGTATGTTCAGTGATATCAACCATCATTAGTTTATATTGTGAGACTTAATGTAAAAGAGTTAGATCCTTTTCCCCCTAAATTAAGGATCTCTTGCTGTCACCGTCTACCTCCCCTTGTCATGCACTGCCTCCCCCAGCCACTCGCTGCCTTCCTGTCTCCCATTATCTCCCCAGTCACCCACTGCCTCTCCCTGTCATCCACTGCACAATCCACTGCCTCTCCCTGTCATCCACTGCACAATCCACTGCCTCTCCCTGTCACCCACTGCCTCCCCAGTCACCCTCTGCTTCTCACTGTCACCCTCTATCTCCTGTCACTCTCTATCTCTCCTTGTCACTCACTGCCTCTCCCTGCCACCCACTGCTTCTCCCTTTAACCATCTCTCTCTCCTTCTCACCCACTACCTTTCCCTGTCAACCACTGCCTCCCCAGTCACTCACTGACTCTCCCTGTAACCCACTGTCTCCCACTACCTCCCCATAACCCTCTACTCTCCCTGTCATGCACTGCTTACTCGTTACAAACTGCCTCTTCCAGTCACCCACTGCATCACCCTGCCACCCTCTGCCTTTCCCTGCCACTCTAGTCACCCACTGTCTTTCCCTGTGGAGTAGAGGAGGGGAGCCAAAAGCATATTTTGCATCGGGGCACACCACTCCTGCTGGCACTGTGTACAATGTGATAACAACCTCAACATACCAAGCATATCAATAGTGAAGGTGAAAGAGCCCTGTTGGCTAGCACTTGCAATCACTAAAGGAGATGTGGAAAATGTAATACTGTATAAGGCAATAGTGAATGTTTCACACAGTAGGCCAGCTACATAGGACTCACAAAGATAAACTTTGTCAAGTGCTAATTAACACTACATTTATTTTTATTATTTATTAACTAACAGTTATTTATATAGCCACATATATTAAGCAGTGCTTTATAGAGCATATTACAGTCATTCACATCAGTCTCTGACCCACTTACCAAAAATATGAGTATTCTTATACTTCGACAAACATACACACTTAAGGGCCCCATACACTTCTGCGACATGTCCGTCTGACATGTCGAAAGCGATCACCCCGGCAGCCTTCCAGGGGGCAGGATCGCCCAAGATACATTGTATGCTGTCCTTTTGCATACAATGTATCTTGGGCGATCCCAGCCATGCCTGCGGGGTCGGACATGGTTGAATGTACAGCACATTCAATCTGGAGGATCCGATTTGATACTCACTGGAACGCGCATCGGATCGAATCGGAAACCCTTCCAAAATGCCCGATTTCATCCGATATATCGGGCCGAATGCATGAAATCGGATGAAATCGGGCATTATCTTCCTAGTGGATGGTGCCCTTATGGTTCATTTTTTTTGTCAAAAGTCAGTTAACCTACCAATATGTTTTGAGAGTGTGGGTTGAAACCGGAGCACCCCGAGAAACTCATTCAAACACATAAGGGACATACAAACTCTACACACATAGCGGCAGATTTAACAATGAGTGATATTCGTGTTTTCACTTGTTGCAAGTCTTATATGGTGCTCCAAACAAAAGGAGCTGATTTGTTGGAACACCATTTTAGACACATGTTACCTAGAATATTACTTATTGTTAAATCTGCCCCATAGTGCCTTGGTCAGGAACTGAAGCAGTCATAAAGTCATGGCAGTGAAGGGACACAGACAAATGTATTTTTTTCTGTTTATGTACTTGGGACAAGGTGTTTGTCTTAAAATCCTGTGACATTTTCTTAGTCATTTGCAGGGAATACTTTGTACAAGAAGAATATGTGTGATTATACACCCTGCTCAGAGACACTGGGGTGGTTCATTACAGACATTGACTTTTTCCCTTTACCCCTTACCCATTTTCATCAGATCTTCTTGCTGTAGTCTTGGTTAAAATACAAATAGTTGTAGTGTACACAAACATTTAATTTCAGCTTTTCTAAAGCAACATGTAAAATAAATTGGGTTAATCGCATGAAAAGGCATCAACATATAACATGACTTTAGCTTAGCCTTCTTGGAAGACACATTAGTAAAAATTCCTTTACTAACATCATGGGCCAGAGCCACAATCTCTCCACTCACAAACTCGGTAGTGATGTCACGATCATGCTTCTTGATGCTTTTCACACTTGTATTTTTTACATATTGCAAAGACTCTTTGCCTGTCTTAGATTTCCATTCACACCAATCAGACATTAGGTTTCTGGACATCTTGAGGCTCACTAACTGCAATGTATGCAAATTCATCATCATACAGTACCTCTTACTGTAGGTAGTTTGCCAATATTTGATCTTGCAGAAGATCTCTGTGATTGAATTTCCATGCTGAGAATCTCTGACTCAGATGTATCTCCAGCTACTGGCATGTATAGTGTAGAGATGAGCGGGTTCTGTTCGTCGAGATCCGAACCCCCCCGAACTTCACCTATTTTACACGGGTCCAAGGCAGCCTCGGATCTTCCCGCATTGCTCTGTTAACCCGAACAAGGACGAACGTCATCATCCCGCTGTCGGATTCTCGCGAGATTCGTATTCCATATAAAGAACCACGCGTCGCCGCCATTTTCACTCGTGCATTGGAGATTGAACGGAGAGGACGTGGCTACATTCTCTGCCTGAAAAGCTCCATATCTGTGCTCAGTGTGCTGCAAATATCTGTGCTCAGTGTGCTGCAAATATCTACGTTCTCTGCCTGAAAAGCTCCATATCTGTGCTCAGTGTGCTGTAAATATCTGCGCTCAGTGTGCTGCATTGTGGGGACCACCAGTATATAATTATAGTAGTACAGTACAGTAGGCCATTGCTGTATTTTGCAGTTCCGTGTCAGCCTCAGTTCTAGACAGTATCCTGATCATCAGTGCTCAATATCTGCTGCATTGTTGTGTGACCAGTATATACTATATATATTATATATAGTAGTACAGTGCAGCATTTTGGTGACCACCAGTATAGTAGTACAGTACAGTAGTCCATTGCTGTATCTTACAGCTCCGTGTCACTTCAAGTATCCATATCTGTGCTGCATTGTTGTTGTGAGCAGTATATATAGTAGTACAGTGCAGCATTTTGGTGACCACCAGTATATAGTTGTACAGTACAGTAGTCCATTGCTGTATCTTGCAGCTTCGTGTCACTGCAAGTATCCATATCTATGCTGCATTGTAGTGAGCAGTATATATAGTAGTACAGTGCAGCATTTTGGTGACCACCAGTATAGTAGTACAGTACAGTAGTCCATTGCTGTATCTTGCAGCTCCGTGGCACTTCAAGTATCCATATCTGTGCTGCATTGTTGTGAGCAATATATATAGTAGTACAGTGCAGCATTTTGGTGACCAACAGTATATAGTAGTACAGTACAGTAGTCCATTGCTGTATCTTGCAGCTCTGTGTCACTTCAAGTATCCATATATGTGCTGCATTGTTGTGAGCAGTATATATAGTAGTACAGTGCAGCATTTTGGTGACCACCAGTATAGTAGTACAGTACAGTAGGCCATTGCTGTATCTTGCAGCTCCGTGTCACCGCAAGTATCCATATCTGTGCTGCATTGTTGTGAGCAGTATATATAGTAGTACAGTGCAGCATTTTGGTGACCAACAGTATATAGTTGTACAGTACAGTAGGCCATTGCTGTATCTTGCAGCTCCGTGTCAGACTCAGTTCTAGACAGTATCCTGATCATCAGTGCTCAATATCTGCTGCATTGTTGTGTGACCAGTATATACTATATATATTATATATAGTAGTACAGTGCAGCATTTTGGTGACCACCAGTATAGTAGTACAGTACAGTAGTCCATTGCTGTATCTTACAGCTCCGTGTCACTTCAAGTATCCATATCTGTGCTGCATTGTTGTGAGCAGTATATATAGTAGTACAGTGCAGCATTTTGGTGACCAACAGTATATAGTTGTACAGTACAGTAGGCCATTGCTATTGATATAATAATATTACAGGCATATAATTCCACACATTAAAAAATGGAGAACAAAAATGTGGAGGGTGAAATAGGGAAAGATTAAGATCCACTTCCACCTAGTGCTGAAGCTGCTGCCACTAGTCATGGCAGAGACGATGAAATGCCATCAACGTCATGTGCCAAGGCCGATGCCCAATGTCACAGTAGAGAGCATGTAACATCCAAAAAGCAAAAGTTCAGTAAAATGACCCAAAAATCTAAATTAAAAGCGTCTGAGGAGAAGCGTAAACTTGCCAATATGCCATTTACGACACAGAGTGGCAAGGAACGGCTGAGGCCCTGGCCTATGTTCATGACTAGTGGTTCAGCTTCACATGAGGATGGAAGCACTCATCCTCTCGCTAGAAAAATGAAAAGAGTTAAGCTGGCAAAAGAACAGCAAAGAACTGTGCGCTCTTCTAAATCCCAAATCCCCAAGGAGAGTCCAATTGTGTCGGTTGCAATGCCTGACCTTCCCAACACTGGACGGGAAGAGGTGGCTCCTTCCACCATTTGCACGCCCCCTGCAAGTGCTGGAAGGAGAAACCACAGTCCAGTTTCTGATAGTCAAATTGAAGATGTCACTGTTGAAGTACACTAGGATGAGGATATGGGTGTTGCTGGCGCTGAGGAGGAGATTGACAAGGAGGATTCTGATGGTGAGGTGGTTTGTTTAAGTCAGGAACCCGGGGAGACACCTGTTGTCCGTGGGATGAATATGGCCATTGACATGCCTGGTCAAATTACAAAAAAAAATCACCTCTTCGGTGTGGAATTATTTTAACAGAAATGCGGACAACAGGTGTCAAGCCGTGTGTTGCCTTTGTCAAGCTGTAATAAGTAGGGGTAAGGACGTTAACCACATAAGAACATCCCCCCTTATACGTCACCTGGAGCGCATTCATCAGAAGTCATTGACAAGTTCAAAAACTTTGGGTGACAGCGGAAGCAGTCAACTGACAACTAAATCCCTTCTTCCTCTTGTAACCAAGCTCCTGCAAACCACACCACCAACTCCCTCAGTGTCAACTTCCTCCTTAGACAGGAACACCAATAGTCCTGCAGGCCATGTCACTGGCAAGTCTGGCGAGTCCTCTCCTGCCTGGGATTCCTCCGATGCATCCTTGAATGTAACGCCTACTGTTGCTGGCGCTGCTGTTGTTGCTGCTGGGAGTCGATCGTCATCCCAGAGGGGAAGTCGGAAGACCACTTGTACTACTTCCAGTAAGCAATTGACTGTCCAACAGTCCTTTGCGAGGAAGATGGAATATCACAGCAGTCATCCTGTGCAAAGTGGATAACTCAGGCCTTGGCAGCTGTGTTGGTGTTAGACGTATGTCCGGTATCCACCGTTAATTCACAGGGACTTAGAGAATTTCTTGAGGTAGTGTGTCCCCGGTACCAAATCCCATCTAGGTTCCACTTCTCTAGGCAGGCGATACCGAGAATGTACACAGATGTCAGAAAAAGAGTCACCAGTGTCCTAAAAAATGCAGTTGTACCCAATGTCCACTTAACCACGGACATGTGGACAAGTGGAGCAGGGCAGACTCAGGACTATATAACTGTGACAGCCCACTGGGTAGATGTATTGCCTCCCGCAGCAACAACAGCAGCAGCGGCACCAGTAGCAGCATATCGCAATCGCCAACTCGTTCCTAGGCAGGCTACGCTTTGTATCACCGCTTTCCATAAGAGGCACACAGCTGACAACCTCTTACGGAAACTGAGGAACATCATCGCAGATTGGCTTACCCCAGTTGGACTCTCCTGGGGATTTGTGACATCAGACAACGCCACCAATATTGTGCGTGTGTTACATGTGGGCAAATTCCAGCACATCCCATGTTTTGCACATACAATTAATTTGGTGGTGCAGAATTTTTTTTAAAATAACAGGGGCGTGCAAAAGATGCTGTCGGTGGCCCCAAGAATTGCGGGCCACTTTCGGCATTCAGCCACCGCGTGCCGAAGATTGAAGCACCAGCAAACAGTCCTGAACCTGCCCCTCCATCAGCTGAAGCAAGAGGTGGTAACTAGGTGGAATTCAGCCCTCTATGTGCTTCAGAGGATGGAGGAACAGCAAAAGGCCATTCAAGCCTATACATCTGCCTACGATATAGGCAAAGGAGGGGGAATGCACCTGACTCAAGCGCAGTGGAGAATGATTTCAACATTGTGCACGGTTCTGCAACCCTTTGAACTTGCCATACGTGAAGTCAGTTCAGACACTGCCAGCCTGAATCAGGTCATTCCCCTCATCAGGCTTTTGCAGAAGAAGCTGGAGAGATTGAAGGACGAGCTAAAACGGAGTGATTCCGCTAGGCATGCGGGACTTGTGGATGGAGCCCTTAATTCGCTTAACCAGGATTCACGGGTGGTCAATCTGTTGAAATCAGAGCACTACATTTTGGCCACCGTGCTCGATCCTAGGTTTAAAGCCTACGTTGTATCTCTCTTTCCGGCAGACACAAGTCTGCAAAGGTTTAAAGACCTGCTGGTGAGAAAATTGTCAACTCAAGCGTAACGTGACCCGTCAACAGCTCCTCCTTCACATTCTCCCGCAATTGGGGCTGCGAGGAAAAGGATAAGAATTCTGAGCCCACCCACTGGCAGTGATGCAGGGCAGTCAGGAGCGAGTGCTGACATCATGTCCGGCCTGAAGGATCTGCCAACGATTACTGACATGTCGTCTACTGTCACTGCATATGATTCTGTCACCATTGAAAGAATGGTGGATTATATGAGTGACCGCATCCAAGCAGGCACGTCAAACAGTCCGTACGTATACTGGCAGGAAAAAGAGGCAATTTGGAGGCCCTTGCACAAACTGGCTTTATTTTACCTAAGTTGCCCCCCCCCCCCCTCCAGTGTGTACTCCGAAAGAGTGTTTAGTGCAGCCGGTCACCTTGTCAGCGATCGGAGTACGAGGTTACTTCCACAAAATGTGGAGAAGATAGTGTTCATCAAAATGAATTATAATCAATTCCTCCGTGGAGACATTCACCAGCAATTGCCTCCAGAAAGTACACAGGGACCTGTGACGGTGTATTCCAGTGGGGATGAATTAATACTCTGTGAGGAGGGGGATGTACACAGTGAAAGGGGTGAGGAATCGGAGGATGATGATGAGGTCGACATCTTGCCTCTGTAGAGCCAGTTTGAGCAAGGAGAGATTGATTGCTTCTTTTTTTGGTGGGGGCCCAAACCAACCAGACCCTGTGGCTGAAATGATGGGTTTGTTAAAGTGTGCATATCCTGTTTATACAACATAAGGGTGGGTGGGAGGGCCCAAGGACAATTCCATCTTGCACCTCTTTTTTTATTTATCTTTGCATCATGTGATGTTTGTGGCCAATTGTTTTAACTGCCATCCTGTCTGACACTGCAGTGCCACTCCTAGATGGGCCAAGTGTTTGTGCCGCACACTTGTGTCGCTTAGCTTAGTCATCCAGCTACCTCATTGCACCCTTTTTTTTCTTTGCATTATGTGTTCTTTGGTGCCTAGTTTTTAAAACTGCCATCCTGTCTGACACTGCAGTGCCACTCCTAGATGGGCCAGGTGTTTGTGCCGCCCACTTGGATCGCTTAGCTTAGTCATCCAGCGACCTCGGTGTAAATTTTAGGACTAAAAATAATGGTGTTCAGTGTTCAGAATAGACTGGAAATGAGTGGAAATTATGGTTATTGAGGTTAATAATACTATAGGATCAAAATTACCCCCAAATTCTATGATTTAAGCTGTTTTTGAGGGGTTTTTGAAAAAAAAACACCCAAATCCAAAACACACCCGAATCCGACAAAAAATTTTAAGGGAGGTTTTGCCAAAACGCGTCCGAATCCAAAACACGGCCACGGAACCGAATCCAAAACACAAAACCCGAAAAATTTCCGGTGCACATCTCTAGTATAGTGGCACATACTTGCTGTGCATTTCGTCTTCCAACTTTTCTTCAGTTTGCACCGTTTCTTTGAAGATAGCATCTCTAGACTTGACAAGCTTTTTGGTATTTGGATTCCATAATCTGTAGCCCTTGCTTTCATGGCAATAGTCAAGCATGATGCACTTTGCTGATTTTGAATCCAGCTTGTGTCTTTTGGTATTTGGACATAGGCAATACTTCCAAAAACTTTGAGATGCTTTACACTGGGTTTTCTCTTTGACCATGCTTCCAACGATGTTACAGTACAGTATGTCCTTTAGGGCAACTGTAGCAGAACATTTCTTGAGATAAACTGTTGTGGGCACAGTTTCCACCCAAAACTGCTTATCTAGGACTGCATTCTGTAGCATGCATCGCGCTCTCTCCACTAGTGTACCCGTTCAATGACACCATTTTGTTTAGAAGTATAGGCAATGGTCAAATGGTCTTCCCCAGTTTTTTAAGAATTGTTCCCTCTCTCTGTTGAGGCATTCTCCACAGTTATCCGATCTCAGCGTCTTGAGTCTGTGACCTGCTTGATTTTCTACAGGTCTCTTGTAATCTGACATCTTTTTTCGTACTTCAAATTTTTCTTTGATGAAATGTACATGTCATTCTTGTGAAGTCAACTATAAACATCACAAAGTGTCAGGAATCGGCATTCAGAGGCATCTCACTTACCGGCGTGCTGGTGTGCAGGCCTCCGGAGGTCACGGCCCCAGTTTGCGGCTGCGTGAGTGGTCTCTCCGCGGGCGCGGTGCCCATTGTCATTGTGTACCCACCATCTGTGCAGCATGGGCGCTGCCATAACACTTGCGGTCAGCTGACCTGTAACACCTAATCCTGCGCTGTTTCTGCACACATGATTCAAGCATCCAATGCCTGCTGACCAGGGGGTGTAAATCCAGAACATCGGCGCAGTCTCATTGCCTTGAACAACGCCTCACATCCAGTGTACAGCATCTCCTGGCTCCAGTCTTCTGTCTCCATTGATTTTCTTGCTCCAGTGTTTCCATGGAACTACAGGCTCCAGCCACCTCGCTCTGCTACAACTCCTTCCACAGTCAGCATTCCACCTCTGCATGCAGTAAGAGACTCTCTCCAGGTGCTACTTACCATTCTCACCTGTGTGTTGTTTATCTGCGTTCAGTACTGTGCTATTCCATCTGGCACTTAAAACAACCAGCTTGCAATTTACAAACTGTCTCCTGCTTTGGTCTTCCTTGGCTTTGTGGACTTGTGCTTATATACAGACTGTGTGAATTCATTGCTGTTGGTTTCCAGACCAATCCCCGGAGTTACTATTGCCTGTGTTCACAGTCATCAGTTGCATTACCATCATCTGCATATTTGATCCAGTTACCATCGACTTCCAAGTCGACCATCGATGTTTGCCATCGGCTTCCAGGCCAGTCATCACTGTTGTTTATCTCACTGGTTTACAGATCATCACCTGTGACTGTTGTTATACTTCTGTCAGCTTCCTCGCTTAAACCATCAGTATTGTTATTGTGCTTCAGTGACTGTCATACATATGTGTGCTAAAAAAATATCATTGCGCACATGCGCAGGAATCTTCTACAGCCTCCTTGTTTCCTCCACCACACCACTACTGACCCACTAGTGACCCCTCTGGGAACAGACACAGTTACAGACCTGACACAAAGTATCCGAATCCACTTACTGGTTTTACTTCCATTGGAACACATATGTACTATAGTAAGGGGGTTTGTAGCTCTACTTGCTGCCTTGAGAAATGGCTGACAACTTTGTTTCCTAATAAGTAGCTCTCATATATGGGTTTCTCTATGTTAGTCACTCACTTTCTTGTGAGCATCCTGTTCTGTAGCTTTTGAACACTGTTGGATCCAAGGTGACCAAATCCTGTATGCCAGGGTTCTAATGACTGTAACTCAGTTGTTATCATTGCATAACAGAACTGTACATCATGGATGTACAATTGCTGACATCTTTTGAATGTAGTTTTGATGGACCCTTTTCTGTTTCTCACAATGCATGTTCCATTTGTGAAATGAACTCTAGGGCCTCTCTGTTCTAGGACACTTGTTCCTATCTCTGGTACATAAAGCAGATTTTTAATTTCTGTGACTTATGTTAATGTTCCAATTTTTAAGTGAGCTTTAATTGTCCCAACTTTAGTAACTATAAGGTGACATCTGGTTTATTTGGTGAACCATTCCTTATTGCAGCTTAAATGTCTTGTTGCGCTTGAATCAATATACCAACAATGCTTTCTGAGGCTATCTGATTGCTGCCTCATGTTTGCCATTGTATTATTTGCTCCATATAGGAGATACATTCTTTTGTGTACATTCAAATGCTTTGTGACCTAGCTTGTGACAATTATAGCATGTGCATTTTCAGAATTTGTGTTAATGCAATGCAGTGGTCTCAGCATTTGACTCACAAAGCACAAGTTCTCTGAACTTTAGTAACTTTGCCTGTGGCTAAGTTTGCTATGTTTACTTTCAATGGCATAACTAAGTCCAAACCAGGCATCAGATTCTGCAATATTGCTTTAGCAATCGCTTCATCATCTGAACTAGAACAGATCCTAGTTGCTGAGAATTAGACATAATTTTGCCTATGGAATCACTCATATTGCTGCATTAATTCAGTTTGGTATGATACAATACAAAACATAAATGTATTCTCCTTATGAGACCTCCATCCTGGTAGTAGTTATGACCACATCTTCCCATGTATAATAGAGTAAACATGTTGCTCCACACTTTAACCAATTGTGCCCATGGCCCTCTGTACATCATCTGGGATTGAATCTGCATGAAGTTCTAAAGTGATTTTTCACAACCTTTCATGCTTCAATTGCATTTCCATGGAAAACTTTCATGTTGTATAATTCTTTTTAGCTTGATAAACCCCATTTTGGTTGTAGCTCCTGTGTTAATGCTTTCTACAGACATACAGTAACTATGCAGCTTCTGTACACTAATCAGTCTCTGTACTGACACAATGCGCTGGAAACACTCTGTACTGTCCTTGCTCTGTGTTCTATTGCAGCCTGCACCTGTGCTCAAGATCATGTGTGTATGCTGCACTGGGCATCCTAGTAGTTTATATGACTGGCTGTCTACAGTATGTCCCTGGGCAATAGCTTTGCCAGCCTGCCCCTTTTGCCGCCGTGGACTGCAAACAAAAGTTCACATGTTTAAAAAAAATTCCTCTGCTCATCATCTCAAAAGCATGAAAATGTAAGAAAACAAATTTATTTGTTACATAAAACCCTCACAAAGAATTGCTTGTATTATTGGAATTAAAAAACAAAGAAAGCACTTTGTGGTAAATGTATTATTCGTGGTTATGGTGGAGAAGCGGAATTTGCACTGATACCGCTCCTCCCCCATGTATGAGTGTGCCGGTGTGCGGATAGACAGCTCTCTGATATGCAGGGCAATGTAAGAACGGTCAGTGGCACTGACCATTCCGACACCAGCAGCTATCATTGCCCATTCACCACAGAAGGGACAGCTCTGTCCCCGGCTGTAGCAGCTGTTGGCTTCGGACTGCACAGGAGATCCCGTGATGGTAGATGCTAGAATCAAGTGGGCTAAGGGACCTTTTCCGTAAGGGGGAGGAGTTACGACGCAAGGGGGAGGAGCTAGGCCAGCGGGATAGTTCCTCTACTATCCACGCCACCAACTATTACCTTTAGTAATTAGGTGGTGAGCGAAGCGGAGCGGAGCGAGCCACCGTGCCCGAAGCGTGGCGAGCGAAGCGAGCCCGCGAGGGTACTTTTCGGGTACCCTGTTCGCCCGTAGCTCCTCCCCCTGGTGACGTAGCTCCTCCCCTCAACACGTCACAAGGTCCCTTCAGCCCCTCCGATATAGAACCAGATCTCACGCATGCCCAGTGGAGCCACATGGTCAGTGAGACACAGAGCATCAGCACTAAGCTGATGTGCTGTGTGCAAAGGCAGGGATCGCCGGAGGGGGAGTTTTCATTCCCCCATTTCGGCAGACAAGATGCTAATACATCTTGTCGGAGTAGCTTCCTGCTTCACCTCAGTAATGAGGCAAAACAGGCAGTGCTATATCAGTAATATCAGTACAGTCCGTGCCGCTATATTACATCTCCCCCTTTGTCTATTACTGCTTTCTAGAAATAAATGGATTTACTATGCTTTTCAGGGTAAATGTATTACCCTGGCACTGATTGTGCCGGTATTTCTCTTCCTGCCTTGCCTCTTTACCGAGGAGACAGGAGGCACTAGTGCCGAGATGTGAGACCATCTCGACTGCCGGAGTAGGGGGTGAAACCCCCCCCCCCTCCTCTAGTGATCCCTGTCTATGCCTGCAGCACATCAGCCTACTGCTGATGCTCTCTGTCTAGCCCCACTTGGCATGCACGAGATCTCAGTACTATTGCTAGATTTCCCCTGCAGCCCGGAGCAGGCAGCCGCCACAGCAACAATATCGATAGCTGCAGATGTTGGAAGCGTTCATACATTGCCTGATATATCGGCGTGCTATCTTGTAGATAGCAGAGCTGATATAGACAGAGGCGTATAGTGCCCCTGTCATCTTGCACACTTCCCCGCAGTCATACATGGGAGAGAAGCAGTATCACTTTTCCATCATACCAACAATTTATACATCGACCCACATATGCAAATAGTCCATGGTGCTTTGCAAGGGGTTAAGGGCTTATGAATATCTAGTGATAGGATCTGCGTTTGCCCCCATCCCCCCCCCCCCCTCCACCACACACACACACACACACACACACACACACACACACACACACACACACACACACACACACACACACGAAGCATCTTGCAATTTTACCTTTATCCATGTCCAATTCAGAGATAAACATTACTAATGTGTGCTGTGTAATCTATGCTTCAGTTTTTTACAAGGAAGGTTACAAATAATATAAATTCTGTATAAAGGAACTGTAGAGTTTTTCTTCACACTTTTGTACGTATATGTCAGACCAAGGGTACATCTGGGTGTCTGGGACATTTCTCTGTGTTCCGAGCACAAACGCACACAGAGCCTGACACCCATATAATAGAAAAGCATCACCTCAGGTGACCTCATGTGTTTGGCTCTGCGCCAGCGGACTGCAGGCTTATCAGAGCCCTGTTTACATTCATGTCATAGAAACTACTTGTGTTCCCGTTAGGGTTCAAGAACAGACAGAACAACAGGGCTAGGGAGGGGACAGACAAATGCAAAGACACAATGTACCCAGATGAAACCTATTGGAATTGTAAAGAATCATTAACTGCTTCATTCCACAATGTAAATGTGTTGTCAACATAATATGGATGAGTTCATAATGCACAGGCAGCACTAGATAATAGAAAGCAGCAGAACTGTGGAAAACATTGCAATCTGTTTGACCTCCCAGCCCTGAGACGACCAGGCTTTTTTTCAGCTACTCTTTGAATACATTAGGATCACAAAAAAAAATCCCTTTAATATAAATTGTACGGCAGTGCTGAACTGACGATCTGATATCCACAGCTGGCCTCAAGTGAACTGTGCAGTTTGCATAACAGAGCGTGATTAATGTACAGATATAGGTTGACCAATGTTTTTCTGTATTCCGACTCTATCTTATTTCCTAGGTCAGAATGCATATTTTTCTGTTTCTTGTGATAACATTAAGGATGCAAAGATAATTTGTTTTTTTCCCACACAATTAAGTCCAGTACATAACCATTTTGTTTATTAGTAATTGTGACTCTTTCAGACAGTTCTTCTCTTTTCCATCTTCTCCATAATCATACAGTTTGGTCCCTTTATAAGTGTGCCCTATTATAAGTGTATGCTAATATAATAACCAGATCAAAGAGGTCCTTCTACATTTTGTTGCACCTTCAATCATTTGTAAATAGAACAAATATAAACAAATATAGCACTGGTAGGGAACATATGCATGTACCTGGTAGGATATCATACAGCTCTGTGGAGGTACAAGATTAATGAACTTGTAGTTTTGGCCCAACAGATTACTGTCCCTTTGTACTGTAACTTGGCATTCTTTGGCTATTTAGTCACACACTGTCTAACATTTGTAATATGTTGCCATGTGCTGTGTTCACTGGCAATGAACACAACAATGGGGGTCATTCCGACCTGATCGCACGCTAGGTTTTTTCGCTGTGCTGCGATCAGGTCCGAACTGCGCATGTGTATACACCGCAATGCGCAGGCGCATCATACGGGTACACAGCGGATCGTTGCTGAGCG
This sequence comes from Pseudophryne corroboree, assembly GCF_028390025.1. NCBI lineage: Eukaryota > Metazoa > Chordata > Amphibia > Anura > Myobatrachidae > Pseudophryne > Pseudophryne corroboree. The sequence goes on from NC_086447.1 coordinate 351,237,496, forward strand.
ATGGATTTTACGAAGAATCCATTCGTACAGCCAATCGCAAGGTGATTGACTGGAAGAGAGCGTTTGTGGGTGGCAACTGACCGTTTTCTGGGAGTGGTTGGAAAAACGTAGGTGTGTTGAAGCGTTTGCAGGGCGGGTGTCTGACGTCAACTTCGGGCAAGAACAGGCTGAAGTGATTGCAGCGGCTGAGTAAGTTCTGAGCTACTCAGGAACTGCACAAAACTGTTTTGTACCGCTCGGCTGCACATGCGATCGTACACTTGCAAAGCAAACATACACTCCCCTATAGGCAGCGACTATCTGTTCGCAGCGCTGCAAAAAATAGCGAGCGAACTCGGAATGACCCCAATGAACACTGTTTGATTTGCTGTCGAAATATCAATCAGTGGTGCTCTATGAGAAATTTCAGCAGATTTAGGAAACATTAGACAGAACGTGACAGTTGGCTGCATAATCCATCCAGAGGTTTACTTAAAAAAATGAAAATAAAATAACTCTATGAGAATTGTAATGAGTTTGGCCACAGAGACTTCCTTTATATAGTTTTGATAAGTACCAGTTAAAAATAGAGATGAGCGGGTTTGGTTCCCTGAGAACCGAACCCTACCGGACTTCACTACCCGAGCCCGGATCCGAGTCCGGCTCGGGTTTTCCTGCCTGACTCGGAAACCAGAACGAGGCAAAACGTGATCATCCCGCTGTCGGATTCTCACAGGATTTGGATTCCATATAAGGAGCCGCGCGTCGCCGCCATTTTCACTCCGGCATTGGAGAGTGTAGCAAGAGGACGTGTCTCCGTCCTCAGTGTCTGTGCGGGAGGGAAAGTGGGGTGGCGATTCCAGTGCTGTCTTGTGCTGCTCAGTCCAGTGTAGTGTCTTATGCTGCATCAGTCCAGTCACAGTGGTGGTGTCCTCTGCTGCCATATGTCCAGTGCTGCTGTATAAGTCCAGTCCAGTGGTGCTGTGTTGTGCTGCATCAGTCCAGTGGTGGTGTCCCTGTGCTGCTGCATATGTCCAGTGATCAGGGGTGTATCTAGGGGTCCGAGCGCCCCTGGCAAAGTCAGGTCAGGCCCCCCCCCACCCCACACACATACACATATTTGAATTAAGGGAGGCGTGTCAAAAAAGGAATATGGCCTTGTGGGGAAGGGTTGTGGCCACACAATAGTACTTCCAATTCTAACTATGCCACACAGTATCACATTACACCGCACAGTAGTGTCTCTTATTCACGTTAAGCCACACAGTCATAACCCTATAGAAAACACTGCCTATACAGGTCATATGGGGAATGCAAATAGAAAATGGAAATGTGGACTAGTGCTAATAAATATATTCCTAATTTTATATGGGGAATGCGGTCAAACCACATTTGCCATTAGTATATCTGATCATGCCCATAGGCACACACATATACACTTACATACATAGTCACACACAAAACACATACATATGATATACAGTCCAGTCACACATGCAGTAGATAAAATACAGTCACATACATACTGTACCTAGGGGGTGAGTCTGAGTTGATCGCTCGCTAGCTACTTTTAGCAGCCGTGCAAACGCATAGTCGCCGCCCACGGGGGCGTGTATTTTCACTTTGCAGGAGTGAGAACGCCTGTGCAGCCGAGCGGATGCAAACACATTTTGTGCAAAACAAGACCAGCCCTGTAGTTACTTATTCTGTGCGATGATTTCTGCGACGAATGACATGGTAATGACGTCAGACACCAGCCCAACAAACGCCCGGCCACGCCTGCGTTTTTCCAAACACTCCCAGAAAACCGTCAGTTGACACCCATTAACGCCCTCTCCTTGCGATCGGCTGTGCGAATGGAATATACGCTAGATCCAGTGCACAGCAGCGATGCTCTTTGTGCACGTACGACACGCGTGTGCATTGCGGCGCATGCGCAGTTTTGCCATTTTTTTACCTGATCGCTGTGCTGCAAAAATCGTCAGCGAGCGATCAACTCGCAATGACCCCCATAGTTACACACTTATTCACATACATAGTCACACACTAAAACACACACAAATACAGTAGATACTTATACACACACAAACATACATACACATATAGTCACATACATAAATGCAGTCACAGACACACATACAGACAGACTCTATAGTGTCACCCCCACATAACAGACAGGGTACACTGACTGCATGTACTTTAGTAGCTCATTGTCCTCTCTGCCTCTCCTCCATGCTGCTGGGCTGCCTGGCAGTGAGTGCCGTGTAGTCCCACCCCCGTGCTTCCACTCCATCCATGGCCCTAGCCCAATGCAGGGCAGGGCAGTCCTGTGCCTTGATCCCCCCTTCCCATAATCCGGCTCTGACTGTACCTGGTGACTGTCTGTCACTGCCGGCGCCAGTGTCCAGCAGCACAGCTCAGCACTAGTGATCAATCAGACTCAAAGTAAACTGCAGCTCCTAGCAGCCCTTGGTGCTGGGAGCTCTTAGCAACAAGGGCTGCTGGGAGCTGTAGTTTATGTTGTCTGATTACAAGCGAGGTGCAGTGCGCTGCTGCCGGACACTGGCGCCAGCACTGACAGACAGTCACCAAGTCTAACAGTACCACTTGGCTCTACCCCCTGGCCATGGATGGCACAGCCGGACGGCGCCCCCTCCTTGCCTGGCGCCCTTGGCGAGTGCCATCCTGGCCAATAGGTAGATACACCCCTGCAAGTGATACTGCTGTATATGTCCAGCGGTACTTCCGTATAAATCCAGTGATACTGCCTTATATGTCCAGTGGTACTGCCATATAATTCCAGTGATACTGTCGTATACGTCCAGTGATACTGCCCTATATGTCCAGTGGTACTGCCGTATAAATCCAGTGGTACTGCCGTATAAATCCAGTCCAGTGATACTGCCGTATAAGTCCTGTGATACTGCCGTATAAATCCAGTCCAGTGGTACTGCCGTATAAGTCCAGTCCAGTGGTGCTGCCATATAAGTTCAGTGGTGCTGTCCTGTGCTGTATATTATTTACTCCAAATAAAGGGGTTATTAATATTTAATCCAAATAATTTTTACAGGGTTTGCCCTGTGTGTTTTAGAGGTACGCTCGCCTGTGCTACATTTTGTTATATAACTCCAGAAAAATAATGGAGAACAAAAATTTGGAGGATAAAATAGGGAAAGATCAAGAACCACTTCCTCCTACTGCTACTGCTGCCGCTGCTGTTGTTGCTGCTGGGAGTCAATCGTCATCCCAGTGGGTAAGTCGGAAGACCACTTGTACTACTTCAACTAAGCAATTGACTATCCAACAGTCCTTTGTGAGGAAGATTAAATATTACAGCAGTCACCCTGTTGCAAAGCGGATTACTGAGGCCATAATAACTGTGCTGGTGTTAGACGTGCGTCCGGTATCCGCCATTAGTGCAGTGGGACTGCAGTGCCACTCCTAGATGGGCCAGGTGTTTGTGCCGCACACTTGTGTCGCTTAGTTTAGTCATACAGCTACCTCATTGCACCTCTTTTACTTCTTTGCATGATGTGCTGTTTAGGGTCTAGTTTTTTTAAGTGCCATCCTGTCTACAGCTGCAGTGCCGTTCCTAGATGGGCCAGGTGTTTGTGCCACACACTTGTGTCGCTTAGCTTAGTCATACAGCCACCTCGGTGTAACCTTTTGGCCTAAAAACAATATTGTGAGGTGTGAGGTGTTCAGAATAGATTGGAAATGAGTGGAAATGAATGTTATTGAGGTTAATAATACGTAGGATCAAAATTACCCCCAAATTCTGTGATTTTAGTTGTTTTTATGTTTTTTATCAAAAATCATCCCGATCCAAAACCAAAACCAAAACACGAAAGGGTGGTTTTGGCAAAACCAATCCAGATTCAAAACACGAGTATGGAACCAGAACCAAAACTAAAAGATAAAAGGGGGTAATTCTGAGTTGATCGCAGCAGCAATTTTGTTAGCAATTGGGCAAAACCACGTGCACTGCAGGGGAGGGGGGGGGGGGGGGGGGCAGATATAACATTTGCAGAGAGAGTTAGATTTGGGTGGGTTACTTTGTTTCTGTGCAGGGTAAATACTGACTGCTTTATTTTTACACTGCAATTTAGATTTCAGTTTGAATACACCCCACCCAAATCTAACTCTCTCTGCACATGTTATATCTGCCCCTCCTGCAGTGCACATGGGCCCTCATTCCGAGTTGTTCGCTCGGTAAAAATCTTCGCATCGCAGCGATTTTCCGCTTAATGCGCATGCGCAATGTTCGCACTGCGACTGCGCCAAGTAAATTTGCTATGCAGTTAGGAATTTTACTCACGGCTTTTTCATCGTTCTGGCGATCGTAATGTGATTGACAGGAAATGGGTGTTACTGGGCGGAAACAGGCCGTTTTATGGGCGTGTGTGAAAAAACGCTACCGTTTCCGGAAAAAACGCAGGAGTGGCCGGAGAAACGGAGGAGTGTCTGGGCGAACGCTGGGTGTGTTTGTGATGTCAAAACAGGAACGACAAGCACTGAACTGATCGCAGATACCGAGTAAGTCTGAAGCTACTCAGAAACTGCTACGAGGTGTGTAATCGCAATATTGCGAATATATCGTTCGCAATTTTAAGATGCTAAGATTCACTCCCAGTAGGCGGCGGCTTAGCGTGAGCAAATCTGCTAAAATCCGCTTGCGAGCGAACAACTCGGAATGAGGGCCATGGTTTTGCCCAACTGCTAACAAATTTGCTGCTACGATCAACTCAGAATTAGGGCCCTCATTCCGAGTTGTTCGCTCGCAAGCGGATTTTAGCAGATTTGCTCACGCTAAGTTTTGACATCACAAACACACCCAGCGTTCGCCCAGACACTCCTCCGTTTCTCCGGCCACTCCTGCGTTTTTTCCGGAAACGGTAGCGTTTTTTCACACACGCCCATAAAACGGCCTGTTTCCGCCCAGTAACACCCATTTCCTGTCAATCACATTACGATCGCCAGAACGATGAAAAAGCCGTGAGTAAAATTCCTAACTGCATAGCAAATTTACTTGGCGCAGTCGCAGTGCGAACATTGCGCATGCGCATTAAGCGGAAAATCGCTGCGATGCGAAGATTTTTACCGAGCGAACAACTCGGAATGAGGGCCAATATACGAAAAGTGCCCGCCGCACATCTCTAGTTAAAAAGTAGTATAACTTGTTTTTTTATATCCTGATAGCTAAATGAACAGTTTTAACAGAGTTATCTGATTGTATCCACAGAGCTCTGTAGCTGGTTCTCAGATCTCTTTCTAATTGATATCTATGGTAGTATTGCATTTGCTTTCTATGACAAGATGATGGGAACATGAAAAGTTTGGGATAAAAAAGAATTGATATTAGACTGAGAAGGGCAAAAATGGCAGAAGTGGATGTAATATAATGGCGTGAGAAAAGACAGGTGTATTGTGCAAAAAGATGTGAGCAGCTTAGTTGTGTGTTAATAGGTAATATATGATTAGGATATACAGTAAGTGCTAAAGTTGAGAACTGGAATTGAGAAATAAAATAAAGGACAATTCATTTGCACTGAGGCTTGATCAGAGGGGATTCGGTCGTGTGACCGCCGCTCAGGATCACGGTGGTCACCATGCCGACGCCAGGATCCAGAATGATCAAAATGCCGGCAAACAGAATGCCGACCCACAGGGACTATTCCCTCTCGTGGGCATCTACAACCTGTGGCGTACGCCGCAAGCTTGAAAGGGGCTTTGTTGTGTTCGCCCCCCCCGCCTCCATTCTCCTGACAGGATCCCAGGGTCTTTATGCTGACCGCCATGATCCCCAGCGCCGGTCTCCCAGCCCCAACCAGATTAGAGCCTCCATAGAGCCATGTTATCTGTTTGTTTTTTTGCTTGTTAAAGTTAGAGAAATGGTTATGCTGGTTTCCTATGCAGGATGAAGTCATTTGTCTTTTAATAGTTTGTCGTTTACCCATTGCTAGGCTACTGCATGCAGGGGTGTAGAGAGTTGAGGTGGGAGGCTTGGCCTAATCGTGGGAGGCATGGCCACAGCCCCTTATACAAATTGATGTAAAAAAAAAAAAGACTTTGCGGCACTGAGAGCATATTTGTGGGGTGCTACCATGCCCCTCAGCCAGGGGCAATCCAGAGGGGGGGCGCAATCGGTGTACGCCCCCCCACTGGCAGCAGCATCTCTGCACCACCACGGCCTAACCAGATCACAGCACCATATGCAGGATGGAGAACGAAGCTGCTGCTGACAGGTAAGGGGGGGGGGGGGGGGGGCTGGGTAAGGAGGCTTCTAGGAACATCAGATTTGCTTGAGGTTGTTAAGTTTAAAGTGGAAGCCAAAATACATTTAGGGAGCATGTGTGGTCCCTTCACTTTGGCTCTGCTTCTGGGTTTGGCATCTCCCCACTGCAGTGTAGCCTTAGGGGGGGTCAGTTAATGATGCAATTCTTCTAATGTGTTGTAGTTTGTCAGTTATTTGATGAGGTTCCTACATAAAAGCCTAGTTTTGGTGCAAGGACTTTGTTGGCTAAGCTGGAAATTGTCTTGGCTTTATTGTTCTTCCTCGGCTTTGCCCTAATTCAATGGGTTACATATCTTAAATTAGAAGGGCAGTCTTACATCAATAAATGTTTACCCATGGGTTGTGCTGAATTGTACACCTTTTTTTTGAGAAATCTTGCCAATTTTTGCATTTGGTGTACTTTCATGCTGGAATAGGCCATCACTTAGATGATTTACTCTATAAGGTGACATTTACACAGACATTCAGGTGTATTAGTAAATACACCCTTGGATGGAGATAAAGTCCCAGCCAATCCGCTTCCTACTTGCCATGTCACAGGCTGGTTTTGAAAAATGACAGTTAGGAGCTGGTTGTCTTATACTTTATCTCTATCCACTTTATCTCCGTCCAAGGCTTAGTAAATAGACTGCATAGTTTTTTTATAGAAGTCTTTTTTCAATATCCTTGTTACCCAGAGGCTTTATAAGATGGCCCTACATCTTGTCTGTCTTATTTGGGTAATGAAATCGATACATCAGTGAGGTTTTACCATCTGATAAAGTCCCATAGCCTTTTGCACAAATTAAGAAGAGATTAGGCTCTGAGAAAGTTGTGCTGCATTGGATTTATTAGGTCTTTTTGGTTATTTGGCTTGCTGCATCATTCACATGTGTAGCTTTTTTGTCGCAAGTTGGAGAGGGCAAATCTGTGAGTAACCAAGCTCCATTTTTTGGTTTGTTTGTCAAAGGAGACCAAGAATGATCGTACAATCTCGGCTTCCTTTTTACCCTTTTCACTGATAAGGAGAGTGTTTTGATTTTGGTGCCTATTTTGAAGGGCAATGGTGTGTGACCCTTTGAGCTACTCATTGGCATGCTGAGGGTCTTACTGCCAAACTGCAGCTTTTGGAGCCCATTTGAATTATAATGGCCATTGAGTTATGGAGAAACTGGAACATATTTTTCTGGTGTGACAATTTGGGGGGTTTATGTGCTGTTAACAATGAGTAGGGCTCTTCTCCCATGGCCTTATGGTTGTTAAAATGTTCAATACTTAAGTGTTTGTAAACTAATATTTCCTTCAGAGGCACATTTTAAATGGGCTAAATTTCATATGTTGCTCAAGCTTATTATTCACATTTAGAGGAGGCACAGCTGGGTGGGACTGCACTGCAGAAGAGGTAGCTCTGGATGGGGGATGCTGGATGCTTCCATGCAGAGGTTTCTAGACTATGCCAAAGTAAGGAGAGGTGAGTCTTCCAAGACAGAAGTTGTGTTGGGAAGAGGGGATATGTCAGTCTTCCCCCAGTTGTTTACATTTATTGTCTAAAGCTGATTGATTGCATTTATATTACAATCAATAAAAGCTTTGACCTTTGCACCTGTCAATAGTGTATGTGAATTTATTTTAGCTGTATTTTTTTTAATAGGATGTTTATTGAATATTGCATGATCATAAACCACTAGGTGCCTTAGCAGTGATGTTAAGGGATTAAACTAATTAGACCAATGGCCACTTTCACAACAGACAGAGGAGAGGAAATGGCATCTGAGGTTACAGATAGACACATTGATATAAAAACCAAAAGAACAAAAATAAAAATCAAAAGAAACAAAAATATAGAACCATCTAAATTAAAATGTTTTTCCATTAAATCTCAACAATTTCTCAAGTGACTTCAATTACATCTCTTCCCCAAGACATCCAATAACAGCAGTTTTCCCAAAATAATTGATAATGCCCAGTAAATTTGTTCTGGTCTAGGTAAAGTGGTTGAAAAAGCAGCATTAAAGACACATTGATGATTTCTAAGTAGGTCAAAGTGGGTAAAGTATATCTGAAGAAGGTACTTTGATGCAGTTTTGTCTGTGAAAACAAGTACAGTACTTGAGATAAACTCAACTGATATTTGCAAAGTTCACTGCAAGAGCAGTTTTTTGCTATAAAAGCTGTGCCACAATATTACTTGGATCTTTAAGAAATAGGTCATTAAGGGTTAGTGAACAATGTTTTTTGCACACAATAATTAACCTGATATGTACAGTTTGTTCTTCTTAAAATTATAATGTAACTAAAATATACATTATACCCAATTTTGATGACAGCGTGCCTCAATTGAATTAGGCGGAAATCCAGCCTGAAGGTGCAATATTGCACATCCGTAAGTACAGCTGCACAGCATTGCCATTTTTATAATGGGTGCAATACACTGCACACAGGCCCCTGGGTCCAAGGGGGCCCACACTGCAAACAATGCACCAATGTTTTAATACTTACCTTTCTGGAGACCCATGTCGGGCGCTGCAGCAAAAATCACAGCCAAAATGGCCGCTGCACATACGCAGTAGTGAAATTAGTCACTGGAAAATGGTGGGTGCCATGTTTCCTGGAGACCTGTGCATGCACAATGCCGGAGACTACTGCGCTGGGCAGAGGAGAGTGCCCACCTGGAGTCTGCACACGGGCCCCTTCCTCTGTTAGTGCCTGATTGTACGCAATGTGTGGCCTTCCTTTGCTGCAATTGTGTCTGAGACCAGGGGCAGATAGGGAACTAAAAGTGGCCTTGTAACATTTTGTAGAAGTGGCCCAACATGGCAGCACAAGAGGTATAACATACCGTGTAGTCATGGCAGCATCACTAGATAGCAGAGTTGCTGTACGCAGAGATGGAATAACAGAATGAGTGTACTGAGTGGGACAATGCATTGTACTGAGTGTGGTGGGCTGTCATGTGGGGGTGGGGCCATATGACAACACACACAACAAGACCCACAAACATGTCAGCCTATCAGGAATCTTCCTGGTGAGCCCTGTGGCCAATCCGACAGACCCTGTATGTCTGTACTTAGATATACGCAAACATTTGGAAATCTGACAGTTACATTAAAAGCTCATATGGTATCTTGCCTACCAAATTTTTTGTATATTGTTTTGTAACATTAATAGTGTGCTTAAGTAGACTGTGCCCTAATAAGACCAAAATTTAAAGGTTCTTTACCTTCAACTAGAGATTTGGTAATTCTAGGCCTCAGACTTCCTTCTTCAATCTCATCCTAGTTTACTGACCAGTGCCTCCGCCCAAGCCTTTTTGTATTGTAGGTACTAATCACCAGAGGTTTTCACTTTTGCTGCGTGCAGAGTGCTGGGGGAAGCCCTCCACCCCCTCCTCCTCCCCTGTGATGCACCTGTGATAGTAAATACTATTCTGTATACCATTATTCTTAGATGCATGTATGGGATCAGGAACTGGATGGTTCCATGATGATAATCCAGTTACAGAAAGGTGGACAAGGTAATGTGGCCTTTGTCTTGACACAATTCTATTTTGGCAATAAGACCATACAATAAACTATATATATGTCATATTTATTAATTTCTAAAATCCCATAATAAAGCACTTACAGATAAAGACATACAGTGTCAGTACACACACACACACACACACACACACACACACACACACACACACACACACACACACACACACACACACACACACACACATATATCTTTATTTCTAAAACATATTTATGTAATGCCAGTATTTGCCGAAACATTTTACAACTGGTAAAAAACACTAATAAAATACGACTGGGTATTGCAAGCCAGTCAGAGTTAAGATGCTGCTGCAGAATGCTTGTAATCTGTAGGAAAAAAAATGTGTAATACAGAGTATAATGTGACACATTGCATATTAGTCTAGACCACAGATTCTCAAACTCAGTCCTCAGGACCCCACACAGTGCATGTTTTCCATGTCTCCTCACAGAATCACAAGTGAAATAATTAGCGCCACCTGTGGATCGTTTAAAATTTGTCAGTGAGTAATAAATACACCTGTGCACCTGCTAAGGGGTCCAGAGGACTGAGTTTGAGAACCTATGGTCTCAAAACCTATGGACCCCACACAGTGCATGTTTTCCATGTCTCCTCACAGAATCACAAGTGAAATAATTAGCGCCACCTGTGGATCATTTAAAATGTGTCAGTGAGTAATAAATACACCTGTGCACCTGCTAAGGGGTCCAGAGGACTGAGTTTGAGAACCTATGGTCTCAAAACCTATGGTCACAAAACTCATAGCTTGGAATCAACACTGGAGCTGCCAGACCCGCTGTACCTTGTAAGCCACCACAAGACCACCAGGGATGTTTTGTCGACATTCTAATCATGTCAACATTTCAACAGTGTCTATAAGATGATGATGTGATCAATGTCGACATTATGAAATTTCAACATTTTCATGTTGACATGAATGTTAAAATATACCACATCCATTTCAGAATAGAAGGCAAGTAAATATAGAATTTCAGTGAAATGTGAAGATGGGTGGTAAACTAGTAGAATACCCTATATCATCTAAGAAATTGCTTAGGGCAGAGGTTCTCAAATTGTGTGCTGTGGCACCCTGGGGTGCCTCGGGACACTTGCAGGTGCCTTGGGTTGGTGGTCCAGGACCAATTCAAATAATTTATGGTCAATGTAATAGGCAAAACTAGTACTGGTGGCTAGCAATCATAAAATCTGTTGACAAGCAGAAGCAAATCTTATCCCTCACCATGTAACTGAGCCTAAGGATGACATATAGAAATTTAGAAAGAAATATTAAACTAAGAAACGTTTGGTCTGTGGGTGCCGTGAAAAAAATTCTGATACTCTAGGGCACCATGATTCAAAAAAGTTTTGGAACCACTGGCTTAGGGAATGACTTTTCAAGATATGATTCAAAAAGTTTGCAGCATACTTGACGATTTCTTGGCTGCAGGTCGGCTCAGTGTAATGGGGGTGGATGGGGGGGGGGGGGGGGGGCGAGAGTGGTACAGTAGGTGGACTGTTGGGTATGATGATGTAATTTCCATGTTTACCAGCCGTATGAAGCAGAGGACGGAGCCACAATGATGCAAATAGCTTCATAAGCCACCCACATTGTCCACTTTTACTGATTACATTGGCAGCTATGGGTGGCTGGGGGAGTCTTGCCCAGTCTTCTGGGCAGCCGGGAGTGTCACCTGGTTTACAGGAGCCTCCTGGCTATTCCAGGAAAATAGGCAAGTATGGTTTGCAGGCTACAGGACAATCTTGCTATATAAGTGGAAGGAATGCCACCGAAAGGAGGGAGCCAGCAACTCGCAATGGGAGCATATAATGAGACAAAGACCTTGGGCATTGCAGAGGGGGAGAGTTGGGATATATTATCAGACATGTAAAGATGCATGTATGGTGTTGCTGTTTAATATTTGGTCTATTATGTTAGTAAAAGGTTAGTTTAGTTTATAATTTATAATGTAATCTACTTTATATGTATTTATTTAACTTTTCTCACACTCATATTTGTCAAAAATAATATATTTATTTAGAGATCATTTTAAATATAATAACATCTTGTTTATTCGGCTTTGTAATGTTATACTTTTGTTATAATCTTTTTTTTTTTTTAAATCTCTTCCCGGTAGACTTTACACTATCGTGTTTTGGAGCTTTTAAACAAATATATATAGTATTACAATGTAAAATACAACGGAAATAATATACACTCCATAAGAAACTTGATGTTGGTTTTAGCTGTACGTGTGAGAACACTGTATGTAAACAGGGCTGAGAAGCAAAAAATATTATTTTACAAACTGGATAAATAAATACCAGTTGTTTTCTCATACTGTACTTTGACAAAACCCTAGTAATCCTTTACACAAGGACAGCATTTATCCATCTCCTGTTTAACAGAACACGAAGTCTTGAATAGAATGTTCTCAGAATGGTTCTATTATGAACCAGAAGCTGATAATAGATAATGCCATAAGATTGTATCAACCTTTTTAAATGGTTTACTTTAATTTTTACCACCGGTTCTGTTGCAGAGCCATCAAAAGATATGTTTTAAGTTTTCAGGTACTACATTTGCTTTCCACAAAAATTACTGCACAAGTGGTTCTCAACCTGAGCCCTCAAGTGTACCCAATAGTTATGTTAATTACTGACCCAACATAATAGATTAATTCCCCTGTGCATGATTAAAGAAATTGTGAAAGCACGATCTGTTGGAGGTGCACTGGAGTTGAACCACTGGCCTACGCAACTTCATTCTTCCCTTAGTTATACATACTGGGACACATTTGGGGGCATGTTCAAGTAGCTGCAGGAGGATAGCAGTGAGCTATAACTCTCAGAGCTATTCAATTAAAAGGTCATTTCCTCCCATGGTAAATCCACAGCTATTGCACGTTAATCATAGGCGTGCGCAGAACATTTTATTATGGGGTGCGCCGTTAGAGGGGCGTGTTTAGCACCACCTACTGGGCGTGTCTAGTGCCGGCTATTGGCACTCAAAGCAATATAAATCACATAACACAAGGGGCATGGCCACTGCAAATGGGGGCATGTCAATATGTGATGATACCTGTTTCTCATCACTCTGGGAGTATTCCTTTCCATTCCATATGCATCTTATCTATATGGTGGTTGCTTACAATGGGGAACCTCAGAAAAAATGTCCTCCCTGGGCAGACGATGTCTTCAGCTGGTAATCACTATTCATGAAGCAATCACATGGTCCAGAAGATGCCTGTTTGTGTAGGAATATATCCACGATCATCATCATGCAACAGAGATTCAACCAGACTTGTGTCACCTCCTGCCCTCTGCGTCTCTCAGCCACTCCATCATCTCCTCCCTGTGTCTCTCAGCCACACCCTCATCTCCCGCTTGTGTCTTTCTGCCACACCATCTCCTCCCTGCATCATCTCTCAGCCACACCATTATCTCCTCCCTGTGTCGTCTCTCATCCACACCATCATCTTCTGCCTGTATCTCCCTGCCATGCATCTCTCACAATCCACCTCACTTTGTTTCTCTCAGTCTCCCCCATTCACTCTGTGCCTCTCTGCCTCCCACCCTTCACTTTGTCTATCAGCCTGCACCCCATTCAACCTCTGTCTTTCAGCCTCACACCCTTCACTCTGTCTATCAGCCTGTCCACCTTCATTCTGTGTCTCTCAGCCTCCAACCCTTCACTCTGTATCTCTCAGCCTGCCCCCTTCACTGTGTCTTTTAGCCACCACCTCCCTTAATTCTGTGTCTAGTGCCACCAACACACAATGCCCACAGTAGTAGTGCCCCTTACACAATGCCCAAAGCAGTTGTGCCCCTTACACAATGCCCATAGTAGTAGTAGCCCTTACACAATGCCCACTGCAGTTGTGCCCCTTACTCAATGCCCATAGTAGTAGTGCCCCTTATACAATGCACACTGTAGTTGTGCCCCTTACACAATGCCTACACGGTAGTCGTGCCCCTTACACAAAGCCCACTGTATTTGTGCCCCTTATACAATGCCCATAGTTGGAGTGCCCCTTATACAATGCTCACAGTAATAGTGTCCCTCACACAATGCCCACACCGTAGTTGTGCCCCTTACACAATACCCACACAGTAGTTGTGCCCCTTACACAATGCCTACACGGTAGTCGTGCCCCTTACACAAAGCCCACTGTATTTGTGCCCCTTATATAATGCCCATAGTTGGAGTGCCCCTTATACAATGCTCACAGTAGTAGTGTCCCTCACACAATGCCCACACTGTAGTTGTGCCCCTTACACAATACCTACACAGTAGTTGTGCCCCTTACACAATGTCCATAGTAGTAGTGCCCCTTACACAGTGTCCATAGTAGTAGTGCCTCTTACACAATGCTCACTGCAGTTGTACCCCTTACACATTGCCCACACTGTAGTCGTTCCCCTTATATAATGCCCATACAGTAGTGGTGCCTCTTACACAATGCCCACTGTAGTCATGCCCATTACACAATGCCAACACAGTAGTCGTGCCCCTTACACAATGCCCACTGTAGTTGCACCCCTAACACAATGCCCACACGGTAGTCATGCCCCTTACACAAAGCCCACTGTATTTGTACAATGCTCAAAGTTGGAGTGCCCCTTACATAATGCCCATAGTACTGTAGTAGTGCCCCTTACACAATGTCCACTGCAGTTGTGTCCCTTACACAATGTCCACTGCAGTTGTGCCCCTTACACAATACCCACTGCAGTTGTGCCCCTTACACAATGCCCATAGTAGTAGTGCCCCTTAGAAAATGCTCACAGTAGTTGTGTCCCTTACACAATGCCCACACAGTAGTTGTGTCCCTTACACAATGCCCACACAGTAGTTGTGCCTCTTACACAATGCCCAAAGCAGTTGTGCCCCTTACACAATGCCCATAGTAGTAGTGGCCCTTACACAATACCCACTGCAGTTGTGCCCCTTACTCAATGCCCATAGTAGTAGTGCCCCTATACAATGCACACTGTAGTTGTGCCCCTTACACAATGCCTACACGGTAGTCGTGCCCCTTACACAAAGCCCACTGTATTTGTGCCCCTTATACAATGCCCATAGTTGGAGTGCCCCTTATACAATGCTCACAGTAGTAGTGTCCCTCATACAATGCCCACACCGTAGTTGTGCCCCTTACACAATACCCACACAGTAGTTGTGCCCCTTACACAATGCCTACAAGGTAGTCGTGCCCCTTACACAAAGCCCACTGTATTTGTGCCCCTTATATAATGCCCATAGTTGGAGTGCCCCTTATACAATGCTCACAGTAGTAGTGTCCCTCACACAATGCCCACACTGTAGTTGTGCCCCTTACACAATACCCACACAGTAGTTGTGCCCCTTACACAATGTCCATAGTAGTAGTGCCCCTTACACAGTGTCCATAGTAGTAGTGCCTCTTACACAATGCTCACTGCAGTTGTACCCCTTACACATTGCCCACACTGTAGTCGTTCCCCTTATATAATGCCCATACAGTAGTGGTGCCTCTTACACAATGCCCACTGTAGTCATGCCCATTACACAATGCCAACACAGTAGTCGTGCCCCTTACACAATGCCCACTGTAGTTGCACCCCTAACACAATGCCCACTCGGTAGTCATGCCCCTTACACAAAGCCCACTGTATTTGTACAATGCCCATAGTTGGAGTGCCCCTTACATAATGCCCATAGTACTGTAGTAGTGCCCCTTACACAATGTCCACTGCAGTTGTGTCCCTTACACAATGTCCACTGCAGTTGTGCCCCTTACACAATACTCACTGCAGTTGTGCCCCTTACACAATGCCCATAGTAGTAGTGTCCCTTAGAAAATGCTCACAGTAGTTGTGTCCCTTACACAATGCCCACACAGTAGTTGTGTCCCTTACACAATGCCCACACAGTAGTTGTGCCTCTTACACAATGCCCAAAGCAGTTGTGCCCCTTACACAATGCCCATAGTAGTAGTGGCCCTTACACAATGCCCACTGCAGTTGTGCCCCTTACTCAATGCCCATAGTAGTAGTGCCCCTATACAATGCACACTGTAGTTGTGCCCCTTACACAATGCCTACACGGTAGTCGTGCCCCTTACACAAAGTCCACTGTATTTGTGCCCCTTATACAATGCCCATAGTTGGAGTGCCCCTTATACAATGCTCACAGTAGTAGTGTCCCTCACACAATGCCCACACCGTAGTTGTGCCCCTTACACAATACCCACACAGTAGTTGTGCCCCTTACACAATGCCTACACGGTAGTCGTGCCCCTTACACAAAGCCCACTGTATTTGTGCCCCTTATATAATGCCCATAGTTGGAGTGCCCCTTATACAATGCTCACAGTAGTAGTGTCCCTCACACAATGCCCACACTGTAGTTGTGCCCCTTACACAATACCCACACAGTAGTTGTGCCCCTTACACAATGTCCATAGTAGTAGTGCCCCTTACACAATGCTCACTGCAGTTGTACCCCTTACACATTGCCCACACTGTAGTCGTTCCCCTTATATAATGCCCATACAGTAGTGGTGCCTCTTACACAATGCCCACTGTAGTCATGCCCATTACACAATGCCAACACAGTAGTCGTGCCCCTTACACAATGCCCACTGTAGTTGCACCCCTAACACAATGCCCACTCGGTAGTCATGCCCCTTACACAAAGCCCACTGTATTTGTACAATGCCCATAGTTGGAGTGCCCCTTACATAATGCCCATAGTACTGTAGTAGTGCCCCTTACACAATGTCCACTGCAGTTGTGTCCCTTACACAATGTCCACTGCAGTTGTGCCCCTTACACAATACCCACTGCAGTTGTGCCCCTTACACAATGCCCATAGTAGTAGTGCCCCTTAGAAAATGCTCACAGTAGTTGTGTCCCTTACACAATGCCCACACAGTAGTACAATGCCCACACAGTAGTTGTGCCTCTTACACAATGCCCACACAGTAGTTGTGCCTCTTATACAATGCCCATAGTAGCAGTGCCCCTTACACAATGCCCACTGTAGTTGTGCCCCTTAAACAATACCCACACAGTAGTCGTGCCCTTACACAATGCCCACACAGTAGTCAAGCCCTTACGCAATCCCAATGTAGTTGTGCCCCTTACATAATGTCCACACAGTAGTCGTGCCCCTCATCCAATGCCCACACAGTAGTTGTGTCCCTTACACAATGCCCACTGTTGTCGTGCCCCTTACACAATGCCCACACAGTAGTCGTGCCCCTTACACAATGCCAACTGTATTTGTGCCCCTTATACAATGCCCATAGTAGTAGTGCTCCTTACATAATGCCCATAGTAGTAGTGCTCCTTACACAATGTCCACTGCCATTGTACCCCTTACACAATGCCCACACAGTAGTCAATCCCCTTATGTAATGCCCACACAGTAGTGGTGCCTTTTACACAATGCCCACTGTAGTCATGCCCATTACACAATGCCAACACAGTAGTCGTGCCCCTTACACAATGCCCACACACTAGCCGTGCCACTTACACAATGCCCACTGTAGTTGTGCCCCTTATACAATACCCATAGTAGGAGGGCCCCTTACTTAATGTCTACACAGTAGTCGTGCCCCTTACACAATGCCTACTGTAGTCGTGCCCCTTACACAATTCGCACCCAGTAGTCATGCCCCTTACACAATGCCCACTGTATTCGTGTCACTTACACAATGCCTACTGTAGTTGTGCCCATTATACAATACCCATAGTAGGAGTGCCCCTTACATATTGTCTACACAGTAGTCGTGCCCCTTACACAATGCCCACACACTAGCCGTGCCACTTACACAATGCCCACTGTAGTTGTGCCCCTTATACAATACCCATAGTAGGAGTGCCCCTTACTTAATGTCTACACAGTAGTCGTGCCCCTTACACAATGCCTACTGTAGTCGTGCCCCTTACACAATTCCCACCCAGTAGTCATGCCCCTTACACAATGCCCACTGTATTCGTGTCACTTACACAATGCCTACTGTAGTTGTGCCCATTATACAATACCCATAGTAGGAGTGCCCCTTACATAATGTCTACACAGTAGTCGTGCCCCTTACACAATGCCTACTGTAGTCATGCCCCTTACACAATTCCCTCACAGTAGTCGTGCTCCTTACACAATGCCCACTGTATTCGTGCACCTTACACAATGCCCACTGTAGTTGTGCCCCTTTTATAATGCCCACACAGTAGTCGTGAAAGGCTGTGGCACTCACTCTGAATCAGGCAGGAAGGCTCAGCTACCTGTGTCCAGTCCACCACAGTCCTGCTCCAGTGGCGGCTAGTCCTAGGCTCCTGGAGGCTAGTCCTAGGCTCCTGTTGTATGTTGGGCTGTCAGCAATGGCATGGCAGGGCACACACGTGGATTGAGTGGAGAGTAGGGATGGTCATCGATATTTCAAAATAATCGATGGCCTATGACCAATTTCGCATACTTTTACCATTGATAGGGGAGAACCATCGATAGCTAGGCCTAAACATTTTTTTTTATTGTTTTCTTACAAGATGGTGGGACACGGAGCATAGCTCCGCCCCCAACACCCGCGACACCCTGCCCACGAGCTGTGATTGTGATGGCCATCGATGAGAGAAACCATCGATGGTCTCCTATAGCATAGTTAGTGACCATCAATGACCACTATCAGTTTCACCATCGATGACAACCATCGATGACGAACACACCGATGGCCATCCCTAGTGGAGAAACTGAGCGCAGGTGGGAGGTGGCTCATGGTGGGCGGGGAGGAAGGGAGGGCGCGCGGTGTAACGTCAGCATGTCACATCACGAGACGGTCAGAGCATGGCGGTGGGTGGGCTGTGCGGCCAGCCATCCACCCCATGTGACTGTGAGTCTGTCTGCACAGCGGATATGTGTGTGACATCCCGGGCAGCGATACGCAGCAGGTGATCCAATCATCGCTACCTGTGTGCTGCTGTAGTAACACTGCTACAACAGCAGCACACAGACAGTGATGATCGGATCGCAGGCATGACGTGCGGGGGGTGCCGGACATTAGGGAGTGCCTGTTCGTACCAGGCACCCCCCGTGCGCAAGCCTATGACGTTAATCCATAGGTTCCAAGTTAGATGCCCAGAGCTATGGTTTAACGCCCTTGCAGTGGCCGTGGTAAGGGCAAAAAAGCCAGCCGGATTCCTGTTTGTACACTCTCACACCTCAGGAGGGTGTGAGCAGAAACCTATGTTAAGTACAGCCCACAGGCTGCACTCGTATATCTTTGGGCACTGCAATTAGCTCGAGTTGATGCATCTTGATGCAAAGAATAATGGCTTACAGTAGTACTTATGTCAGGCAGCATATCTACTTATGCTTAGCAATATTATTACTATATAATTGAGTTAATACCTTACCGTTAGTAGTAAATGTAAATGAAATATTAGCCAATTTGAACACATCACAATATATGTATTGTGGTTGGCGGCCTCCTGACCGCCGGTCACACAACTACATCCCATATGGATAGATATTGCTGCTGATAGTCATCATCACTGCATATCATTGCACTAGCCAGAAAGTACCCGCAGGGTCTTGCTACTTCTAATTTAGTCACACAATGGCGGTGATTCAGACCTGATTGCTGCTGTGCATTTTCGCACAGCGGGCGATCAGGTCCAAACTGCGCATGCATATGCACCATAATGCGCAGGCGCATCGCATGGGTACAAAGCGGATCACTGCTCAGCGTTGGGTTTGTGTGACAGATTCGTTCGTACGGGCGATCGCAAGGAGATTGACAGGAAGAAGGCGTTTGTGGGTGTCAACTGACCATTTCATGGGAGTGTCTGGAAAAACGCAGGCGTGTCCATGCGTTTGCAGGGAGGGTTCCTGACGTCAATTCCGCTCCCGGACAGGCTGATGTGATCGCAGCGGCTGAGTAAGTCCTGGGCTGCGCAGAGACTGCACAAAATCTGTTTGTACAGCTCTGCTACACATGCGTTCGCATACTTGCACAGCTAAAATACACTCCACCTGTAGGCGGCGACGATCAGGTCTGAATTAGGCCCAATATGTAAACACACACTTACTCACACAAGTGATCTATACTGAATTAGCCCCTTTTCTCTGACGTCCTAGTGGATGCTGGGTACTCCGTAAGGACCATGGGGTATAGACGGGCTCCGCAGGAGACTGGGCACTCTTAAAAGAAAGATTAGGTACTATATCTGGTGTGCACTGGCTCCTCCCTCTATGCCCCTCCTCCAGACCTCAGTTAGTATTTGTGCCCGGCCAGAGCTGGATGCACCCTAGGGGCTCTCCTGAGCTTCCTAGAAAAGAAAGTATTTGTTAGGTTTTTTATTTTCAGTGAGATCTGCTGGCAACAGACTCACTGCTACGTGGGACTGAGGGGAGAGAAGCGAACCTACCTGCTTGCAGCTAGCTTGGGCTTCTAAGGCTACTGGACACCATTAGCTCCAGAGGGATCGAACACAGGCCCAGTCCTCGGTTGTCCGGTCCCGGAGCCGCGCCGCCGTCCCCCTTGCAGAGCCAGAAGTTGAAAATTGGCGGCTGAAGACTCCGGTCTTCATTAAGGTAGCGCACAGCACTGCAGCTGTGCGCCATTGCTCCCTTAGCACACCACACACTCCGGTCACTGATGGGTGCAGGGCGCTGGAGGGGGGCGCCCTGGGCAGCAATTAGATTACCTTACTTGGCGAAAAGCACATAATACAGTCTGATAAACTGTATATGTGCATTAACCCCCGCCATTAAAGTACATAAAAGGACAGAAGCCCGCCACTGAGGGGGCCGGGCCTTCTTCCTCAGCACACCGGCGCCATTTTCTCTTCACAGCTCAGCTGGAAGGAAGCTCCCCAGGCTCTCCCCTCTAGTATCCTGGTACACAAAGGGTAAAAAAGAGAGGGGGGGGCACATAAATTTAGGCGCAAAACTGTGTATATAAGCTGCTATAGGGGAAAAATCACTCAGTATAGTGTACATCCCTGTATTATATAGCGCTGTGGTGTGTGCTGGCATACTCTCTCTCCAAAGGGCCTGGTGGGGGAACTGTCTTCAAATAGAGCATCCCCTGTGTGTGTGGTGTGTCGGTACGCGTGTGTCGACATGTCTGAGGTAAAAGGCTCCTCTAAGGAGGTGATAGAGCGGATAACTGTGTGGGAGGGTGTCTCCGTCAACAACGCTGACACCTGTTTGGATATGTGTAAGTGCTGAGGTAAAATTATTGCACAAAAGGTTAGGGAACAGAAAGGAAATCTACCCTGGTCTGTCCCTATGTCACAGAGTCCTTCAGAGTCTCTCTATGCTCACTATCCAAAATAACAAAGTATCGACACGGAGTTTAACTCCACTGTCGACTACGATAATGCAAAGTTACAGCCAAGAGGGCTAAAAGATATTCAATATATGATTATTGGAATAAAAGATGATTTGCATATCACTGATGACTCATCTGTCCCTGACACGAGAGTACACATGTTAAGGGGAAGAATGCTGAGGTAAATTTCCCTCCTTTCATGAGGAAAAAGAGCGGGAATCTCCAGACAAGAGACGGCAGCTTCCCACAAGAGAATTCTCAGGCTGTATCCTTTCCCCACCAGGGCCAGGATGTGTTGAGAATCTTCCCCTTGGGTGTCCTGTTTGCACTAGCTATTCTCAGGGATCCTGCAGATAGTGTGCACATTCTAGTATACTACCCAGACCGGCGATTGTGTCGGCATGGGTTTATAGCGCTGTGGCAGCGTGGACAGGTACCTTATCAGCAGAGATTGAGACCCTAGTATGCATATAAATATGATAGATATATAATTATAAAGCATGCCCAAAGGGACATGAGTATACTGGGTCCTAGAGACAAAAGCTATGTCGATTTCTGCTTGACGTGTCCTGTAGAATATACATTGGACAGATGATGCCGACTTAAGAGGCATATGGAAGGCTGAGGATTGTGTGGAGAAAGGTTCTCGGGCCTGGTCTCCACAGCTATAGCTGGTAATTCTGATATTTTGCCTTATATTCCTGCACAGCCTAGGAAAGCACGACATTATTAAATGCAGCTTTTCGAATAAAGAAACAAGAAAGTCTGAGGAGCGTCCTTTCTTGTCAGAGCCGGTGGCAGAGGAAAGAAGCTGTACAACACAGCTAGTCCCCAGGAACAGAAGTCCTCCCCGGCCTCTACAAAAATCCACCGCATGTCGCTGGGGCTCCACAGGCGGAGCTAGGCCCGGTGGGGACACGCCTTCGTAAGTTCAGCCACAAGTGGGTTCACTCCCTGTTAGATCCCTGGGCAATAGAAATTGTATCGCAGGGATACAGGCTGGACTTTGAGAAGATGCCCCCTCACCGAGGACCCGGCGGGCTTCCCCCCAAGAGAGGGAGCCAGTGTTAACTGCAATTCGTAAATTGTATCTTCAACAGGTGGTGGTCAAGGGTCCCCTCCTTCAACAAGAGGGTGTTTTTATTCGACCATGTTATAATCCCGAAACCAGACGGTTCGGTTAGACCTATATTGAATTAAAATCCCTGAACATATACCTGAAAAGGTTCAGGTTCAAGATGGAATCGCTAAGAGCGGTCATTGCAAGCCTGAAATGAATCGGGACATAAGGGATGCATACCTTCGTGCCCCCATTTATCCACCTCATCAGGCGTACCTCAGAATTGCGGTACGGGATTGTCATTACCAATTTCACCAAGGTAATGGCGGATATGATGGTGCTCCTGCGGAAGCAAGGTGTCACTATTATCACATACTCGGATGATCTCCTCATAAAAGCGAGATCAAGAGAGCAGTTGCTGGACAGCGTATCACCTTCTCTGGAAGTGAAACGGCAACACGACTGGATTCTATATATTCTGAAGTCGCAGTTGGTACCTACAGCTCATCTGCCTCGCCTAGGCATGATCCTAGACACAGACCAGAAGAGGGTTTATCTCACGATAGAGAGAGCTCAGGAGCTAATGACACTGGTCAGGAATCTATTGAAAACCAAAACAGGTGTCAGTGCATCACTGCACTCGAGTACTGGGAAGGATGATGGCATCACACGAGGCCATCCCCTTCGGCTGGTTCCATGCAAGTACAATGGAACTTACTGGACAAGTGGTCCGGATCACATCTTCAGATGCATCGGTTAATCACCCTATCCCCCAGGGCCAGGGTGTCTCTCCTGTGGTGGCTGCGGAGTGCTCACCTTCTCGAGGGCCGCAGATTCGGCATTCAGGACTGGGTCCTGGTGACCACGGATGCAAGCCTCCGAGGGTGGGGGGCAGTTACACAGGGAAGAAAATTCCAAGGTTGTGGTCAAGCCAACAGACTTGCCTTCACATCAATATCCTGGAACTAAGGGCCATATACAACGCCCTAAGTCAAGCGGAGTTCCTGCTTCGCGACCAACCGGTTCTGATCCAGTCAGACCACAGGGGCTCATGTAAACTGCCAGGGCGGCACAAGGAGCAGGGTGGCGAGGGTAGAAGCCACCAGAATTCTTCGCTGGGCGGAGAATCAAGTAAGCGCACTGTCAGCAGTGTTCATTCCGTGAGTGGACACGACCTCCACCCGGGAAAGTGGTGACTTCATCAGGAAGTCTTCACGCAGTTTTGCAAATTGATGGAAACTGCCTCAGGTGGACTACATGGCGTCCCACCTCAATAAAAAGATAAAAAAGGTTTTACGCTGGGTCAAGGGACTCTCAGGCGATAGCTGTGGTCGCCCTAGTAACACCGTGGGTGTTCCAGTCGGTCTATATATTCCCTCCTCTTCCTCTCAGACCCAAGGGCTGAGAATTGTAATAAACGGAGGAGTGTGAACAATATTCTTTGCTCCGGATTGGCCAAGAAGGACTCGGTACCCGGAACTGCAAGAAATGCTCTCAGAGGACCCATGGCCTCTGCCTCTCAGTCAGGACATGTTGCAACAGGGACCCTGTCTGATCCAAGACTTACCGCGGCTGCGTTGGACGGCATGGCGGTTGAACGCCGGATCCTAGCGGAAAAGGGCATTCCGGATGCAGTTATTCCTACGCTGATAAAGGCTAGGAAAGACGTGACAGCAAGACTTTTTCACTGTATATGGCGAAAATAGGTTGCTTGGTGTGTGGCCGGGAAGGCCCTACAGAGGAATTCCAGGGGGGTCGATTCCTGCACTTCCTACAGTCAGGAGTGACTATGGGCCTAAAATTAGGATCCATAAAGGCCAAGATTTCGGCCCTATCCCTTTTTCTCTCAAAAAGAACTGGCTTCACTGCCTGAAGTTCGGACGTTGTTACAGGGGTGCTGCATATTCAGCCCCTTTTGTGCCTCCAGTGGCACCTTGGGATCTTAACGTGTGTTGGATTCCTAAAATCCCACTGGTTTGAGCCACTTAAGACCGTGGAGCTAAAATATCTCACGTGGAAAGTGGTCATGCTTTTGGCCTTAGCTTGGACTAGGCGTGTGTCAGAATTGGCGGCTTTGTCATGTAAAAGCCCATATCTGATCTTCCATATGGAAAGGGCAGAATGGAGGACTCGTCCCCAATTTCTCCCTAAGGTGGTATCATCGTTTCATTTGAACCAACCTATTGTGGTGCCTGCGGCTACTAGGGACTTGGAGGATTCCAAGTTGCTGGACGTAGTTCGGGCCCTGAAACTTTGTTTCCAGGACGGCTAGAGTCAGAAAAACTGACTCGCTATTTATCCTGCATGCACCCAACAAGCTGGGTGCTCCTGCTTAAAAGCAGACTATTGCTCGCTGAATCTGTAGCACGATTCAGCTTGCACATTCTGCGGCTGGACTGCCGCATCCTAAATCAGTAAAAGCCCATTCCACGAGGAAGGTGGGCTCTTCTTGGGCGGCTGCCCGAGGGGTCTCGGCTTTACAACTTTGCCGAGCTGCTACTTGGTCGGGTTCAAACACTTTTGCTAAATTCTACAAGTTTGATACCCTGGCTGAGGAGGACCTTGAGTTTGCTCATTCGGTGCTGCAGAGTCATCTGCACTCTCCCGCACGTTTTGGAGCTTTGGTATAATCCCCATGGTCATTACAGAGTACCCAGCATCCACTAGGACGTCAGAGAAAATAAGAATTTACTCACCGGTAATTCTATTTCTCGTAGTCCGTAGTGGATGCTGGGAGCCCGTCCCAAGTGCGGACTCTCTGCAATACATGTATATAGTTATTGCTTAACTAAAGGGTTATTGTATGAGCCATCTGTTGAGAGAGGCTCAGTTATTGTTCATACTGTTAACTGGGTATAGTTATCACGAGTTGTACGGTGTGATTGGTGTGGCTGGTATGAGTCTTACCCTGGATTCCAAATCCTTTCCTAGTAATGTCAGCTCTTCCGGTCACAGTTTCCCTAACTGAGGTCTGGAGGGGGGGCATAGAGGGAGGAGCCAGTGCACACCAGATATAGTACCTAATATTTCTTTTAAGAGTGCCCAGTCTCCTGCGGAGCCCGTCTATACCCCATGGTCCTTACGGAGTACCCAGCATCCACTATGGACTACGAGAAATAGAATTACCGGTGAGTAAATTCTTATTATTTAGTAACTCAGTTAGTTTCATTACACCATATATGCATAAGCAGGGATACCCCTAAAACCTGGACTATTGAGGTGGTTTGATGACTATCGAGGTTATTCAGTAAAGATTGCAGATTCTGCTAAAAAGCAGAATCTGCAATCCTTTTTTTCATATGCGGTGGGCCCCCTATTGCAGGGCAAGGTAAATGGCTAAATGCTAAATGGCCTGCCCAACGTCTGCGACCGCAATTTAATTTTCGACGGGCCACCCCCCGCATAGTTCGGACCCCGTCCGCCACGTGAATGTCTCTGCATGTCAAACAGGTAGAGGCATTCACAGCCAATGTGATCGGATCGCATTGGCTGCTAGCGCAAGTGCAGGAAGGGGCCTGCGCGTGCGCACTACCGCCACCGCCAGGGTTATAATGGTCGCATTAATTAGCGATGCAACCTGAATAACCGCCTATGTTTGAGAACCACTGTATTAAACAATAGATTATTATCTTAACATCACCTGATTTTAAAACATCTTTGGGACAAGCATTTTGCTGCACCACTCAGGACAGCAAGATCTGGAAGTCATATGACTCTAAACACAGTTATGTATAATTTTATTCTGCTTGACTAGGTCGAGGACACCATGGGACTGATTCAGAGGTGGATGCTAACAGCAGAGTCGCTATATCTTTGCTGTGCTAAAATATGCAAATGCAATAAGAGGCAGTTAGTGTAAAAAGATGGCCACTGCCGGCTTCTGCTGGTCCAAAGATGCAGCATTAGATCCCCACTGTGACAATCAGACAGGCGTTGGCCATCTGAGCACAGCTGGGTACATACTAGGCAACATATCGGCTGTTCGAGAGAATGGCCAATATATTGCTAGCAGGTCGGCAGGTGTATGCAAATGATATGTCTGTGAAGGATGTCATTCACAGACATATCGCAGAGGCTGTGCAGCCCAGCCAATGAGCGATATATCTTCAGATATTTCCCTCTACTTTCTCAGGAGTCATATTGGGGCACATGTGCATTGAGCCCCGCCACAGTCAACTAAACACCGGTCAGTCAGGCCCCATGTTTGTGAAATCTGCAAGACTCCCACAAAGCCCATAGGTGAAGCCTTTATCATTAAGACCTTATCAGAGCTGTCAGAATATTTCATACATATACTGTTTAGTAAGCAACACTGGTAAACATCAGCTGACCAGATATCAATCAAATGAATGGAAATCAAACACTGGACTCATCTACAATTACAGTATGAAACTGCCTGTGTGAAAATAGAGAAGAGATGAGATACAGTACTGCAAATTGGCTCAGAATAAGAAAATGGATAATTTTTTTGAACGTATGATTATTTTCCTCTTCTCAATAGACATCAGCCTGTGTTTTGTACCAATTTATGACCAATGATTTAAATATTAAAGCAAAACATACATTAAAATGCAAATAACCCCATCCCCATAAAAGGAACTAAAACAAACATACATAAAAAGCGCAGCATGAAATTCTGTTTTGAATGACATTTATTCACTGCAAGCTGAACATAGTGTTTTCTCTGTGGATTGAACTTGATGACACTGAGCTCTTGAATCTAGATTCATACAGTAAACAGCACAACTAAGTCCTGTACCTGCTGACTGGGTTCTTACCTCCATCTCCATACCTCCTTCAGGTCCTATCCTTCTTCATATGCTCTGGTTCTGGGCAGAGGCTCAACTGAAGCTGGTTTGTTATGTTCTATCTGTTTGTCTGCTCAAATTATAGGGGGAGAGTTAAAGTTAATAAGTTGCCTACATAGCATTTCAAAGACTAGATAAAGCATGGCTAGAAGCCAAACGGTTGCAATGGGCAATTTCTCCAATCTGGCTCTGTAGAAGGTTGGAAACATCTCTCTAGAGGGGTAGCCAGAACATTCTGAAGGGGCCCCCAACCCAATGCATCTAGAAAGACACATCTCCGCAGCAATTGTTCATTTTGTGCCCATAATAGTTCCCTGGTTTTATTTTCTGTACCATAGTAGTGCCTTAGTTAATGTTATATCCCACAGTGGTGCCCTAGTTCACATTACACAGAGCCTTGTAGAGTGATAAAGGGGAGATAAATAAGCTCTCAATCAATCAGCTCCCAACTGTCAGTTTTCAAACGCAGTCTGTAGCATGGCAGTTAGGAGGTGATTGGCTGGTAATTTATCGCACCGCTTTATCACTCCCAAGGCTTAGTACATCTCCCCCCATGTCACATTGTTGGTCTGCCAGTACACACTATGCAACACAGTACCACCAATTAACATTATGGTATACACTGTCCCTAGTTCATATTATCCCACATTACAGTGCTACCAGTTCATATTATGCCACAGTATAGTGATTCCACTATGCCACATTACACTTCCCCAGTTCATATTATGTAACATTATAGTGCCATCCAGTATATATTATGACACACTATAGTGCCTTCACTTCATATTGTGGATTTGGGATAGAATGTTAGCATCTCCAGCATGGGAGCCAAGTAATGGCTTGGAGGTTGGGGGCGAGAATGTTGCTTTATCCCTCAATACCATATTGACTGTTTGTTTGAAAAGACTGCCTGCTTATCTACTAATATTGACATGAATTGCTTTATGGTTATCGACTGCATGCCTTCACAAAGAAGCTACTCTACTTAATAACCAAGTGTTTTAGCTGGTAAAGTCACATATGCATATTTGAAAGTCTGCCTGCTTATCCACTAATTTCATACTTATCTACTCTCCCAGAAGTTGCTGGAGACTCAGAGCTGGCCCATGGCATCGGCAAACTAGGCAAATGCCTTGGGCATTTCTTAATGCCTAGGAACACAAGCAGCTTCTGCTGATTAAAGTGATATGCGGCATGCCTATATTCTGTGTGTGACTGTGGCTCGATCTGCATATGAAATGCATTACTAATGTGCGTCATTTTGTGTATAGGGTGTACTACAGTACTTTGTGGCATAACATGCTGTATAAAAAGGGCACTACTGTGTGGTCTAATGTGATTAAAGAGCAATATGGTGTGGTGTAATGTGAATAATGGGCACTACTGTGAGGAGTAACGTGGTACTACTGTGTGATCTAACATGAATAAGAGACACTATTGCAGGATATAATGTGAATAAAGTTGCAGTACTGTGTGGCATAATGTCAACTGGGGTTATTATTGTGTGGCCATACCCCTTCCCAACAAGAACACGCACTGTTTTGGGCTGTGTACCCAATGTGCACACTGGTCCTATTTAGAATATAGGGGGTAGAAGCACCAAAATGAGGACTGCTATGGGTGAGGGGTGATGGTGCTGGGAAACGGGTACAGGGTCAGAGACGGAACTAGCGTCTGTGCAAGGGGGCAACAGCCAAAATCTTGCCTAGGTCATCATATTGGTCAGGGCCGGCTCTGGGGAGACTCCATATATTTTGGATGGTCCGCCGCACACCTGACAGAGTAGGCAGATCTCCCACATCCAACCCACATTCTAATACTAAGTGGGCAGGATGGTGAGATAATACTGGGAATCTCAGGCCCTAGGGAGGGGGCTGGGCTAAAATGATGCAAATCGCCCCCACCTCACAGACTAGCAAATTATGCCATTTTTTCTGTGGCAGGGCCTAATGACATGGACAGCTGGCCCCACACCCAATTCTGTAAGCAACATCTCCAGGATTCTCCTGGAGAACAAATAAGTAAAGTTGGCAAGTATGACTAATATTGAGATGGATTGCTTTATGGCTATCAACTACATGCCTTTATACGGAGACTATTCTGCTTAATAACAAATGTCATGCTGAATTACAGTAGTTTACTAGTTAAGTAATGTCTGCAATTAACGTTTTTATCACTGATATTGAGCTGATTCAGTTAACGGTTGTCAAAAGCAAACATTTATAGAAGATGGTGTTGTTTTTCTATTACTATTTTGCATATCAGTTAGTGATGTGCACCGGAAATTTTTCGGGTTTTGTGTTTTGGTTTTGGGTTCGGTTCCGCGGCCGTGTTTTGGGTTCGGACGCGTTTTGGCAAAACCTCACCGAAATTTTTTTGTCGGATTCGGGTGTGTTTTGGATTCGGGTGTTTTTTTTTCAAAAAACCCTAAAAAACAGCTTAAATCATAGAATTTGGGGGTCATTTTGATCCCATAGTATTATTAACCTCAATAACCATAATTTCCACTCATTTTCAGTCTATTCTGAACACCTCACATCTCACAATATTATTTTTAGTCCTAAAATTTGCACCGAGGTCGCTGGATGGCTAAGCTAAGCGACCCTAGTGGCCGACACGAACACCTGGCCCATCTAGGAGTGGCACTGCAGTGTCAGACAGGATGGCCATTCAAAAAAATTGTCCCCAAACAGCACATGATGCAAAGAAAAAAAGAGGCGCAATGAGGTAGCTGTGTGACTAAGATAAGCAACCCAAGTGGCCGACACAAACATCTGGCCCATCTAGGAGTGGCACTGCAGTGTCACGCAGGATGGCCCTTCAAAAAAATACTCCCCAAACAGCACATGACGCAAAGAAAAAAAGAGGCGCAATGAGGTAGCTGTGTGACTAAGCTAAGCGACCCTAGTGGCCGACACAAACACCTGGCCCATCTAGGAGTGGCACTGCAGTGTCACGCAGCATGGCCCTTCAAAAAAATACTCCCCAAACAGCACATGATGCCAAGAAAAATGAAAGAAAAAAGAGGAAGGTCAGGCATCGCAACCGACACAATTGGACTCTCCTTGGGGATTTGTGATTTCGAAGAACGCACAGTTCTTTGCTGTGCTTTTGCCAGCTTAAGTCTTTTCTTTTTTCTATCGAGAGGATGAGTGCTTCCATCCTCATGTGAAGCTGAACCACTAGCCATGAACATAGGCCAGGGCCTCAGCCGTTCCTTGCCACTCTGTGTCGTAAATGGCATATTGGCAAGTTTACGCTTCTCCTCAGACGCTTTTAATTTTGATTTTTGGGTCATTTTACTGATCTTTTGTGTTTTGGATTTTACATGCTCTGTACTATGACATTGGGCATCGGCCTTGGCAGACGACGTTGATGGCATTTCATCGTCTCGGCCATGACTAGTGGCAGCAGCTTCAGCACGAGGTGGAAGTGGATCTTGATCTTTCCCTATTTTTTTTAACCTCCACATTTTTGTTCTCCATATTTTAATGCGCACAACTAAAAGGCACCACAGGTATACAATGTAGATGGATGGATAGTATACTTATGGACGACGAGTGACGACACAGAGGTAGGTACAGCAGTGGCCTACCGTACTGCTATATACAGTATAATGGACCTGGTGGACACTGTCAGCAGACTGCTAAACTAGTACTACTAGTATAAAGAAAAAAAGCCACCACAGGTATACAATGTAGATGGATGGATAGTATACTTATGGACGACGAGTGACGACACAGAGGTAGGTACAGCAGTGGCCTACCGTACTGCTATATACAGTATAATGGACCTGGTGGACACTGTCAGCAGACTGCTAAACTAGTACTACTAGTATAAAGAAAAAAAGCCACCACAGGTATACAATGTAGATGGATGGATAGTATACTTATGGACGATGAGTGACGACACAGAGGTAGGTACAGCAGTGGCCTACCGTACTGCTATATACAGTATAATGGACCTGGTGGACACTGTCAGCAGACTGCTAAACTAGTACTACTAGTATAAAGAAAAAAAGCCACCACAGGTATACAATGTAGATGGATGGATAGTATACTTATGGACGACGAGTGACGACACAGAGGTAGGTACAGCAGTGGCCTACCGTACTGCTATATACAGTATAATAAATGGACCTGGTGGACACTGTCAGCAGACTGCTAAACTAGTACTACTAGTATAAAGAAAAAAAGCCACCACAGGTATACAATGTAGATGGATGGATAGTATACTTATGGACGACGAGTGACGACACAGAGGTAGGTACAGCAGTGGCCTACCGTACTGCTATATACAGTATAATAAATGGACCTGGTGGACACTGTCAGCAAACTGCTAAACTAGTATAAAGAAAAAAAGCCACCACAGGTATACAATGTAGATGGATGGATAGTATACTTATTATTATTAATGGATGACGAGTGACTGACGACACAGAGGTAGGTACAGCAGTGGCCTACCGTACTGCTATATACAGTATAATGGACCTGGTGGACACTGTCAGCAGACTGCTAAACTAGTACTACTAGTATAAAAAAAAAGCCACCACAGATATACAATGTAGATGGATGGTAGTATACTTATGGACGACGAGTGACGACACAGAGGTAGGTACAGCAGTGGCCTACCGTACTGCTATATACAGTATAATGGACCTGGTGGACACTGTCAGCAGACTGCTAAACTAGTACTACTAGTATAAAGAAAAAAAGCCACCACAGGTATACAATGTAGATGGATGGATAGTATACTTATGGATGACGAGTGACGACACAGAGGTAGGTACAGCAGTGGCCTACCGTACTGCTATATACAGTATAATAAATGGACCTGGTGGACACTGTCAGCAAACTGCTAAACTAGTATAAAGAAAAAAAGCCACCACAGGTATACAATGTAGATGGATGGATAGTATACTTATTATTAATGGATGACGAGTGACTGACGACACAGAGGTAGGTACAGCAGTGGCCTACCGTACTGCTATATACAGTATAATGGACCTGGTGGACATTGTCAGCAGACTGCTAAACTAGTATAAAAAAAAGCCACCACATGAGTGTTTTTCAGGCAGACAAACGTATACTGGTGGTCACTGTCAGCAAAACTGTGCACTGTACTCCTGCTATAGCTGCTCCCCAGTCCCCACAATTAAGCAGTGTGAGCACTCAGAACAGATATATCATGCAGCACACTGAGCACAGATATGGTATGGAGCGTTTTTTTCAGGCAGAGAACGGATAAAAAAAACTGGTGGTCACTATCAGCAAAACTCTGCACTCTACTCCGAGTCCTAACAGCTGCTCCCCAATCCTCCCCACAATTAGTAATAAAACAAGCAATCAACTGTCTCTTCTACAATTATAAACGGAGAGGACGCCAGCCATGTCCTCTCCCTATCAATCTCAATGCACGTGTGAAAATGGCGGCGACGCGCGGCTGCTTATATAGAATCCGAATCTCGCGAGAATCCGACAGCGGGATGATGACGTTCGGGCGCGCTCGGGTTAGCCGAGCAAGGAGGGAGGATCCGAGTCTGCTCGGACCCGTGTAAAAAAAGGTAAAGCTCGGGTGGGTTCGGTTTCTCGGAAACCGAACCCGCTCATCACTTATATCAGTACAGCAGTAACCAATAAGTTCAGTGTGTATCGTATCTACTGTCATGAAACTATCATTCTGCACCATTGTTTAGGTATTGTTCAGTGTTGCAAATGCTGTGCTTACATTGTTTTACAAAAATATGGTTATTCT
This sequence comes from Pseudophryne corroboree, assembly GCF_028390025.1. Lineage (NCBI taxonomy): Eukaryota > Metazoa > Chordata > Amphibia > Anura > Myobatrachidae > Pseudophryne > Pseudophryne corroboree. Next base: position 351,270,229 of record NC_086447.1, read on the forward strand.
GTGTGTGGGGAGAAATCATTTGGCTTTCCTCTCTGTTATGGTGTAAAGAAATTTGGGAAACCAGCATTGGTCATTCAGGCGTGACTACTCCTTGAACCTTGCTTATATAAGAACCCACCGGGTTGAGTTCGTGTGACCGACATACCGACGTGGGGATCCCGGCTTTTAGATGCCTGGTGGGGGGTGGGGGGGGGCATCGCAACAAAGCCCCTTGCCGGCTTGCTGAGCTCACCATCCTGCGGGCTCCGTGGCAAGCTCAATTTCTATTCCTACTCTATGGGTGTCGTGGATAGTCCCTTTTAGTCGGAATGCCGACTGTCGGGATTGTGAGGGTACGGGATGCAGGTGTCGGTATTGTGACATACATCCTACACATAACTACATCCCAACCCACCCATTAATCACAAGCAATAGCCAGGGTTGATAAAACCCTGGCTATTATAAAGACTGTAATATAACTGGTGCCACACATCTTAATTAATACACTGATAACCAAAAGGTCTGATAAGCTACAGCTAGATGTACTGTGTGAATATTAAGTGCTGAAGTCAGATTTAAATCACAGAGTGTTGTTCTGACTGGTAGGATACTCCCTGGATAAGGTGTAGGGTCATGGCAATAATAATAATAATAATAATAATAATAATAATAATAATAATAATAATACTATGGTAAAATCCTCTCTAAACATACTTTATATTAGTTATACTTTATGTGACCGTGTCAGCCACCCTTAAATAGTAGTATATGCACATCGTGTATGACTGAACAGTTTTGGTTTTTCATATGTCATAATGCTAGTCATTTTTAAAAATGAAATTACGTAAGTATTATTTGTGAACCATTGAGGTATCTGTTACTGTAACTGCAAAGGCAGTTGTAAATGTAAATGGTCGCATGGAATTGTTGCATGGTCTAAAACAAAAACATGAATCAATAAAGTAAAGATGTACTGATAAGCTGGGTGACATGATATTGTTATATAACAATTAAAATATGAAACCATATAAATCAAAAATCCAATCTGAGTATTCTCTGTGGATTAGGTACACTGAAAAGGGTTTGTTTTGGTCCCGCACTGGATTCTATAATTTGTTCAAGGGGCTTGATTACATATTGCACTGAAGATACCAACGTTTTATATATGCTGTGTGTTTTTCAGTATATCGATTATTTTACATAGTATATGATTAAAAGTTAAATTTTAATATTTTCTAATACTTCAAGCGTGCCCCAACACAGAGTCTCTCTTTACCTCTCCCTCCATATTCTCTGTGGATGAAAGCTTTGTCATTGCAGAAGAATGCATAAATATATTATAAATAAGGAACCAGGAAAATATGGCATTACTTACCAAACTGGGTGGCGCTACTCATTTTATTCTGTTGGCAGTGAGTATAAGTTGTGCTATGTATTTGAATATTGTTGAAATATTATACTGTAAGGAACATGGCATTGAATTCCCTTATGGAAATATTCCCACAGGAAATCTGACTTCCTCTGTAGATTGGCATATAACTGGCACAAATGCTTCCAAATCCCAAAGCCATAACAGACAACAGCCTCGTTATCCATACAGTTCCTAATTGTTTTGGCACCTGCAGCTTTTCTCTGACAAAATCAGAGGAGGGGGCATTCAAGCGAATTACATTTAATGAGAGTGCCAATTTATAAGTATAATGTATATTATACTTAGAAAACCAGTAGAAAACCAAATGTGGCAGTAGAAAACCAAATGTGGGACCGTAATCTGAGTGGGACCCCACTAGTGCACAAAACGGAACCATAGAGGGAGACAATAACATATTAGGAGCTGGTTTATGTCTACAGTTAGAACCAAGGTGAAGGATCAGCATTAGCATTGTTTTTAAGGAAGCATGACTAGTTCATAAATCTAATCAGACATTTTTTTTCTAACTATTTGTCAAACAATGAAACATTTTGTTATATACCAGTGACCACTGTCATCATATGATCCATACGTATAACCAGAGGCCAGGATGCAGCAAGCAGAAAACTGCTACTAAACCCCAGAAAAGCAGTTTCCGGAGGTTTGGCGGTGTACCGTATATGCACCAAGCCCCATAATGCTATATATTCTGCAACTTGGATACAGTGGGTAACGCCATTTTCAGATGGCGTTATCCAACAGAAGCCTATGGGCTTCTATCACAGCTACCCGCTGAGAGTCCCAGCACCCCTGCAGCGTGCGCATCACTCAACAGATGCACAGATAGATAACTCTGGGTCCTAAACAGCTCTTTATGCATATGACATTAGTAAACGCCGATATGCATGCAGGGAGTGGTGGGATACATCGCAAGCAAAATGCCATGTTTGCTGCATCCTGCCCACTGTGTTCTTAAACAGGGTCGTTAATTCTAATTTATTCATATAAATATTACTATTGATGCCACTGTACAGATGCAGTTTCTAATCTCATCATAAAAAGCCAATCTTAGTTTACTGATTATACATTTGTTAGCCTAGTTACTGCATCAGTGGTCCTATGATGAGAGCTTTCTTAGCAAACACAAGCATTACACTGTAGTGCCATTACTTATATTTATACTGTACAGTACAATAACACAGATATTGGTAGTTTCCTACAACGACAATAGACAATATTTTACTAGCTGCCTCAGGGAGTAGATTGGTCAGCTCTACCTTTGTCTATTATTTAGTACATGCATTTAATTCAATTAACACTCAAAACATTATTACAGTCAGTTTATTGATGTTATGGTTTTAATGAGTTTCCATGAAGTAGAACTGGCACGTCACCTCTGCCTTTTTACAGCTTCAAGACCTAGCATCTCGTTTTAGAGTTCCCCTTTCAGTGACATGTTACTCCCTCAGATTTTGTAAAATCGTTTCATGTTCTTTTTTTCATGTTCTTTCTTTGTCCTCAAAAAACATATGTCTACGACTCAGCAGTATTTTAAAAGTGGATTATGTTCTCTAAGTAAAATTCCTATTTTGCCAGCTAAAGTTGAATCACTATTTTTATTTATAGATATCATATCTTGGATCTTGCTACCTCTATCTGGATGGGATATACTAAGCATTGCATCCGTGATTCAATACATCCCGCCACTTATCGGGTACGTACTGGTGTTAATAACCCCAATATGTACCCAGAAATACGGAAAGCACAGCTATACCAATAAGCTGTCCTTTGCAAAAGACGGACTTATGAGTTTAAGACCTGGGAGTCCTTATGTGCACGCGCAGAGCGGCGTGCAATACCGCAGGGAGTGCTGGGAGGGATCCGATTGAATCCCTCTAAGGAACATGAAAAGAAGCCCATAGGGTCCTAGTTTGGTACATAGAGAGAAATGCAGCCAAAACACTGAAAACAGGATTTTCTGAGTTTTGGACGAATTTTGACTAGAGTTGAGCGGGCTCAGTTCTCTGAGATCCAAGCCCACCCGAACTTCCGGTTTCTGAGTGAACCTGAGCACCAGCTTGGGTTTTCCTACCTTGCTTGGATTCCTTGCGTATTTTGGATTCGATATAAGTCCTTCCCACACCATTTCACACAGGATTGCCAGAGGGGTGAAGCTTTCACAGATGAAAGGTAGGACACTGTTTGCAAGGCACCCACATGTCCCTAGTGTTAATACTGGCCAAGCTAGATGGATGTAAGCAGTTAGCAAAACATCTACTGTATATTACTTGCATTTTGTATAAGTGTGTCCTTGGGCCTTCCCACCCAACCATATGTTGAATATTAAAATGACATGCACAGTTTAACAAATCAATCACTTCATTGACATGGACAGACACTTTTATGGCTGAAGTGCTTGGTTTGTTTGGACCCCCCACAAAACAAGCTGCCAATGGGCTTAAGGCAGTTTAACTAACAGCTCTGCAGTGGCAAGATGTCATAATCACTACTATCCTCACCCTCATCAGTGTGTACTGTACATCATCCTCATGCTATATCAATTCATACCCAGTGGAATCCACAATTACAGTAGTCTCTGTACTTTGATGTAATTGCTTGTAAAGTTCTTCCTCATGGAATTTATAGTTCATTTTAAAAAAAAAATAATTTTTATTGAAGCACGAATAAAAATACGGAATTTACAAAGTGTTCTTGTACAATTTGAGTGCAATAAAGCATTGATATGACATTAACGATATCTTGTAGCGTCAGTCATTAATTGTCAACCATTAACAAGAAGAGTAATGAAATAGTACTTAATAAACATAATATAAAAATACATAAGTTCAATTCAAACCCTCAGTAGAATGTGCAGCGATCACCTCTCATTCCAAAGAAAAATTCAGGGAAATGGATCAATCAAGAACAATGGGGATCCCCATCCAGGTTGCGTAGGCCATACCACGAGGTCAGACATAGGCTTCTATGGATTCCCTCCCGTACTGATAAAGTTTGTGTTGCAATGTAGCTTTCCCATACATCGAAAAATGGACCCACCCGTCTTTCCTTATCAAACATGGTTTACACTCAATCCATTCTGAAAATGTTATGAAGCTTTTCCTTATATAAGGAAAACAAAGGGGGGTTAGGATGAATCCAATTTTGCAAAATAGTTTTTTTTAGCTGCTGAGCTTATGGCCAGGAGCAACTTTCTCCCTCCCTTAGTAATACGCTGGGATTTTGAGGGGAATCCAAAAATGGCCCACTCAGAGGAAAGAGGAATATAATTAATCAATGTGGTTTCTTCCTCACGTTTAATCCTCATCCAAAAACCTCTAATTATCGGACAGTCCCAAAAGCAATGAAATAAATCTGCAGAGCCCAGGGAGCATTTGGGACAACCATCAGAAGGGATTAATCCCATAAGAAACTGTCTATTTGGAGAAAGATATGTTCTGTGTATGACATTATAAAACAGTTCCTGGTACATATTTGAAGATAAGAGCTTACAAGAAATATTGAGAAATTTCAAAAGCTCTTGAGTTGAGAAAGTTGGGAAGTGAACCAACCACTGGCTCATCCCTGATTGTATGTTAGTATGATCAATAGAATTATTGAGAAAGATATAATGATAGGAAATCGCCTTTTTTCTAGAAGGTCCTTTCCGTATTAAAATATCCAAAGGATTATCCCAATCCAGATTTTGAAATTCTCTCAACACAGTAGAAATATAATGTTGGGCCTGTAAAAACGCCACTGGATAAGATTGAAGTATTTCAAAACTAGCCACAGCTTCCAAGAAGGTGAGAGATCTTTTATCTGTGAAATTAATTAAGTTCCCTATTGAAAAGATCCCTTCTACCTGCAATAAGGTGAAGGGATGAGCGCCATGCCGCCCTGAAAGCCTGGGTTTTTGCATAGGGGGAGGTGAATGGAGAAATGAGCATTAAACCCACTGTTGTGTCTCAAAATATGCCAGACCTTTCTCGTGTTCCACAAGAGAGGATTATCTCGGAGGGTAAGCGGGATATCTTGGTCCCGTAATGGAGAAAACTGGCGGTGTTTAAGTCTCCCAGTAGCTGAGATTCAAGTACTATATTTACATAAATATTGGTACCATGAATCCAGTCAATGAAATATCTTAAATGGGCTGCATGGCTATATTGCACCACATCCGGAAAGTTAATTCCTCCATTGTCCCTGGTCTAGCATAGTTTGAGAAAGCTAATGCAAGGCAGTTTTCCTTGCCAAATAAAAGAGCGAAACTGACTATTAATATGTTTCACATCTCTTTGGGTAAGTAGCAGAGGGAGAACCTGTAGTAAGTAGAGCAGCCTAGGAAAAGTGATCATTTTGATCAAATTCGCTCTTCCAAGATAGGAGAGAGTTAGATGTTTCCATCCACTTAATTCAGTAGAAATGTTTGAAATGGCTTTGCTAATGTTGTGTTTATATAGTTGAGAAGGATTTCTAGTCAAAGTTATGCCCAGATAGTTTATAGAAGAGGAGGACCATTGGATGGGAACTAAATTACTCCACTGCGGGACAGACCCACCTGGACCCAGGAGCATTCCCACTGACTTGTCTGTGTTAATAACCAGTCCAGAGACTTCGCCATAAAAGTTAATTTTTTTCTAAAATAAGAGGGACTGTTTCGCAGGGATTATTAATGTATAATAAAAGATCATCCGCGAAGGCCGATATTTTTACTTCACTCGATCCAATAAACACACCCTTAAATTGTGGCCAGTGTTGAAGGAACCGTAATATAGGGTCCAGTGATATTTATAGTTCATTTTGATGAACATCATCCTTTCCACATTTTGAGGAAGTAGTCTCTTTCTTGGTGCACTGTTATCTTTCTCTCTATCTCTCTCTCCTACTCCCCATTCGCTGATAGTTTTCAAAGCTTGACTGTGGTTACTGACACAATCTTGGTATAGTTTTAGCACACTGAGTCTCGCTCTTTCTATTCAGACCCCTCTGCCTCCCTAAACCTTTGACCGCAGTTCATGCATGCACAAAAACAGTAATGGGTGGAATCTGACAGTAAACTTGATCTGTTATTAATTATATAGTGATGAAGGTAGTAGTAGCAGTGGTTAAGGCTCGCAGGGTGTTCCCTTTAGAATGTAAGCTTTCACGAGCAGGGCCATCTTCTTCCCTCATGCTTTTCTATCCCTTACTTAACCTATCTTCTTTTCAATACTCACTTTGATGGCACTAAGGGGGTAATTCAGACCTGATCGCTAGGCAGATAGTCACTGCCTACAGGGGGAGGGAGGATTTGCTGTGCAAGTTTCGCACCATCCCGTCACTGACCAGTGATCCTCCTTTCTGCGGTCCGTCGCGCCTGCACATTGCGGCTCAGACACATGCGCAGTTTAGATCTGATTGCACGCTCTGTGAAAACACACAGCAGGAATCAGGTCTGAATTACCCCCTAAATCCCTAGTTTTTCACATGTCCTGATACTTATTTCAGTGTTGTCTGCTGACGCAACTACTGTATGTTTATATATTCTGTACTTGGCCTATATTGTCTTTAATTGTATGTCACTGTTTTCTTGTTTTGCTTATTTGTTAATGTACTCTGTAATTGGGCGCTGCGGATCCCATGTGGCACCACATAAATAAAGGATGATAATAATAATAATAATAATAATAATAATAATAATAGCTGCTTTCCAGAGCACCAGAGCAATACTGAATTCCTGCAGAGCACTGGTGTTGGTCGGCGAGTCAGATACCTAATTTCTATGGGCACATCGCTAGTAATAATGATTAGGCCCCTATCTCTCATATTTATCTATTCCCCCCTCCCATGTTTCCATCTATATTTCTGTATGCTTCTATATTTCTGTATGCTTCTATATTTCTGTATGCTTCTTAAATTTATCAAGGTGCCTGATTTTCTCTATGTAATTGTATTCACCTACCTGAAATGTATATCTCTGTCACTGCTATCTACTGCCCCTTTATTTGTCCTTGTAATATCTATTTTATATAAATGTAGTCATTTATCATGTATGAATCTGCAATAAGTGTATTTATCTATGATTATTTTTTGTCATTTTTCTTCAAATTCTTCCAGCAAAACCACAATCTTATCATTTTTTTTAAATGCTTAACAAAACGGGACTGATGATGTTAATATAATATATGTAAAGCTTTGCTGTACCTTTATGTAAGGTTTCTAAAGTACAGTAGAATCCCAACTTCAACTGTCTCATTCAGAAAGTGCCTTCACTCTTCTAGTAATAAAGGCTCCTCCTACATCTTATTAGATTTCTATGTTCCTTCCTTCAGCCTTCTTTTAGACTACTTATAACATGTCTGCTCTTAATTTGTGAAGCCAATGCCAAGAGAGAAGATGGGTGAAGCTGTCTACATGCCAGATCAGAAACTATCCTCATCTCATTGTATTAGACCTGGGCAGACAACCAGACCAACCTGCTATGCCAGTTTATTTATGGCTGGGTGGCAACCATACCCACAACAGTAATGACTAAAATGTAGCTCTGAAGTAATGAAATAAGCACATTATAAGTACTACTTACAGTACAGTAACACTTACAGTACTAAGATGGCCATTTTCCCATGGTAGCGGGAATATATATTCTAAATATACACTACATCCTCATTAGTCAACCTTATCAGTATTATGATATTCTATGCAACTGCATCCAGTCACTGGCTTATAGGAATTTACAACAGAGAATATCAGCTGTAGGAAGATAGGGCACACTTTAACATACTGCCAGATTGTTTCCATAAGGGAATGCTAAACACATTCTTTTTATTATGTTAACTGCAATTAAAAACCAGGAACCTCTTTGAAAATATTTGTATTTTACTAACAGCAGATTAAAGTGATACTTTCTTTGTTTATAATCTCCACAACTGTAGGTGCTGTATTGCAATGATGTGCAGTGAGGTACAGTACATGGCTGGGGAGGCACTGGCTAGTATCAGAGCCAGATTTACAAACACATACTGTATGAACCCGAGGGATCATGTGGGAAATATATACTACTGGAAATTTGGTCAGTGTTGGGGATCAGGGATAGATGGACAAGGTAGGCAGGCGAGGCACTGCCACGCATGTCATACTCCAGTATACTCCAGAGTTTTGACTATAAAAATGATTAGAATAATACATAGAACATATACTGGAGTATGACAGGAGAGGCTCTGCCTCACCTAACTGCACATCACTGCTGTATTGTAAGTTGCCTACAACAGTTTTCAGAGGTCAAGCAGCTGCCATTTCCATTCACATATGACCACTGGGGCTTCTCTTTCCTGTATATTTCACCATAATAAAGTCAATCTATGAGGTCCTTTTAATGCTGTAATATGTACAAACACCTCAATATAATATCTGACCAAACAATGAGCTTTCATGTCATTGCTTCATTTATTAGGAAAGTTTGTGTATTGTAAGTAATAATGCACCTTTTACTGTAGATTACTGCAGATAAGGGATATTTTCTTGACATACTGCTTTGCATTTTTTATGTAGCAACAGAACACTTTTGTGAATAATGACCCTATAATTTATTTTACAATAGGGAAGGGATTATGACATGTAGGAACATACTTATAGTATAGTATACTGTGCATAGTAATAAAAGGAACTGTACATAGTAATAGAAGGAGTGTGTAGCAGTATAATATACTTTAATGCCGAATTGTCCCTTATGGTCTCTGCAGAAAATAGGAGTAAGCTTTTCTCACTTTATTCATGAATTACTGACTAATGCATGGCCTTGGTGAGATCCTAACAGCCTCAAACAAGCTGAACAAGAAACTTTTGGGAAAACGACAGACCATTGAGTCATTCATAAATTGATGGCTGTACAGTAGTGCGAGTTCTGTTGCCTAGCTCCCACATCTTCAGTTTACCAATGTAAAAGTTTCCCCTATTCAGCACAGTATGTGTGACATCTCATATTACTATTTCATAGTAATAGAGTGAAAGTCAAAGTTCATGTTTCATGTTGTTTTTGCTACTTACTTAGTAGGATCATTATGCAGCTGCAAACCTCTGTGTGGCTAACCTCTTTACAAGGCAGGCATTATGGTTAGGTTGAGGTGACCTTTAAATGAGCCAAAATGTCACCCACTGTAAATAACATACAGCAATGTCCTTCTAGATACAGAAAGTATACTCTCCCTCCCAGAAATAAAGTATTTTAGTTTTACTTGAAGAAGTGTGAAAAGGAATATATAGTCAATTTGTCAAGGTGCGAATAGCAGCCAACACCATGAGCATGCTTAGAAAAACAATTCGGACAGAAATCAGACCCAGATTTATCAAGCCATGAAGAGTGATAAATTGCACGGTGATAAAGTGCCAACCAATCAGCTCCTAACTGCCATGTTACAGGCTGTGTTTAAAAAATGACAGTTAGGAGCTGATGGGTTGGTATTTTAACACCGGGCAATTTACCACTTTCCAAGAGGGAAGGGAAGGGAAGGTTCTGATAATGAATCACTGGCAGATTATGCTTCCTTCTAGTGATCCAGTGCCAGCCTGTAATCATTCAGTGCCGTCTTTCTAATCTTTGGAATGTTGTACTGCATTGCTTTCAGACTCAAAGGGATGTCCCTGATGTATCTACAAGGTTTCTATGTTAAAGATGACTCAGCAGATGAAAGTTCATATGAAGGAACAATTGGAATAAACTGCAGATCGGTTGCCCAGGGTCAATGCCGACTAGCTAACTATCAATTCTGCATAATGATACCCCTTGTATTATCGCTGGAGTCTCAAGAATTAATTTTGGAGATATTTAGGGGCTACAATGGCCAACACCTACACTATCAGTGTAGGTAACTAAATGACACACCAGCTGTTTAGATCATCTCAAGGTGTTTATGCTAAGGTATTCTGCTAAAAGGAGACACTTTAGCCTGGGCCACAACGTACTTGGAAAATCCAATATTCATTGTTATTTTTCAAAGTGCTTGATGACCCTCAATGATTTTCTACATGTGAGGCATTTACTTTCTTATGCCAAAGTGCCAGATCAGCGTTGAATGCCACTGGATAGATAGTACCCATTGGATTGCTGCTGACAGCATGTAACGTTAATAAAACAGCAGTGTAAGGATGATCTGAAACACAAGTTTATCTTCTGCAATACAAAGAAAGTTGAATAGGAACAATTGGCCTACCAGCTAGTTTTGATCCATTTGTTAGAATCAATGAGGCTAATAAATCTTTACTGGAAACCTTTCCAATCGCACTGCCCCTTATGGCAATATTTGGATGATTGCAGGTGCAGTTAGGGATTTAATAATGTTGGGGGGGGGGCTGAAAATCAGAACTCTTTTTTCTTTCTGCAAACCTCATAGATGCATCATACATTTAATAGTTGGTGGCCTCACTCTTAGGGCCTAATTTAAGGTTGATTGCAAAAGCAAAATCTTTCTCTAATGGGCAAAACCATGTGCACTGCAGGTGGGGCAGATTTAACGTGTGCAGAGAGAGTTAAGTGCAAGGTGATAGACGCACCAGCCAATCTGCTCCTGTTAATTTACATATTGGAGCTGATTGGCTGGTGCATTTATCACCTTGCACTTATCACTGGTTTATCACTTCCTTATGCCTTCTCCAGGTTAATACATCTGTGTGAGTGGCCGCACAGAGGGCCCGATTCAGACCTGATCGCTGTTGTGCGAATTCACAAGATGGCCGATTATCGATCGACTGTGCATGCATACGGATCGTAGTACGCATGCGCAAGGCCAAACTGTGAGAAAATCCAGCGACTTTTTCTGATCGCTAGGCGTACGCAAGTTGATTGACAGTAAGTCAGCGTTTGGGGGTGGTAACTGCCCGTTTTCTGGGAGTGTCAGTAAAAAAACAGGTGTGCCCAAGCGTTTTTACGAAGGGTGTGTGACGTCAGCTGCTGCCCCGATCAGCCTGATTCTATTGCACTGTGGGAGTAGGTCCTGGGCTACGTACACACTGGAAAAGTCATTTGATGGTGAGTGAGTTGTGAACAGATTTGCAGCTGACCGGAGTTCGCAAAGACTTTCACAAGGCGTATGCAGACTTGCACAGGGTGGGTTTTCACTCTGTCTGGGTGGCGGCTATCTGATTGCAGACATCTGCAAATTAGCAGAGAAGCAATCAGGTCTTTATTACCCCCATAATCTGTTGTTTTACTATTTCCTAAGGCCACACCTTCCTGCATTGGTCATGCCTCCTCCCCCCGTACCTGGTTCCAGCACAGCTATCGGCCCCCCTAGTAACAACAAACGAACATGTATTTACTTATTAGAATGTTTGTTCAGACATCATGTGAGAAATCTCATATACAGTAGAATAAAAAGGGGCGAAGGTAGCCAAAGATGGCCCCGCAGCCAGATAAGGGGGAGGGGCGCAAGGCAGCTCGTGGGGGCAATGGAGGGAACCCCCCAGGCAGGGGGGATGGGGGGGGAGGTGGCAGCCAGCACAATGGTCCCCTTTTTAGCACCTGGCTGATCATAACGGCCAGTGAGGGTTAGTAGGGTTAATTGCAGGGGAGGGAGGGCAACAGGAGGTTTATATGCTGGGAGCCGACTGAGTGCATTCACCCCCCGGCAAGGATAAGACACCCTCCCACCCAGCCCGGTGAGTTGAAAAGGTAGAAGTGTCTAAGCGGTCACAGGCGGTTGCCAGAAGGTGGGAATAATTATGTAACAATGTCGGATATTGCACGTCATTGTTATATATATATATATATTAGTGGTGGGCAACGATTAAAATTTCTAATCGCGATCAATCACATGATTTTCTCAGATTAATCGTGATTAATCGCATTGTTATGCGCAAGATTCAATAATGAATTCAAAAGTAGTGTATTGCGCACATTTTAGAGAGCGAGAGAGAGAAAAAAGAGAGAGATACACATACACACATACATACATACATACATACATACATACAGCATGTAAGTATTCTATTGTGCAAAACTGGATCAGGCTGTGTAGTGCATGGCTGGGAGCACAGGCTGTGTAGTGCATGGCTAGGAGCACAGGCTGTATAGTGCATGAATAGGGGAGCACAGGCTGTGTAGTGCATGAATAGGGGAGCACAGGCTGTGTAGTGCATGAATAGGGGAGCACAGGCTGTGTAGTGCATGAATAGGGAGCACAGGTTGAGTACTGCATGGCTGGGAAGCACTGGCTGTGTAGCGCATGGCTGGGGAGCACAGGATATATACATACAGTGTATATGACTGGAGCATGGAGGAGCTACCAGGACAGAGCATGTGATTATTGCTGTTCTACCCCTGGGAGCACAGCTGCCTTCTAATTGGCAGCGACAGAGGAGGGGGCGGAGATTCACGTCTTCCTGGTGACAGATTTGGATCATACTTGCAAGGTGGAGCAAGGACAGTCTCCCCATCCACCCAGTGCCGCACCAGTTCCTGCTGCTGCCCAGGCCGCTGTCATTATTGCATGTGGCTGCTGAGCAGGCTAATGGAGAAAATTATGGTGATGGGCGGGGCTTGTAGAGAGGGCGAGGCTACCGATCAGTGTGCTCCGTGTTGTGGAGGCAGTGACATGAGCGTTACTGCCACTGAAAGAAGGGGAGTGGGCGGGACATCAGTGTCACTGCAGGGAGATGGAGAGGAGCTGCATGTCTTCCCCGATGGCCGCCAAGCGTTAAAATAATTGTCGGCGTTAATTAGTTAATGCGTTAACGCGATATTAACGCGTTAACTAGCCCAGCCCTAATATATATATATACTGTATATATATATATATATATATATATATATATATATATACTTGCAATTGTCGGATCGGCACTCTCCTAGCGATGGATATGTTGCTCAGGTGCCATCTGGAGGAATTAATGCAGGTAGCAAACTGTGTAACAAACAGCGGCACTCAGAGACTGACACAGCGTGAATAAAGTGCTGGTGCTTTTAATTCATGGCTGGTAACTCCAACGTTTCGGGGCACGCAAGCCCCTTTTTCAAGGTGAGCCAAATACAAAGTGTGAAAACAGTGCAAAACATTTACCTTTATGGTGAGGAGGACCCACGTGTGGGAAGGTGTGCAGCGTCCTGGGGAGCCTGGAGCTTCCGCCCTGGATGTGGTGACGTGTCAATGCCCCGGTCACGTGACCTCCAGCGTGTCCCGGGCCGTCACGTTGCCTTGGCAACCAGACGCTCCTTGGTTGCCATGGATGCCTACGGCAAGTGCGGGTGCTGGGGTTGCGGAGGAAGCGTGACTTCAGGCTGAGGGTGATTGAGAGTGAAATGACAATTACATAAGATAGGAAGAAACTGTTACAGTGTGCTGTCGTAACATACAGCATACCAAAAACAGACATGATAAACTGGATTAAAAGATCACCTGGTAGTCTAGCACTAGCAATCTCATAATGGATCAAAGAGTCATTAATGATAAACACCTAAATTATACAATACTATACCAGTGAGAGAAATACATATTAAGCGGCACGCATAAGTCATAAAGTGTGAGGGCTGATGGGTCTGGTACATGATCAGAAATGTCAACAATACAACCGTCCCCATAGTCAAATGGTGGAGACAAGTGCTAATAGATATTACTCAGAAGACACTCCATTGGATTCTGTCGTTAAGACCTTTCGGCCTCACAGTGTCCAATCTATACATCCACGTTGCTTCCCGTCTAAGTAGGGTGGCTGCTCTGTCTCCGCCTCTTGGATTAATGGGGATATGGTCAATAATTTGGAACTGTAAATCTTTCAACGTATGTTGCTTCTCGACATAGTGTCTGGCCACGGGTTGTTCCGATTTCTTGGATAAAAGTGCTGCTTTTAATGCGGACCTGTGCAGGGCAAATCGCTCCCTGGCATTGCGTATGGTCTTGCCTACGTACTGCTGTTTACATGGACACGTAATTAGGTAGACTACATGAGTTGTAGTACAGGTGAGTACGTGCTTGATACTGTAGGAAGTCCCTGTGGAGGTGGATTTGAACCTTGTGCCAGTGATCATAGTTTTACAGGTTTCACAGCCTAAGCATTTATAGCAGCCTGATGTTTTAGTTAGAAAATTAGTGGTAGGCGTGGAATCAAATCCTGTGATGTCTGGATGTACCACAAAATCTTTAATGCTTCTGCCTCTTCTGTAGCACATCATGGGTCTTTTCCTCCTTAGCCCAGTTAGGTTCTTATCGGTGGAAACTATGGGCCACAGTGCATTAAGGGCCCGTGGAATTACAGCACTGGATGTATTATACTGTGCCACGAATGGTACAATGTCATTACTCTTCTTGATGGTCGGAGTTAGAAGTTGTTCTCTGTTTGTCATCAAGACTTTTTGTTCGTTGGTGAGTAATAATTTGCTGTTGTAGCCTCTCTGTTTGAACCTTGTAGTGACATTATCCAGAGCAGATTCCAGTTGTGTCGGATCACTGGTAATTCTGGCTGCCCTCATGTATTGAGATTTAGGAAGCCCCTTTTTGAGGGCAGTGGGGTGATGGCTGTTGTATCGTAATAAGGTGTTTTTGTCGGTTGGCTTATAGTACACCTCAGTATGCAACATGCCGTCTTTGATGATGACGTTAACGTCCAAATAATTTAGTTTAATCGGGTCACACTGCGATGTGACTCTAATGGTGGACGGTCTGTTATTAATGACTCCGATGAACTTTTCAAACCTTTCTTTGCCTCCGGTCCAGAGCAAAAACACATCATCTATATATCTACAATAATGTAGTATATATTGTGAGTAAACATCATTATTGAAAAACATAGCCTGTTCTTCCTCTAACATAAAGACGTTAGCAAACGAGGGAGATACATTGCTTCCCATGGAGCAGCCGCTTACTTGCCGATAATACTTTCCATCGAATAAAAAATAATTGTGGGTTAGTATCAGTTCGAGTAATCGCAGGAACAAATCATGATCAAGATTGCTCATATTGGCTTTGGTTAAAAACGATCTCATTGCCGTTAGCCCTTGGTCGTGCGGAATGCAGGTGTATAAGCTACAGATGTCAACTGTGCAGATGATGGTTTCCGCGGGTATCGCATCGACTGTCTTGAGTAGATTTAAGAAGCTGGTAGTGTCCTTGAGGTAGTTTGGTTGCGCCAGGATGAGCGGCTGCAATATACTGTCCAGAAAAATGGAGATCGGCTGATAAAGTGCTTTGTGCGCAGAAATTATCGGCCTGCCGGGAGGATGATCTAAACTCTTATGTATTTTGGGGACCAGAAATAACAGGGGGACCACAGGGAAATCTTGTTTGAGCGCTTTGCATAGTTTGCTGGTTATTAACCCGGTATTGAATGCTGAATCAAGGATGTTATCCACTTCAATTTTGAATTGTTTGGTTGGATCCGCAGTCAGTGCTTCATAAACTGATGTATCACCCAGCTGGCGGTATGCTTCCTGTTTATAGTCGCTTAAATTCATAATGACTATACCACCCCCCTTGTCTGCGGGGCGGACCACTATATCCTTGTAGGTGGCAAGTTGCTTTAGGGCTTTGAATTCAGAGCGTGACATGTTGCGATGATGACTCTGATTAGCCTGGGTGTACTTCATCAAGGAATCGTCCAGTAACCGTGTAAAGGTTTTTATTGATGGATTGGACGATGGTGGATCAAACTTGGAGCTGCGGGTGGAGTTAATGAAGGACTGGTGCGGTTCTGAAGTGGTGACTGGAACTTGATCTTGAAAGTGCTCTTGTAAGCGGAGTTTGCGAGTGAATTTGTGTAGATCAATTTGCCAGGTCAGTTCATCAAATTCATTTGTAGGGACAAATGAGAGTCCACGATTTAATACTTTAATTTCCAATGGGGTGAGTTCTCGATCAGAAAGATTGTAGGTGGTATCTACTTCTTGTTTCTGGAGCCTTTTGTTTTGTTGTCCCCTGCAGGTGGGCGCCCTCTGGTTTTTGTGCCTGCTTCTGTGGCAGGCTTTGCCCCTAAAGGGGGATCCTGGGCTTCTGGGGGACCTTCTGAGTCGGCTAAGACGAAATCGCTGTCGCTATTGGAGGTGGCATTGCCTTTCTGCCTCTCCTCCCTTCTTCTACGCCAGCTGAATCTCGATCGGTGGTTATAAGGCTTATGTTCACCGGGTTCCCCGGTTTTTGAACAGGAACACCATACACTACTCACTTCTGATAGCAATCAAGCATCTATCAAGAAACTACAAATGGCCTGCGACAATCACAAAAAAGAATTGATCAAATTCAAACGGGTCAAATTATTGACAGTCCAGGAGGATTATGAAACTAATCGAGTTTATCGATGGCTTTCCGGGGGGGAACCCGGTGAACATAAGCCTTATAACCACCGATCGAGATTCAGCTGGCGTAGAAGAAGGGAGGAGAGGCAGAAAGGCAATGCCACCTCCAATAGCGACAGCGATTTCGTCTTAGCCGACTCAGAAGGTCCCCCAGAAGCCCAGGATCCCCCTTTAGGGGCAAAGCCTGCCACAGAAGCAGGCACAAAAACCAGAGGGCGCCCACCCGCAGGGGACAACAAAACAAAAGGCTCCAGAAACAAGAAGTAGATACCACCTACAATCTTTCTGATCGAGAACTCACCCCATTGGAAATTAAAGTATTAAATCGTGGACTCTCATTTGTCCCTACAAATGAATTTGATGAACTGACCTGGCAAATTGATCTACACAAATTCACTCGCAAACTCCGCTTACAAGAGCACTTTCAAGATCAAGTTCCAGTCACCACTTCAGAACCGCACCAGTCCTTCATTAACTCCACCCGCAGCTCCAAGTTTGATCCACCATCGTCCAATCCATCAATAAAAACCTTTACACGGTTACTGGACGATTCCTTGATGAAGTACACCCAGGCTAATCAGAGTCATCATCGCAACATGTCACGCTCTGAATTCAAAGCCCTAAAGCAACTTGCCACCTACAAGGATATAGTGGTCCGCCCCGCAGACAAGGGGGGTGGTATAGTCATTATGAATTTAAGCGACTATAAACAGGAAGCATACCGCCAGCTGGGTGATACATCAGTTTATGAAGCACTGACTGCGGATCCAACCAAACAATTCAAAATTGAAGTGGATAACATCCTTGATTCAGCATTCAATACCGGGTTAATAACCAGCAAACTATGCAAAGCGCTCAAACAAGATTTCCCTGTGGTCCCCCTGTTATTTCTGGTCCCCAAAATACATAAGAGTTTAGATCATCCTCCCGGCAGGCCGATAATTTCTGCGCACAAAGCACTTTATCAGCCGATCTCCATTTTTCTGGACAGTATATTGCAGCCGCTCATCCTGGCGCAACCAAACTACCTCAAGGACACTACCAGCTTCTTAAATCTACTCAAGACAGTCGATGCGATACCCGCGGAAACCATCATCTGCACAGTTGACATCTGTAGCTTATACACCTGCATTCCGCACGACCAAGGGCTAACGGCAATGAGATCGTTTTTAACCAAAGCCAATATGAGCAATCTTGATCATGATTTGTTCCTGCGATTACTCGAACTGATACTAACCCACAATTATTTTTTATTCGATGGAAAGTATTATCGGCAAGTAAGCGGCTGCTCCATGGGAAGCAATGTATCTCCCTCGTTTGCTAACGTCTTTATGTTAGAGGAAGAACAGGCTATGTTTTTCAATAATGATGTTTACTCACAATATATACTACATTATTGTAGATATATAGATGATGTGTTTTTGCTCTGGACCGGAGGCAAAGAAAGGTTTGAAAAGTTCATCGGAGTCATTAATAACAGACCGTCCACCATTAGAGTCACATCGCAGTGTGACCCGATTAAACTAAATTATTTGGACGTTAACGTCATCATCAAAGACGGCATGTTGCATACTGAGGTGTACTATAAGCCAACCGACAAAAACACCTTATTACGATACAACAGCCATCACCCCACTGCCCTCAAAAAGGGGCTTCCTAAATCTCAATACATGAGGGCAGCCAGAATTACCAGTGATCCGACACAACTGGAATCTGCTCTGGATAATGTCACTACAAGGTTCAAACAGAGAGGCTACAACAGCAAATTATTACTCACCAACGAACAAAAAGTCTTGATGACAAACAGAGAACAACTTCTAACTCCGACCATCAAGAAGAGTAATGACATTGTACCATTCGTGGCACAGTATAATACATCCAGTGCTGTAATTCCACGGGCCCTTAATGCACTGTGGCCCATAGTTTCCACCGATAAGAACCTAACTGGGCTAAGGAGGAAAAGACCCATGATGTGCTACAGAAGAGGCAGAAGCATTAAAGATTTTGTGGTACATCCAGACATCACAGGATTTGATTCCACGCCTACCACTAATTTTCTAACTAAAACATCAGGCTGCTATAAATGCTTAGGCTGTGAAACCTGTAAAACTATGATCACTGGCACAAGGTTCAAATCCACCTCCACAGGGACTTCCTACAGTATCAAGCACGTACTCACCTGTACTACAACTCATGTAGTCTACCTAATTACGTGTCCATGTAAACAGCAGTACGTAGGCAAGACCATACGCAATGCCAGGGAGCGATTTGCCCTGCACAGGTCCGCATTAAAAGCAGCACTTTTATCCAAGAAATCGGAACAACCCGTGGCCAGACACTATGTCGAGAAGCAACATACGTTGAAAGATTTACAGTTCCAAATTATTGACCATATCCCCATTAATCCAAGAGGCGGAGACAGAGCAGCCACCCTACTTAGACGGGAAGCAACGTGGATGTATAGATTGGACACTGTGAGGCCGAAAGGTCTTAACGACAGAATCCAATGGAGTGTCTTCTGAGTAATATCTATTAGCACTTGTCTCCACCATTTGACTATGGGGACGGTTGTATTGTTGACATTTCTGATCATGTACCAGACCCATCAGCCCTCACACTTTATGACTTATGCGTGCCGCTTAATATGTATTTCTCTCACTGGTATAGTATTGTATAATTTAGGTGTTTATCATTAATGACTCTTTGATCCATTATGAGATTGCTAGTGCTAGACTACCAGGTGATCTTTTAATCCAGTTTATCATGTCTGTTTTTGGTATGCTGTATGTTACGACAGCACACTGTAACAGTTTCTTCCTATCTTATGTAATTGTCATTTCACTCTCAATCACCCTCAGCCTGAAGTCACGCTTCCTCCGCAACCCCAGCACCCGCACTTGCCGTAGGCATCCATGGCAACCAAGGAGCGTCTGGTTGCCAAGGCAACGTGACGGCCCGGGACACGCTGGAGGTCACGTGACCGGGGCATTGACACGTCACCACATCCAGGGCGGAAGCTCCAGGCTCCCCAGGACGCTGCACACCTTCCCACACGTGGGTCCTCCTCACCATAAAGGTAAATGTTTTGCACTGTTTTCACACTTTGTATTTGGCTCACCTTGAAAAAGGGGCTTGCGTGCCCCGAAACGTTGGAGTTACCAGCCATGAATTAAAAGCACCAGCACTTTATTCACGCTGTGTCAGTCTCTGAGTGCCGCTGTTTGTTACACAGTTTGCTACCTATATATATATATATATATATAGTGGCAGAGACAGTGCCATGGTCCATGTGAAAGCAATGTGGAGGATCCAGACCAGGTTTTGGAAGCAGTAGCAGAATCCCAGGTGTGTGATCAGCAGCACCTGTGATTTCCTGATATAAGGGTTCCCAGGGCAGAGTCACCTTGCTCTTGACAGTGGAATAGCTACCCGAGTGATAGGCTGGATTGTGTGGGTTAGACTAGGGACCACTGGAGCCTACCAAGAGTCTGCTATGCTGTGAGTACCTGTATGCTACTGCCTGTAATACCGACTGTATAGAATTAACTTGCTTTGTGGTGGCCTGCTGTGCAAAATAAACACCGAAAGTGTTCATCTAAGTCCCCGTGTGTGTGATACTTGTCTCAAGTGTTGGAGAATGCAAGTAAGGACACGGTGTACAGCAGAAACTGTTGGTAAGCATACCGGTGTTTAAACTGCAAGTTTTTCCCTTTTTCTTTTCTTCCTCTCTGGTTATGCAGTGCAAGTAGCGGCCTTAAAGGGCCATAGCATTATAGGCAGACTGCTGTTATGTGTTAATTAGCCAGCAAAACAGGCGGGTGTCAGCTTGGACTGTTTGATAAGCCTGGCACATTATATTAAACCTCCAAGGTTTGTCCATAAAGGGGCCATGCAGGGCAATATGGAGGAGTTACTAAAACAATTTGCTGAACTTGCAGCAGGGCAACAAACCGAGATTCAAATGTTACATGAGGGGCAACAATCCCAGATTCAGATGTTACATGAGGGGCAATGAACCCAGGCTGAAAGATAGTAAACTCAAATACAAATGTTGTGCGATGAGTTAAAAGCGCTTAAAAAATCTGAGCCAGAGCGGGAAAGGCTACCAAAGCTCACCCCAGCAGATGATATAGAGACATTCCTTTGCACGTTTGAGTGCACGGCCACGCGCTTGGGATGGCCTGCGGAGGAATGGTATGACAGGCTGGCTCCCTGATTAACAGGGGAGGCACAGCGGGCGTATGTGGACATGACTGTGGCTGAGGCATGCTCCTATGCTGGCCTGAAAAAGCCTATACTGGATAGGATTGGAATGACTGGGCCCAGCAAAGCCCAATAATTCCATGACTGGCGGCTGGAGGGCTCTGAGCCTCACAGGATTCAGCTGGCCAGACTAGCCCGACTGAGAAGGGGCTGGTTGCAGCTGTATAAAAACTCTGCAGTACAGATTGCGGAAGTAGTCGCACTGGACCAGGCTATGCGAGTGTTAGACCGCTCGGTGCAGCAGTGGGCCCTTCAGGCTGACCCCCAGATATTTGAGGAGTTGGCGGGGGTGATTGAGCGGCAACTGACAATAGGAAAGCTGAATAAAGCCAGGTCAGGATACAGGCCAACACCTAAACCCAGGACTCAGGTCTTAGTAGTTAAACTAAAAGCTCCGCCTCCCTTGGTGTGCTTTGAGTGCGGCAAGCCTGGTCATGTACGGCAGGACTGCCTGAAACAGGGCGAGCCGATGGATTACAGTACAGGGAAAACGGCTTGGCCATTGGTCAGCGGCGGGTGGTGTCCCAAGCAGAGTCCTCCCTGTTTTGGGTGCAGGTACAGGTGGGAAACCGGGAGATTTGGGCCCTGGTGGATACCGGCAGTGAGCTCACAATTGTTGCGGCCAACGTGGTTCCCCTGGGAGCTGACAAGGTCCAGCCTCCTGTCAGGGTGTTGTGCGTCCATGGTGATGTGGAGGAGTGCCCATGTGTCTACTTACCCCTGGTTGTTCAAGGTCGATCATTAAAGGTGGTGGCGACGGTGATCTCCAGACCCCCGTATCCGCTGATCCTGGGCTGGGACTTTCCATTGTTGCAGGAGCTGGTTACCTGGCATGTTACCCACAAACTGTTAACCACCAAAACAACTCAGATGCCAGAGACCAGAGACTACCAAAGTTTAGCATCTGGGAGAGAGGCTGCCGGTCCCAGACCTCCTCAAGAGACTGAGTCCGAGGCCCATTGGAACCCAGTTGGTGAGAAGATATCACTGCAGGACTTTGGGAGAGATCAACGCAATGACAGCAATTTGGCACACGCCTTTGAGACTGTTAAAGTAGTTAATGGCAGGGTAATTGATTCTTTACCATCAGAGGGTGTACCATATTCTGTGTTGAAAAATTATTTGCTGTAATCGTGTTGCTACTTTACAAGGGAAAAAGGTAGATCAGCTCTTGGTTCCCCAAAAACTGGAGCAGTTGGTGTTAGAAGCTGCCCATATGCATTTGTGGGGTGGCCATCTAGGGGAGGAGAAAACACTCCAATGCATCCAGTTAAGGTTCTTTTGGCCCGGCATCTATGCGCTTCCGTTAAGAGGCATTGTCAGTAATGCCCAGTCTGCCAGAGGACAGCCGCTTGGCCAGAGTTTAGAGCTCCACTGGTACCCCTCCCTATCATTTCCGTACCTTTTGAGGGGATTGGTATGGATCTGATAGGGCCAGTGGAAAAATCTGCTCAAGGGCACCAAAACATATTGGTGGTAATTGATTATGCCACCAGGTACCCAGTGGCTATACCCCTGCGCAATATGAAATCTAGCACTATTGACAGAGAACTACTAACCATGTATACCCGGTTAGGAATACCGAAAGAGGTCTTAACAGATCAAGGTACACCTTTTGTGTCTAAACTCATGAAAGATTTATGTTGGTTGCTAAACGTAGACAGGATTACCACCTCTGTGTACCACCCGAAGACAGATGGCCTGGTAGAAAGATTTAATAAAACCCTTAAGCAAATGATAAAAAGGGCAGTGACACAAGAAAAATGAGATTGGGATCTGCTCCTACCTTACTTGATGTCTGCGGTCAGAGAGGTACCCCAATCCTCTACAGGGTTTAGTCCCTTTGAGCTCCTCTATGGGACACAGATCAGAGGAATTCTAGATCTCTTAAAAGAAGGGTGGGAAGAACAACCATGCCAGGACCTAACGTTGTTCAGTTTGTGGCCCAGTTATACGGCCATCTAATTCAGATTGCGCCACTACTGAATGAACACATGGGAAGGGCCCAACAACGTCAGAAACAGAGGTATGACGTTACCTCAGTTAACTGGTCCTTTAATCCGGGAGATAAAGTATTAGTGCTGGTGCCCACCACAGAAAGCAAGATGTACGCACAATGTCGGATCCCCTATGTGATCATCGAGGCAGTGGGACCGGTCAATTACAGAGTCCGTCAGGAGGGTAGAAGGAGGGAGGTACAAGTCTACCATGTAAACCTGTAAAAACCCTGGAAGGAAACTGCCCACTTTGGTAGCTAAAAAGATTTCACAATGCCAGGTGCCCATTGAAGTCACGCTTACTCCTGAACAGAAACGGGAAGTAGTGAACTTGGTGAAATGCTACCAAGATGTGTTTTTCTACCGTTCCGGGAAAGACACAGATCATCCAACATGATGCAGTGACTCCACCCGGGGTGGTCATTAAACAGAGGCCATATCGCATACCCAAAGCGAAGCGGGCAGTGGTAAAGCAGGAGGTGGTAGAGATGTTATGCCTAGTGGTTATCGAGGAATCCACCAGTGAGTGGAACAATCCAATTGTCCTAGTACCGAAGCCTTCAGGTGCCTTACGGTTCTGAAATGACTTACATAAATTAAATCAAGTGTCCTGGTTTGATTCCTACCCTATGCCCCGGGTGGATGAGTTTGTAGAAAATTTAGCCAATAGTCAATATCTCACTACACTTGATTTGACAAAAGGTTATTGGCAGATTCCGTTAACAGAAGCTGCTAAGGCAAAAACAGCCTTCTCTACCCCCAGAAGGCTTATTCCAATATAAAAGGCTCCCATTTGGTTTACATGGTGTCCCAGCAACCTTCCAGAGAGCTATGAATAAGTTGCTGTGGCTCCACAGGGAATATGCGGCTGCATATTTAGATGACATCGTTATTTTCAGCTCTGATTGGGAGTCACACCTACCAAAGGTAGAAGCCGTTTTACAGTCTCTACGGGCACACGGGTTTACCACCAACCCCGAGAAATGTGCTATTGGTATGATTGAGGCCAAGTATTTGGGGTACATCGTGGGCAGAGGACAGGTTAAACCTCAGCCTAGTAAGGTAGAAGCAGTCTTCACCTGGTCCAGCCCTAAATGTAAATCACAACTTAGAACATTTCTCAGTTTGGTCGGATATTATTGCAGGTTCATTCGAGATTTCGCCGCTAGAGCGGCTCCACTAACCGAATGTCTTAAAAAACAATTCCCAGACAAGATATCGTGGTCTGGACCAGTGGAAACTGCTTGGCAAGATTTAAGATGAGCTTTGTGTACTGAGCCTGTCTTACAAGCTCCTGACTTTAAAAAGCAATTTGTGTTACAAACGGATGCCTCTGGGACAGGATTAGGAGAAGTCCTATCCCAAGAGGTAGATGGAGAGGAGAAGCCCATCCTC
Organism: Pseudophryne corroboree; assembly: GCF_028390025.1. Classification (NCBI taxonomy): domain Eukaryota; kingdom Metazoa; phylum Chordata; class Amphibia; order Anura; family Myobatrachidae; genus Pseudophryne; species Pseudophryne corroboree. Next base: position 351,294,524 of record NC_086447.1, read on the forward strand.
TATCTTAGCCATAAATTATTGCCCAGGGAGTGCAGGTACTCAACTGTAGATCAGGAGTGCTTGGCCATTAAATGGGCAGTTGAGTCATTAAGTTATTATTTATAGGGACGAGAGATTTTGTTGGTAACAGTGGATGCATGCAAAGAAAGAGGTGAATGCTCGTGTGACCTGTTGGTTTTTGGCTTTGCATCCATTTAAGTTTGAGGTGAGGCATCGTCCGGGGAAACAGCACCTCAATGTCGATGCCCTTTCCAGGAGGTTTATAGGTCCATGTGAATGCTGATTTATATACAGGAATGAAAAGCTTTACCTTATATTTTAAATACACTTTACCATGGAGCCGCTGCGGCCGCTAAACTTAATACACACTCTACGCACCTTTTACGCTGTTAGCGTACAGAGTCCCTTACCGTGTACGGACTTTGCGTACAAACGCCGCGCTGACGGTACAAAGTACACACAGCACGTACACACCCAATGAATACACTTTAAACCTTATGCAGCAATGCAGTGTGATGCTATTACACTTTAAACCTTAGCAGGGAAAGAAAGACACAACACCAGTCTGTAGTTAAACCACTGGGTTCCGACACCACAGCGTATTATTGCTGAAAGGGGGTTACAATATAAACAATACAATACAACAGAATAATGGCTACAATCAATGTTACATACGTGAGTGGATTCGCCGCGCTACCCAGTCTGGTCCTCCGTCATCTGATAGATAACGTTGTGAGTCTTGTGTCTGACCAGGCCTGCTGCAGGCTCTCTTTATACAATTCATCCAAAACATAACACAATGGATACTGTAATCTCTTTGTCCATTGGACACAGGGATGGTCATTTACAGTATAGGAGAGGTCATAGGTCAGTTTGAATAGGTGGGCGATGTCTGTTCCAACTGCTCTTGTGGGTGGTCTCCTCTGGATTCCCGCCACATACATAATGTACAGTAAATACAGTTTATATCTATATTCTGCTCCTGCACATAACTGTCCGCAGGAACATGCAATCTTCCTCAAACCAACACTGGAATGTTACCCTTAAAATACCCTACAGCTGGATACCAAACACCACCTTGTAACCTTGTTCTGTCCCCTCCTATCCTGTAAAGGTGAATCCCTTTGTTCTGTTACCATTTAAACTGCTGTTACTTTCTGGTGTGGTGCAAGGAGACTATGTGTACATTGTGCACTATTTGGATTAAATATGTAATGTGTTTTGATAGCCTTCCATGCGCTCACAAACTCTACCGTAAATACTTATACCACGCGCTAATACGCAGGACCGCGGGAGCGACCATACGCAAATTGCGAATATGCGCACGCACAGCAGAGCAAGTACGCGCACGGAGGCCTTCTGTGTGTAGTTTGTACATGATGTGTGTACTGCAATATTTTTCGACTTTGACAGTACATCCTTTGGCAGTCACCAATAACTGCCACTATCTAATCACTAAACAGAAAAATATCTATACAATATCTACAGAAGTTTTGGATGGTCGGGGGAGAGTTGTAGGGGGGAAATGTATGACCTAGTGGGATAGCAGAAAGCATGTATGTATGAATCCATGTCTGAGGGGCATGTATCATCGTGCCGTATATGTTCTAAATAAGCTTCGAGGTATTGCGAAGTATGCATTAAATCCTTCTTATCCCGTATTAAGGGTCTGTAAGTGGGCCAACAAACACTACCGAGCTCTTTTCGGCTTCTTGTTCCAACAAATGGGGTGCACATTTAGTCGATGATACATGGAGGGGGAAACATATGTGAGTACTAGTATATGTGGATATCACCTGTCGACTATGTGTGCCATTAACTGAAGGTTGCAGAGATGAAGATAAGACATATAAATAAAAAAACATTTACATAAACATTTTGGTAGGGTTGATGTCTTTTTTCGGATGGATGTATCTGGGCAGAGGGGGAGACAAAAAAAAACGGGTGAACGAAACAGGCCATGAAATTCATTTGCAATCCTTATCATATCACAGTCTCTATGGATGGGTCGTAAATTAAATCTGCTGCTGTAACAGTACCCTTGCTCCTTAGACTCATCAATTTTGTGCCGTGCTTGCGCCGCATCAGAATTCGAACACACCTAAATATCAAACCAATAATTATGACGACTCCCAGGATACAAAGGAGAAACTTCCCTACACTCATGATGACATTTTGAGCCCACTCTCCTAAACCTGAGAACCAATTGCGTGGGTTCAACCATGAGACCCAGCCGGTCAGTTCATTACTCACAGTCGCTAAGGCAAGGTTGTGCTTCCTCCCGAACTCCCACTTCAACTGCAAGATATCGTCCATCTTTTGATCGATGATCTCCGTGGGGTCGTCAGTGCTGTTCGTAATATACCTACAGCACTTCACACCATATTGAGTTGCCAGAGTAACACAGTACCCACCTGTCACGGCTGTGATATAATTAAGGACCATCCTGTGCTGAATTAGTTCCTGCTTGTAAGCTTGTAACTCCCTTCCCTTATACCTGAAGGTGTCGTCATACATCTCAGTGATATTATCTATCAAGTTCGCTAGCGCATGGATAAACCTATAATTTATAATTCCTCTGGCAGTACGGGTGATGTCTAATGCGAGAAGGAATTGAATCCCAGTGGATTTGTGGATCAAATCAGAGGCTGCGTGCTCTGTCCTATCTATGAGGTGTCTCTTGATGATGTGTTCATAGTGAGTATGGGTGTAAGGAGCCTGAGCACTGCGGTGAACGTCTTTCATCTTATCATGGGTTATGGTCATGATCTCTGGCAGTACTCTCCCAATATGACACAATCCATCTGAGCTCGGGGCAAGCCACTTGTACGCCTTCCTCCCACATATGAAATAGGCATCATCTGGGAGAACATAGGGGACAAAATATAACATCACCATATTGCAAATTTTCCAATTAAAGAAACCAATCCCTAGTTCTCCCATCTGCTCAGTACAAGTATCGGGCTGGATGATATGAGCACAATACCCTGGCGATACTTTTCCAACCCACATGGTCTTGCTTCCACGAGTATACCTATACCGAAAATACCTTCCACTGTTTGCTATTTGGCGTACAAGTTCAGAGTCTATGGGTATCCTATCAGCTCTGTGTGAAAAGGTCATTGTCTGGTTATTCCACGTCACTTCCCAATTTCCCGGTTTTCGGTAATTGGAAATATTAAAACACAATAAGGACCTGTCTACATGATACTGGTGGAGCTTCAAACTAGGGGGCCTAGAAATATTGGATTTCTTGTCCACCGGCCTCCCACCCCGTAATTCGAGTACCTCATCTATTGCTAAAGGGTACGGTACTAATCCTGACTTGCTCTGACCTTGAGGTACCTGTGAGCACACCCAGCATTCTGTCTGGTTTAAGACCTTACCCACTAGTGAGTGGTAATTACTCAACGGATGACGGTCCATGTCGATATTAAGGTTGGACTGACATCTCTGGATGCACCCATCCTCAACTATATTCTCACATTTCCTACAAATACAATATTCATCAGACAATAACCCCTCACAGTGCCTCCGAGCTCCATGACTACCAGAGCACTTACTGTTGCCAGCCTTTACTAAAGTGATGCGCTGATCCTGAGATCCTACAAATTCATACTTGCCATCAGAACCCATTCCAGATCCCTGCTTGACCTCTCTGGGACCCTCACCAAAACAAACTATCCTTGATCAAAACCAGAATTACTAATAGAACCCTAAACGCAGTCTCTTGTGATCAATCCATTTCGTTTAGGGAAAGGAGGAAAATAAGAAGGGGAAAAGACAGGAAAATGCAGGGGGAGGTGAAAAAAAAGAATGATACTACAACCGTTCTAGATCTGTGCTCGGATGCCCTTCAACAGTCCTGCCTCTCAACCTTCCCGGAACAGACACTCCAGTGATACGAGGTTCTCTACACTCTGCTCTTTGTCACGAGTTCTCTCCGGGTCAGCGACCTTTCTGTAGGGAACATAAATCTTGCATTTCAATGTGTTTAACTGTTGTGTATTATCAGTTGTGTGAAGTAAACCATCTGTGGAAAGTGAAAAGAGAAGGGAAATAATAAAAAAGAAAATTTTTCAGATTTGCGTTCACCATCAGGCTGTCACGCCATCATGCATATCGGTGTCTATATACAGTCTCCCTTCACCCGTATTCCCATTCTCCACCCTTTGTGCATGACCAGGCACACTGATACTGGTGTCCCTATGCTGGTGAGATATACTGGATTTGGGCATAACTCTGAAAGACCGAGTAGGCCTGTGGCGTCTGAACTGTAACCCTGTCGGTGAACGTAAGAGATGAAGAGAAACTTTGAAGACAAATCACATAGAGTTTAGTAACAGATAAGTTGGTAGAGGCAAAGAAGATTTTACAAAGTTTGACATCTGGATTGGGCACTACGGGGAATGATTCTCTACTCGGTCTGCTCCCCCCCAAAAAATCTGTGTGTTATATCTCTACTGGGACTATCCCAGCCATCAATCCAGTGTCCTGTCCATTCTAAGTTCATAGGGAACCCGGTATCTTTGAGATAATTTTCTCTACCTGTGATGGACATGCATCTAGAACAGCGAAATGTAACATTAGTAAGTTGCATTTATTCTGTTCTTCCCATTAGCCGAATCTGTGTTTTCTATATGGCTTATGATTCCTTACTATATGTCCCTTGGTCCCGTCTGTGTTTAATAATGTGGCTTGTGTTTTCTGTCTAGGGGATCTATATTGACTATGTGTCCTACTACTCCTACAATCTCTGGCAAAATGCCCTTCCTTCCTACAAGTGTAACATATTATTGACCATTAGGGATCTGGGGTTTGGACTGATGGGTCTTTCCTGTATGTGCCAGTATACTTACCGTCCTCCACCTGTCCACCTGTTGTTCTCTGCGCTTAACACTATTCTTATGGTGTTCAATCGCGCACTCTCTATGACAAGCTACTGTGGCCCCTCTCCAATCAGGCAAAAAATGTTTGTACCGTGTCCCTTACTGTCTGATTGAGTCCGTCCATTAATACAGAATCAGCTACCTCCCTGTAATTCGCATCGTTCCCTGTATCTGATACCCCCATGTATCTATCTATTATTTGCAGGTCCTGATGGAAATATTCAGATGTCATTTCATTTTCCCTCTGTTTTATGGAGAAAATTTTTCTCCACTTAACAGTTGTTGGGAAATACAACTCTAGTTGCATGTTAATTTGCTCTAAGTTCTCCTGATTGTGTTTTGTCAGTCATAAGACTATCCGACTCTAATCTACAATCAGTGATACATTTTTGGGTGTCAATATTAGGAGGTAGGCACACTTTCAAAAATATCCGCCAGTGTTTGTTTGTCGGTTCATACGCATTACCCAGATCTCTGAAAAATTTCTGACATCTGGCTAAATGCTTCCGAGGGTCGGGGAATTCTGAAATGATTGATCGCAGCTCATCTCTGGGCCACGGGCAATACATTGCATTATTCCTGGTGAGGATTATTCCCTGACTATCGGTTCCCCCATTGGGGGTTACTATTTCCAAGACAGAGTGTAATCCTACCATTCCGTTCCTAATCTGTTTACTGTGAGGTGTTGTCTCTGTGCAATGAACTGTCTCACACTTACCGGTAGCTGTGACCTCACCAGTTCTTTCATTGGGGAATATTGTTACTGCTCTACCTGGTTGGACAGGCCCCACCTGAGTTTCCTGCAGCAAGGTGACTGCTTGGAGGAGAGCTGCGATTTGGCTGGATATATTTGTTATTAAAAAAAAGATATAGATTCAATATATATATTACAAAGTACAGTATACCTATAGTTACAACTCATACAGTAAGCAGTTAAAACATACAGTTACATACAATTACAGTTACAGGCCAGCGATACAATTACCATTCCCTCCAATGCATCTTATGTCTCTCTCTCTCTGTAAATAAATACAGGAACTGATCTGCCAGCAAGTCCATCATCCTCTTGTGACCTATAACCTTGAAAAGACTTCAAAAACAGGATACATCTTGCAAAAAATAATTAGGGTTAATACATTGTTTTTACATACAGGTTGAGTATCCCATATCCAAATATTCCGAAATACGGAATATTCCGAAATACGGACTTTTTTGAGTGAGAGTGAGATAGTGAAACCTTTGTTTTTTGATGGCTCAATGTACACAAACTTTGTTTAATACACAAAGTTATTAATAATACTGTATTAAATGACCTTCAGGCTGTGTATATAAGGTGTATATGAAACATAAATGAATTGTGTGAATGTAGACACACTTTGTTTAATGCAAAATGTTATAAAAAATATTGGCTAAAATTACCTTTAGGCTATGTGTATAAGGTGTATATGACACATAAATGCATTCTGTGCTTAGACTTGGGTCCCATCACCATGATATCTCATTATGGTATGCAATTATTCCAAAATACGGAAAAATCCCATATCCAAAATACCTCTGGTCCCAAGCATTTTGGATAAGGGATACTCAACCTGTACTACTATATTTTATGGCTATACCATTGACTGTAGCCATCTTCTCCCCCGCAATATACGGTAGTGGTGGTGGTGCGGTCGCCATTATTTTCCCGCTAGGTTTGGAACCTGCTGCGCGAGCAATTCTCTTTGTATATCCCCCTCCTGTTGCAATAAATTTAAACAATCTGTATGTCTAATCCTTTGTTTTCTGGATTTAAGAAGATATATTTTACTGCCTACATTCTGCAGTGCCTCTGGTTCAAAGCTGCCCACCTTAGGGAATGGTACCCTATCTTTGTTAGTCATACGTACCCACTCATTGCATAAAACTTCTGTGTGTGAACCATATTTTTCACACATGATACTTTTTCCTTTAAACTTCGCTGACCCCCTGGGTCGCGGCTCTTCAACCTGAACCCTGGTTAAAAGTCCCTTACTTGAGCAACTGGCTCCCATAATTGTGGGCCTTTTCCCACAAACACCAAAATACTCAATATAAGGCGACGGTGAAAGTTCTCAGAGCGCTTCCACCCGCTCTCGCCCACACTGGCCAGTACTACCATACACTGTTGATAGCGGAGGCAATGTACCCAACTTAGGGCTCCTATCAGACCTTACAACACCGTAATTTCTTTCGGTGGAAGTTCTGTTTGGAATATTTTCCTGAGAGAGGCAGCGAAAAATTCCTTTTCGGTATCTTTCAACTGGAATTGTTTGCAGGGTGAAAAACAGAGAAATTAGATAACTATCCTTCACCCTTTCCAGTGAAGCCCACCAGGGAGATTTCTCGACGTTGACAAAGAAAAACCCCTTTGTCTATACAATCACGTCTGCATATGCTCTTCCACAGCACATATAACACAATAATATCACGTGGCGCTGTGCATAACAAACGGACATGTGATGCAATAGCACAGCCTATAGATACTAGTTATCTATATGCCCTACGATTGCTGTAGACCACTTAGCCTAGACCACTCCAGACCACTTCAGTTGTATGGGATCACTTCAGACCACTTCAGACCCCTTCAGTTCCTAATAACGCAGGGTAGCGAACCCTACACCACCGGGCCTCTACTAACCCAGTGTTACCACTTCAGACCACTTCAGATCACTTCAGACCACTTCAGTTCTTGGGTTCAGTATCCACTCACTCCTGCGTTCGCTCACTCAAATACACTTTGTTTTTCTGTACAGAAAATTTGGATTCATTCAAGTTGTCAGCTTTACCCCTGGAGGCAATTTAAATAAAAATTATTTATACTAAATTTTGTTTTTATACTAAATTTTTTTAGAAACCGGGTAGTTTTGTACTATTGTAGCGTGGCTACTGTCCCACCATTAAACTAAATGAACTATTGTGTAATTTGTACTTAGCGCCCGTACTCTTACGCAATTTGCGTAATCACGCGACCATGCGTGTCTCTTACGCCGCGTGTGCAGTTCCGCACTGTGTCCGAGACACGTGTACAAAACCGTACGTCCGCAATAGCACAAATCATACAATTCTATAAATGTGAGCAATAAAACTACTATTGCCCACTAAACACAATCCACACTTGTTCCGTTTTAACCCTCTTACTACTGGGCCAGAACTGCGTTTTGTGATTTTACTCTTACTTCCTTAAATACTTATTTTATTTTTAACTATATAGCAACAAATATCTCCGATTTCACACCGGTCTAAATGAATCTAGCAATGATCAATAATTTAAATGATATGATTCAGATTGGATAGCCATCTTGCAGAACATACATTGATATAAACACACACATAATTATAATATTATATATATGTACCATTCACTGGTCTCCTATGAGACTCATTTACCCATTCAGTGCTTCTAATTTGCATATCAATGCTATGCGCTTTTGGCTGCCTGTAAAAGTGGGTTTTCACTGCTAAGAAAAAGCAGTTACACAGGTTAATTTGCATTTCAATGGCTATCTTATAGCAAGCAGAGTTAACTAAATCCTAGAGGTAAAAGAAAAAAAAACTTTGTTTATATCTGTGTGTAATTCTTACATCAAGTATTCATCTCACTATTAACTTTCACTAGGCCCCATTGAAACTATTTGTAATTGACTATGGCATGGGTTAAATAAATGCATTGGTAACTCATAAATCGTGTTTCATGTGACCAAGGAAAGCTGATTATTCTGAGCAGACTGCTGAAAATCAGCCATTTAGAAAATTGACCTTCCCAAAATGGCCCCTGCTCCTCCCCCTTCCACATCCATGAGGGTTACACAAAAATGGTGGACAGGCCATGTGGTTAGTCCAAAATGAAGGACAGACCATGCGGCTTCCTTTGTCACAAAGAAATCACACATCATACAAGCACCAGAAGTTATTTTAGGCCTGAGTTAAAAATAAAAACTATATCAAGGCTATGCAGCAACTTTTAAATGTACTTTTAAACCTACTTAACAGATAAACAATCCAATCTGAATCAAACACAATATGACTTATTTGAACCTTGTTTTGCAACAATAAAAATACATTTTAGCATCTTAAATATTATGAGAAACGCATTGTCCCTTGAATTTCATATCAGCGGCTTACTGATACCACAACAATACATTAACGTGGATGTTATTTTCATCAGCTTCTCAATGCGTCCATTGGAGCCGGTCAATTACAGCCGCGTTTGTAATGTACAGTGCATCATTAAGAACGTGATATCCTGTGAGAGCCCCAAATTGTGAATGCTGATTTATATACAGGAATGAAAAGCTATACCTTATACACACTTTAAATACACTTTACCATGGAGCCGCTGCGGCCACTAAACTTAATACCCACTCTACGCACCTTCTACGCTGTTAGCGTACAGAGTCCCATACCGTGTACGGACTTTGCGTACAAACGCCGCGCTGACAGTACAAAGTACACACAGCGCGTACACACCCAATGAATTCACTTTAAACCTTATGCAGCAATGCAGTGCGATGCTATTACACTTTAAACCTTAGCAGGGAAAGAAAGACACAACACCAGTCTGTAGTTAAACCACTGGGTTCCGACACCACAGCGTATTATTGCTGAAAGGGGGTTACAATATAAACAATACAATACAACAGAATAAAGTTACAATTAATGTTACATACGTGAGTGGATTCGCCGCGCTACCCAGTCTGGTCCTCCGTCATCTGATAGATAACGTTGTGAGTCTTGTGTCTGACCAGGCCTGCTGCAGGCTCTCTTTACACAATTCATCCAAAACATAACACAATGGATACTGTAATCTCTTTGTCCATTGGACACAGGGATGGTCATTTACAGTACTGGAGAGGTCATAGGTCGGTTTTAATAGGTGGGCGATGTCTGTCCCAACTGCTCTTGTGGGTGGTCTCCTCTGGATTCCCGCCGCATACATAATGTACAGTAAATACAGTTTATATCTATATTCTGCTCCTGCACATAACTGTCCGCAGGAACATACGATCTTCCTCAAACCAACACCGGAATGTTACCCTTAAAATACCCTACAGCTGGATACCAAACACCACCTTGTAACCTTGTTCTGTCCCCTCCTATCCTGTAAAGGTGTATCCCTTTGTTCTGTTACGATTTAAACTGCTGTTACTTTCTGGTGTGGTGCAGGAAGACTATGTGTACATTGTGCACTATTTGGATTAAATATGTAATGTGTTTTGATAGCCTTCCATGCGCTCACAAACTCTACCGTAAATACTCATACCACGCGCTAATACTCAGGACCACGGGAGCGACCATACGCAAATTGCGAATATGCGCACGCACAGCAGAGCAAGTACGCGCACGGAGGCCATCTGTGTATAGTTTGTACATGATGTGTGTACTGCAATATTTTTCCACTTTGACATCCTGTTCCTCCAAGCAACCCTATGGTGAAGCTAGGGGAGGAGGAAGAATGCGAGGTGGGTGACCTCTGGAAGGTTGTGCAAGGCTGTGTCCCTGGGTGGACGATACAGATGGGGTTGGGTGAGGCGGAGAGCTCGTCTGAAAATAGAGTAGCAACAGGGTGGTTGAAGCTAGGGGGGGGGGTAGTGTGGCAGAGACAGCATTGTTTCATGTGAAAGTAATGTGGAGGATCCAGAACAGGTTTTGGAAGCAGTAGCAGAATCCCAGGTGTGTGATCAGCAGCACCTGGGATTTTCTGATATAAAGGTTTCCCGGGCAGAGTCACCTTGCTCTCGACGGTGGAATAGCTACCCGAGTGATATGCTGGGTTGTGTGGGTTAGACTAGGGACCACTGGAGCCTATCAAGAGTCTGCTATGTTGTGAGTACCTGTATGCTACTACCTGTAATACCGACTGTATGGAATCAACTTGCTATGTGGTGACCTGCTGTGCAAAATAAACACTGAAAGTGTTCATCTAAGTCCCTGTGTGTGTGATCCTTGTCACAATATATACATATATATACACTGCTCAAAAAAATAAAGGGAACACTCAACACAATGTAACTCCAAGTCAATCACACTTCTGTGAAATCAAACTGTCCATTTAGGAAGCATCACTGATGGACAATCAATTTCACATGCTGTTGTGCAAATGGAATAGACAACAGGTGGAAATTATAGGCAATTAGCAAGACACCCCCAATAAAGGAGTTGTTCTGCAGGTGGTGACCACAGACCACTTCTCAGCTCCTATGCTTTCTGGCTGATGTTTTGGTCACTTTTGAAAGCTGGCAGTGCTTTCACTCTAGTGGTAGCATGAGATGGAGTCTACAACCCACACAAGTGGCTCAGGTAGTGCAGCTCATCCAGGATGGCACATCAATGCGAGCTGTGGCAAGAAGGTTTGCTGTGTCTGTCAGCGTAGTGTCCAGAGCATGGAGGCGCTACCAGGAGACAGGCCAGTACATCAGGAGACGTGGAGGAGGCCGTAGGAGGGCAACAACCCAGCAGCAGGACCACTACCTCCGCCTTTGTGCAAGGAGGAACAGGAGGAGCACTGCCAGAGCCCTGCAACATGACCTCCAGCAAGCCACAAATGTGCATGTGTCTACTCAAACGATCAGAAACAGACTCCATGAGGGTGGTATGAGGGCCCGACGTCCACAGGTGGGGGTTGCGCTTACAGCCCAACACCGTGCAGGACATTTGGCATTTGCCAGAGAACACCAAGATTGGCAAATTCGCCACTGGCACCCTGTGCTCTTCACAGATGAAAGCAGGTTCTCACTGAGCACATGTGATAGACGTGACAGAGTCTGGAGACGCCAAGGAGAACGTTCTGCTGCCTGCAACATCCTCCAGCATGACCGGTTTGGCAGTGGGTCAGTAATGGTGTGGGGTGACATTTCTTTGGGGGGACGCACAGCCCTCCATGTGCTCGCCAGGGGTAGCCTGACTGCCATTAGGTACCGAGATGAGATCCTCAGACCCCTTGTGAGACCATATGCTGGTGCGGTTGGCCCTGGGTTCCTCCTAATGCAAGACAATGCTAGACCTCATGTGGCTGGAGTGTGTCAGCAGTTCCTGCAAGACGAAGGCATTGATGCTATGGACTGGCCCGCCCGTTCTCCAGACCTGAATCCAATTGAGCACATCTGGGACATCATGTCTCGCTCCATCCACCAACGCCACATTGCACCACAGATTGTCCAGGAGATGGCGGATGCTTTAGTCCAGGTCTGGGAGGAGATACCTCAGGAGACCATCTGCCACCTCATCAGGAGCATGGCCAGGCATTGTAGGGAGGTCATACAGGCACGTGGAGGCCACACACACTAGTGAGCCTCATTTTGACTTGTTTTAAGGACATTACATTAAAGTTGGATCAGTCTGTAGTGTGTTTTTCCACTTTAATTTTGAGTGTGACTCCAAATCCAGACCTGCATGGGTTAATAAATTTGATTTCCATTGATAATTTTTGTGTGATTTTGTTGTCAGCACATTAAACTACGTAAAGAATAAAGTATTTAATATAATATATCATTCACTCAGATCTAGGATGTGTTATTTTAGTGTTCCCTTTATTTTTTTGAGCAGTGTATAAATAAAAAAAAAGAAACATTGGTGATTTTTCAAGTTCATGTTCTTACATTGCTGTATAGGTTGTTGAGAATGTTATTGTCACAGTTTGGTCGGCGGGGTGGGAGCGGTGCACAAGGCATGAAAGTAGGGGATTTACAGAATGCCTCGCATATTCACCAATAGGTGGCCGCACGCCTGGTTTCAGCATTAATACGGCAGGGGCCATACGGGTTGTGCGCCAAGGTTGAGTGCTATGCTGATGGTAGCTGGTCCCAAAATGGTAGGGGGCGTTGTCCCGTAAAAACATGGTGCTGTCGGGCATGCCCCGGGTAGTACCAAATTGTAGGGGGCAGGGCCGCATAACCACGAAGGTGGGGCGGCCACACCTCAGGTGGTACAACGTTGTGTGAACCTGGCGCACCGCTCCCCTTGTTTCCTTGCCCTGCAGTTGTTTTGGTTGTGATTATGTATTTAATCAATAAATTGATTTGCCCAAGAAACAAAGTTGTCTTTTCTCAGTTATTGGTTGACCAAAGAGAGGTGCTGGCATGTCGCCCTCTACTTTCTTATACATCTGTACACTATCTAAGCAAGGATTAAAGTTCCAGGCTTCATTTTCTCTCCCTGAAACATGTACTTAGTTATGTACCTCTATTTCATTTCACACATTAGTGTTCTCCAGAGATACCAAACTGTCATCTTTACTTGTATAACATAATGCATTTTCCAGACTTCAGTGGAAAAAAGACTAAGAATAGTGATTTGTCGAACACCCCCTGCATTATCATTCATTAAGGGCTTCCGTAGACTGAATCCTTAAATAGCAGCATGTCTTGTTCATGGGAGAGAAACATGTTATCTCATTTCCTTCACACACACAAGGACAATGCTTATTTGTGACAGGTCAGCTTCCTCACTATTACACCAGGTAGGCATTGACTTATATTGTAATGATTTCAGAGCTGGTGTGTTTCACAAGTGGCTCATTTGGCTCCCATAAAAGTTGATAAAAACAGAATCTCTTTATAAAGAAGTGACATAATGTTCTCGAGGAAACAATCATACTTTGACCTATCTAAGCTTACGTAGGGTTGTTTGGTAGATTCTATTATCTGACTAGACTGAGTCAACATGATATGACAAATCTGGTAATGAGGAAATACTGTTCATCTTTTTTTTTTTTCTTTCTACGTTACGTCCCTTAACAATCATTCCTCATGGTAGTAACACTGATTTATTTTTAAAGGACTTTTGCTTAAATGTTATGTCTATTATAACTAGAGATGTGCACCGGAAATTTTCCGGGTTTTGTGTTTTGGTTTTGGATTCGGTTCCGCGGCCGTGTTTTGGATTCGGACGCGTTTTTCCAAAACCTCCCTGAAAATTTTTTGTCGGATTCGGGTGTGTTTTGATTCGGGTGTTTTTTTTACAAAAAACCCTCAAAAACAGCTTAAATCATAGAATTTGGGGGTCATTTTGATCCCTTAGTATTATTAACCTCAATAACCATAATTTACACTCATTTTCAGTCTATTCTGACTAAGCTAAGCTAAGCGACACAAGTGGCCGACACAAACACCTGGCCCATCTAGGAGTGGCACTGCAGTGTCAGGCAGGATGGCACTTCAAAAAAATAGTCCCCAAACAGCACATGATGCAAAGAAAAAAAGAGGCGCACCAAGGTCGCTGTGTGACTAAGCTAAGCGACACAAGTGGCCGACACAAACACCTGGCCCATCTAGGAGTGGCACTGCAGTGTCAGGCAGGATGGCACTTCAAAAAAATAGTCCCCAAACAGCACATGATGCAAAGAAAAAAAGAGGCGCAATGAGTTAGCTGTGTGACTAAGCTAAGTGACCCAAGTGGCCGACACAAACACCTGGCCCATCTAGGAGTGGCACTGCAGTGTCAGGCAGGATGGCACTTCAAAAAAATAGTCCCCAAACAGCACATGATGCAAAGAAAAAAAGAGGCGCACCAAGGTCGCCGTGTGACTAAGCTAAGCGACACAAGTGGCCTACACAAACACCTGGCCCATCTAGGAGTGGCACTGCAGTGTCAGGCAGGATGGCACTTCAAAAAAATAGTCCCCAAACAGCACATGATGCAAAGAAAAAAAGAGGCGCACCAAGGTCGCTGTGTGACTAGCTAAGCGACACAAGTGGCTGACACAAACACTTGGCCCATTTAGGAGTGGCACTGCAGTGTCAGACAGGATGGCACTTCAAAAAAATAGTCCCCAAACAGCACATGATGCAAAGAAAAAAAGAGGCGCACCAAGGTCGCTGTGTGACTAAGCTAAGTGACACAAGTGGCCGACACAAACACCTGGCCCATCTAGGAGTGGCACTGCAGTGTCAGACAGGATGGCACTTCAAAAAAATAGTCCCCAAACAGCACATGATGCAAAGAAAAAAAGAGGCGCACCAAGGTCGCTGTGTGACTAAGCTAAGCGACACAAGTGGCCGACACAAACACCTGGCCCATCTAGGAGTGGCACTGCAGTGTCAGACAGGATGGCACTTCAAAAAAATAGTCCCCAAACAGCACATGATGCAAAGAAAAAAAGAGGCGCACCAAGGTCGCTGTGTGACTAAGCTAAGCGACACAAGTGGCCGACACAAACACCTGGCCCATCTAGGAGTGGCACTGCAGTGTCAGACAGGATGGCACTTCAAAAAAATTGTCCCCAAACAGCACATGATGCAAAGAAAAAAAGAGGCGCACCAACGTCGCTGTGTGACTAAGCTAAGAGACACAAGTGGCCGACACAAACACCTGGCCCATCTAGGAGTGGCACTGCAGTGTCAGACAGGATGGCACTTAAAAAAATAGTCCCCAAACAGGACATGCACACTTTAACGAACCCATCATTTCAGCGACAGGGTCTGCCACACGACTGTGACTGAAATGACTGGTTGGTTTGGGCCCCCACCAAAAAAGAAGCAATCAATCTCTCCTTGCACAAACTGGCTCTACAGAGGCAAGATGTCCACCTCATCATCATCCTCCGATTCCTCACCCCTTTCACTGTGTACATCCCCCTCCTCACAGATTATTAATTCGACTCCACCATCTCAGATCCCTGTGTACTTTCTGGAGGCAATTGCTGGTGAATGTCTCCACGGAGGAATTGATTATAATTCATTTTGATGAACATCATCTTCTCCACATTTTCTGGAAGTAACCTCGTACGCCGATTGCTGACAAGGTGAGCGGCTGCACTAAACACTCTTTTGGAGTACACACTGGAGGGAGGGCAACTTAGGTAGAATAAAGCCGGTTTGTGCAAGGGCCTCCAAATTGCCTCTTTTTCCTGCCAGTATACGTACGGACTGTCTGACGTGCTTACTTGGATGCGGTCACTTATATAATCCTCCACCATTCTTTCAATGGTGACAGAATCATATGCAGTGACAGTAGACGACATGTCAGTAATCGTTGGCAGGTCCTTCAGTCCAGACCAGATGTCAGCACTCGCTCCAGACTGCTCTGCATCACCGCCAGCAGGTGGGCTCAGAATTCTTAGCCTTTGCCTCGCACCCCTAGTTGCGGGAGAATGTGAAGGAGGAGCTGTTGACGGGTCACGTTTCGCTTGACTTGACAATTTTCTCACCAGCAGGTCTTTGAACCTCTGCAGACTTGTGTCTGCTGGAAAGAGAAATACAACGTAGGTTTTAAATCTAGGATCGAGCCCGGTGGCCAAAATGTAGTGCTCTGATTTCAAGAGATTGACCACCCGTGAATCCTGGTTAAGCGAATTAAGGGCTCCATCCACAAGTCCCACATGCCTAGCGGCCTAGTGGAATCGCTCTGTTTTAGCTCCTCCTTCAATGTCTCCAGCTTCTTCTGCAAAAGCCTGATGAGGGGAATGACCTGACTCAGGCTGGCAGTGTCTGCAGAGCCGGCCCTAACCAATATGATGCCCTAGGCAAGATTTTGGCTGGTGCCCCCTAGCACCACCACTGGTTCCACCTCTGACCTTGCACCTCTTTCCCAGCACCATCACCCCTCACCCATAGCAGTCCTTATTTTGGTGTTTGTACCCCCTATATTTTAAATAGGAACAGTTCGCACATTTGGTGCACAGCCCAAAAAGGGGTGTGTTTTTACTGGCAAGGGGCATGGCCGCTCAATAGTAACCCCAATTCCAATCACGACACACAGTACTGCAACTTTATTCACATTTGATCATGCGATAGTGTCCATAATTCATATTACATCCCACAGTAGTATCACTCTACCTTATAAACGTTACTCCTCACAGTAGAGCCCCTTATTCACATTACATCACACTGAATTGCTCCGTATTCACATTACACCACACCCTATTGATCTTTATTCACATTAGATGACACAGTAGTGCCCTTTCCATACGCAACGCCACATAGTAGAGCACTTTATACACATAATGCCACATAGTAATGCCCCTTACACATATGATACACATTATTAATGTCCTTATGAACATAATGCATCTTACAAATTATGACAACCTTTATTAATGCCCTTTTACACATAAGGGGGGTAATTCCGAGTTGATCGCAGCAGGAACTTTGTTAGCAGTTGGGCAAAACCATGTGCACTGCAGGGGAGGCAGATATAACATGTGCAGAGAGATTTAGATTTGGGTGGGTTATTTTGTTTCTGTGCAGGGTAAATACTGGCTGCTTTATTTTTACACTGCAATTTAGATTGCAGATTGAACACACCACACCCAGATCTAACTCTCTCTGCACATGTTATATCAGCCTCCCCTGCAGTGCAATGGTTTTGCCCAACTGCTAACAAACTTTCTGCTGCGATCAACTCAGAATTACCCCCAATGTCCCGTACACATATGCCGCACATTATTAATGCCCTTATACACATAATGACACACATAGTGCCCCCTACACATTTGCTGCACATTATTAGTGCCCCTATACACATAATGACACACATACAGTAGTACCCTGTTACACATATGCCGCACATTATTAATGCCCTTATACACATAATGACACACATAGTGCCCCTTACACATATGTTGCACATTATTAATGCATTTTTACATGACACACATAATGCTCCTTACACATATTCCAAACACTACTGCACAACCAACCCACTCACATGCACACAGCACTCACACTGCCACTAACACTGTTACCTCTGCCTCTGCTTGGTTACAGATGTGTCCTCGTAAATCTTGCCTCAATGCTAACGTCGGGCAGCTTTTTTTAAATGAAAATGCAGTTTACTTGCATTACTATGTGGCTAGGATGCACAAGCAGCCTCTGCTGATTAAAATGATATGCAGCATGCCTATATCGTGTGTGTGACTGTTGCTGTATCTGCATATGAAATGCTACACACAGAATATAGGCATGCTGCATATCATTTTAATCAGCAGAAGCTGCTGATGCCCCTAGGCATATCAAATGCCCTAGGCAATTGCCTAGTTTGCCTATGCCTATGGCCAGCTCTGAGTGTCTGAACTGACTTCACGTGTGGCAAGTTCAAAGGGTTGCAGAACCTTGCACAACGTTGAAATCATTCTCCACTGCGCTTGAGTCAGGTGCATTCCCCTCCTTTGCCTATATCGTAGGCAGATGTATAGGCTTGAATGGCCTTTTGCTGCTCCTCCATCCTCTGAAGCATATAGAGGGTTGAATTCCACCTCGTTACCACCTCTTGCTTCAGATGATGGCAGGGCAGGTTCAGGACTGTTTGCTGGTGCTCCAGTCTTCGGCACGCGGTGGCTGAATGCCGAAAGTGGCCCGCAATTCTTCGGGCCGCCGACAGCATCTCTTGCACGCCCCTGTCGTTTTTTAAATAATTCTGCACCACCAAATTCAATGTATGCGCAAAACATGGGAAGTGCTGGAATTTGCCCAGATGTAATGCACGCACAATATTGGTGGCATTGTCCGATGTCACAAATCTCCAGGAGAGTCCAATTGGGGTAAGCCATTCTGCGATGATGTTCCTCAGTTTCCGTAAGAGGTTGTCAGCTGTGTGCCTCTTATGGAAAGCGGTGATACAAAGCGTAGCCTGCCTAGGAACGAGTTGGCGTTTGCGAGATGCTGCTACTGGTGCCGCTGCTGCTGTTCTTGCTGCGGGAGGCAATACCCAGTGGGCTGTCACAGTCATATAGTCCTGAGTCTGCCCTGCTCAACTTGTCCACATGTCCGTGGTTAAGTGGACATTGGGTACAACTGCATTTTTTAGGACACTGGTGACTCCTTTTCTGACGTCTGTGTACATTTTCGGTATCGCCTGCCTAGAGAAATGGAACCTAGATGGTATTTGGTACCGGGGACACAGTACCTCAATCAAGTATCTAGTTGCCTGTGAATTAACGGTGGATACCGGACACACGTTTCTCACCACCCAGGCTGACAAGACCTGAGTTATCCGCTTTGAACTTGTCACTGACTTCTGATGAATGCGGTCCAGGTGACGTATAAGGGAGGATGTTCTTAGGTGGTTAACATCCTTACCCCTACTTATTACAGCTTGACAAAGGCAACACACGGCTTGACACCTGTTGTCCGCATTTGTGTTGAAATAATTCCACACCGAAGAGGTGATTTTTATTTTATTTTGACCAGGCATGTCAATGGCCATATTCGTCCCATGGACAACAGGTGTCTCCCCGGGTGCCTGACTTAAACAAACCACCTCACCATCAGAATCCTCCTTGTCAATTTCCTCCCCAGCGCCAGCAACACCCATATCCTCATCCTGGTGTACTTCAACAGTGACATCTTCAATTTGACTATCAGGAACTGGACTGCGGGTGCTCCTTCCAGCACTTGCAGGGGGCGTGCAAATGGTGGAAGGCGCAAGCTCTTCCCGTCCAGTGTTGGGAAGGTCAGGCATCGCAACCGACACAATTGGACTCTCATTGGGGATTTGTGATTTAGAAGAACGCACAATTCTTTGCTGTGCTTTTGCCAGCTTAAGTATTTTCATTTTTCTAGCGAGAGGATGAGTGCTTCCATCCTCATGTGAATCTGAACCACTAGCCATGAACATAGGCCAGGGCCTCAGCCATTCCTTGCCACTCCGTGTCATAAATGGCATATTGGCAAGTTTACGCTTCTCATCAGGCGCTTTCAATTTTGATTTTTGGGTCATTTTACTGAACTTTTGTTTTTTGGATTTTACATGCTCTCTACTATGACATTGGGCATCGGCCTTGGCAGACGACGTTGATGGCATTTCATTGTCTCGGCCATGACTAATTGCAGCAGCTTCAGCACGAGGTGGAAGTGGATCTTGATCTTTCCCTATTTTAACCTCCACATTTTTGTTCTCCATTTTTTAATGTGTGGAATTATATGCCAGTATCAATAGCAATGGCCTACTACTATATATACTGGACACAACTGAAATGCACCACAGGTATGGATGGATAGTATACTTGACGACACAGAGGTAGGTAGAGCAGTGGCCTTCCGTACCGTACTGCTATATATACTGGTGGTCACTGTCAGCAAACTGCAAAACTAAAATGCACCACAGGTATAGAATCTAGATGGATAGTATACTTGACGACACAGAGGTAGGTAGAGCAGTGGCCTTCCATACCGTACTGCTATATATACTGGTGGTCACTGTCAGCAAACTGCAAAACTAAAATGCACCACAGGTATAGAATCTAGATGGATAGTATACTTGACGACACAGAGGTAGGTAGAGCAGTGGCCTTCCGTACCGTACTGCGATATATACTGGTGGTCACTGTCAGCAAACTGCAAAACTTAAATGCACCACAGGTATAGAATCTAGATGGATAGTATACTTGACGACAGAGAGGTAGGTAGAGCTGTGGCCTTCCGTACCGTACTGCTATATATACTGGTAGTCACTGTCAGCAAACTGCAAAACTAAAATGCACCACAGGTATAGAATCTAGATGGATAGTATACTTGACGACACAGAGGTAGGTAGAGCAGTGGCCTTCCGTACTGTACTGCTATATATACTGGTGGTCACTGTCAGCAAACTGCATAACTAAAATGCACCACAGGTATAGAATCTAGATGGATAGTATACTTGACGACACAGAGGTAGGTAGAGCAGTGACCTTCCGTACCGTACTGCTATATATACTGGTGGTCACTGTCAGCAAACTGCAAAACTAAAATGCACCACAGGTATAGAATCTAGATGGATAGTATACTTGACAACACAGAGGTAGGTAGAGCAGTGGCCTTCCGTACCGTACTGCTATATATACTGGTGGTCACTGTCAGCAAACTGCAAAACTAAAATGCACCACGGTATAGAATCTAGATGGATAGTATACTTGACGACACAGAGGTAGGTAGAGCAGTGGCCTTCCGTACCGTACTGCTATATATACTGGTGGTCACTGTCAGCAAAACTCTGCACTGTACTCCTCCTATATAATACTGCTGGTCCCCAGTCCCCACAATAAAGCAGTGTGAGCACAGATATATGCTGCATACTGAGCACAGATATGGAGCGTTTTTCAGGCAGAGAACGGATAAAACTGGTGGTCACTGATCAGCAAAACTCTGCACTGTACTCCTCCTATATAATACAGCTGCTCCCCAGTCCCCACAATTAAGCAATAAGCACAAATATTTGCAGCAACGTTAATAAACGGAGAGGACACCAGCCACGTCCTCTCCCTAACATTTCCAATGCACGAGTGAAAATGGCAGCGACGCGCGGCTCCTTATATAGAATACGAATCTCGCGAGAATCCGACCGCGGGATGATGACGTTCGGGTGCGCTCGGGTTAACCGAGCCATACGGGAGAATCCGAGTATGCCTCGGACCCGTGTAAAATGGGTGAAGTTCGGGGGGGTTCGGTTTCCGAGCAACCGAACCCGCTCATCACTAATTATAACTATGCTATAGAGGCAATTATTATGCTAAATAAACAACTTACCTGTGTTTTTGTGCCTTAAAGAAATATTTTATTTGTTTATTAACAGTTTCTTATATAGCGCAGCATATTCCGTTGCACTTTACAATTAGAACAACAGTAATAGAACAAAACTGGGTAAAAACAGACAGACATAGAGGTAGGAAGGCCCTGCTCGCAAGATTACAATCTATAGGGAAATAGGCATGTATACACAAGGATAGATGCTATCTATTGCATAATGGTCCACCAGATTGCTAGGTTCTTAATGGGTTGTATGATGATACCCCGCAAAGTTGGCCAAGTGTCAGGAGGGTGTGAGACTAAAGAAAGACAAAATATGTGATGTTATGTATACTGTACAGAGAGGATGTAATTAGCTAGGGAAGCACTGAAGGTTATGTGGGTGGGTCTGGAATTTGATAGGCTTGTCTGAAGAGGTGAGTTTTCAGGGAACGTTTAAAGGTTTGGAGACTAGAGGCGAGTCTTACTGTGCGTGGGAGGGCATTCCATAGAGTGGGTGAAGCCCGGATAAAGTCCTGTAATTTTGAGTGTGAACAAGTAATGCGTGTGGATGAGAGATGCAGATCTTGTTCAGAGCGGAGAGGTCGGGTAGGGAGATATTTTGAGATGAGTGAAGAGATGTATGTTGGTGCAGTTTGGTTAATAGCCTTGTAAATATTCTCTACTAGTAAAGAGCCTATACTGGGTCACCTCTGCTCCCTACCCAATCCATTCCCTTGTTGACTGTCCCCTCACCATCTTTCTGCTGCTCTGCCCCTCATTCTGGCTGCTTCTTGTCCCGACCCACCCTGTTGTTGCACTCCATTTCCACCACCATTACCACTCTGCTCCATCATAAACATGCCCTGTCAAACCTAAATCTCTCTGCACATTTTAAATCTGCCCCACCCGCGGTGCAACATAGTTTGTCAAGTTGCAAAGTTACTTGCTCTTTTTCCCATTGCTCCCAACTCAAAATCAGATCCAGTGTGCGCAATCTGGTGACATCTTTGGTGCCATATTTAAATACTAAAGTGGATCAGTGTCAACCATACTTAAACTCACTGATTTAGTGATCTATCAAAATAAACACATTGGACCTGTCAGATAAAAAGCATGCATTACAATTAGAGATGAGCGGGTTCGGTTCTCAGAGAACCAAACCCCCTCGGACTTCACGTCACAAGCCCGGATCCGAGTCAGGCTCGGGTTTTCCCGCCTGACTTGGATACCAGAACGAGGCAAAAACGTCATCATCCCGCTATTGGATTCTCGCGGGGTTTGGATTCCATGTAAGGAGCTGCGCATCCTCGCCATTTTCATTCCGGCATTGGAGAGTGTAGAGAGAGGACGTGTCTCCGTCCTCAGTGTCCTCAGTGGTAGTGTCTTGTGCTGCATCTGTCCTGTCACAGTGGTGGTGTCCTCTGCTGCCATATGTCCAGTGCTGCTGTATAAGTCCAGTCCAGTGGTGCATTTTGTGCTGCATCAATCCAGTGGTGGTGTGTTGTGCTGCATCAGTCCAGTCACAGTGGTGGTGTCCTCTGCTGCCATATGTCCAGTGCTGCTGTATAACTCTAGTCCAGTGGTGCTGTTTTGTGCGGCATCAATCCAGTGGTGTGTGTTGTGCTGCATCAGTCCAGTCACAGTGGTGGTGTCCTTTGCTGCCATATGTCCAGTGCTGCTGTATAAGTCCAGTCCATTGCAGTGGTGCTGTGTTGTCCTGCATCAGTCCAGTGGTGTAGTCCCTATGCTGCTGTATGTATATGTCCAGTGATACTGCCGTATATGTCCATTGATACTGCCGTATATGTCCAGCGGTACTGCCGTATAAATCCAGTGATTCTGCCGTATAATTCCAGTGATCCTGCTGTATAATTCCAGTGGTACTGGCGTATAAGTCCAGTCCAGTGATACTGCCGTATATGTCCATTGATATTGCCGTATATGTCCAGCGGTACTGCCGTAAATGTCCAGCGGTAATGCCGTATAAATCCAGTGATCCTGCCGTATAATTCCAGTGGTACTGGCGTGTAAGTCCAGTCCAGTGATCCTGCCGTATATGTCCAGTGGTACTGCCATATAATTCCAGTGATACTGCCGTATATATATATATATATATATACACCCTGTTGCAAAGCGGATTACTGAGGCCATAACAACTATGCTGGTGTTAGACGTGCGTTCGGTATACGCCATTAGTGCAGTGGGACTACAGTGCCAACCCTAGATGGGCCAGGTGTTTGTGCCACACACTTGTGTCGCTTAGCTTAGTCATACAGCTACCTCATTGCCGTCTTTTACTTCTTGGCATTATGTGCTGTTTGGGTACTATTTTTTTTTAACGTTTCATCCTGTCTGACACTGCAATGCCACTCCTAGATGGGCCAATTGTTTGTGTCGCTTAGCTTAGTCATACAGCTACCTCATTGCACCTATTTTTCATCTTTGCATGATGTGCTGTTTGGGGCTTTTTATTTATATCTGCCCTCCTGTCTGACACTGCAGTGCCACTACTAGATGGGCCAATTGTTTGTGTTGCTTAGCTTAGTCATACAGCTACTTCATTGCACCGTTTTTTCTTCTTTGCATGATGTGCTGTTTGCGGCCTAGTTTTTTTTAGTGCCATCCTGTCTGCCATTGCAGTGCCACTCCTAGATGGGCCAGGTGTTTGTGCCGCACACTTGTGTCACTTAGCTTAGTCATACAGCAACCTTGGTGCACCTCTTTTTCATCTTTGCATCATGTGTTGTTTGGGGCATGGTTTTTTAAAGTGCCATCATGTCTGACACTGCCGTATAATTTCAGGGGTACTACTGTATTAGTCCAGGGCTACTGTTGTATAAGTCCACCAATTGCAGAATTTTTGAAAAATGACAGGGGTGTGCAGGAGATACTGTCAGTGGACTGAAAAATTGCGGGCCGCTTTCGACATTCAGCCACTGCATGGTACTACTAAAGGGGCCAGGTGGTTGTGTCGATTAGCTTAGTCATACAGCAACCTTGGTGCACTTCTTTTTCTTCTTTGCATCATATGATGTTTGGGGACTAGTTTTTTAAAGTGCCATCCTGTCTGACACTACAGTGCCACTCCTAGATGGGCCAATTGTTTGTGTCACTTAGCTTAGTCATACAGCTACCTCATTGCACCTCTTTTACATCTTTGCATGATGTGCTGTTTGGGGCCTTTTTTTATATCTGCCATCCTGTCTTCCACTGCAGTGCCACTCTTAGATGGGCCAGGTGTTTGTGCCGCACACTTGTGTCGCTTTGTTTAGTCATAAAGCTACCTCATTGCAATTCTTTTTCTTCTTTGCATGATGTGCTGTTTGGGGCCTATTTTTTAAATCTGCCATCCTGTCTGCCACTGCAGTGCCACTCCTAGATGGGCCAGGTGTTTGTGCCGCACACTCACTTGTGTCGCTTAGCTTAGTCATACAGCAACCTCATTGCAATTCTTTTTCTTCTTTGCATGATGTGCTGTCTGCAAAAGCCTGATGAGGTTAATGATCTGACTCAAGCTAACAGTGTCTGAATGACTTCACGTGTGGCAAGCTCGAAGGGTTGGAGAACCTTGCACAAGACGAAAATCATTCTCCACTGCGCTTGAGTCAGGTGCATTCCCCCTTCTTTGCCCATATCGTAAGTGGATGTATAGGCTTGAATGGCCTTTTGTTGCTCCTCCATTCTCTGAAGCATACAGAGTGTTGAATTCCACCTTGTTACCACCTCTTGCTTCAGGTGATGGCAGGGCAGGTTCAGGAGTGTTTGCTGGCGCTCCAATCTTCAGCACGCAATGGCTGAGTGTCAAAAGTGGCCCGCAATTTTTCGGGCCACCGACAGCATCTCCTGCATGCCCCTGTAATTTTTTAAAAAATTCTGCAACACAAAATTAATTGCAAAACATGGGACGTGCTACAATTTGCCCAGATGTAATGTATGCACAATATTGGTGGGGTTGTCCGATATATAGTCCTTAGTCTGCCCTGTTCCACTTGTCCACACGTTTGTGGTTAAGTGGACAGTGGGTACAACTGCATTTTTTTGGACACTGAGGACAGTTTTTCTGACGTCTCTGTACATTCTCGGTATCGCCTGCCTAGTGAAGTGGAATCTAGATGGGATTTGGTACCGGGGAGACACTACCTCCATCAATTCTCTAAGTCCCACTGAACTAATGGCGGATACCGGATGCACATCTAACACCAACATAGCTGTCAAGGCCTCAGTTATCTGCTTTGCAACAGGATGACTGCTGTCATAGTTTATCTTCCTCGCAAAAGACTGTTGGACAGTCAATTGCTTAGTTGAAGTAGTACAAGTGGTCTTCCGACTTCCCCTCTGGGATGATCGACTCCCAGCAGCAACAACAGCAGCAGCAGCAGTGGCAGCAATAGCAGTAGTTGGCGTACCACTCAAGGATCCTCCGGAGAAATCCTGGTTAGGAGAGGACTCCTCAGTCTTGCCAGTGACATGGCCTGCAGGACTACTGACGTTCCTGGCTGAGGAGGAAGTTGACGTTGAGGGAGTTGGTGGTGTGGCTTGCAGGACCTTGGGTACAAGAGGATGAAGGGATTTAGATGTCAGTGGACTACTTAAGCTCTTACCCAAAGTTTCTGAACTTGACAATGACTTCTGAGGAATGCGCAGCAGCTGACGTATAAGGGAGGATGTTCCTAGGTGGTTAACATCCTTACCCCTACTTATTACAGATTGACAAAGGCAACAGATGGCTTGACACCGGATTTGTGGAGAAATAATTCCACCCTGAAGAGGTGGCTTTTTTGGTATTTTGTACAGGCATGACAATGGGCTTATTCATCCCACGGACAACAACTGTCTCCCCCGGTGCCTGATTTAAGCAAACCACATCACCATCAGAATCCTCATCGTCAACTTCGTCCTCAGCGCCAGCAACACCCATATCCTTATCCTGGTGTATTTCAGCAGTGACATCTTCAATTTGAATATCAGAAACTTGACTGTGGGTTCTACTTCCAGCACTTGCAGAGGTCATGGAAATGGTGAAAGGAGCCACCTCTTCCCGTCCAGTGTTGGGAAGGTCAGGCATCGCAACCGCCGACACACTTGGACTGTCCTTGGGGATTTGTGATACCATCTTAGAACGCACAGTTCTTTTCTGTGCTTTTTCCAGCTTAACTCTTATAATTTTTCTAACGGGAGGATGAGTGCTTCCATCGTCATGTGAAGTTGAACCACTAAAAATTAACATAGGTCAGGGCCTTATCTGTTCCTTGCCACTCCGTGTCGTAAATGGCATATTGGCAAGTTTACGTTTCTCCTCAGACCATTTAAATTTATTTTTTGGGGTCTTTTTACTGAACTTTGGCTTTTTGGATTTTACATGCCCTCTACTATCACATTGGCCATCGGCCTTGGCAGACTACGTTGATGGCATTTCATTGTCTATGTCATGACTAGTGGCAGCAGATTCAGCACTAGTAGGTAGTGGTTCTTGATCTTTTCCTATTTTATCCTCCAAATTTTTATTCTCCATTATTTTTCTGGAGTTATATAACACAGGAGAGCGTACCTCTACATTACACAGGGCAAACCCTGTAAAAAATATTTGGATTAAATATCAATAACCCCTTTAAATGGAGTAAATAATATACAGCACAGGACAGTACCACTGGAGTTATACGGCAGTACCACGGGACTGGATATATACGGTAGTATCACTGGACTTATACGCAGAGCCGGCCAAAGCTATAGGCAAACTAGGCAATTGCCTAGGGCATTTGATATGCCTAGGGGCATCAGCCGCTTTTGCTGATTAAAATTATATGCAGCATGCCTATATTCTGTATAGCATTTCATATGCAGATACAGCCACAGTCTCACACAGTATATAGGCATGCTGCATATCATTTTAATCAGCAGAAGCAGCTTGTGCATCCTAGCCACGTAGCAATGCAAATAAGATGCATTTTGATTAAAAAAAAGGTGCCCGACGTTAACATTGAGGCAGGATTTATGAGGACACATCCGTATCCAAGCAGAGGCAGAGGTCACAGTGTTAGTGGCAGTGTGAGTGCTGTGTGCATGTGAGTGGGTTGGTTGTGCAGTAGTGTTCGGAATATGTGTAAGGGGCACTATGCGTGTCATTATGTGTATAAGGGCATTACTAATGTGCTGCATATGTGTAAAAGAGTACTACTGTATGTGTGTCATTATGTGTATAGGGGCCCTAATAATGTGCAGCAAATGTGTAGGGTGCACTATGTGTGTCATTATGTGTATAAGGGCATTAATAATGTGTGGCATATGTGTAAGGGACATTATGTGTAAAAGGGCATTAATAAAGTTTGTCATAATGTGTAAGGCGCATTATGTTTATAAGGACATTAATAATGTGTGTCATATGTGTAAGGGGCATCACTGTGTGGAATTATGTGTATAAATGCATTACTAATGTGTGGCATTATGTGTATAAAGTGCGCTACTATGTGTCATTGCATATAGAAAAGGCACTGTGTCATGTGAATAAGGAGCAATACAGTGTGAGGTATTGTGAATAAGGGGCTCTACTGTGAGGAGTAACGTTTATAAGGTAAAGTGATACTACTGTGGAATGTAATATAAATTATGGACACTATCGCATGATCAAATGTGAATAAAGTTGCAGTACTGTGTGGCGTAATTGGAATTGGGGTTACTATTGTGTGGCCGTGCCCCTTGCCAGCAAAAACACACCCCTTTTTGGGCTGTGCGCCAAATGTGCAAACTGTTCCTATTTAAAATATAGGGGGGTACAAACACCAAAATAAGGACTGCTATGGGTGAGGGGTGATGGTGCTGGGAAAGAGGTGCAAGGTCAGAGGCGGAACCAGCGGTGGTGCTAGGGGGGCACCAGCCAAAATCTTGCCTAGGGCATCATATTGCTTAGGGCCGGCTCCGCTTATACGTCAGTACCACTGGATTTATATGACAGTACCACTGGACTGGATTTATACTACAGTACCACTGGATTTATACGGCATTATCACTGGAATTTTATGGCAGTATCACTGGAATTATATGGTAGTATCACTGGAATTATACAGCAGTACCACAGGACATATACGCCAGTACCACTGGACTTATACGGCAGTATCTTTGGAATTATATGGCAGTACCACTGGACTGGATTTATACGGCAGTATCACTGGACTTGATTTATACATCAGTACCACAAGAATTATACGGCAGAATCACTGGATTTATACGGCAGTATCACTGGACTGGATTTATATGCCAGTACCACTGGATTTATACGGCAGTACTACTGGACATATATACGGCAGTATCACTGGAATTATATGGCAGTACCACTGGACATAAGCGGCAGTATTACTAGACATATACTGCAGTATCACTGGACTGAATTTATACACCAGTACCACTGGATTTATAACGCAGTACCACTGGACATATATGGCAGTATCACTGGAATTATATGGCAGTACAACTAGACATATATGGCAGTATCACTGGACATATATGGCAGTATCACTGGACTGGATTTATACGGTAGTACCACTGGACATATACGGCAGTATCACTGGACTTATACGGCAGTACCACTGGACTGATTTTATACGGCAGTACCACTGGATATATACACCAGTACCACTGGAATTATACAGCAGTATCACTGGACATATACACCAGTACCACTGGAATTATTCGGCAGTATCACTGGAATTATACAGCAGTACCACTGGACTTATACGGCAGTACCACTGGATTTATTCGGCAGTATCACTGGACTTATACACCAGTACCACTGGTTTTATACGGCAGTATCACTGGACATATACGGCAGTACTACTGGACTTATACAGCAGCACAGGGACACCACCACTGGACTGATGCAGGACAACACAGCACGACTGCAATGGACTGGACTTATACAGCAGCACTGGACATATGGCAGCAGAGGACGCCACCACTGTGACTGGACTGATAAAGCACAACACAGCACCATTGGATTTGACTTATACAGCAGCACTGGACATATGGCAGCAGAGGACACCACCACTGTGACTCGACTGATGCAGCACAAGACACCACCACTGGACTGCTGCAGCACAACACAGCACCACTGCACTGGACTTATACAGCAGCACTGGACATATGGCAGCAGAGGACACCACCACTGGACTGATGCAGCACAACACAGCACCACTGGACTGGACTTATACAGCAGCACTGGACATATGGCAACAGAGGACACCACCACTGTGACTGAACTGATGCAGCACAGGACACTACCACTGTACTGATGCAGGACAACACAGCACCACCGCACTGGATTTATACAGGTACACTGGACATATGGCAGCAAAGGACACCACCACTATGACTGATGCAGCATAAGACACTACACTGGACTGAGCAGCACAAGATAGCACTGGAATCGCCACCCCACTTCTCCTCCCGCACAGACACTGACACGTCCTCTTGCTACACTCTCCAATGCTGGAGTGAAAATTGCGGCGACGCACGGCTCCTTATAACGAATCCAAAACCCACGAGAATCCGACAGTGAGATGATGACTTTTTACCTCATACTGGTTTCCAAGTCAGGCGGGAAAACTCGAGCCAGGCTCGGATTCGGGCTCAGGTAGTGAAGTCCAGTAGGGTTCGGTTCTCAGGGAACCGAACCCGCTCATCTCTACCATAAAGTTCTCACAAGCATTCCTATGTCAACGTAAAAACAGTACAGATGGACGTGCTGCTTATCAATCTCTCACAATGGTGGACCAGCCCCTGAGCTTGCTGTTTGGCCAGTGATTGAATATCCCTGACATGGGACCTTACACTGTTTGGTTTACAATAACTGTTACATACAATTTTGATTATTTTGGGTTCTAAGGGTGGGGAACTTAAAACTCCCATGGTAGCGTTTAAATCAAATTTTGGTGCTGGCAGTGTGAAATATAGTTAAAGAGGTATACTAATAATTTTCAGACAAACCTAGGTATTTTTCTGGGATTAACCCTTTGTCACACACATCACGCCTGCTCAGATGTGACAAATTGGTGGCAAGCGTGTGGGATATAGTTTTACTTACGAACTAAAGTGGATAGTAAACTTTCATAAATAAATTGTCTGCATGATTATTGAAAAAGGAATACAGACTGACCCACTAAAGTCAGAATCAGGTGCTTTAAATATTTTAAAGGGACGTTACAAGAATTCACCTTGCATCCTCTGAGGAAGTGTTACCTTCCCTGGATATTCCTCAGCTGTCCTGTACATTGCTAGACAGCCAGAGAGGCAACCTGCAATCGGTCACTGGGGTGACTAGGCCACTGGGGAATATTAATATTTCCGTAAATTCGGGACAATCTATCATGCACAATAGCAGATAAGCTTTTCAGAGCTTGGTAAATGGGGCTTTTACGCACTCCTCATTGAAGATCTCTCATATATCTGCTATGATACCCCCTGGGTAAATGGCCACAATACTAAAAGATGTAGCAGTCCTCCAAACACTGCCGAAAAAATAAGATTTTACTTACCGATAAATCTATTTCTCGTAGTCCGTAGTGGATGCTGGGGACTCCGTCAGGACCATGGGGATCAGCGGCTCCGCAGGAGACAGGGCACAAAACTAAAGCTTTAGGATCAGGTGGTGTGTACTGGCTCCTCCCCCTATGACCCTCCTCCAAGCCTCAGTTAGGATACTGTGCCCGGACGAGCGTACACAATAAGGAAGGATATTGAATCCCGGGTAAGACTCATACCAGCCACACCAATCACACCGTATAACTTGTGATCTAAACCCAGTTAACAGTATGACAAACGTAGGAGCCTCTGAACAGACGGCTCACAACAATAACAACCCGATTTTTTTGTAACAATAACTATGTACAAGTATTGCAGACAATCCGCACTTGGGATGGGCGCCCAGCATCCACTACGGACTACGAGAAATAGATTTATCGGTAAGTAAAATCTTATTTTCTCTGACGTCCTAAGTGGATGCTGGGGACTCCGTCAGGACCATGGGGATTATACCAAAGCTCCCAAACGGGCGGGAGAGTGCGGATGACTCTGCAGCACTGAGTGAGAGAACTCCAGGTCCTCCTCAGCCAGGGTGTGCCCCTGACCAAGTAGCAGCTCGGCAAAGTTGTAAAGCCGAGACCCCTCGGGCAGTCGCCCAAGATGAGCCCACCTTCCTTGTGGAATGGGCATTTATATATTTTGGCTGTGGCAGTCCTGCCACAGAATGTGCAAGCTGAATTGTACTACACATTCAACTAGCAATCGTCTGCTTAGAAGCAAGAGCACCCAGTTTTTTGGGTGCATACAGGATAACAGCAAGTCAGTTTTCCTGACTCCAGCCGTCCTGGAAATCTATATTTTCAGGGCCCTGACAACATCTAGCAACTTGGAGTCCTCCAAGTCTCTAGTAGCCGCAGGTACCACAATAAGCTGGTTCAGATGAAACGCTGACACCACCTTAGGGAGAAACTGGGGACGAGTCCGCAGCTCTGCCCTGTCCGAATGGACAATCAGATATGGGCTTTTGTGAGACAAAGCCGCCAATTCTGACACTCGCCTGGCCGAGGCCAGGGCCAACATCATGGTCACTTTCCATGTGAGATATTTCAAATCCGCAGATTTGAGCGGTTTAAACCAATGTGATTTGAGGAATCCCAGGACTACGTTGAGATCCCACAGTGCCACTGGAGGCACAAAAAGAGGGTTGTATATGCAGTACTCCCTTGTCAAATTTCTGGACTTCAGGAACTGAAGCCAATTCTTTCTGGAAGAAAATCGACAGGGCCGAAATTTGAACCTTAATGGACCCCAATTTGAGGCCCATAGACACTCCTGTTTGCAGGAAATGCAGGAATCGACCGAGTTGAAATTTCTTCGTGGGGCCTTCCTGGCCTCACACCACGCAACATATTTTCGCCACATGTGGTGATAATGTTGTGCGGTCACCTCCTTCCTGGCTTTGACCAGGGTAGGAATGACCTCTTCCGGAATGCCTTTTTTCCCTTAGGATCCGGCGTTCAACCGCCATGCCGTCAAACGCACCCGCGGTAAGTCTTGGAACAGACACGGTACTTGCTGAAGCAAGTCCCTTCTTATCGGCAGAGGCCCTGAGTCCTCTGTGAGCATCTCATGAAGTTCCGGGTACCAAGTCCTTCTTGGCCCATCCGGAGCCACGAGTATAGTTCTTACTCCTCTACGTCTTATAATTCTCAGTACCTTTGGTATGAGAAGCAGAGGAGGGAACACATACACCGACTGGTACACCCATGGTGTTACCAGAACGTCCACAGCTATTTCCTGAGGGTCTCTTGACCTGGCGCAATACCTGTCCAGTTTTTTGTTCAGGCGGGACGCCATCATGTCCACCTTTGGTCTTTCCCAACGGTGCACAATCATGTGGAAACAACTTCTCGATGAAGTCCCCACTCTCCCGGGTGGAGGTCGTGCTGAGGAAGTCTGCTTCCCAGTTGTCCACTCCCGGAATGAAAACTGCTGACAGTGCTATCACATGATTTTCCGCCCAGCGAAGAATCCTTGCAGTTTCTGCCATTGTCCTCCTGCTTCTTGTGCCGCCCTGTCTGTTTACGTGGGCGACTGCCGTGATGTTGTCCCACTGGATCAATACCGGCTGACCTTGAAGCAGAGGTCTTGCTAAGCTTAGAGCATTGTAAATTGCTCTTAGCTCCAGTATATTTATGCGGAGAGAAGTCCCCAGACTTGATCACACTCCCTGGAAATTTTTTCCCTGTGTGACTGCTCCCCAGCCTTTCAAGCTGGAATCCGTGGTCACCAGGACCCAGTCCTGAATGCATAACTGTGGCACTTTAGTAGATGAGCACTCTGCAGCCACCACAGAAGAGACACCCTTGTCCTTGAAGACAGGGTTATCCGCTGATGCATCTGAAGATGCGATCCGGACCATTTTTCCAGCAGATCCCACTGAAAAGTTCTTGCGTGAAATCTGCCGAATGGAATCGCTTCGTAAGAAGCCACCATTTTTCCCAGGACCCTTGTGCAATGATGCACTGACACTTTTCCTGGTTTTTGGAGGTTCCTGACTAGCTCGGATAACTCCCTGGCTTTCTCCTCCGGGAGAAACACCTTTTTCTGGACTGTGTCCAGAATCATCCCTAGGGACAGCAGACGTGTCGTCGGAGACAGCTGCGATTTTGGAATATTTAGAATCCACCCGTGCTGTCGTAGAACTACTTGAGATAGTGCTACTCAGACCTCCAACTGTTCTCTGGACCTTGCCCT
Organism: Pseudophryne corroboree; assembly: GCF_028390025.1. Taxonomy (NCBI): domain Eukaryota; kingdom Metazoa; phylum Chordata; class Amphibia; order Anura; family Myobatrachidae; genus Pseudophryne; species Pseudophryne corroboree. The sequence continues at coordinate 351,328,119 of NC_086447.1, forward strand.
TATCAGGAGATCGTCCAAGTAAGGGATAATTAAGATGCCTTTTCTTTGAAGAAGAATCATCATTTCTGCCATTACCTTGGTAAAGACCCGGGGTGCCGTGGACAATCCAAACGGCAGCGTCTGAAACTGATAGTGACAGTTTTGTACCACGAACCTGAGGTACCCTTTGTGAGAAGGGCAAATTTGGACATGGAGGTAAGCATCCTTGATGTCCAGGGACACCATATAGTCCCCTTCTTCCTGGTTCGCTATCACTGCTCTGAGTGACTCCATTTAGAATAGGTCTCACCGAGCCGTCTGGCTTCAGTACCACAATATAGTGTGGAATAATACCCCTTTACTTGTTGTAGGAGTGGTACTTTGATTATCACCTGCTGGGAATACAGCTTGTGAATTGTTTCCAATACTGCCTCCCTGTCGGAGGTAGACGTTGGTAAAGCAAACTTCAGGAACCTGCGAGGGGGAGACGTCTCGAATTTCCAATCTGTACCCCTGGGATACTACTTGTAGGATCCAGGGGTCCACTTGCGAGTGAGCCCACTGCGTGCTGAAACTCTTGAGACGACCCCCCACCGCACCTGTTTGTACGGCCCCAGCGTCATGCTGAGGACTTGGCAGAAGCGGTGGAAGGCTTCTGTTCCTGGGAATGGGCTGCCTGCTGCAGTCTTCTTCCCTTACCTCTATCCCTGGGCAGATATTATGGGGACGAAAGGACTGAGGCTGAAAAGACTATGTCTTTTTCTGCTGAGATGTGACTTGGGGTAAAAAAGGTGGATTTTCTAGCTGTTGCCGTGGCCACCAGGTCCGATGGACCGACCCCAAATAACTCCTCCCCTTTATACGGCAATACTTCCATGTGCCGTTTGGAATCTGCATCACCTGACCACTGTCGTGTCCATAAACATCGTCTGGCAGATATGGACATCGCACTTACTCTTGATGCCAGAGTTTCGCATATATAGAAATGCATCTTTTAAATGCTCTATAGTCAATAAAATACTGTCCCTGTCAAGGGTATCAATATTTCCAGTCAGGGAATCCGACCAAGCCACCCCAGCGCTGCCCATCCAGGCTGAGGCGATCGCTGGTCGCAGTATAACACCAGTATGTGTGTATATACTTTTTAGGATATTTTCCAACCTCCTATCAGTTGGCTCCTTGAGGGCGTCCGTATCTGGAGACGGTAACGCCACTTGTTTTTATAAGCGTGTGAGCGCCTTATCCACCCTAAGGTGTGTTTCCCAACGCGCCATAACTTCTGGCGGGAAAGGGTATACCGCCAATAATTTTCTATCGGGGGAAACCCACGCATCATCACACACTTCATTTAATTTATCTGATTCAGGAAAAACCACATGTAGTTTTTTCACACTCCACATAGAACCCTTTTTTGTGGTACTTGTAGTATCAGAAATATGTAACATCTCCTTCATTGCCCTTAACAAGTAACGTGTGGCCCTAAAGGAAAATACGTTTGTTTCTTCACCGTCGACACTGGAGTCAGTGTCCGTGTCTGTGTCGACCGACTGAGGTAAAAGGACGTTTTAACGCCCCTGACGGTGTTTTAGACGCCTGGACAGGTACTAATTGGTTTGCCGGCCGTCTCATGTCGTCAACCGACCTTGCAGCGTGTTGACATTATCACGTAATTCCTTAAATAAGCCATCCATTCCGGTGTCGACTCCCTAGAGAGTGACATCACCATTACCGGCAATTGCTCCGCCTCCTCACCAACATCGTCCTCATACATGTCGACACACAAGTACCGACACACAGCACACACACAGGGAATGCTCTGATAGAGGACAGGACCCCACTAGCCCTTTGGGGAGACAGAGGGAGAGTTTGCCAGCACACACCAAAAACGCTATATTATACAGGGACAACCTTTATATAAGTGTTTTTCCCTTATAGCATTTTAATATATATATACATATCGCCAAATAAGTGCCCCCCCTCTCTGTTTTAACCCTGTTTCTGTAGTGCAGTGCAGGGGAGAGCCTGGGAGCCTTCCCACCAGCCTTTCTGTGAGGGAAAATGGCGCTGTGTGCTGACGAGAATAGGCCCCGCCCCCTTTTCGGCGGGCTTCTTCTCCCGTTTTTCTGAGACCTGGCAGGGGTTAAATACATCCATATAGCCTCCAGGGGCTATATGTGATGTATTTTTAGCCAGAATAAGGTATTATACATTGCTGCCCAGGGCGCCCCCAGCAACGCCCTGCACCCTCCGTGACCGTTGGTGTGAAGTGTGTGACAACAATGGCGCACAGCTGCAGTGCTGTGCGCTACCTTCATGAAGACTGAAAAGCCTTCTGCCGCCGGTTTCTGGACCTTCAATCTTCAGCATCTGCAAGGGGGGTCGGCGGCGCGGCTCCGGGACGAACCCCAGGGTGAGACCTGTGTTCCGACTCCCTCTGGAGCTAATGGTGTCCAGTAGCCTAAGAAGCCAATCCATCCTGCACGCAGGTGAGTTGAACTTCTCTCCCCTAAGTCCCTCGATGCAGTGAGCCTGTTGCCAGCAGGACTCACTGAAAATAAGAAACCTAAAAACTTTTTCTAAGCAGCTCCTTAAGAGAGCCACCTAGATTGCACCCTGCTCGGACGGGCACAAAAACCTAACTGAGGCTTGGAGGAGGGTCATAGGGGGAGGAGCCAGTACACACCACCTGCTCCTAAAGCTTTAGTTTTGTGCCCTGTCTCCTGCGGAGCCGCTGATCCCCATGGTCCTGACGGAGTCCCCAGCATCCACTTAGGACGTCAGAGAAATAAGAGTATATTCTATCCTGGAGGTACCTGGATTTTGATGTAAGGAGGGGGCTGCGAGATGTAGGGATATCAAGACAAAATTCCTGCAAACTGATTTAGGTAATATTCTTTCCCAATAGGTCTCTTATGATAATGGTATTGTTTCTGCATATTTATAACTAATCATGTGTCTCCAACTTTCCATAGGTATGGCATTGTGTTTAATAGGAGGTACAATGTAACATGTGAGGGAAATTGCAAGAACCTGCATTGTCCAAATGGTGCAAGCAGAAATAAGCAATAACTGCTGCCTGTGGGTTGCTCGTGGGTGTATCACGGGTCTGAAATACCACTTTCATATTGCAGTGCCGGAGAGCACCCTGGTATTGGAAACGGGTCCTTCCCAAGTGCGACACAGTGTTGGGCCCTTTCAGAAGAGCTTCCCGCCCCCCGGCAATATGCCAGGTCGAGTTGCCTTCGGGGGTGGGGACAGAGACGGCATTGTGGGTGGGTGCGGAGGCGGTGCTGGGATATGAGATCGTCTACATGCCGCCTCTGCCTATACTGTGAACGCATCGACGCAGCAACACAGTCACAGTGCTCCTGACCTGTTAATAATCCGGGAATAACCCTTCTTCATTCCCAGGCGGAAATATTGGGTAAGGGGACCCGGGAATTTGGGAGTGACCCCTTTCGTACCGCACAGCAACCCGTTTCAACCCGGCAATATACCGAGTCGATACCGGTTTATTTGTGCGGTGTAAAAGGGGTATAATTGAATTGCTCCAAGCACTTTACCTGCAAGAAGAGCAGGAAGTCAATCTGTTGCTAAATAAATCCGCTCCAATATAGTACATAGTAGGACACTGTTATAAATAAGTAATACACACAAGACAAAAGGATAAAATGTAGGATTTAACCAATAAACACTTCAGAGATGTGCACCGGAAATTTTTCGGGTTTTGTGTTTTGGTTTCGGTTCCGCGGCCGTGTTTTGGATTCGGACGCGTTTTGGCAAAACCTCTCTGAAAATATTTTGTCGGATTCGGGTGTGTTTTGGATTCGGGTGTTTTCTTTTCAAAAACCCTTCAAAAACAGCTTAAATCATAGAATTTGGGGGTAATTTTGATCCTATAGTATTATGAACCTTAATAACCATAATTTCCACTAATTTCCAGTCTATTCTGAACACCTCACACCTCACAATATTATTTTTAGTCCTAAAATTTGCACCAAGGTTGCTGGATGACTAAGCTAAGCGACCCAAGTGGGCGGCACAAACACCTGGCCCATCTAGGAGTGGCACTGCAATGGCAGACAGAATGGCACTTAAAAAAATAGTCCCCAAACAGCACATGATGCAAAGAAAAGAGAAAAAGAGGTGCACTGTGGTCGCTGGATGGCTAAGCTAAGCGACACAAGTGGGCGGCACAAACATCTGGCCCATCTAGGAGTGGCACTGCAGTTTCAGACAGGATGGCACTTAAGAAAAATTGGCCCCAAACATCACATGATGCAAAGATAAATAAATAAAAAAAAGAGGTGCAAGATGGATTTGCCCTTGGGCCCTCCCACCCACCCTTATGTTGTATAAACAGGACATGCACACTTTAACAAACCCATCATTTAAGTGACAGGGTCTGCCACACGACTGTGGCTGAAATGACTGGTTGGTTTGGTCCCCCACCAAAAAAAGAAGCAATCAATCTCTCCTTGCTCAAACTGGCTCTACAGAGGCAAGATGTTGACCTCATCATCATCCTCCGATTCCTCACCCCTTTCACTGTGTACATCCCCCTCCTCACAGAGTATTAATTCGTCCCCACTGGAATCCACCATCTCAGGTCCCTGTGTACTTTCTGGAGGCAATTGCTGGTGAATGTCTCCACGGAGGAATTGATTATAATTAATTTTGATGAACATCATCTTCTCCACATTTTGTGGAAGTAACCTCGTACGCCGATCGCTGACAAGGTGGCCGGCTGCACTAAACACTCTTTCGGAGTACACACTGGAGGGGGGGCAACTTAGGTAAAATAAAGCCAGTTTGTGCAAGGGCCTCCAAATTGCCCCTTTTTCCTGCCAGTATACGTACGGACTGTCTGATGTGCCTACTTGGATGCTGTCACTCATATAATCCTCCACCATTCTTTCAATGGTGACAGAATCATATGCAGTGACAGTAGACGACATGTCAGTAATCATTGGCAAGTTTTTCAGTCCGGACCAGATGTCAGTTTTCGCTCCTGACTGCCCTGCATCACTGCCAGCGGGTGGTTTTGGAAATCTGATCCTTTTCCTGGCAGCTCCAGTGGCGGGAGAAAATGAAGGAGGAGCTGTTGGCGGGTCACGTTCCACTTGATTTGACAAGTGTCTCACCAGCAGGTCTTTGAACATGTGCAGACTTGTGTCTGCCGGAAAGAGAGATGCAACGTAGGCTTTAAACCTAGGATCGAGCACGGTTGCCAAAATGTAGTGCTCTGATTTCAACAGATTGACCACCTGTGAATCCTGGTTAAGCGAATGAAAGGCTCCATCCACAAGTCCCACATGCCTAGCGGAATCGCTCCATTTTTGCTCCTCCTTCAATCTCTCCAGCTGCTCCTGCAAAAGCCTGATGAAGTGAATGACCTGACTCAGGCTGGCAGTGTCTGAACTGACTTCACGTGTGGCAAGTTCAAAGGGTTGCAGAACCTTGCACAACGTTGAAATCATTCTCCACTGCACTTGAGTCAGGTGCATTCCCCCTCCTTTGCCTATATCGTAGGCAGATGTATAGGCTTGAATGGCCTTTTGCTGCTCCTCCATCCTTTGAAGCATATAGAGGGTTGAATTCCACGTTGTTACCACCTCTTGCTTCAGATGATGGTGGGGCAGGTTCAGGAGTGTTTGCTGGTGCTCCAGTCTTCGGCACGCGGTGGCTGAATGCCGAAAGTGGCCCGCAATTCTTCGGGCCACCGACAACATCTCTTGCACGCCCCTGTCGTTTTAAAAAAAAAATCTGCACCACCAAATTCAATGTATGTGCAAAACATGGGACGTGCTGGAATTTGGCCACATGTAATGCACGCACAATATTGGTGGCGTTGTCCGATAGCACAAATCCCCAGGAGAGTCAATTTGGGGTAAGCCATTCTGCGATGATGTTCCTCAGTTTCCGTAAGAGGTTGTCAGCTGTGTGCCTCTTATGGAAAGCAATGATACAAAGCGTAGCCTGCCTAGGAATGAGTTGGCGTTTGCGAGATGTTGCTACTGGTGCCGCCGCTGCTGTTCTTGCTGCAGGAGGCAATACATCTACCCAGTGGGCTGTCACAGTCATATAGTCCTGGAGTCTGCCCTGCTCCACTTGTCCACATGTCCGTGGTTAAGTGGACATTGGGTACAACTGCATTTTGTAGGACACTGGTGAGTCTTTTTCTGACGTCTGTGTACATTCTCGGTATCGCCTGCCTAGAGAAGTGGAACCTAGATGGTGTTTGTTACTGGGGACACACTACCTCAAGAAATTCTCTAAGTCCCTGTGAACTAACGCCGGATACCGGACGCACGTCTAACACCAACACAGCTGCCAAGGCCTCAGTTATCCACTTTGCAACAGGATGACTGCTATGATATTTCATTTTCCTCGCAAAGGACTGTTGGACAGTCAATTGCTTACTGGAAGTAGTACAAGTGGTCTTCTGACTTCCTCTCTGGGATGATGATGGACTCCCAGGAGCAATAACAGCAGTGCCAGCAGCAGTAGACGTTACACTCAAGGATCCATCGGAGGAATCCCAGTCAGGAGAGGACTCGTCAGACTTGCCAGTGACATGGCCTGCAGGACTATTGGCGTTCCTGTTTAAGGAGGAAATTGACACTGAGGGCGTTGGTGGTGTGGTTTGCAGGAGCTTGGGTACAAGAGGAAGAAGGGATTTAGCTGTCAGTGGACTGCTTCTGCTGTCACCCAAAGTTTTTGAACTTGTCAATGACTTCTGATGAATGCGCTCCAGGTGACGTATAAGGGAGGATGTTCCTAAGTGGTTAACGTCCTTACCCCTACTTATTACAGCTTGACAAAGGCAACACACGGCTTGACATCAGTTGTCCGCATTTCTGTTGAAATAATTCCACACCGAAGAGGTGATTTTTTTGTTAGTTTGCCCAGGCATCACAATGGTCTTATTCATCCCACGGACAACAGGTGTTTTCCCCGGGTGCCTGACTTAAACAAACCACCTCACCATCAGAATCCTCATCGTCAACTTCCACCTCAGCGCCAGCAACACCCATACCCTCATCCTGGTGTACTTCAACAGTGACATCTTCAATTTGAATATCAGAAACTGGACTGTGGGTGCGCCTTCCAGCACTTGCAGGGACATGCAAATGGTGGAAGCAGCCACCTCTTCCCGTCCAGTGTTGGGAAGGTCAGGCATCGCAACCGCAGACACACTTGGACTCTTCTTGGGGATTTGTGACACCATCTCAGAACGCACAATTCTTTTCTGTGCGCTTTCCATCTTAACTCTTCTAATTTGTCTAGTGGGAGGATGAGAGCTTCCATCGTCATCTGAAGCTGAACCACTAGTCATGAACATAGGCCAGGGCCTCAACCATTTCTTGCCACTCTGTGTCATAAATGGCATATTGGCAAGTTTACGTTTCTCGTCAGACCATTTAAATGTATTTTTTTGGGTCTTTTTACTGAACTTTGGCTTTTTGGATTTTACATGCACTCTACTATCACAATAGGCATCTGCCTTGGCAGACGTTGATGGCATTTCATTGTCTATGTCATGGCTAGTGGCAGCAACTTTAGCACTAGGAGGAAGTGGTTCTTGATCTTTCCCTATTTTATCCTCCAAATGTTTGTTCTCCATTATTTTTCTGGAGTTATGTAACACAATATGCGGCACAAGAGAGCGTACCCTTACACCTCATAGGGCAAACCCTGTAAAAATGATTTGGATTAAATATTAATAACCCCTTTAGTTGGAGTAAATAATATACAGCACAGGACAGCACCACTTAACTTATATGGCAGCACCACTGGACTGGATTTATACGGAATTATATGGTTTTATATGTAATTATACTGCAGGATAACTGGAATTATACGCCAATAGCACAGGAATTATACGCCAGTATCACATGAATTATACGCCAGTATTCTGAGAATTATATGGCAATATCACAGGAATTATACGGCAATGTCACAGGAATTATACGCCAGTATCACGGGAATTATATGACTGTATCACAGGAATTATACGGCAGTATTCCGAGAATTATATGGCAATATCACAGGAATTCTACGGCTGCATCACAGGAATTATACACCAGTATCACAGGAATTATACACCAGTATTCCGAGAATTATATGGCAATATCACAGGAATTATACGGCAATGTCACAGGAATTATATGCTAGTATCACGGGAATTATATGGCAGTATCACAGGAATTATATGCCAGTATTCCGAGAATTTTACGGCAATATCACAGGATTTATACTCCAGTTTCACGGGAATTACATGGTAGTATCACAGGAATTATATGACAGAATTCCGAGAATTATATGGCAATATCACAGGAATTATACAGCAATGTCACAGGAATTATATGCCAGTATTCTGAGAATTATACGCAATGTCACAGAAATTATACGTCAGTATTCCGAGAATTATACGGCAATATCACAGGAATTATACGCCAGTATCACGGGAATTATATGGCAGTAACACAGGAATTATAAACCAGTATTCAGAGAATTATACCGCAATATCACAGGAATTATACGGCAATATCTCAGGAATTATACACCAATATCACGGGAATTATACGCCAGTATTCCGAGAATTATATGGCAATATCAAAGGAATTATACGGGAATGTCACAGGAATTATATGACAGTATCACTGGAATTATATGGCAGTATCACAGGAATTATACCAAAGGAATTATACGGCAATGTCACAGGAATTATATGACAGTATCACGGGAATTATATGGCAGTATCACAGGAATTATACGCCAGTATTCCGAGAATTATATGGCAATATCACAGGAATTATACGCCAATATCACAGGAATTATATACCAGTATCAGGGGAATCATACGCCAGTATTCTGAGAATTATATGGCAATATCACAGGAATAATACGGCAATGTCACAGGAATTATATGCCAGTATCACAAGAATTATATGGCAGTATCACAGGAATTATACGCCAGTATTCTGAGAATTATACGGCAATATCACAGGAATTTTACGGCAATATCATAGGAATTATACGCCAGTATTCCGAGAATTATACGGCAATGTCACAGGAATTATCCGCCAGTATTCCGAGACTTATACGGCAATGTCACAGGAATTATATGCCCGTATTCCGAGAATTATACTGCAATATCACAGGAATTATACAGCAATATCATAGGAATTATATGCCAGTATTCTGAGAATTATACGGCAATATCACAGGAATCGCCAGTATCACGGGAATTATCTGGCAATATCACTGGAATTATACTGCAATATCATAGGAATTATACACCAGTATTCCAAGATTTATACGGCAATGTCACAGGAATTATATGCCCGTATTCCGAGAATTATACTGCAATATCACAGGAATTATACAGCAATATCATAGGAATTATACGCCAGTATTCCGAGAATTATACGGCAATATCACAGGAATCGCCAGTATCACGGGAATTATCTGGCAATATCACTGGAATTATACGGCAATATCACAGGAATTATACGCCAGTATCACGGGAATTATACTGCAATATCACGGGAATTACATGCCAGTATCATGGGAATTATACGCCAGTAACACTGGATATATGGCAGCAGAGGACACCACCACTGTGACTGGTCACTGGACTGATGCTGCAAAAGACACTACCCCCGGTCTGATGCAAGACAACACAGCAAAAATGCAAGGGACTTATACAGCAGCCAGCAGCACTGGGGACATATAGCAGCAGAGGACATCAACACTGTGACTGGATGGACTGATGCAGCATAAGACACTGACTACACTGGACTGGACTGAGCAGCACAAGACAGCACTAGACTCGCCACCCCACTTTCCCACCCCCACACAGACACTGAGTACAGAGACGCGTCCTCTCACTACACTCTCCGAGACTGGAGTGAAAATGCCTGCGACGCGCGGCTCCTTATATGGAATCCAAATCCCGCGAGAATCCGACAGCGGGAAGATGATGTTTTGCCTTGTTCGGGTTTCCGAGTCAGGTGGGAAAACCCGAGCCTGACTCGGAACCGGGCTCAGAGCATGAAGTCCGGTAGGGTTCGGTTCTCAGGGAACCAAACCCGCTCATCTTTAGCTAGAAGGAGGAGAAAGCGCATTACTATTTTGTAAATTGTGTTGAACTTTATTCTTTATTTCCAAAACCATACCAAAGAGTATATAAAAAGTTTATTGTTCAGGACACACTTGAACCTTCTCGGACATTTGAAGGTATGAGTTTGTCCCACAACTTGGAAAATATAATAGGGTATGAGTTTTCAGGCACAAACATAACTCGCAGGAGACTTCTTGCAAAAGTTCACACCAGCAAGCATGCAATGTTTTAGACCAACCAAAATGCAAATTTTGAAATGAGAGTTGCACAGTTTGAAAGAAAGTCACCCACTTGCAACCAAAAGTCTCCTGATTTATACCTCACACACCCTATATAAGCCACAGCTTCCCATTTTGTCCTTTGATAGGTTTGTGAAGAAGACTGCGAAGAAGAGCAGAGTTTTGTGCTAGAGAGTTGCTTGTTATTTTGTCGAGAGAGTTTTGGATTGGCATCATGTCATTCAGACTGAGTACCAGGGGTAAGGAGAGCAAGGAAGAGGAAGAGGAGGTGATCCTCAACCAGGGTGAGAATGAGGAGGAAGAAGGGAATATTGAGGCGAGCCAAGAGGAGGCAAAGGAAGAGGAGGAATAGGAGCCAGCTGACCATGCACCTGGCAAGACACGGACAGGACGCAATGTTCACTTATGATGATAACTGCACCCTGGTCCATGCCATGGTGCAGGTGTATCCATGTCTCCATGGTGCCCAGGCACCCAAGGCACCAATGTCCAAAAAGAAGGTGATATTGAAGTCAGTGCTGGACACTGTCAAAGCAGTGAGCTCCTGCCGGTGGGACTTGAAGAATGTAAAGAAACACTTTGGGGATGTAAAGAGGGTTCTCAAAGCTAAGATGTCAGAGGAGCGCAGCAAGGGACAGGACTAGGGGTGGTTAAGTGTAATGTCACATAACATTAATTTCATTAGCATTGTGACATATTAGGACCTACAACCATTACATAATACAATTATGACACAACCATTCAGCCACTTTTTTTAAAAAGGCCATTTAAAGCAAACTTTTAAAAACCATGCTTACTTTGTGGTATTTTGCTTAATTTAATGTAGTCCATACTCAATGCACCTGTCATCAAGCATGGATATCTTTAACACATTGTCAGGTGTCCTAAATTACAGTCGATCATTTGCTCCCAAACACTAGAAAATTAACAAAAACTTTTGTCCATACTAATTGGCTACATCACAGATTTAACAAATTTGTCTGAACTACAGGTTTAAACCATTTTCCAGTGTTTGGGAGCAAATGGTCAATTGCCATTTGCTCTCATGCATTACCAGATTTTCATTCCAACCAGCCAGATCTGGCAGATGATCTGCCAGATAATTGTATAGCATCTGCCCAGCTTAAGTGACATTGCTATTGAAAGCAATGCCCTTTAAAATTTTGGGCTTAAACACGCCGCAAAGCAGTGATTTTTAGAAGCTGCAGCTTAATAAACACCACACACTGAATGCTCAAGTCGACATGGTCACTAGGTCAAAATGGACAGGGTCACATGGGAAAAGATCGACATAAGTATTTCACTTTTTTAAAATTTTTTGAACTTTTTCATACTTTACGATCCACGTGGACTACAACTGGGAATAGTAATCTTGCCCGAAGTATGGCGAGCCATGCGAGGGGATGCGGTGCTCTAATTAGGGTTCCTGGTCAGTTTACAAAGAAAATGAAATGTGTCAACCTATTTCAGGTGTCGACCTGGTCACTGTCGACCAATAGTGGTCAACCTAATGACTGTCGACCTAGTTACTGTCGACCCTATGATCCACACCCGTACAAAATGCCCTGAATGATGAACCAAATATTTGACATTTTGATTCAGTAGTCCATAAGACCTTCTTCTTGCCTTCTGTAGTCCACTAAAAGTGCTTTATGGCCAAGGGAATCCTCTTTTTCATTGCCGCGATAAGCCATTTGGCTATTGGATCATTTTCCTCAATTAAAAAATGAGCATGTCTAATTTTTTTGTCTCTTTTGTTTGCTTTGGCTCTCTTTATCTACTTTTAGGACTTGTCCTAAAATCTGAGGTAGTATTAGGCCAAATTTCAGCAGAAATCTAGAAAATTCTGAAGGGTTCACAAACTTTCAAGCACCACTGTATGAGCAAAAAGATTTAAGTCTTAATTATTAGTAATCAACTACTGTTGTAAACCCCATTAGTATATACAGAGCCATTTCCCAGTGAACGCACAAGGTAGGGGCTTGAGTAGGAAAGGACACATTATAAAAACATGAAAAACTGTTATACATTGACAGGCCAATGTGATCAATTGGTACTGTGGTTGTTGTAATACTGTCCACACTTTCCACTTACAAAGCAACAGAATTACATGAACATATGTGAAGTTTTTTTCTGGTTTTTTTTGTTGTCTTTTTCAAACAAACATGTTTGCATTTGATTACTTTATGTTATATGATTTTTTTGAGGAGGGGGGTGTAAGCATTGTTTATCTCTTTCACCTCTTATCAAGGCGATGTAGTAAAGCTGAGATGTAATAACATCTTAGCTACCACAGTGGGGGGCGTGAAAACTCCCCCCACCGGCGATTCCTGCCGGACTCACTGCACATCAGCCTAGTGCTGATGTGCCATGTCTTACTCCTCAGCCACCCCCATTGCACATGCTCGGGATTTCGCAGACATTGCAAGACCTCGTGTGCAGCCCAGACACCCCAGCAGCCACTGCAGTTTAGTATACAGATGGGTCCACGGTTATCTTGTCTAGTTTTCCGTGCCTAGGCACAACATGATTTATTAGCATAACCCCTTCATCTATTGTTCTCAGCTGCAATACAATACAGAGAACAATACAGCAGGGGATTAAGTCATTACAGCAGGGGATTAAGTCTGATTGGCCAGTCTCAGTTAATCCTATTAAAGGTCAACATAAACATAGAAATATAGAAACATAGAATTTGTCGGCAGATAAGAACCACTTGGCCCATCTAGTCTGCCCCCTTTTTTTTTTTTTTTACATTATTTTTATCTCTAACCTTATTTGATCCTTATTTCTTTGTAAGGATATCCTTATGTCTATCCCATGCATGTTTAAATTGCTCTACTGTCTTAGCCTCTGACCCATCTGTACATACCAGTGTTTATCATTTTTTAATAACATCTGATAATTTTTCATTGCCTTAGAATAGCAGCGAGATAGCAAAAACTGCAGCTAACTTAAACAAAAGTGATTTTTTTCCCCCCCTCTGTTTTCTTCTTTCATATATACCGATCAGTGGCGTAAATTTGTCCCAGTTGCCCGGAGGCAAGAAAAATATTGGTGCCCCATATATATATATATATATATATATATATATATATATATATACACCCATATTTGCTCCTGTATATCAAACCTGCAGATTCTGACTATATGAAGCTACTATAAAACTGTTGCAACTAGGCAGAACTATGTAGAGGTCCAGCCACACACTACATAGATCTGCTCAGTCACTCACAATGCTGATTATTTCTCTGACAATTAATTTGCAAGTGTCATATCCAGGATTAGAACCCACAACATATTACAATGGAAACATGCACCTTACTGATGGACATACAGATGGGTCCATGGTTATCTTGACTAGTTTTCTGCACCTAGGCACAACATGACTTATTAGCATAAACCCTTCATCTATTGTTCTCAGCTGCAATACAATACAGAGAACAATACAGCAGGGGATTAAGTCATTACAGCAGGGGATTAAGTCCGACTGCTCTGGCTCAGTTAATCTTATTAAAGGTCAAGATAAACGTGGACCCATCTGTATCTGCTCATGCATAGGAGAATTCTGACTACAGTATATGAAGTTACTTGTAATTGTCAGAGAAAAAACTTCATATAGTTAGAATTCTCATGCTTCCTTTATAGGGGCAAATAGCTTCATCAGTAAGGTGTTTGCTTCCAGTATATTTATAATAAAGAGGGTGTGATTTGTAAGGTGTAGTGACTAGAGGGGAAGTCGACTACGGAAAAGATACCGGCTGCTGTCATTTAACTTAATTGATTAATGTGGCTGAACACATGGAACAGAAGGAGAGGTGCCCCCATTCAAAGCAGGAGCCCGGCGGCAGCTGACTCCGTTGCCTCCCAGAGTTCTGCCTCTGATACCGATGTTCATGGTAAGTGTAAAATAGAACTGATTATAGCACATGTGACATTTATCACCTCTACATACATCTCCTGCTGAGCTATTAAATAGCTACATAATATAAATATAGGGGATTGCCTGGTTTACAACAGCTGGTAATTTAAGTTTTGATTGTCATTGTTAGAAGGCTGAGAGAACCTAAGAACTTCTGTAAATTGTTAGATTTAAAATCATAAATTTTGTTTGAAATCACTAAGGAGTATATTCAATTAGGGTCGGATCCATTCCGACATGCATTTGTCGGAATGGATCCGACAACCCCTATTCAATCCCATCTCAATTCGACGTTAAAAAAAGTTGAATTGAGATGAGACCTGTGAGCGGAGGAGAGGGGGGAGACCATCGGGGAGAGCTGCGGGCAGACGGAGGAGAGCAGCGTTGCAGAAGGATGTCTCACAGCCTCCAGACCTTACGGCAGTGTCCAGCCAGCTTCAGCAAGCGTGACCTCACTTGCTGGAGCCGGGTGGACGCTGCCGTGAGCGGCGCGGCTGTGAGACATCCTGCTGCAGCACTGTGCTGTAGCGCTTCTCTCCTCTGTATGCCCTGTGGCTGTCCTCCGTCTTCCTGCGGCTTCCCCCCTCTCCTCCTCTAAGGTTTCTCATCTCAGTTTTTTATGTTGGACTGAGATGGTCGGAAACGGGGACAAATCCTGTCGAATTTGGTCCCGTTTCCCTCAAAAGTACGTGAATCGGCAGCTATACCACCGATTCATGTACTATTCGATAAGTCGAATTCCCTGACTTGTCAAATAAAAATAGTGGGGACTGAATAGGTCAAATCATGATTTGACCTTAAAAAGTCGAAAACTGACGTCTTTTCGACAGATGGCAGCTTTCGACCCTAATTGAATATACCCATAAGTAGTGTTTCTGGGCAATGTCAGGGGTTGTTTGGGTGAGTTGGGGCTAAAGCTTATTTTAACCTGATTTTGTGTGCCTAAATATTTTGGGAATTGAATCAGGTTATTGCTTTGGGATTCAACCTTTCCCACACACATGATGTATGCAACATACATTTATTCCAGAATATTATTTTTCTCACTACTTAGCAGCAAGCATTGCTGGCACATGTACCCTTGGGTAGTACATTTTTCTTCTTCTTACAGATAAGGCTATAAACAAAACATAAATCTCTCGGTGCATTTAAAAATATCTCCCGACTCGACCCCTCAGCCTTGCACCAAATCCATACATCTGATACAAGCTCTCTACCTTCTCAATACGTGGTTACAGAATTATTTTTTCATGCTTGGACCACGCTGTAGAATGCCTTTCCTCTCACAATAAGACATACCTCTATTCTCCAAACCTTCAAACGTTTCCTGGAAACATACCTATGTAGTCAAGCTTATCAGATTCCTGAACCCCCCATATAACCTTCGTAAGCTGTTCTACCCAACTAGTCCCGTCTACACAGTTTACACAAAATATGTTTTATTTCTGCACTATCACAACCCTCTGACCTCCAGACCAACATTGTTGTGTGACTGGATCATTCAGTCCACCAAGAACATTTATCTTGCTTTCTTGTTGGACCATTTTGCTAAATTTAGCACTTACCTTCATGTACACAATTACTACTTCAGTATATAGATTGTAAACTTGCAATCAGGGCTCTCTTGCCTCTTTCTCTGTTGTTATTATTAGCAAGTCGTTTTTTATTACTACAGTATTTTATTCCAAATTGTAAAGTGCAATGGTAAATACTGACCCTATAAGTAAATGTTAATAAACAATTGCTTTCTGGTTATGCTTTCTCTCATAACATAGATGTACCAGTTCATCTAAAGAGCAGGACACTCACTTGGCTGCGCACCAAACAGGACGTTGCTGTCACACTATTTGCAGGATACTATTAATATAATATAGTTTCACTCTTTGAAAAATAAACTGACAAGAAAAAAATGATTCCTGACATAAGACTCTGACCACAAGAAGAGAGTAAAAAGAATATGACTGCGTGGTGTACACTATTCAGAGGGTATGAAGAACTCCCTGTAGTCAGAGTGGAGTGTGTGCATAACATGCAAAGGGAGACTGGCTTCTTTGGACAAAAAAGAAAAGAAGGCTAATTTTCTTGAGGCAACAGGGTAATTAAATTAGTGGCTGCATCCAAATGTAAAACGATCTAATTAAAATAATATTAATCACTTTTTTGGCATTCATATCTGTGTTTTATTCAAAATTTTAATAATATTTTAAGCTTCTTAAATCAATAACAATTTTTTTGCATTGGGCATCTTCTATTTGAATGTATGGCTAGCTCTGGAGCTGAACAGTTTGCTATCACTGAGACGTGTTAATGGGTATTAAGATCAGAGATGTTAATGAGAGTAGAGACAGGGTGGATTTAATAGCATTAAATATGCACTGAGCCAACATATTAGCATCCTCATGTTCTAAAGCTTCTCCAGATTAACTGTGTACTTGAGATAGCCAATATAGACAGACTATGTCCAAAGCCAAATCCTTAATATTCCCTAATGTACATGTGCTGCATATGCACTGATATGTATATATATATATATATATATATACATACATATATACACACTGCATTTCACTTTTTATTCACACTAGTAAAAGACTTACAATGATAATATCTTCTGTTATTTAAGTCTGAACATAAAACCCAAAGATAAATCTATCACAGTTATCTAGTGTTAAAAATCTCAGTTTTGTTATTAGGGAGCATATTTATCCCAGTCTGCAACTCAGATGCAGGTGGGATGTGATAAATTTGCATTGCGATATATTTTAATATATCGTAAGAATGTAGCAAATATTACATGTGGGGAGAGTGCTTGTGAGAAAGTTATGCCCCTGCGAATCTTTCCCCCGCACTTCTGAGTGCATTTTTCACATTTGCCACTAGCTAGGAATTTAGCCATAAAGTATAACAATAAATGCAGAAAATACAGAAAACTTATGTGAAAGGAGAGTACACCACGTTAAAGATACCCCTATGAAGTTGTATCAGGATTCCTCAATGCTGTGAAGTTCTAAGTGGTACCCTTGCTCTAAATTGCTTCCTAACACCTATTCACTGCTATCCAGTCTATTTGGCCAAGATGTTCACTGAAAGCAGTCTCCTCACATTTAGGCTCAGAAACATCTCCAGACAGGAATAGACCTGCTAGCTGCTGCGTGAAGAATTAAGCTGCCAGTTTTCTGTTAAGGGTTAAATGTTGTCGATCGCTACAACATTTAACCCATAAATTATTATGGTGCTGCCCATAACCTATGTACAGGCCCATATTACTGCAAAGGCTCAATTAACCAGAGCCTGGTATCAGGAATAGCAAGGTAATGGATTTTTCAGGTACACCCAGAATGCAAATCTACTCCTTCAGTACACTCTACCTAATAATTTCAGAACAGCAGGGCCGCCAAGACAACAGACAGGCACTGGGAAGGCATGGCCACCACATAATAGCACTGCTATGCCCCATAGTGGATTATAATGCATAGATGAGTGTGGTTGAGGCATTATGGGGGCTTGGTTACACCTCCCATACACTGACAGCCCCTAGAGAACTTTTGACACTTTATATTCCTCCACCCCCTCCGCTCCAGCAGAGCAGAAGTTTATATGTACAAATTAGGGAAATGACTTAATGCTGATAATGTTATTCTTGCAGCATTTTTCTACAGAGGGTGTATTTTTAGTAGTCAGTTCTTCCAGGAAAAGGCTGAAATCATCCATTCAATCTGGACACGTTACAACTAGCACTAGAAAGCACTGTGTAGGACTTTAGGTACAAGAAAGAGGTTGATCACAAATAAATATATGGCTTGGGGAAACTGATATTGATCGGTCTTGTAAACTGGATGGCAGATCAATAGCAATTTCTGGAAATGCAAGGCATTTATTCTGTACAAGCTGTACAACTGGGAGGGAAATAAATGTGCTCATAAAGAATCCACAGACAGTGTTCCTGTAGATTTTTTTGTGTTTTACAGCAAATGCGCTAGAGAACTCTAGGAAAGGAGCCAAACTGTACCCAACTCTGTGCCATTTATATCTCTCCTGGTTCACATTTACTTTATACTGTAGACCAAATGCAATTAATTCTTGATCTCCCACTTACTGTTATCCAGTAAATTAATGAGGAATAAGCCATATAAGGTGAATGACAGCTGGAGGAGTTCTTTGCTGCAATTCAATCAGGGAACAAAACAGAGCTACTCTATTTAAATGATGCTTTAATGCTATAATATACCAATATCGACACACTGTCTGAAAGAACAGATTAAGACTTACACATCACATGGTCCAGAATCCAGATACCTGTCACATGAATGCTAACTATGCATGCAGGCCACATGCATTTGACATGTGTGTGCATCAATCGCATGTGCTTTTATCCAGATTGCAAATGGAACAAAATTTTGCCTCTTCCTTTAAAAAGACTATTGATGACTTGGGGATTCCCAGCGTTGAAACCCCATTGAAATAACTGTGCCATTGAAATGAAAATTAATGGTGCTATAGATAAATATATGTAAAGATCTGTCAGCCTTACCCCTTCTCAAAAAAATTAAAAAGTAAGGGATTGTTATATTTGTAAGTGGTCCCTAAGACTGTTCCATTTCACCGAAACAGTAAAAACATAAAATAAAAAAGCAGAAGACTGTTAAATTGTCTTGATTGAATTCGATGTTTTCCAAATCCCCTTGTTTACTACTTGTTTACTACTTTATTCATTAAATATTTTTTCTTAATTATAAATCCTATGGGATCTTCATCATCTGTAAAACATGGGAAACATCTAATTGTAATTCAAGGGAAATATACTAATTATAATATACAGGCACATCTAAGGGAAAGTCGTCTAATTGTAATCCAAGTGCAATAGTAAAAAAAAACAAAAAAAACATACCAGACAACAGAAACTGCAGAATAGCAGAAAACTAAAAAGGCCAGGTGGGAAATGTACTTTTGTGAGTTTTGGCCAGTTCTAAAACCACACTCATTGTTATACATTGACAGTGGTTTACACCTAAGGATCTCAGGATTTACTGGTCTGAGGAGTTAAGGGTGAAAACTCAAATAGGGACTTTACTCTTCACTGGAGCAATAGGCCGGCAGCTGCAATAAGTGTGCAATAAGTTTCCGGATGTGCAATGCATAGGTAGAATAGACACAATGTAAAATTCTTGTAAAATGTCAAGGCACAGAGCTGTATATAAGCAGCAGTCCACACCGAAGAAGTCAGCATGTTCACTTCCTTCACATACTCGTTATGGAGCTCAACAGAGGCCACTGGAGAGCCATGATCTGACTACAAGATTGGTCTGCGACAGCAGGAGGGTTGTATGGCAAATCTCTCATCATTGCTGATATGGAAATTAAAATAAATTAGGAGTCCCAGTAGTCCAGTTTTCTCCTACGATAGATTGTATCCATTGGCGTTTCTACCAGAGGCATAACTAGGGTTTTCGGAGCCTAGGGCAAGATGAAGAGTGGCGCCCCAACCCTCCCCCCCGCATAAATTCAACTATGTGTGCGCAAAAAAATGGGCATGTCACGCTCCAGAAGGGGCGTGGCCACATACCAGAAGAGGCATGGCCACTGAAAATGGGTGTGCCAACATAACTATCACCTACTCCCTGTGTCGCCTCTCACCACACCATCACCTACCCCTTGTGTTGTCTCTCAGCACACCTTCATTCAATTATTGCACATTACGGCAGTAGAGTCCCCTATTTATACAGTATGCAGGAAGAGTCCCCTTTTTACACAGTACACACAGTGCCAGATACATATTGACAGATACATATTACCCCACAGAGCAAGATACACATTGCCCCACAGTGCCAGATGCACAATTGCCCCACAGTACCGGATACACAGTGCCCCAGAGTGCCAGATACATATTACCCCACAATGACAGATACACATTGCCCCACACAGTGACAGATACACATTGACCCACAGTGCCAGATACATATTGCCCCACAGTGACAGATACACATTGCCCCACACAGTGACAGATACATATTGACCCACTCAGTTATATACACATTGCCCCACACATTGACTGATACACATTTCCCCACACAGTGACAGATACACATAGCCCCAGGCAGTCCCCTATTTACACAGTACGCAGGCAGAGTCCCCTATTTACACAGTAATCAAGCAGAATCCCCCTTTTACACAGTGCCAGATACACATTGCCAGATACATATTACCCCACAGTGCCAGATACACAATTGCCCCACAGTGCCAGATACGCATTGCCCCACAGTGCCAGATACACATTGCCCCACACTGCCAGATACATATTACCCCACAATGACAGATACACATTGCCCCATACAGTGACAGAAACACATTGACCCACAGTGCCAGATACATATTGCCCCACAGTGACAGATACACATTGCCCCACACAGTGACAGATGCATATCGACCCACACAGTTAGATACACATTGCCCCACGCATTGACTAGTACATATTGCCCCACACAGTGACAGATGCACATAGCCCCAAGATACACATTAATACCCCCCGCCCACCCCCCGCTCCCCTGCTGGCTGCTCATCGCTGCCTCTGTAGTGTGATTGGAGGAGAGCGCAGCGCCTCTCCTGCGCCTCTCCTGCGCCTCAATGCTGCTACATGAAGTCCGACTCCGGTCTCCAGCGGCAGGAATCCTCTTGGCGCCGGTTCATTAGCCAATTAGCGGTCGCAGACAGGCGGCCAATCAGGAGCCGGTCCGCGAGCTCTGATTGGCTAACAACCCAAACGGAGACCAGACACAGCACACTGAGGGGCAGGAGAGGCGCTGCGCTCTCCTCCCCTCTCATAGCCACGGGATGGGGGACGGCCCGGGGGCAGGCAGAGCAATAGTGGGGGCGAGTGGGCATGATGCCCTGGCTGGCAGCAGCGCCCCCCTCTGCTGGGCCTGTCAAGGCGCCCAGGGCACGTGCCCTGCTCGACCCCCCTTAGTTACGCCTCTGGTTTCTACCATGGGTGCAATGTGTGCAGTGCACACAGGCTGCTGGGTTCATGGGGCCCACACCGCACACAATGCACCCATGCTGTGTTAATACTTACCTTACGGAGTCCCACGACAGGGCTGAAGCCGTAGCACTTGCTGCAAAAATCTGTCCAAAAATAGCCGCTGCGCATGCACAGTAGAAAATTTGTCTCCGGACCATGGCGCACGCCATGTTTCCAGAGACTTGTGCATGCGCAGTAGACTCCGGCACATTGTCGGAGGCTACTGCGTCTTGAAGAGGAGGGGATCCACCCAGAGTCTGCCCACTGGCCCCCTCCTCTCTATAAACGCCCGATTGTATCATTTCTATAAACACCATTTGTGAACTATCTTTCTTAGGTAAAGAGTCCTAAGTTATACATTCTTTATAAGGGAAACATTACTGGAGCACCTTTCTTTTTCAAACATGAAACGTGGAAGTAATACAGTACATGTTAAGAGACTTTATTCTGTCAGTGGAAATTATATTACAGGCCTTACTAGGATGCAATGCCAATGATCATTCAGTTGAGTGATTTTTTTCTACTCCGCATGTGTCTAATTTGCTGACAAGTCTCAAAGCACGTGCGTCCCATACTGTATATGCACAGAGGTGCAGTAGTGCATGGGGCGCATGGTAACTAAAGTGTATTGAAAATGTGCTGGGTGTTCCTAGATGGTGTCTATTCAGCAGTGACGTGCGGTGAGGTAAATGGCTGGGAAGGCACTATTTGGTACCAGAGCCAGATTTACACACACACATATATGAACCAGAGGTTCATGTGGACATTATACAAAGGGGCAGCAATATATACTGCAGGAAATTGAGTCAGTTTTGAGATGTGCAGTCTGGGTAGGCAGGGGAGGCAGTGCTTTACCTGTCATAGACCAGTATACTCCAGAGTTTTGACTATAAAAATGATTAGAATAATACAATGAAGGTATTTATTATATCTTCTTTGTATTTTTCTTATAATTTTATAATCAAAACTCTGGAGTATATTGGAGTATGACAAGAGAGGCTCTTCCTCACCTGACCACTCACCTCTGCTATTCTCCCAGAGGTGGTCATTCCGAGTTGTTCGCTCGCTAGCTGCTTTTAGCAGCATTGCACATGCTAGGCCACCGCCCTCTGGTAGCGTATCTTAGCTTAGCAGAATTGCGAACGAAAGATTAGCAGAACTGCTACTAAAAATTTTCAAGCAGTTTCTGAGTAGCTCCAGACCTACTCCTAGATTGCGATCACCTCAGTCCATTTAGTTCCTGGTTTGACGTCACAAACACGCCCTGCGTTCGGCCAGCCACTCCCCCGTTTCTCCAGACAGTCCTGCGTTTTTGCCTGACACGCCTGCGTTTTTTAGCACACTCCCGGAAAACGCTCAGTTACCACCCAGAAACGCCCCTTTCCTGTCAATCACTCACCGATCAGCAGTGCGACTGAAAAGCGCCGGACAAACAACAGCAAAACTGCTAAGTTTTTAGTTAAATAACTAAGGCCCTCATTCCGAGTCGTTCGCTCGGTAATTTTCATCGCATCGCAGTGAAATTCCGCTTAGTACGCATGCGCAATATTCGCACTGCGACTGCGCCAAGTAATTTTACAATGAAGATAGTATTTTTACTCACGGCTTTTTCTTCGCTCCGGCGAACGTAGTGTGATTGACAGGAAATGGGTGTTACTGGGCGGAAACACTGCGTTTTAGGGGCGTGTGGATAAAAACGCTACCGTTTCCGGAAAAAACTCAGGAGTGGCCGGAGAAACGGGGGAGTGTCTGGGCGAACGCTGGGTGTGTTTGTGACGTCAAACCAGGAACGACAAGCACTGAACTGATCGCAGATGCCGAGTAAGTCTGAAGCTACTCTGAAACTGCTAAGTAGTTTGAAATCGCAATATTGCGAATACATCGGTCGCAATTTTAAGAAGCTAAGATACACTCCCAGTAGGCGTAGGCTTAGCGTAAGCAACTCTGCTAAATTCGCCTTGCGAGCGATCAACTCGGAATGAGGGCCTTAGTGCATGCGCGCTGCATACCATGCGCATGCGCATTTAGCAACAAGCGAACAACTCGGAATGACCACCAGAGGGCGGCGGCATAGCGTTTGCAATGCTGCTAAAAGCACCTAGCGAGCGAACAACTCGGAATGACCGCCTTTTTTTAGCAGTTAGGCAAAACCATGTGCACTGCAGGGGGGGCAGATGTAACATGTGCAGAGAAGGTTAGATTTGGGTGTGGTGTGTTCAATCTGCTATCTAAATTGCAGTGTAAAAATAAAGCAGCCAGTATTTACCCTGCACATAAACAAAATAACCCACCCAAATCTAACTCTCTCTGCACATGCTATATCTGCCTCCACTGCAGTGCACATGGTTTTGCCCAACTGCTAACAAAGTTCCTGCTGCGATCAACTCAGAATTACCCCCATGGTTGTACAGATGAAACCTCGCTCATCTAGCCTTCTCTGGTGCGCCATAGTGCACCAAGGTTTATTAGCATAAGCCTTTCATCTATTGCTCTCAGCTGCAATACAATACAGAGACAACAATACAGCAGGGGATTAAGTCATTACAGCAGGGGATTAAGGAGGTAATTCAGACCTGATCACTCGCTAGCTGTTTTTTGCAGTCCTGCGTTCACATAGTCGCCGCCCACCAGGGAGTGTATTTTAGCTGTGCAAGTGTGCGATTGCGTGTGCAGCCAAGTGGTAAAAAAAAATTTGTGCAGTTTCTGAGTTGCCCAGGACTTACTCAGCCGCTACAATCAGTTCAGCCTGTCCGGGGCCGGAATTGACGTCAGACACTCGCCCTGCAAACACTTGGACACGTCTACGTTTTCCCAACCACTCCCTGAAAATGGTCAGTCGCCACCCACAAATGCCTTCTTCCTGTCAATCTCCTTGCGATGATCTGCTTTGTGACCATGCGATGCGCCTGCGCATTGGGGTGCATACGCATGCGCAGTTCTGACCTGATCGCAGCACTGCAAAAAACGCTAGCGAGTGATCAGGTCTGAATTACCCCCTAAGTCTGACAGCACTGGCTCAGTTAATCTTATTAAAGGGATAGATGAGCAGGGCTCCATCTGTACATAAGGGAAGTGCTTGTAACGATAAAAGCATGTAGGGACCTATGGGAGTGATTCAAAATAATAGCACATCTACGATCACAATCTCTGACAGTCTGCCCCACATGTCAAGCCCTACATCCCCCTCCCCCCCTCAGAGGTGCGAAAGCGGAGGCAGGCGGCTACCCACCATGTTTTGGGTCACAGCGGATGGACAAGCCTGCACTGTCCGGACCGCACCACCCCAATGGTGTTCAAACGCAGCTGGCATGCCCCCTCCCAGTAGCGCACGCAGGGGGGGTTTCCGAGTACCTGGAAATCCCCCCCCCCCCCCTGATGAGCCAAATGTTTTATTGTTGAGACGGAGACAGCACTGTCTCCATCTCAGCAAAAGCCGCGATCGCGACCGCGACCACTTAGCTGCTGCAGCACCAGCAGAGAGCTACAGTACGTAGCACTCTGCATAGTGAAAGTCCGGGGGGAGCTGCTGGCACCACAGCAGCTCCCTCCGTCCCTCCCTCCCTCTTCACAGAACTCCCGCTCCCAGTCCCTGGTGGTATGCATACCACCATATATTTATAAAGCTGTGATGTAAGTACTATCTATGTATATACATATATATATATATATATATATATATGTGTATATGTGTATATATATATGTGTGTATATGTTTATATGTGTATATGTATATATATATATATATATATATATATATATATATATATATATTTTCACCAAAAGGGCGGCACTCATCCGACTTTGCAAATAAAACACTGGATCCCGTGCAGTTTCAACGTTTCAGAAATTTTACTGTAATCCTTTTGTTTACTGTAAAAATTCTGAAACGTTGAAACTGACACGGGTTCCAGTGTTTTATTTGCAAAGTCGGATGAGTGCTGCCCTTTGGTGAATATATTAGTTATCCGGTCTTCTTACAGGGGCCGTCTAACGGGAAGGCACCAACGCACATGAAAATTGTGGACAGGGAATGCCGGCT
Source organism: Pseudophryne corroboree (assembly GCF_028390025.1). Lineage (NCBI taxonomy): Eukaryota > Metazoa > Chordata > Amphibia > Anura > Myobatrachidae > Pseudophryne > Pseudophryne corroboree. The sequence goes on from NC_086447.1 coordinate 351,353,442, forward strand.
TCCCCTCACAAGCTATATATATATATATATATATAATATATACATATATATATATATATATATATATATATATAATCCATGCAGGTAGCCCGGCACTCCACTGTCCCCCGCAGGGGATAAATGCTCCGGTGCCTTCCTAGGGGTGAAATGACCCCAATATAGACTGGAAGGTATAGGCGGCACTCAAAGTCTTGCACACTCAATTAAAGTGAAAAAGCCATGTGCATTTATTGACGTTTCGGAGGGCGAACCTCCTTCCTCAGAACACTGCAAACAAGTGATAACAAACAATAAAACAACTTAAATACCTGCTTCTCCTGGTCCCCGTCATCTCCCGCCATATCTGCGTTGTACGATACACAGGGAACGCGCCTCCGGTCACGTGAGACGCCCGGCTGCCGGAAGTCGCGTAATCCCGCGATACGAACTCGCTTCTGACGCGGCTGTAGACAAAGGGGAACAGGTTGCCATGGAGACGGTACACAGTCTGCTGAAAGCGCCGTGTATCGTCTCACTAAACGACAAACATAAATATGTGTAAATAAAGCCAACACCTAGTGTCTGCTGCATATAAAAAACATCAACATCTTGATGTGCATATGTGGTCATAAGACACACTGACCAGCAGTGTGAAAAATCAACATAATAAGTGAACTGGTGATGAGTGTAAACAAAATTGATAAATGGAATATCAAATACATACAGTGAAAAACTTAAAAAAACATGGTAAGCTATGTGATGGAATAAATTAAGCAATCACTGCAGCTTGTGTACATGTATGTTGCCATCATTGATGGTTCTATATAAAAACAATAAATGGAATTAACAGTAAATTACATTTTCGTAGGGATGCCTGTTTTTTTTATATGGATAAACTATATTTATAAAAAACAGTTATAAGAAACAATTTAAATTTAACTGATCGTTTAGACCTCTGGGGTGGATGGTGTCGAGTCTAAAAATCCACCTGGCTTCTAATTGTAATAGCTTGGTGGCCCTATTGCCCCCCCGAGGAGCATCTGGGATGTGATCCACAATCTTGTATCTTACTGATGCTAGACTATGTTTCATCTGGGCAAAGTGTCTGGCGACCGGTTGGTCGCTTTTGCCCGTCTGCAATGCTGCCCTAATTGCTGACCGATGTTGGGCCATTCTTTCTTTAAAAAGACACTGCGTCTTGCCTATATAATATAAGCTACATGGACAAATTAGAACCTATATGACAAATGAAGAACTGCACGTCAGTGGCCATGCTATGTTAATTTTTTTGCCTGTATGCGGATGCGTGATAGAATCCCCCGTAAGCATGTAGCTACAGGTCGTGCATCCCAGGCATTTGAAACATCCTGGTTTACGGCTCAAAAAATGTGACACCACTGGTGAAGTTTTAAAGCCAGTGACGTCATTTTTGACAACCAAATCTTTACTATTAGAGCTGCGGGTGTAGCAAGACATAATTTTACTCTGTTTGAGGGAAGATAAGTTAGGGTCAGTGGTAACTATTGGCCAGATTTGTTTAATACGTTTACTTGTTCTATCGCTGGCTGTATTATACTCATTGACCCAGGTAACTTTCTCTCTAGTGGATCTCGGTTTGGAGTTCAATAATAATTCAGCGCGGTCTAGGGAAAGCACCTTATCGCGTGCCTGTTGTAATATCTCCTTAGGATATCCCCTCTGGATGAAATTCTCTGTCATGATATTTAATTGACATTCCAAGTCTTTAGGGTCACTAGTGATCCTTCGGACTCGGAGAAATTGGGAATATGGGAGACCTCTCACCAAGGACCTGGGGTGAAAACTGTCATACCGCAATAAAGTATTGCGGTCTGTGGGCTTGCTGTATAACGAGGTCTGAATCAAACCATTGTGTACAGTGATTTTAATGTCCAAAAAACAAATTTCACTGGAATGTGTAGTAAGGGTCAATTTAACGGGACTGAATGAATTATTATGTTCTTCAATCATTGCAGACAACACCTGTGGATCGTGTGTCCAGAATAGAAGCAAATCGTCTATGTATCGAAAATATAATAAAATGTTATTTGAGATAGACACATTTTCAAAGAATAACTTGTGTTCAATTTCCCACATATACGCGTTCGCCAAAGATGGCGCTACCGCTGACCCCATGGCACATCCTGTTTTTTGATTAAAGAAATGACCATTAAACAAAAAATAGTTGTGGGTCAACGTGAATTCAAGTAATGTTATGAATAGATCAATATCCGGTCCAGTATATAGTATATTATGTGTAATAAGATGCCTAACTGCGCCCAGCCCCGCTTGGTGCGGAATCTAGTGTAGCGAGTGTGGTACCTTCTGGTATGGACTCAAGTGACATCAATTTTTTCAATAGCATATTTGAATCTTTAAGATGTGTGAATGTGGCTTGAACACAGGGTTGTAAATAAGAATCTAGAAAAATGGCAATGGCTTCACATAACGACCCCCTGGCAGAGATGATTGGTCTGCCAGGGGGCTGTCTGGCATCTTTATGTAGTTTGGGTATGGCATAAAAGATGGGAATAACCGGATGCATGCATGTGAGTTTATTCAATACATCCTGTGAAATAAGTCCGTCCGCAGCTGCTGTTTCCAAAATCATATCTAGTTCTGCCTTATATTCCCTGGTGGGATCTGCTTGCAGCGGACTGTATGTGTTAATGTCGGCCAGTAAACGGTCACATTCTCTGATATATTGGTCAGTGTCTATGACCACGATTCCTCCCCCTTTATCAGCTCCTCTAATGATGATGTCCTGTCTGTCCTGTAAGGACTTGAGAGCCAGCTGTTCATCGATTGTAAGATTTTTATAAACTTGTGGGGGAGGGTCGTCCAACAAATTCTCCATCATACGGGTGAAGGTTTTGATGGACGGATTTAAAGATATAGGGTCTAACTTTGACGACGTCCCCAATCTACGGATCTGAGCTGGAAGACCCGATTTGGCAAAGGACTCTGTAGACTTATTGAAATGTTCTCTTAATTTCAATGTTCTGTTTATCTTAAATATCTCCACTTTCCATTTAAACTTATCCGGGGCTTTGGTGGGAACGTATGATAGCCCCTTGGATAGAACAGAAACTTCAGCTGTGGATAGAGTGGTAGAAGACAAATTAAAAATTAAATTCGAGTTGATCTGGGGGGGTCTGCCGCCCTGTCTGCCGCCTCGACTGGCCGCCCCTGCGGGTTGGTGTTTTTTTCTTTTTAAAGAAAGAATGGCCCAACATCGGTCAGCAATTAGGGCAGCATTGCAGACGGGCAAAAGCGACCAACCGGTCGCCAGATACTTTGCCCAGATGAAACATAGTCTAGCATCAGTAAGATACAAGATTGTGGATCACATCCCAGATGCTCCTCGGGGGGGCAATAGGGCCACCAAGCTATTACAATTAGAAGCCAGGTGGATTTTTAGACTCGACACCATCCACCCCAGAGGTCTAAACGATCAGTTAAATTTAAATTGTTTCTTATAACTGTTTTTTGAAAATATAGTTTATCCATAAAAAAAAAACAGGCATCCCTACGAAAATGTAATTTACTGTTAATTCCATTTATTGTTTTTATATAGAACCATCAATGATGGCAACATACATGTACACAGGCTGCAGTGATTGCTTAATTTATTCCATCACATAGTTTACCATGTTTTTTTAAGTTTTTCACTGTATGTATTTGATATTCCATTTATCAATTTTGTTTACACTCATCACCAGTTCACTTATTATGTTGATTTTTCACACTGCTGGTCAGTGTGTCTTATGACCACATATGCACATCAAGATGTTGATGTTTTTTATATGCAGCAGACACTAGGTGTTGGCTTTATTTACACATATTTATGTTTGTGTTTTAGTGAGACGATACACGGCGCTTTCAGCAGACTGTGTACCGTCTCCATGGCAACCTGTTCCCCTTTGTCTACAGCCGCGTCAGAAGCGAGTTCGTATTGCGGGATTACGCGACTTCCGGCAGCCGGGCGTCTCACGTGACCGGAGGCGCGTTCCCTGTGTATCGTACAACGCAGACATGGTGGGAGATGACGGGGACCAGGAGAAGCAGGTATTTAAGTTGTTTTATTGTTTGTTATCACTTGTTTGCAGTGTTCTGAGGAAGGAGGTTCGCCCTCCGAAACGTCAATAAATGCACATGGCTTTTTCACTTTAATTGAGTGTGCAAGACTTTGAGTGCCGCCTATACCTTCCAGTCTATATTGGGGTCATTTCACCCCTAGGAAGGCACCGGAGCATTTATCCCCTGCGGGGAACAGCGGAGTGCCGGGCTACCTGCATGGATTGTATTTGGTGGGCCCCAAATTGAAGCCGGGGGACCCGTCTTTAGCCAAGGCACCTGCACAGCTATTCAAGCACCTTGTTTCCCAGGACCTCAGCCAGCTCTTTTGCACATTGGGGATCACAGCACTCCAGCACTTTAATCAATTGCACGGTACAGCACTGGCACTTTATTCAGCACCATTAGGAAGTTTTCTGCACACTCACATCACCATAAGCCTGTGTGTGTCATCATACAGTGAATTGTTTTACCAGAATGTCTGCAGCGGAAGCTGACCCAGGTGATGCCTTATCGTACATTTTGCAATGTGATACATATGAGACTTTAAGTTTCTCTGATCTAGAGGCAGAGCACATATTGCTCAAGGAACCGGCATTTGAAGAAAGCACAGAATCTACTAATGAAGAATTATACAGGGAATTTTACAAATTGAAAAAAAGAGAGATAGATTTTACATATCATGGCCGGACACTTTCTGATTATTATAGAAATAAACAAATCCCACGGGGGTTTCGAGTACAAAATTCTCCCACCATCGGATGTCATAACATCAATTTTTGTAAGCGATGGATTTCAGTCCTTAATAAATGCGCGATGGACTTGATGTTACTCGTTATTGAGGAATCCACTCGTGAAGTCAATATCACGAGGGATAAAATCAAATTATTTGAAGAACAACATCTGAATTCCCTAACCGGGGACACATCCACAAATTGGCTTGACAAATTAAAAAACAGATTCATATAGAATGGAATTGGTTAAGTTTAAGAAAGATAAATTGAAAAAAGTTCAAGCGGATTATGAACAACACCGCGTATACACATGGCTATCCAGTCATGTGTCATATACTGTACAAAGGAAGCCTATGGGTCCACGGAGACAGCGGATGCAACGGACTCAGTATAGTACATCAGCAAGTGAGACGGAAGATTCCACAATTCAGGCGAATACGTTTTCCACACAAGGAGCCCCTTTAGGGGTAAAAACCCGGGCGGTCACGTCCGGAAGAAAAAAACACCAACCCGCAGGGGCGGCCAGTCGAGGCGGCAGACGGGGCGGCAGACCCCCCAGATTGACTCGAATTTAATTTTTAATTTGTCTTCTACCACTCTATCCACGGCTGAAGTTTCTGTTCTATCCAAGGGGCTAGCATACGTTCCCACCAAAGCCCCGGATAAGTTTAAATGGAAAGTGGAGACATTTAAGCTAAACAGAACATTGAAATTAAGAGAACATTTCAATAAGTCTACAGAGTCCTTTGCCAAATCGGGTCTTCCAGCTCAGATCCGTAGATTGGGGACGTCGTCAAAGCTTGACCCTATATCTTTAAATCCGTCCATCAAAACCTTCACCCGTATGATGGAGAATTTGTTGGACGACCCTCCCTCACAAGTTTATAAAAATCTTACAATCGATGAATAGCTGGCTCTCAAGTCCTTACAGGACAGACAGGACATCATCATTAGAGGAGCTGATAAAGGGGGAGGAATCGTGGTCATGGACACTGACCAATATATCAGAGAATGTGACCGTTTACTGGCCGCCATTAACACATACAGTCCGCTGCAGGCAGATCCCACCAGGGAATATAAGGCAGAACTAGATATGATTTTGGAAACAGCAGCTGCGGACGGACTTATTTCACAGGATGTATTGAATAAACTCACATGCATGCATCCGGTTATTCCCATCTTTTATGCCATACCCAAACTACATAAAGATGCCAGACAGCCCCCTGGCAGACCAATCATCTCTGTCAGGGGGTCGTTATGTGAAGCCATTGCCATTTTTCTAGATTCTTATTTACAACCCAGTGTTCAAGCCACATTCACACATCTTAAAGATTCAAATATGCTATTGAAAAAATTGATGTCACTTGAGTCCGTACCAGAAGGTACCACACTCGCTACACTAGATGTAGCGAGTTTATACACATGCATTCCGCACCAAGCGGGGCTGGGCGCAGTTAGGCGTCTTATTACACATAATATACTATATACTGGACCGGATATTGATCTATTCATAACATTACTTGAATTCACGTTGACCCACAACTATTTTTTGTTTAATGGTCATTTCTTTAATCAAAAAACAGGATGTGCCATGGGGTCAGCGGTAGCGCCATCTTTGGCGAACGCGTATATGTGGGAAATTGAACGCAAGTTATTCTTTGAAAATGTGTCTATCTCAAATCACATTTTATTATATTTTTGATACATAGACGATTTGCTTCTATTCTGGACACACGATCCACAGGTGTTGTCTGCAATGATTGAAGAACATAATAATTCATTCAGTCCCGTTAAATTGACCCTTACTACACATTCCAGTGAAATTTGTTTTTTGGACATTAAAATCACTGTACACAATGGTTTGATTCAGACCTCGTTATACAGCAAGCCCACAGACCGCAATACTTTATTGCGGTATGACAGTTTTCACCCCAGGTCCTTGGTGAGAGGTCTCCCATATTCCCAATTTCTCCGAGTTCGAAGGATCACTTGTGACCCTAAAGACTTGGAATGTCAATTAAATATCATGACAGAGAAGTTCATCCAGAGGGGATATCCTAAGGAGATATTACAACAGGCACGCGATAAGGTGCTTTCCCTAGACCGCACTGAATTATTATTGAACTCCAAACCGAGATCCACTAGAGAGAAAGTTACCTGGGTCAATGAGTATAATACAGCCAGCGATAGAACAAGTAAACGTATTAAACAAATCTGGCCAATAGTTACCACTGACCCTAACTTATCTTCCCTCAAACAGAGTAAAATTATGCCTTGCTACACCCGCAGCTCTAATATTAAAGATTTGGTTGTCAAAAATGATGTCACTGGCTTTAAAACTTCACTACTGGTGTCACATTTTTTGAGCCGTAAACCAGGATGTTTCAAATGCCTGGGATGCACGACCTGTAGCTACATGCTTACGGGGGATTCTATCACGCATCCGCATACAGGCAAAAAAATTAACATAGCATGGCCACTGACGTGCAGTTCTTCATTTGTCATATAGGTTCTAATTTGTCCATGTAGCTTATATTATACAGGCAAGACGCAGTGTCTTTTTAAAGAAAGAATGGCCCAACATCGGTCAGCAATTAGGGCAGCATTGCAGACGGGCAAAAGCGACCAACCGGTCGCCAGACACTTTGCCCAGATGAAACATAGTCTAGCATCAGTAAGATACAAGATTGTGGATCACATCCCAGATGCTCCTCGGGGGGGCAATAGGGCCACCAAGCTATTACAATTAGAAGCCAGGTGGATTTTTAGACTCGACACCATCCACCCCAGAGGTCTAAACGATCAGTTAAATTTAAATTGTTTCTTATAACTGTTTTTTGAAAATATAGTTTATCCATATAAAAAAAACAGGCATCCCTACGAAAATGTAATTTACTGTTAATTCCATTTATTGTTTTTATATTGAACCATCAATGATGGCAACATACATGTACACAGGCTGCAGTGATTGCTTAATTTATTCCATCACATAGCTTACCATGTCTTTTTAAGTTTTTCACTGTATGCATTTGATATTCCATTTATCAATTTTGTTTACACTCATCACCAGTTCACTTATTATGTTGATTTTTCACACTGCTGGTCAGTGTGTCTTATGACCACATATGCACATCAAGATGTTGATGTTTTTTATATGCAGCAGACACTAGGTGTTGGCTTTATTTACACATATTTATGTTTGTCTTTTAGTGAGACGATACACGGCGCTTTCAGCAGACTGTGTACCGTCTCCATGGCAACCTGTTCCCCTTTGTCTACAGCCGCGTCAGAAGCGAGTTTGTATCGCGGGATTACGCGACTTCCGGCAGCCGGGCGTCTCACGTGACCGGAGGCGCGTTCCCTGTGTATCGTACAACGCAGACATGGCGGGAGATGACGGGGACCAGGAGAAGCAGGTATTTAAGTTGTTTTATTGTTTGTTATCACTTGCTTGCAGTGTTCTGAGGAAGGAGGTTCGCCCTCCGAAACGTCAATAAATGCACATGGCTGTTTCACTTTAATTGAGTGTGCAAGACTTTGAGTGCCGCCTATACCTTCCAGTCTATATATATATATATATATATATATATATATATATATATATATGTAAAAATGGGTATATAGGGTTCGGCGCTCAGTGTTGCTAAGAAATGGTTAAAAAGCCAAAATATATATGAGAGTAAAAAAAGTTACACAAAAGTACATAAAAAACATAAAAATATGGACCAAGATAATCGTAAAAGGATAAGGAGATCAACTTAGCTTTAGAAAACAGCAGGGGGTTAGTGCAGGAAACCCAATGCATTTCGTCTCATCAGACTTACTTCAAAATCAACCGGCACTCCATGCTTAAGAACAACTGGTCCCGGTGCCCGGTGCAATAACATACACTCCTCCAAAGAAAGCACGGCACTCGTAGGGACTCCTTTCTAAAAGGTGTTTTAATTCAGGTGTACAAATGACATGTTTGCCCAAACGCCACAAAAATAGCAAGATGCCCCCAGGTCGTCCCATCATATCGGCACGGGGGTCCCTGTATCATCCAACGGCTGAGCTCCTGGATTATTTGCTTCAGACACCCTGTTGTTACAAAAAAGTTTGTTCTTGAAAGATACGACAGAGTTCTTAAAATTGTTGAAAGACATTCCAGAGTTACCTCAGGGTACAGTAATGTGCTGTTTAGATGTATGTAGTTTATATACATTAATCCCTCATGAGGGAGGACTGTCATCAATGAGGAATTTCTTATCACAATTCTTGGACCCTGGGTTATTCAACCATGATCTGTTTTTGAAGTTATTGGAGTTGACCCTTTATAGAAATTATTTCCTTTACGATGGTCATTATTATCTTCAGCAACGGGGGTGTGCGATGGGGTCACCAGTGGCCCCATCGTACGCCAACGTTTATATGTATGAACAGGAAGAGTTACTGTTTTTGAACCATGTAGAGGTGTCTCGGTGTATTAAATTATACACCAGATACATTGATGACATTTTCTTGCTCTGAACAGGGAGCATGGAAATGTTTAGGACAGTAATGGAGGAAATTAATGGGGGAGATTCTGCTATTAAATTTACCTATGTCTGCAGTGAGGTACAGGCAAATTTCTTGGATGTTCAGATAACCATCTAAAATGGTAAAATCGAAACAGAAGTATTCAGTAAGGATATAGATAGGAACACTTTTCTGTTAGCATCAAGTCATCACCCCACATCATTGAAGCAGGGGTTACCGTTATCTCAAATGATGCGGGTAGCTAGGATCACAAGTGATCCAGAAAAATCGGCGGTGGCTATAGATGGCCTTATAGCTAAATTTTTTGCAAGAGGCTATAATTTACAGATGTTAAAGGAGAACAAGGAACGGGTTTTGAGAATGCCACGTTCCCAATTATTGCAGCCCTGTAGTAGAAGGCCTGAGAAAGTGTTACCATGGGCAAGCAATTTTACTTCTGCTAGCCCAGTAATCAAGCATGCAACCAAGGCTCTGTGGCCAATTGTGGCCTCAGATCCGGATTTGCCATCGCTTAGGAGTGTACGTCCAATTGCAGCGTTTAAGAGAGGGCGCAACCTCAAAGATAGACTCATGGTTACGGATATTACGGGTAGAGGTATCCCCAAATTATCGAATGTATATGTTAAACCACCAGGGTGCTACAGTTGTTATAACTGCACCACTTGTAAATTCATGGTGACCTGTAAAACCTTTCAGCACCCCCATTGTCAAAAAACGTAAGAGATTCGACATGTGCTTACGTATACCTCATCATTTGTGGTATACGTGATCACATGTCCTTGTGGCCTATATTATATTGGCCAGACCTCTCGAAAATTTCGAGAGGATGGCTCTTCATAGGTCGGCCATTCAGTTGTCAGCTGAGGGTAGATCTTGTGATCAACCGGTGGCACGCCATTTTAGGATGGCGGGTCATACGTTGTCAGATCTTAAACATTTTATGATAGATCATGTTCCAGATTCTCCTTGTGGTGGTGACAGAGTGAAAGCTTTATTGTTGACTGAATCCAGGTGGATATTTCGCCTGAATACTATTGGCCCTAATGGGTTAAATGATAAGATCAATTGGAATAGCCTGATGTAGATATAGATAATGAATAAGTTTTGAATAATCGGATACAGTAATATACCTGTTTAGTGATGTGGTAATATAGCTGGGGTGATGATAGCTGTAATATAGATTGGGTGTCTGGTGCTGAGAATATGGTGGGAATCATGCGGATGATACAGATAGAATTAGCATGGATGTTTAGGAATTGATGTTGTTTTATAACATGCGGTGTATAGAGTGAGTAACTCATCATTATTATGTATTTAAGATGCATTGGTATATGTAATAATGATTCTGTTATTGTCGTTTTAGCTCCGCCCGCTGACAGCATGGGTGGGGGAGATGTGAGCGGGTCTCCATGGTCTGGAGCGCAAGCGGGAGGTTGCTTAGCAACACCCGATGGCATGGATCCGGAAGTGAGGGACCGCGGACATCCGGCAGCAGCCTCAGGGGAAGACGGAGACGGCGGCATGACGGCTTGGTAAGCAGGTATTTAAATGTCACTTTGTGGTGTGTTTGTATAGAGGGTTGATGTATCCTGATGAAGAGGCAGTAGCCTCGAAACATGTCGTTTGTACACCTGAATTAAAACACCTGTTAGAAAGGAGTCCCTACGAGTGCTGTGCTTTCTTTGGAGGAGTATATATATATATATATATATATATATATATATATATATATATAGTGTGTGTATTTATGTATGTATGTGTTTTTATGTGTGTGTATATGTGTGTATATATATATATATATATATATATATATATAATGAATATAGTATATATGTAATATATATATCATATATATATATAATATATATATGTGTATATATATATATATATATATATATATATATATATTATACACACATATACACCCGCGGAAACCCCCCTGAATAAACCCTGCATTTGCCACTGCCTCCCGCTCCGCGACTGCCTCTGCCTGTCAATCAGGCAGGGACGATCACACCAGTAAGATGCTTTCGCATGTCACCGTGTGCGCACACGCAGTGCGGATGCTGCGCGTGCGCACAACACAATGGGTTTCAGGGTGTGACCTCTGCCATTGTAAGGATCAGCTCTGAATTAGGCCCTTTGTACTAAGCCTTGGACAGAGATAAAGTGGAGAGATATAAAGTACCAACCAACCAGCTCCTGACTCCTGAAATTTTTCAAACACAGCCTTTAACATGACAGTTAGGAGCTGATTGACTGGTACTTTATCTCTCCACTTTATCTCTGTCCAAGGCTTTGTACGTATATGTGCCATCATTCAGCATCAGTGAAATTTTGCTAAATTAGCAAAACTGCAACTGTTTAAGATCACATGCTGGTGGCCACCCAGCATAGGGCAAGGCCATCCAGTATGCAAATGTTAATTCAAAATCACTGTCCCTGTTGCAGCGAGCGTGTATGACGCCATGCAGGTACCCCAGAAAATGGCCCAGACCTACCCGCTTTCTAGAATCCCATCCCTGCAGCGCCGCATTGCGCCCCCGACCACCAACGCGGATGCCTCTTCCTGTGAATCAGGCAGAGGCTTTAGAATCACTGAGATGCAAATGCATCTCCTGGCCCACGTTAGCTGCGCATGTGTTCTGGCCCAAAAATCAACAGAATGCGATTACATACCTCCCAACTGTCCCGATTTTTGCTGGACAGTCCCATTTTTTGGGACTGTCCAGCTGTCCCACCCCCAGGCCGCAGTGCTCCGCGGTGGGGGAGGGGGGCAGTTGGAAGGCTCCTGTCACTCACTGGTCTGCTGTAGAGCAGCGGTGAATAGACGCTGTGCGTCATGGAGACAGAAAGACTGGGGGCATGCCGACAGCTGAGCACTGGCCATGCCCGCATAGCAGCGCCGTAACTACATGTGTGCCAGTTGTGCCTGGCACACAGTGCAGTTGCCCTGAGGGCGCAACAGCCAGCGGTTTGTAATGAGTCAAACTGACTCATACAAGCCGCCTCTGCTGTGTGCGCCGCACTGAAGAAGCCGGTCCGGAGGCAGGGGAGGAGAGCAGCAGCCCCGGAGGCAGCGGAGAAGGAGGAGGAGGGAGGGGGACTGGAGCCGCAGCAGCGCTATGTAATTGGTGGTGGCACTGCTGCAGCAGTCCCCTCTCCTTCCAAATTGGCTGCCCGGCGCCGCTGTGAATACTGGGATGCGCTTCCTTCATCCCAGCATTCACAGGGGCGCCGGGCAGCCAATGCGGAATTAGAGGGGACGGCTGCAGCAGCACCACTGGCAATTACATAGCGCTGCTGAGGCTCCAGTCCCCCTCCCTCCGCCTCCTTCTCCCCTGCGGCTGATAATCTGCCAGCACCGAGGAGCCTGACTGCCAGCGCAGAGAAATGGCAAGTATCTCTCTCTCTCTCTCTCTCTCTCTATCTATTCTGTCTATTCTGTCTACCGCAATGTGTAAAAAGGGGGACACAGTCTGCAGTAATGTGTAAAAAGGGGAACACTGTCTGCCGTAATGTGTAAAAAGGGGGACGCTGTCTGCCGCAATGTGTAAAAAGGGGGACGCTGTCTGCCGCAATGTGTAAAAAGGGGGATGCAGTCTGCCGTAATGTGTAAAAAGAGGGATGCAGTCTGCCGTAATGTGTAAAAAGAAGGACGCTGTCTGCCGCAATGTGTAAAAAGGGGAACACTGTCTGCCGTAATGTGTAAAAAGGGGGACGCTGTCTGCCAAAATGTGTAAAAAGGCGGACACTGTCTGCCGCAATGTGTAAAAAGGGGGATGCAGTCTGCCGTAATGTGTAAAAAGGGGGACGCAGTCTGCCGCAATGTGTAAAAAGGGGGACGCTTTCTGCCATAATGTGTAAAAAGGGACGCAGTCTGCCGTAATGTGTAAAAAGGCGGATGCTGTCTGCCGTAATGTGTAAAAAAGGGGACACTGTCTGCCGTAAAGTGTAAAAAGGGGGACACTGTCTGCCGTAATGTGTAAAAAGGGGACACTGTCTGCCGTAATGTGTAAAAAGGGAACGCTGTCTGCCGCAATGTGTTAAAAGGTGGACACTGTCTGCCGTAATGTGTAAAAAGGGGACGCTGTCTGCCGTAATGTGTAAAAAGGGGGACGCTGCCTGCCGTAATGTGTAAAAAGAGGGATGCTGTTTGCCGTAATGTGTAAAAAGGGAGACACTGTCTGCCGCAATATGTAAAAAGGGGGATGCAGTCTGCCATAATGTGTAAAAAGGGGATGCAGTCTGCCGTAATGTGTAAAAACAGGGATGCTGTCTGCCGCAATGTGTAAAAAGGGGGAGGCAATCTGCCATAATGTGTAAAAAGGGGGACACTGTCTGCCGCAATGTGTAAAAAGGGGGACGCTGTATGCCATAATGTGTAAAAAGAGGGACGCGACCTGCCGCAATGTGTAAAAAGGGGACGCAGTCTGCCATAATGTGTAAAAAGGGGACGTTGTCTGCCGTAATGTGCAAAAAAGGGGACGTTGTCTGCCGTAATGTGTAAAAAAGGGGACGCTGTCTGCCGTAATGTGTAAAAAGGGGGACGCTGCCTGCCGTAATGTGTAAAAAACGGGACGCTGTCTGCCGTAATGTGTAAAAAAGGGGACACTGGGGTATATTTACTAAAAATCGTATTTTCCCGTTTGAGGTCAAAGTTCAATCACGAATGACATCGAAAGTGTAAATATGCAACTTTTTGAATTCAGTACGACTAATTTACTAAGCTGCCAAATTCTGCATTTTCGGTTTTACCGATGTCGATGTCATTCGTTTTTTTAGGCAGTGTTTTACGTGAGTGACTTGTAAAACACTGCCGACTTTAATACAATGAATCTCGGCCGGATCTGAGAGATCCATGCTGGGCTTCATTGTGCACCTTTATTTTAAAAAAAAACAGTGTTAAATTAAAAAAAAAAAATTGTGTGGGGTCCCCCCTCCTAAGCAAAACCAGCCTCGGGCTCTTTGAGCCGATCCTGGTTGCAAAAATATGGGGAAAAAATGATAGGGGTTCCCCCATATTTAAACAACCAGCATCGGGCTCTGCGCCTGGTCCTGGTTCCAAAAATACGGGGGACAAAAAGCGTAGGGGTCCCCCGTATTTCTGAAACCAGCACCGGGCTCCACTAGCCAGATACATAATGCCACAGCCGGGGGACACTTTTATATAGCTCCCGGCGGCCCTGGCATTACATAACCAACTAGTCACCCCTGGCCGGGGTACCCTGGAGGAGTGGAGACCCCTTCAATCAAGGGGTCCCCCCCTCCAGCCACCCAAGGACCAGGGGTGAAGCCCGAGGCTATCCCCCCCATCCAAGGGCTGCGGATGGGAGGCTGATAGCCGTTGTGTAAAAAAATTAATATTGTTTTTAGTAGCAGTACTACAAGTCCCAGCAAGCCTCCCCCGCAAGCTGGTACTTGGAGAACCACAAGTACCAGCATGCGGAGGAAAACCGGGCCCACTGGTACCTGTAGTACTACTACTAAAAAAATACCCCAATAAAAACATAAGACACACACCTTGAAAGTATAACTTTAATGCATACATCCACACCTCCATATACACATTCTTACCTTATGTTCACACGAGGGTCGGTCCTCTTCTCCATGTAGAATCCATGGTGTACCTGTGGAAAAAATTATACTCACAAAATCCAGGGTAGAAGCCTCTTCTTCTTGTAATCCATTTGTAATCCAGGTACTTGTCAAAATAAAAAAATGGACACCCGACCTCGCACTGAAAGGGGCCCCATGTTTTCACATGGGACCCCTTTCCCCGAATGCCAGAAACCCCCTCTGACTTATGTCTAAGAGGGTTCCTTCAGCCAATCAGGGAGCGCCATATTGTGGCACCCTCCTGATTGGCTGTGTGCTCCTGTACTGTATGACAGGCGGCACACGGCAGTGTTACAATGTAGCGCCTATGCGCTCCATTGTAACCAATGGTGGGAACTTTGTGGTCAGCGGTTGACCGAAAGTAACCTCACCACTGACCACAAAGTTCCCACCATTAGTTACAATGGAGCGCATAGGCGCTACATTGTAACACTGCCGTGTGCCGCCTGTCATACAGTACAGGAGCACACAGCCAATCAGGAGGGTGCCACAATGTGGCGCTCCCTGATTGGCTGAAGGAACCCTCTTAGACATAAGTCAGAGGGGGTTTCTGGCATTCGGGGAAAGGGGTCCCATGTGAAAACATGGGGCCCCTTTCAGTGTGAGGTCGGGTGTCCGTTTTTTTATTTTGACAAGTACCTAGATTACAAATGGATTACAAGAAGAAGAGGCTTCTACCCTGGATTTTGTGAGTATAATTTTTTCCACAGGTACACCATGGATTCTACATGGAGAAGAGGACCGACCCTCGTGTGAACATAAGGTAAGAATGTGTATATGGAGGTGTGGATGTATGCATTAAAGTTATACTTTCAAGGTGTGTGTCTTATGTTTTTATTGGGGTATTTTTTTAGTAGTAGTACTACAGGTACCAGCGGGCCCGGTTTTCCTCCACATGCTGGTACTTGTGGTTCTCCAAGTACCAGCTTGCGGGGGAGGCTTGCTGGGACTTGTAGTACTGCTACTAAAAACAATATTAATTTTTTTACACAACGGCTATCAGCCTCCCATCCGCAGCCCTTGGATGGGGGGGACAGCCTCGGGCTTCACCCCTGGTCCTTGGGTGGCTGGAGGCGGGACCCCTTGATTGAAGGGGTCCCCACTCCTCCAGGGTACCCCGGCCAGGGGTGACTAGTTGGTTATGTAATGCCAGGGCCGCCGGGACCTATATAAAAGTGTCCCCCGGCTGTGGCATTATGTATCTGGCTAGTGGAGCCCGGTGCTGGTTTCAGAAATACGGGGGACCCCTACGCTTTTTGTCCCCCGTATTTTTGGAACCAGGACCAGGCGCAGAGCCCGGTGCTGGTTGTTTAAATATGGGGGAACCTCTATCATTTTTCCCCCCATATTTTTGCAACCAGGATCGGCTCAAAGAGCCCGAGGCTGGTTTTGCTTAGGAGGGGGGACCCCACGCAATTTAAAAAAAAAAAAAAAACACTTTCCCATCCCCTTCCCACTGATAAACATGCACGGATCTCATGGATCCCTGCATGCCTATCCAAACACGGGATAATAAAGCAGGTCTGTTTTTTTTTAGCACTTTTTCACGAATTGTATTTCTGCACGGCAGTGTTTGGCTATTGTCGGCAGTGTTTGTGATTTGCACTTTTTAGTAAATTACCGATTTCTACCAAATTGCAGGCGTATTTGACCGATGGTGTATTGATTCGTGATTTTTTCCTAGGACTTCCAAAATATTACGAATGCCCTCATCACTGCCGAGATTTTTGCTTAGTAAATTACCGAAATGACACTTTGAGGAAAAAACGGCATCTCGGTCAAAATCGGGACCTTAGTAAATATACCCCACTGTCTGCCGTAATGTGTAAAAAAGGGGACGCTGTCTGCCGTAATGTGTAAAAAGGGGGACGCTGTCTGCCGCAATATGTAAAAAGGGGGACACTGTCTGCCGTAATGTGTAAAAAGGGGGCGCTGGCTGCCGTAATGTGTAAAAGGGGCTGTACCTGGTGTAGTGGCGCTACTGTGTGGCATAATTTGAATAATGGAGACTGCTGTGCACCATAGTATGAATTGGTATTATTTTGTGTCCACGCCCCTTCCCCATAAAGCCACACCCCTGTATATTTTTTGCGCGCCTATGGCGCGCACTGCCCCTCTCTTGCACAGGGGGGGGGTGGGGGACGTCAATGCCGTTTCTTGCACACAGCGCTAAAATGCCTAGTTACGGCACTGCCCCATAGTGACAGAAAACGGGGGCATTGCGCATGATTGCAGCATTACTGCAAAGCCATGACCCTTTTCTCTGAAGCCACACACTCTTTTCCCATGCAGGAGTCCCGCTTCCTGCAGAATCAAAGTTGGGAGGTATGCGATCGAATCTCAGATGCGATCCATACTGAACAGGGCCCAGGTTTGTTTTGTCTTGTAAATGATTGCTGCTTTAAAATAAATGGGCAGACTCACACAAAGTCCAGCACCTCTGGCAACTCGGAAGCTATTACATTTAGCCCCAGATCTGTTTGTGTGACAAAGTACCCTCACTTTTAAATGTACAGGTTAACAAAAAATTAAATAGCCATTAAAAGTTAAATTATTGTCTTCAACGGGTGGTCTTCAGTTTGCCGACTGTCGGATCCCGGCGGACAGTATACCGGCGCCGGAATCCCGACAGCCATCATACCGACAGTTTGTCTCCCTCGTAGTGGTCCACGACCCCCTGGACCGTGCCGCAAGGGGCTCATTTGCGCTCGCCACGCTGTCGGTATGCCGGCGGTCGGGCTTCCGGCGCCGGTATGCTGGTCGCTGGGAGCCCGGCCGCCGGCATACCATACCATACCACACCCGTCTTCAACAGCTACATCACATACAGAGTTATTAAATACATTTTGGGTCACAATGCAAACAGCAAAACCCCACAAACACATTATGAGAGAGAACTTTCTCTGTGGCTTGCAAATAAAGTCAGAAAATTCTGGTTCAAGCAATAAAGGAAGTAAATTTTCTGTTCTAGTTTCACAGCGGATAAGTCAGTAAAATATTTGGGGCTACTTTTGATCTATGTGACTGTGCCCTGAGAACACAGAAGTGACACAGGTCTATCATTCCCAGAAACAGACACTTACTAACCACATGAATTATTCACTTTCTTTTAAAAATATAATTTCAGTCTAGTTCACATAAACATGTCATAGTTACATCAGGCCACATAATGCTCTAAATTAGAAAGTAATTCTTATAGGCACGCAAATTGTACAGTGACTATCACAGAAACTGCATATTTGTTCGTCGGGAGGCTTGACACCTAGCAACAGCTGGTGGGTTAGGTGCAAGCCTCCCGATGACTGCTGAGAAGAAAACTTTCACCTACCTTCTCCACAGCTAGGGGAGTGTGGCTGTGCTGTGTGGGTTGCCGAGCTGTACAAATGCGTGTGCACTGAGCGCATCATGGATGCACGTACGCGTCCACCGGTCACACGCACTCATGTGGGGCACGTGCCTATATAAAGCGCTAAGCCCCGCCCCACCTGACTCAAATTTTACCTCAGCACTGGCAGAATGGAGAACACTCTGCTACTGTCCCCAATGCATAGCAAAAGAGGTAGGCAGCCCTCCAGGAATAACTGGGATGAGGCTGCTGATAATTCTTTCCCAGATTTAATTATATTTAAGAGAAGAAAGTTAATGAACCCTGTCAGGTCGAAGGACAGTAGGGACACCTCTGTGGAGGGGGAAATCAGTCAGGCTGCAGAGACTCCTTCCCCTCCTGCATATTCTCACAGAGTGGTGCGAAAATGTACTTCCATTAAGAAACATATCGACTGTGTTTCTTCTAGAGATGCCTGTTAAGGACAAAACATCTCTTTCTCAGGTATTGCTTGTAGCTGGAATACCTCTAAGGTCCACAGCAGACTGCTTTCTCCTGCCTATGGCTGGCACATATTCCTTGCCTCTGACTAGCAATTTGCGCAACAAAGCGCTCATAAGGGAACTAGTCACCATCATATACTCTCCCCATCTCACTCATTTAAGGGTGCTAGTACCCTCTAGTAGAGTCAGAGTGTGTAACTAGAACTAGTGTGTCCTCTAGCAGAGGCAAGTACAGTATAATGATTTGCAAATGGCCCAAGTAGCCTTAGCGGGCAGAATGTCCTCATCTAAAACATACTCATCCCATTGGGCCCTGAATGAGCGCTATGAGGTATACCTTTTTGCCCAATTAGCCTTCAGAATTGCTCTTATTAAGAAAAGTAAGATGGTTCTCTGTAATCATACTGGCATTCCAGACATTCCTGCTCTATTTGCCCTGGACCTTGATCCAGCTCTCACTTCACTATCAATAAATTACTGAGGAAAATTCAGTTTAAAGTTTTGTATGCTGCGGTCCTTTGTTATTTGTCCTAGACAAGGCAAGCTTACTAGATTCCCTGGTAACTTTCAAGGTGGCCCACTTAAAGGCTATTAGCAGGACTACCCTGATGATTGGCTCGACATTTGATTTCATATGCAATTCCTGTAGAAATTCGCTGGCTAGCTAGTGCAGGTCTGACTAATCTAGCTCCCAGGCCAGTAAATGTTCCCAAACTAACAGATTCTGACCTTTTTGACCCTGACTTTATAGATGAAGTGAAAATCCTTTGCAGACCTTAAGGGCCTGCAACACTCCAATGGCCCTTTTGTCAGGAGGTTGACATGTGGTAGCCAGCATTTTGACCCGAGATGTTAGCTTCCCGACGAAGGACACAATCCTGGCATCAATATATCGACAATAAACAGAATGCCAACGTCAAAATACTGACAGCTGGCATCCCGATCATCCAGACCACGGGACATGCAGGAGTAGGTTAGGTTTAGGCAGCCGAATGGGGATAGGCTTAGGGTGCAGGCACGGGAACGTTAGGGTTAGGGACCGGGGAGGGAGGGTTAGGGTTATTCACATAGAAGGGAAGGTTAGTGTTAGGCACCTAGTGAGGTGGGTTAAGTTTAGACAGTGGGAAGGGAGGGTTAGGGTCAGGCAACCACAAGGGAGGGTTAGGGAAGGGAAAAGATGAGGGTTAGGGGGCTAAATGGGGGGCTGTTGGGATTAGCATGGACGGGATGCCACTGTCGGTATACTGAATGCTGGCATCCCATCCATCGGTATATCATATTGAACCTGACCCGAGACCAGCAGGGCCCAGATCTTTGTCAATCCCAGACACAGATCACAAGAGGCACAGTGTCCAGCGGCACATATGCCCCCAAGAAAGTCAGAGGATGCGGTAAGTCACTTATCTTTACGGCCTCCTCCTTGACTTTCCCATGCAACAACTTCCAGGAAGCAGATCACCACAGACAGGTGGTTGCTAAATATCGTGGAAAAAGGCCTGACGCTCCTTCTTTTCCATGCCAGAAATCTCCATGTTCAAAAAACGTCAGTCATTTATTAGATTGTGTCCTATCCATTCCCTGCAGCAAGGCAAAATAGAGTTGACAGACGCCTCAAAGAAGAGATGGGTCAGTCATCTTTTCCCTGTCAAGAAAAAGGACGGTTCATACAGACCAGTCTTAAATGTCAAATCTCTAAACCAACATTTAAAACGTCATTCTTTGCATATGGAGGGCTTAGCAGACGTACCTTTCCTGCTCACTGAGAATGATTTTTGTATCAAAATAGACCTCAAGAAGACCTTTCATACAATACAAGTATATCCAAATCACAGGAAACTTTTGAGGTTCCTGTGGAGTGACGTCCGTTTGGATTGAAGGTACAGAACAATTCTGGAATAAAACCTTTAAATCCTATGTAATTGTTGCTTAATGTTTGCAGTAATTCCACAAGAAAATTCAATACCAGCCATGGCTATAACTGCCAAACATAAAAACAGTAGTACACATATAAGTACATTTTCCATACATTACAACAATTTATTTTACAGGGAATTGAGTTCATTCTTAAAAACAAATACTTTTCCTTTAAGGGCACATATCTTCTGCATCATTCTGGGATGGCGATGGGCACGAGGTTCACCCCTAGTTTTTCAAACATCTTCATGGGCATGTGGGAGGAGCTCTGTGTCTGGCATGAACTGGGCAGGCCTTCTGTCTTATCATCGTTATATAGATGATGTCTACTTTGTGTGGTGGGGAGGCAAAGATACTCTAAATTTCTGGACGCTTTTAACTACTTCAGTCTGGTACTTACGTTTTGTATTAGTGATTAATAGTGAATTGTTTAGCTCTCAAAGTGCATATAGAAAATCAGAAAATATGTATATAAAAAGTTAATAAACCCACCGATAGCAAATTTTTCATTAGTATGGATAGGAGTCCCAGCTGGCTAAAGGAGGTTCCTATTTGCCAGTTTCATCATATTAAAATTAACGGTACTGTCCATAAGGTTTATAAAGATCAAGTATGTGGTATTAAGAATCAATTTCTAAATAAAGGGTATAATGATAAACACTTAGAACAAACTTTGTTAGATTTTGATATGATGGACAGGGATAATCTCAAGAAAACAGAAAAAAGCAAAGGAAAAATGTTTCTACTTCATTTGTATCCACTTAATAAAGATGATAAGAATACAGAAACCATTTTAAGAAGACACCTGGGGGTGTTAAAAACAGAACTGTTGATAAAAAATGTACTGTCAGAAAAACATACTGTCATATATAAAGGGCCCCAAACCCTTAAGGCATATTGGTGAAAAGTGCAGCTTCCCCAACACAATCCATATGAACACGCATAATGTAAAAGCTAAGGGTTTTTTCAGATGTTGTTTATGTATTGGTTGTAGAAATTGTAAGAATTTAGAATGGAATAAAATTAAAAAATGTCTATCTACTTCTACAGAAAAGAGTGTAAGATAAATCAGTTCATGACATGCAATAGATTTAATGTTTTGTATTTAATACAATGTAAATGTATGAAACAGTATGTAGGAATGACAAGCCGGCCCTTTAAAGTGTGCATGGGGGAGCACTTGCAAAATATCCGGAATGGAGTAGATAATAATTGTATGTTGGCACAATTATTGATCAAATTGAGCGGAATTGGAGACAGAACGATACCAATTCAACATTAGCTCATGCTGAGATGTGCTGGATACATGAAATAAATACCCTACAGTTGAAAGGTTTAAATGGTGAATTTAAATTAAAATGGTTTATTTGAATTATATATTTATGTCTATATCTTGCCAGTTTGTACGTTTTTATGTTTTTATATTTTACGTATTTTTTTTTTTATATACATTGAGGATTACATTGTATAATTTATCAGTACCATGGACTGTGTATATTGTGTAACATATATTATTGCTGGGGACGAGCATACCGGAAACCTTGCAGCCGTATATATTTGTAATCTTATCGCATCCACCTGTGACTTGACTAAGGGGTCTATTAATGAAGCAGTGAAACGTGTGGAGAAGTGAGCCAGTGGAGAAATTGCCTATGGCAACCAATCAGCATTGAAGTAACATTTATAATTTGCATACTATACAATTATACGGAGCAATTCACTTCTCCACTCTTTTCACTGCTTCATGAATAGACCCCAAAGACCATTTGTCAGGGTTGAAACACGTCGGTAGATGGTGGTAGCGGTCAACAGGAGCAAAGTGAGCCTTTTTAGTCCTATGAGAAAAGTGAGGGAAGTCGGCAGCACAGCTCAGCGCTAGGTGGATGTGAGAATAGCCAGAGGCGCTGCACTGGGAGATCCAGATTAAAAAGAAAAGTTAGGGGCTTGGTGTGGCTGAGGTCCCTGCAGTGACAGATTAAGGTCCTCATGAGCCTGGAGCTGAAATGTCTGTAGGGCCTATTGTGTGCCGCCGCAGGGTGTGTGACCAGAATGGTGGGCTGTGGCTACTGATATATTTTATATATGTGTCTATGTGTGTGTTTTTGTGTGTTTTAATAATAGAAATACTTTGGCATTTAAATGCCCAATTATATCTCTACCAAATCAATTACTGAAACAAGACATACACAGATAACATAAAAATTCCAAAAATTTAAATCGGATAAAACAAATGTGAACACACTCCCTTCTTTAAAAAGGTTGGCTGTCATCCTTAATAGTCCAGAATATAAATATAGAAAAAACAAATGAGGACAATATGCCAAATAGTGAAGTACAGTATATAACTGAAATATTGTGTACATTCTTACATAGTAGTCCACTTTTGTTTTATATATTTTGTTTTATATATGTGTGTGTTTATTTCCTTGGTACAACAAAAAGAACAGGAGAACACACATAGGGGCTGATTCATAAGTAGTCACGTCTGCTTCTTTTGGCAGTTACGCATCTGCGGCTTTATGCAAATGCTGCTCCAAAGCCCTTCCCATGTGTACAAGTGTACGTCCAGATATGCAAGGACTGAGATGCCAACTTTCATCATCTATAGACACAGTACTTAGAGCCACCATTGGTCACACCATTGAAACATGCACTAGCCCTATGGCAGGTGCAGATTTCCCATCTGAGTATGGCCTCCAATGTAAATGATTAAGTGCCTGTGTAGGAAAACACTTTATCAACACGCCCGCTACACGCCCATAACATGCCCATGAAAGATACCATTGTTCTGTGCATTAATAGCCACCTCCCAATCACTGCACAGAAATGCCCATCACTTTTCCAAGTCATTTCTGATACTGTGCATGTCAACCACAACAGCGTAATACACGTGCTGTACCAGTTTTTAGTAAATTACATCTTATACCATTATATCAGCAGTGTCGTAACTAGACATTTTAGCGCTGTGTGCAAGCAACGGCATCGGTGCCCCCCACCCCGCTTATATAAAACAGGGGTAATGCGCGCCGTAGGCGTGCATCAAAAACATAGAGGCATGGCTTCATGGGGAAGGTGTGTGGCCACAAAATAATAGCAATTCATATTACGGTGCACAGTAGTCTCCATTATTCAAATTATGCCGCACAGTAGTGCCATTACACTAGGTAGAGCACCTTTTACACATTACAGCGGACAGATTCCCCTTTTTACACATTACAGCAGACAAAGTACCCTTTTTACACATTACGGCAGACAGAGTCACCTTTTTACACATTACGGCAGACAGAGTCACCTTTTTACACATTACGGCAGACAGCGTCCCCTTTTTTACACATTATGGCAGGTATAGTCCCCTTTTTACACTTTACGTCAGACAGAGTCCCCTTTATACACATTACGGCAGACAGAGTTAACCTTTTACACATTACGGCAGACAAAGTCCCCTTTATACACATTACGGCAGAGTCCCCTTTATACACATTACGACAGACAGAGTCCCCTTTATACACATTACGGCAGACAGCGTCCCCTTATTACACTTTACGTCAGACAGAGTCCCCTTTATACACATTACGGCAGACAGAGTTAACCTTTTACACATTACGGCAGACAGAGTCCCCTTTATACACATTACGGCAGACAGAGTCCCCTTTATACACATTACGGCAGACAGAGTCCCCTTTTTACATATTACGGCAGACAGAGTCCCCTTTATACACATTACGGCAGAGTCCCCTTTATACACATTACGGCAGACAGAGTCCCCTTTATACACATTACGGTAGACAGAGTCCCCTTTATACATATTACGGCAGACAGAGTCCCCTTTATACACATAACGGCAGACAGAGTCCTCTTTTTACACATTATGGCAGACAGCGTCCCCCTTTTTACACATTATGGCAGAGTCCACCTTTTCATCATGATGAAAATGACTTAATAAACGGGCACTGAAATGTTGACACAATTATGCTGTCTTAGTGCTTTCTTAAACACTGTGCCGCACCTACAGTATGCCCCATAAATATATATATATATATATATATATATATAATTTATTGTTTACAGTGCACACATACATAGATATAGATACTAGTATTAACATGTGTGTGTATATATATATATATATATATATATATATAATTATTTAAAGCCTGGAAGATTGCCGCCTCGTCCTTTTATGTTTATCCCTGCTGTTGTATACACCCCGGTGGCTGCTGAAAGATTATATGAACCAGGAGAGCCATTATCAGTAAGGAGATATATATGTATGTATATATATATATAAATATATACATATATATACAAACATATATATATATATATATATATATATAATTTGTATAGTCATATGTTAGTTAGTGCTTTTTATATCAGCAGCTACGGGCTGCCTGTCAGCAGGAGTGACACCTTACCACATGAAGATCACTCACTCTGCCGAGCTCAGGCCACCTTCAGGGAGCTGCATTCTCAGTTGTTATTAGAGATGAGCGGGTTCGGTTCCTCTGAATCCGAACCCGCCCGAACTTCATGTTTTTTTACACGGGTCCGAGCGACTCGGATCTTCCCGCCTTGCTTGGTTAACCCGAGCGCGCCCGAACGTCATCATCCCGCTGTCGGATTCTCACGAGGCTCGGATTCTATCGCGAGACTCGGATTCTATATAAGGAGCCGCGCGTCGCCGCCATTTTCACACGTGCATTGAGATTCATAGGGAGAGGACGTGGCTGGCGTCCTCTCCGTTTATAGAGAAGAGAGTGAGACTAGAGTAGAGAGAGACACAGTAGTAATTTTGGGGAGCATTAGGAGGAGTACTACTACTTGCTGAAGTGATAGATAGATAGATAGTGTGACTGTATAATGTATATCTGACTTGTGGGGGAGACACTGACAGTGGGGAGCAGTTAGAGTCTGAGAGCAGGACTCAGGAGTATATATAACGTACAGTGCACACTTTTGCTGCCAGAGTGCCACACTGCCATTGTGACCACACTGACCACCAGTATAATATATATTGTGATTGTCTGCTTAGGAGTACTACTTGCAAGTTGCTGATAGTGTGACCAGTGACCTGACCACCAGTTTAATAATCACCACCAGTTTAATATATATATATATATATAATTGTATATAATATATATATAATATTGTATACCACCTACCCGTTTTTTCTTTTCTTTCTTCTTCTTTATACATACTACTATAGTAGCTTACTGTAGCAGTCTGCGGTGCTGCTGAGCTGACAGTGTCCAGCAGGTCCGTCATCAGTCATTATATAATAAATATATATACCTGTCCGGCTGCAGTACTAGTGATATTATATATATATATATTGATTTCATCTCATTATCATCCAGTCTATATTAGCAGCAGACACAGTACGGTAGTCCACGGCTGTAGCTACCTCTGTGTCGGCAGTCGCTCGTCCATCCATAATTGTATACCACCTACCCGTGTTTTTTTCTTTTTCTTTCTTCTTTATACATACTACTATAGTAGCTTACTGTAGCAGTCTGCGGTGCTGCTGAGCTGACAGTGTCCAGCAGGTCCGTCATCAGTCATTACATAATAAATATATCTACCTGTCCGGCTGCAGTACTAGTGTGATATTATATATATATATATATTGTTTTCATCTCATTATCATCCAGTCTATATTAGCAGCAGACACAGTACGGTAGTCCACGGCTGTAGCTACCTCTATGTCTGCAGTCGCTCGTCCATCCATAATTGTATACCACCTACCCGTGGTTTTTTTCTTTTCTTTCTTCTTTATACATACTACTATAGTAGCTTACTGTAGCAGTCTGCGGTGCTGCTGAGCTGACAGTGTCCAGCAGGTCCGTCATCAGTCATTACATAATAAATATATCTACCTGTCCGGCTGCAGTACTAGTGTGATATTATATATATATATATTGATTTCATCTCATTATCATCCAGTCTATATTAGCAGCAGACACAGTACGGTAGTCCACGGCTGTAGCTACCTCTGTGTCGGCAGTCGCTCGTCCATCCATAATTGTATACCACCTACCCGTGGTTTTTTTTTTCTTTCTTCTTTATACATACTACTATAGTAGCTTACTGTAGCAGTCTGCGGTGCTGCTGAGCTGACAGTGTCCAGCAGGTCCGTCATCAGTCATTACATAATAAATATATCTACCTGTCCGGCTGCAGTACTAGTGTGATATTATATATATATATATATATATTGATTTCATCTCATTATCATCCAGTCTATATTAGCAGCAGACACAGTACGGTAGTCCACGGCTGTAGCTACCTCTGTGTCGGCAGTCGCTCGTCCATCCATAATTGTATACCACCTACCCGTGGTTTTTTTTTCTTTCTTCTTTATACATACTACTATAGTAGCTTACTGTAGCAGTCTGCGGTGCTGCTGAGCTGACAGTGTCCAGCAGGTCCGTCATCAGTCATTACATAATAAATATATCTACCTGTCCGGCTGCAGTACTAGTGTGATATTATATATATATATATTGATTTCATCTCATTATCATCCAGTCTATATTAGCAGCAGACACAGTACGGTAGTCCACGGCTGTAGCTACCTCTGTGTCGGCAGTCGCTCGTCCATCCATAATTGTATACCACCTACCCGTGGTTTTTTTTTTTCTTTCTTCTTTATACATACTACTATAGTAGCTTACTGTAGCAGTCTGCGGTGCTGCTGAGCTGACAGTGTCCAGCAGGTCCGTCATCAGTCATTACATAATAAATATATATACCTGTCCGGCTGCAGTACTAGTGATATTATATATATATATATATTGATTTCATCTCATTATCATCCAGTCTATATTAGCAGCAGACACAGTACGGTAGTCCACGGCTGTAGCTACCTCTGTGTCGGCAGTCGCTCGTCCATCCATAAGTATACTAGTATTCATTCATCTCCATTGTTTACCTGAGGTGCCTTTTAGTTGTGCCTATTAAAATATGGAGAACAAAAATGTTGAGGTTCCAAAATTAGGGAAAGATCAAGATCCACTTCCACCTCGTGCTGAAGCTGCTGCCACTAGTCATGGCTGAGAAGATAAAATGCCAGCAACGTCGTCTGCCAAGGCCGATGCCCAATGTCATAGTACAGAGCATGTAAAATCCAAAACACCAAATATCAGTAAAAAAAGGACTCCAAAATCTAAAATAAAATTGTCGGAAGAGAAGCGTAAACTTGCCAATATGCCATTTACCACACGGAGTGGCAAGGAACGGCTGAGGCCCTGGCCTATGTTCATGGCTAGTGGTTCATCTTCACATGAGGATGGAAGCACTCAGCCTCTCGCTAGAAAAATGAAAATACTCAAGCTGGCAAAAGCACCGCAAAGAACTGTGCGTTCTTCGAAATCCCAAATCCACAAGGAGAGTCCAATTGTGTCGGTTGCGATGCCTGACCTTCCCAACACTGGACGTGAAGAGCATGTGCCTTCCACCATTTGCACGCCCCCTGCAAGTGCTGGAAGGAGCACCCGCAGTCCAGTTCCTGATAGTCAGATTGAAGATGTCAGTGTTGAAGTACACCAGGATGAGGAGGATATGGGTGTTCCTGGCGCTGGGGAGGAAATTGACAAGGAGGATTCTGATGGTGAGGTGGTTTGTTTAAGTCAGGCACCCGGGGAGACACCTGTTGTCCGTGGGAGGAATATGGCCGTTGACATACCTGGTGAAAATACCAAAAAAATCAGCTCTTCGGTGTGGAAGTATTTCAACAGAAATGCGGACAACATTTGTCAAGCCGTGTGTTGCCTTTGTCAAGCTGTAATAAGTAGGGGTAAGGACGTTAACCACCTCGGAACATCCTCCCTTATACGTCACCTGCAGCGCATTCATAATAAGTCAGTGACAAGTTCAAAAACTTTGGGCGACAGCGGAAGCAGTCCACTGACCAGTAAATCCCTTCCTCTTGTAACCAAGCTCACGCAAACCACCCCACCAACTCCCTCAGTGTCAATTTCCTCCTTCCCCAGGAATGCCAATAGTCCTGCAGGCCATGTCACTGGCAATTCTGACGATTCCTCTCCTGCCTGGGATTCCTCCGATGCATCCTTGCGTGTAACGCCTACTGCTGCTGGCGCTGCTGTTGTTGCTGCTGGGAGTCGATGGTCATCCCAGAGGGGAAATCGTAAGACCACTTTTACTACTTCCACCAAGCAATTGACTGTCCAACAGTCCTTTGCGAGGAAGAAGAAATATCACAGCAGTCATCCTGCTGCAAAGCGGATAACTGAGGCCTTGGCATCCTGGGTGGTGAGAAACGTGGTTCCGGTATCCATCATTACTGCAGAGCCAACTAGAGACTTGTTGGAGGTACTGTGTCCCCGGTACCAAATACCATCTAGGTTCCAGTTCTCTAGGCAGGCGATACCGAAAATGTACACAGACCTCAGAAAAAGAGTCACCAGTGTCCTAAAAAATGCAGCTGTACCCAATGTCCACTTAACCACGGACATGTGGACAAGTGGAGCAGGGCAGTGTCAGGACTATATGACTGTGACAGCCCACTGGGTAGATGTATGGACTCCCGCCGCAAGAACAGCAGCGGCGGCACCAGTAGCAGCATCTCGCAAACGCCAACTCTTTCCTAGGCAGGCTACGCTTTGTATCACCGGTTTCCAGAATACGCACACAGCTGAAAACCTCTTACGGCAACTGAGGAAGATCATCGCGGAATGGCTTACCCCAATTGGACTCTCCTGTGGATTTGTGGCATCGGACAACGCCAGCAATATTGTGTGTGCATTAAATCTGGGCAAATTCCAGCACGTCCCATGTTTTGCACATACCTTGAATTTGGTGGTGCAGAATTTTTTTAAAAAACGACAGGGGCGTGCAAGAGATGCTGTCGGTGGCCAGAAGAATTGCGGGACACTTTCGGCGTACAGGCACCACGTACAGAAGACTGGAGCAACACCAAAAACGCCTGAACCTGCCCTGCCATCATCTGAAGCAAGAAGTGGTAACGAGGTGGAATTCAACCCTATATATGCTTCAGAGGTTGGAGGAGCAGCAAAAGGCCATTCAAGCCTATACAATTCAGCACGATATAGGAGGTGGAATGCACCTGTCTCAAGCGCAGTGGAGAATGATTTCAACGTTGTGCAAGGTTCTGCTGCCCTTTGAACTTGCCACACGTGAAGTCAGTTCAGACACTGCCAGCCTGAGTCAGGTCATTCCCCTCATCAGGCTTTTGCAGAAGAAGCTGGAGACATTGAAGGAGGAGCTAACACGGAGCGATTCCGCTAGGCATGTGGGACTTGTGGATGGAGCCCTTAATTCGCTTAACAAGGATTCACGGGTGGTCAATCTGTTGAAATCAGAGCACTACATTTTGGCCACCGTGCTCGATCCTAGATTTAAAACCTACCTTGGATCTCTCTTTCCGGCAGGCACAAGTCTGCTGGGATTCAAAGACCTGCTGGTGAGAAAATTGTCAAGTCAAGCGGAACGCGACCTGTCAACATCTCCTCCTTCACATTCTCCCGCAACTGGGGGTGCGAGGAAAAGGCTCAGAATTCCGAGCCCACCCGCTGGCGGTGATGCAGGGCAGTCTAGAGCGACTGCTGATGCTGACATCTGGTCCGGACTGAAGGACCTGTCAACGATTACGGACATGTCGTCTACTGTCACTGCATATGATTCTCTCCCCATTAAAAGAATGGTGGAGGATTATATGAGTGACCGCATCCAAGTAGGCACGTCACATAGTCCGTACTTATACTGGCAGGAAAAAGAGGCAATTTGGAGGCCCTTGCACAAACTGGCTTTATTCTACCTAAGTTGCCCTCCCACAAGTGTGTACTCCGAAAGAGTGTTTAGTGCCGCCGCTCACCTTGTCAGCAATCGGCGTACGAGGTTACTTCCAGAAAATGTGGAGAAGATGATGTTCATTAAAATGAATTATAATCAATTCCTCTGTGGAGACATTGACCAGCAGCAATTGCCTCCACAAAGTACACAGGGAGCTGAGATGGTGGATTCCAGTGGGGACGAATTGATAATCTGTGAGGAGGGGGATGTACACGGTGATATATCGGAGGATGATGATGAGGTGGACATCTTGCCTCCGTAGAGCCAGTTTGTGCAAGGAGAGATTAATTGCTTCTTTTTTGGTGGGGGTCCAAACCAACCCGTCATTTCAGTCACAGTCGTGTGGCAGACCCTGTCACTGAAATGATGGGTTGGTTAAAGTGTGCATGTCCTGTTTATACAACATAAGGGTGGGTGGGAGGGCCCAGGGACAATTCCATCTTGCACCTCTTTTTTCTTTAATTTTTCTTTGCGTCATGTGCTGTTTGGGGAGTGTCTTTTGGAAGGGCCATCCTGCGTGACACTGCAGTGCCACTCCTAGATGGGCCAGGTGTTTGTGTCGGCCACTAGGGTCGCTTATCTTACTCACACAGCTACCTTATTGCGCCTCTTTTTTTCTTTGCGTCATGTGCTGTTTGGGGAGTGTTTTTTGGAAGTGCCATCCTGCGTGACACTGCAGTGCCACTCCTAGATGGGCCCGGTGTTTGTGTCGGCCACTAGGGTCGCTTATCTTACTCACACAGCTACCTCATTGCGCCTCTTTTTTTCTTTGCGTCATGTGCTGTTTGGGGAGTGTTTTTTGGAAGGGCCATCCTGCGTGACACTGCAGTGCCACTCCTAGATGGGCCCGGTGTTTGTGTCGGCCACTAGGGTCGCTTATCTTACTCACACAGCTACCTCATTGCGCCTCTTTTTTTCTTTGCGTCATGTGCTGTTTGGGGAGTGTTTTTTGGAAGGGCCATCCTGCGTGACACTGCAGTGCCACTCCTAGATGGGCCAGGTGTTTGTGTCGGCCACTAGGGTCGCTTATCTTACTCACACAGCTACCTCATTGCGCCTCTTTTTTTCTTTGCGTCATGTGCTGTTTGGGGAGTGTTCTTTGGAAGGGCCATCCTGCGTGACACTGCAGTGCCACTCCTAGATGGGCCCGGTGTTTGTGTCGGCCACTAGGGTCGCTTATCTTACTCACACAGCTACCTCATTGCGCCTCTTTTTTTCTTTGCGTCATGTGCTGTTTGGGGAGTGTTTTTTGGAAGGGCCATCCTGCGTGACACTGCAGTGCCACTCCTAGATGGGCCAGGTGTTTGTGTCGGCCACTAGGGTCGCTTAGCTTACTCACACAGCTACCTCATTGCGCCTCTTTTTTTCTTTGCGTCATGTGCTGTTTGGGGAGTGTTTTTTGGAAGGGCCATCCTGCGTGACACTGCAGTGCCACTCCTAGATGGGCCCGGTGTTTGTGTCGGCCACTAGGGTCGCTTATCTTACTCACACAGCTACCTCATTGCGCCTCTTTTTTTCTTTGCGTCATGTGCTGTTTGGGGAGTGTTTTTTGGAAGGGCCATCCTGCGTGACACTGCAGTGCCACTCCTAGATGGGCCCGGTGTTTGTGTCGGCCACTAGGGCCGCTTAGCTTAGTCATCCAGCGACCTCGGTGCAAATTTTAGGACTAAAAATAATATTGTGAGGTGTGAGGTATTCAGAATAGACTGAAAATGAGTGGAAATTATGGTTTTTGAGGTTAATAATACTTTGGGATCAAAATGACCCCCAAATTCTATGATTTAAGCTGTTTTTTAGTGTTTTTTGAAAAAAACACCCGAATCCAAAACACACCCGAATCCGACAAAAAAAATTCTGTGAGGTTTTGCCAAAACGCGGTCGAACCCAAAACACGGCCGCGGAACCGAACCCAAAACCAAAACACAAAACCCGAAAAATTTCAACTGCACATCTCTAGTTGTTATGCTGGTGCTTCTTAGGGCTCAGTGATGTCTCATGCTGCCTTGCCTGCATATGCGGTGCAGCGTGGCCAGGGCTAGTGAAGCCTTTGATTGTGCGGCAATAAGTTCACAGTGGCGGCGGCGCCGCAGCAGAGTCTGATCCGCCGGTGCAGTGAAAGGAAGTCGCATACGGGTCGGGGTCATAGCGGGGGTCGGGGTCACAGCAAGGGCTGAGGCGGCTGGCGGGGTCTTGGTCATGTGGCAGGCTGTGCTGCTGTAGCAGGAAAAAATGTTTTCCTGTGTACAGCAGTAGCACACAGCAGTTCTTGTGGGCCTATTTTAATGGGGTGGCCTGGAGCTGCAGCTTCATCCGCCCCATTGTTAATCCGGCCCTGGGTCCCTGGTGTTATAACTTCCTGCAGAGCTGAGAATTACCACAAATATATGGCTTCCACAGGTCCGGTGAGCTCCCCCTTGAAGAGCTGTTGGCTTGTAATCACTGGCTCAAAAAAAGTGCGCCCTGTAATTGATGTAATTGATGGAATATGCTGCGCGATATAAAAACTGCTAATAAAGAAATAATTGATACACTTTTAGTGGAGACTTTTATGTGTTTTTTTATATACTTCTTGCAATGGCGTAACTAGAAATTTTTCTCCCCCAAGCTAAAAAATTCTCTGGCGCCCCCCCTCCCCCATAATTGGCACTAGTAAAGTGATGAATCTGCGCGCGCCAAAGGTGCGCATTGCAAAAAGGGGTGTGGCTTTGTTGGAATGGGCGTGTTTTTTTTTTTATAAAGGGACGTGGCATTGCAGGAAAAGACTACTTTATACCCCAGTTTTGCAACCTGCACGCCCAGACGTTGGCCACCACAGCAAAGAAAAATAATCCTGATTCATGCCCCTTACATTATTTGTCATTTTTCCTCCTTATAGTAATGCCCAGTATACATTATGCCACATACTGCAATGGCCCTTAGACATTATGCCACACACAATAATGCACATGACACAATATGCACACACCATAATGCCCCGACACATTATGCCACACACCGTAATGCCTGTGACACATTATGACAGGAATCGCAATGCCCGTTATACATTATGCTACACACTGCAATGCCCCTGATACATTATAGCACATACAATGCCTGTGATATATTATGACACACACCGCAATGACCCTGAGACATTATACCACATACCACAATGCCCGTGATATAGTATACAACACACCGTAATGCCGGTGACACATACCGAAATGCCCGTTATACCCTATGCCACACACCGCAATGCCCATTATACATTATGCCACACACTGCAATGCCCCTGAGACATTATACCACATACCACAAATGCCCGTGATATAGTATGCCACACACGTAATGCCTGACACATTATGACACACACCGCAATGTCCGTGATACATTATGCCACACACTGCAATGACCCTGAGACATTGTCCCACATACCACAATGCCCGTGATATAGTATGCCATACACCTTAATGCCTGTGACACATACCACAATGCCCGTTATACCCTATGCCACACACCGCAATGCCCGTTATACATTATTCCACACTGCAATGCCCCTGAGACATTATACCACATACCACAATGCCCGTGATATAGTATGCCGCACACCGTAATGCCTGTGACACATTAGGACACACACCGCAATGTCCGTGATACATTATGCCACACACCGCAATGCCCATTACACATTAAGTCCTACAGTAAGGCTTCTAATTACTTTTAAATTACCTGCTCGTTGCCAGGGGTTTCATGCTCTTGGTTCCATGCACGGTGCCAGAGGTTTTCATGCTCAGGGTGTCATGCTCGTTGCCAGGGGTTTCATGCACTGGGTGTCATGCTCGTTGCTAGGGGGTAATGCTTGTTGCTAGGGCTGTGCTCCCAATGCCACATATGTCCCCAGTGCCAGATATTCGCCCACAGTGCCAGGTACAAACATGCCCCCAATGCCAAATATGCCCCTCCCCACAGTGCCAGGTACACATATACCCCATATACCCCCCAGTGCCAAATAAGCTCCCCCAGTGCCACATATGCCCATTCAGTGCCACATATACCCCCCAAGTGCTAAATATGCTCCCCTTCCCCCAGTGCCAAATATGCTCCCCCAGTGCCAGGTACAACTCACCCCCTCTCCCCCGCTGTTTTGTGAAGGAGGGACACGGAGGGCACAGCGCGCGCCTCTCCTGTGTCCCTCCTGCGTCTCCGGCGTGTCTGTTAAATGAAGTGCCGGTTCGTGAGCAAATCAGAGCTCACGAATGGGCACTTCATTTAATAGACACGCCGGAGACGCAGGAGGGACGCAGGAGAGGCGCGCGCTGTGCCCTCCGTGTCTCTCCTCCACAGCAGAGATCAGTGGCGGCTAGGGCGCCCCTCAGCGAGCGCAGTGGCTGCGGACCCCTAGTAACACCACTGACTTCTTGCAAGTTGAAAGTTTTTGATGGCATTTATCAGTGCCTATGGATGAGACTATTCTTACTGAGAAGTGTAATTTTAAAGTTACTTTTATGCATTGCAGTTTTTGATACATTTTTGCAAATTAGGTTTTTGATACATTTCCCTATGAGAAACAGTGGGCGGTATTCAAATGACATATCACGCCCAATCTCCTTTCTAAAATGATCCTCATTATCGCACATATTGCACCCATAGTAATCAGGTTTAGCTGTGTAAAGGGTTGGATGCCTCGTTACCCCAGGGGCAGCAAGCTGAAATGATGATTTATCAGATAGGATTCCCAGAACTGTAGTAACCGACCATTGCATTAGCAGTGAAGGCGGAAATTTTTTGATTTGGAGATTTGCTATAGTGAATTTTGTACACAAATTGCAGTGCTGTATAAACTTTCTTCATGCATTTTACCTAAATTGGTGAAGCGTAAAGTTGACCTTCGTATGAGAGGCACAGCTGCAGCAATTAAAAAGCACTTGGGTGGAGTTATCAATAGTTTAAAATATACATTCTCCACTAAGAAAAAGAAAAGCTTTATAAATGATACAATTCCAGTTTATTGAATCTGCATAATTTTGAAAATTGAACGAAGTCTAATATATCTGCACCCAATATATATATACAAATAATTAAAACCTGTTTGCGCAGAGGTTGTATAATAATAACAATGTATATGGTGGATAGGAAGTGAGGGAAGAAATTTGCGGTTGGGCTTGGGAGAATTGTAGCAAATACCGTACAAGTGAATTAAAAAATGCAAGCAAAAATAAAAATTGCAATTTTGCAAATTTTTAGATGAAATGCAGCTGAATCCTTGGCACATCTATAAAGGGTGGAGGCTGTGCTGTGCATATGGGACCCAGAGTCCAGGGGTCAGGGGTGAATGAAGTACCATAAGGGCCTGGGACTAAAAATGTTCTAGGGCCTATTTTAGAAGCTGTGACCAGTCCTGTGTGGGTGTGGCCAATCCCATGTGGGTGTGTACACCCCCTGCACTATCAGCCCCAATGTCTCCCTAAATACTGAAAAGTATAAAAATTGCAACATTTTCAGAGAAAATAGAAAAACAATTTTAATGCTTTAGAGCCAATCCTGTGGCCAGAACATTAAGCCCAATGATATTGCTAGCGTCCGCGGGCACCAGCATAACGGGCATACACACTGCCCAATATGTGCCAAATTGAGCAATATGTTGTCTGATCTGGTGGATTGGTCTGACATTTTGCTCGGTGTGTACCCAGCTTTACACTTTATAACCTATCTGAAAAATATAAGATTAAACATGTAAATATAGCATCATACAAATAAATACCTGAAAGTTAACTAGCCATTGTTAAAATCTGCTTTATTTTTATTTAATCAGAGAGCACTATATTGTGGAAGATGATTCTTTCTACTTTATGTTTTACTTTTCAGAAAGTGCCGCCATGACTTCCGTTGTGGGGATTCCAGCACCAGAGGATAGAGAGGGTCAATGAAAAACACGAAGTGCCCAAGGCATACATTTTCTGGACCTTCACTACTGCACATGAACTGTGAACGCACCACTGTACTTTTCAGTACTCTATGATCGTTCTGAATGTCCATAAAAAGGTTAATCAGTGGAGGATGTTTTGTCTCGAGCCTTTAGTGAAATGCATTTGTACTATCATCAAGATAAGACAAACTCCACTGTTCCATCTGGAGCTGTGCTTTAAAACCACTTAACTGATGATTTTTCCCTTCAAAACAGTTCATAAGATTGTTTTTTTTATTTATTTTTTATTAATTTAATATAGATTAAAAGGTATTTTTTAAAAATATTTAAATATTATATTATTCACATCTGCAGAATGGATCTTCTCATCAAAAACTGGGCGACACATTGGGGCTGTGCGGTCCCATGAGATCTGACCAAGCCAGTTAAGTGGTTAAATGAAGGGGCTTTTGCATTATAAAGTTCCTTTTATTTGTGAACTACTGTTATGTAAATTTCATACAAGATGTCTCTATATGGAATGTGATGTTTTTATTGAAATGAAGAAAAATTAATATAAAAAAGTTGGAAATGTAAAAATCAATCAATAAAAATAAATAAATAAATAAATAAATAAATAAAGCTCTGCTAATGCCCATGTACCCACACCCCCTCCCCCATATCCCTACTACAGGTGTTGCACCCCCAACCTGCTGCCTCTTTCCTTAGCAGCGAGCAGATAGGGTCTCCAGCCTACACGTCGGGAATATTGGGCAGGACTATGTCATCGTAGCTTAGCACCACACTCCCAACATAACAAGTAATGAGAATGAGGAGCAGCAGATGAGAGCTTCACATGTTTCCTCTCTTCTTGTCAGTGGCAGGGTCTCCAGGTGCATATGCTGCCAGGATGTTAAAAATGTTACATTATGTTCTTCATTGAGTAGGTAACCCTTAACCACTGGATCCTCAGGTGGTTGCCTTCAGTTGGGTACACACTAATAAATATATTGCCCGTTACATTGAACAGGGGATATATTTCTGTAGTACATTTGCTGGAATGTACACCCAATATGTCTGAATGCCGTTCACAGATATATTAATTCAGCCCTACAGCACAGCCTGTGCCGATATACCTTGCAGATACTGTATATCGTTATGTCTGGCTCTGTGTATGGGCAACCCGCTCACCACCCGCATGCTGACTGTAGGGCCTGACATCACAGCTGAGTGGGTAAATTTAAATGCTCCCCCAGTTGTGATGTTGGGGTAGGCACATTGACCGGCTGACTGGTAACTGTATGCGTACCAAATCGGCTGCTATGACAGCGGATCCACTGGCAAAGTATGTACTTAGAAACAGGGTCATATTCAATTATGCTTGATACTTACTGTGCAAGGAAAGGGCTTGTAGCCTCTGACTTTTATGCCCAGGCCTATTCAATAATAATAAGCTCTTTTTCTCAGGCGGTAAAGCAATGGCTAACATGTGTTAACCCGTAGGTGGTCACAATAAGTGCAGAAAGCCCTACTTTCCGAGGATTTCCGTTCGAGCCTCAGAAGGGGGTGAAAAAAATCTGA
Source organism: Pseudophryne corroboree (assembly GCF_028390025.1). Taxonomy (NCBI): domain Eukaryota; kingdom Metazoa; phylum Chordata; class Amphibia; order Anura; family Myobatrachidae; genus Pseudophryne; species Pseudophryne corroboree. Next base: position 351,391,425 of record NC_086447.1, read on the forward strand.
ATTAAGTACAGCCTGCAGGATTATCATGGGCTACAAATGAATAGGTGCGAGCACTGCTTCAAGGCTCATTAAAGATTTAAGGCTAATTAGATCTGCCCCTAAATGATAATGCTGTACCTGGTTTTTCATTTTCATTTAGCCCCGTTTGCATTAAATACTTTTTTTTCTGATTTTGTGTGATATATGCCAATATATTGTACATACGTATACACAGTTCAGTAATGTTGATCATAAATTCTACTCTTTTCTAATGTATTGCTTTCTTTTTCAAATAACGCAGAGCTGGCAGAAATCTCTTTGATGTCACTGTAGATGCCTAGTTTTCTGGAAATGACAACAGTTGGGTACATGGTTACAATAAGAAACAAGAAGAAATATCTTTAATTTGTGGTTATTGTTAAAATGTTACATTTCCTGTACTGGCATTGCTGAGTCATGCGCAGATCCGGTGGAACTAATAAGGCCCAAAAAACTGCTTCCTAAATGCCAGATATATCCAGTGAGCTCAGCACAGATAGATCAGTGTTCACCGTACCTGACTCAACTCCACAGCTAGCACAGTTCTGCTTTGCAATAAATAGCGTCCTGTTTCTTTTCCAAAATCTTTTAAAAACAGCTTATGATCGTCCCGTAGAATCCAGTTCAATACAAATTTGCTTTTAGCTTTTGACTAGTTATCTGTTATATTGCTGTAGCATGGAAGCCAGAATTCATGCTGTTCTTTGCACATCCAAAAGGGTCAATAAATAAACAAAATAATATCTGACTGTCCCAATTCGGACAGGACTGACTGAGCATGAAAGGATTTTTCATTTAAATATAGCCAAATGTTACTTGGAATTTACATAATGTAGTTTAAAAGGCTTGTAAAAGTATGCAGCTACTAGCACAGTCTGGAATTGTATAGGCCCAGAGCTTACAGCCATTACTTGTACACAGTGTACCCATATATTTAACAGCTTCTGGTGTGACAATGCCAAAATAGGAATACAGTAGTCACTAGGATTTGCTACCCCCCTTCCCCTCCCTTGGACTTTCTGGAGGAATCCAGACAACAACTTAGAGGGTATCTAAAGGTGGAAAAGCCATATAGCCATATTGGAAAATTACAGTAGAACACACAAATAATAATAAAATATGTTCATACAGACACAGCAGTATAGGGCAAACACATCCACTGTGATCTCTATGAAACTGAATGAGAGGAAGTAATCATAGAGCATGACCTTGGGGGCACCAACAGGAGGAGGAAGAGAGGGGGAGGTAAAATTGGAAGAAGAGACAGAAAAGGAATAGTTAGAAAGATACAGGACATACAAGAGTGGGCACAGTTGTTAGCAACCAAAAAAAGTTAGCAATTGGGCAAATCCATGTTGCACTGCAGGTGGGGCAGATGTAACATGTGAAGAGAGATTTAGATTTGGGTGGGTTATATTGTCTCTGTGCAGGGTAACTACTGGCTGCTTAATTTTTACACTTCAATTTAGATTTCAGTTTGAACATACTCCACCCAAATCTAACTCTCTCTGCACATGTTACATATGCCCCACCTGCAGTGCACATGGTTTTGCCCAATTGCTAACTTTTTTGGTTTGCTAACAACTCCGAATAACCCCCAGAGTCTTGTATCTCAAGGGAGTGTCAGGTTTGAATGAAGAGGTGTTAAATGCAGTTGATAGGTCAAGTTGGATAAGGGTGTCAAATGACTCTTAGATTTAGCACTTATAAGAACCTCTTCCAGCATTGAATGCACATAAACCAAACATCTCAAATAAATGACACAAAACTTGAATAACTAGGAGACAGATACCAACAAACAGCGGTACTCTTTCAACTAAATTAGCAAGGTCCGATCCACTAGGTCAGGTATGTCCAAACTGCGGCCCTCCAGCTGTTGAGAAACTACACATCCCAGCATGCCTTGACACAGCTTTAGCATTCTCTGACAGCAAAACTGTGTCAGGGCATGCTGGGATATGTAGTTTCACAACAGCTGGAGGGCCGCAGTTTGGACATGCCTGCACTAGGTAGTACATAACATTAGTAGAGTATGGGGACTTATATGTGAGAGCAAGAAGATTACTGCCTCTTCCTCTGTCACTTTCTCTCTCACCATTCATTTAACTTAGCACTAGGTTGATGCCAAATGTTATTAACGTTAGTGCACACTTTAATAAATAAAAGTGAAATCTGGATGGGTTGGCATTGAGTAAGGACCCAAACAATCTCCCAATACTCTACTACGCATATTCCTCGGTAGCTGCAATAGTTAACAATCATAAAAATGTGGTACATTTTGGTACACCTTTTCTAATATGATACAAAAATACACATCAAATGGAAATGTAACATCATACATAGCAGATCCTGCTGTAGTCCATTATTCAAGACAAAACTTTAGTGCTGTACTTGCTTGTGAGAGTCCTGTATAGTAAATGTACACGTTTTGTATTACTGAGATAATATAGTTCTGCCACTAAACACTACTCCTGATCCATCTTAAGGCATGAAACAAGTGTACAAGACGAGTATAGTTATTTCCCATAAGAAATTTGGGACTGTGATGTTGTGGAGACAAACAGCTATATGTGATGCAAGCAGAGAAGAAAACTTTCCGTATCTCAGCTATATCAAACCTCCAATGTAAATCTGCAGGGACAGCTACGGTTAATCTAACCTGCCTTGCTTGTTGTTGCTGAAATGATTTCTTAAACTGGAAACTTTTCCACAGTGAGCTGTCCTCTTTTGCACTGTGTCATGACCATACCCTTAGGACGACCGTAAGTCATTGACAAGATGTACAATATATATTATTCTATACATTTTATCAGTTTTACTTTATTGATGAAAATTTATGAATATTGAGTAAATTAAGAAAACCTATAAATGATTTAGAAATACAGGCAGCTCCCACTTAGTAGGGAAATGACGGTTGTGCCTTTTCATAACATACAGTATTTAGGAGCAGGAATACATAACATAAGTGCTGAGGTCCTCCAAAACAGGTCTTGGCACAATCAGGTATTATTTTAGAGATAATGAGTAAGTGAATTATCTGTTGTGTTTTTTAATTGCCTGATCATTTCTCTAGACAATCGTTGTTGCTTTGTAACAAAGTGTCAGCAAGATACAGTACATCAGAGTTTTAATAAGGTCAACACACTTCCCAAAATAACTACCTGCTTATTAGTTTCACATTTGATGTTGCAAATTTATACTAAGCTAAAACCAACATATTTAGGAACATATACAACATAAATTAAACATATAGTGTAACACTTTTTAACCAGCGATTAGAATTTCATTTTGGAGCAATTTACCATAAATAGCTTGTGTATACTTACCTTTAGTACAAGTCTCTGCAGTGTACACTAGGGACCAGAAATGAAATCTGATGTATCACCTAGCTGTCAGTAAGGTTTTATGTTGTACATACAGCCACAATTTTTGGCTTTTCTAATGACTCTATGTCACTGTTCTATGCACAGTGGCAGGGGTGCTGAGAGTGGGGCCAGGTACCAGTTATGCAGGCCTGGGTGTGTTCAAGGTGCCAGGGCCATCTGTTGAGAGAGACAATGCTCCTCTTTGTTGCAATGTGCCTCAGCGGATTTTGCCATGCTCCCCAATATCACCCAGTACCACGGAACCCAGTACCACCATATGTCTCAGTGGCCTTGCACACTGATGACAGAAACAGCTCATCAAATACTTTGCATACTAAACATCAGAAAGGGCTCTGCATTGTAGAATGGTCACTTAAATCCTTTTCTAAACAGATTGATTTATACAAAAAATAAAATAAATTTGCATAAATACTAGAATAGATTCTTGAGTCTAGTAAGTATTATCAGCTCGTTATTTGCTAAGTATTAAAAGCTGGATAAATTTTAGGTATATTGTAAAGTGAAAGGACGTTCTGAAAGTACTAGATAAAAGAGCCAGATAAACATCTTTTCATGAGGATTCATCCTCAATTTAATCTGTACTGAGGGCAGTTTGGCTATAAATTACAGTATATACAAGTTACCCTTGCAAGGTTTAAGGGGCCCATACATCAGGGTAGTATCTCTGTTCTGCTCTGCCGGGCCTGGGTCAGGGGATCGGCAAAATCCAACATGTTGAGAATCCTCGATTTGACAATTCTGACACAAAAATGATCTATGCGGTTCCTTGACGATGATCTGCAAGCTTTAACTGTTTTGATCAAAATATGACTGATCCCCTGTTTTATTTGCTACATACGGTACAGATATATTTGCAGTGTATTAGTGGGGATTGCGATTGAAATGCCAGCAGGTGGATGCCGGCGGTCAGAATGCTGACAGCGGCATCCCGCTATTGAGAATCCCAATAGGGGAAAGGTTAGTATACTCACCTTACCCCAATGGCGCCCTTACCCTCCCTTGTAACAGTCTAAACCTAACCCTACCCATTCCACAGCCTAACCCTCCCCTCAGCCCAACCCTAACCCTCCCTGGGGGTGCCTAAACTTAATCCCCCTCCCCGCAGTTTAAACCTAACCCAACCACCCGGGAGCCTAACCCTAACCCTCCTGACCGTATCCTATTATTGTTAGCTGTCATAGTAAATGTCTTTCTGTTTTACAAAAACTATCTGAATCAGCAAGTCTGGGATTTTTAACATGCAGGATTAGCATTGATTGATGATCAATGGACTTTGTCGTTTGGATCGCTAATTGGATTGGCAGAACTGGTATTTGTGGCGTAGATGTACTGTATGGCACGCATTTGACGTAATAAAAAAAGTTATGTTCCAATAAAGTATGGTGTAACATTCATTAGGATTCAGCAGTGCTTATTTCTTTAAAAAAAAAAAACAGAGAGAGAGAGAAAAAAGGTAACTTTGCTCCTAAAAAAGGTGTACAGTAGGAACTGACCTAATAGTTAAAAGATTTATAGATTAATAAAATTCCATACCCTGGACAAGCCTTCATACACTTATTTTTTTTCTGATTCTTCCTGTTTCTAGAAATAGTTCTAAGAATTAAAAATGACATAACAAATGGCTGTATTGTATACCCTTTAGTACCGCTAGAAAAAGAATTTAGGTCAAGAAAGTAAATATGATTTACATTTGTGATCATGAAAAAGTCCCTTTTCATCTCTATTAGCGAGCTAACTTGTTTTATTTTTATTTGTGGATCAACAACATATTTTGAAATGTAAACTTCTGTATACAGTGTTTTTCAACTCCACTATGTGACTCTGGCATTACGGTTTATGCTTGCTTTTGTTATTCATTTAGTTTTAGATATACTGTATAATGCAATGTTAAGAGAGAATCCCAGGCATAATATTATTTTAAAATGATGCTCTCCAGGCACACCCCACCCCTCCTCCCCTCCTGCAACTAGTAAGATCTCTGGAGTACTGTACAGCTAGCATCCCTGTGGGAGAATTCCAAGCTGTCCTGCTGTAAGTGTTGGGGGAAGCTGAGGAACAAGCCTTTTCCTTGTACCTAGATTTTATTTTAAAGTACAGATGCTTCTATGTGTCAGTGAACTTTTATTTTCCTAATATATTTTATTAAGATAATTATCTTTTTACATCCTGTAACTGTTTTAACTGTTTAAAGCCTTCTCAGCCCTTGACTTTGCCACCTTTTTCAAGGCCAAAATTGGTACTATCTGCAAATATATTTCATCTCTTGGTTCTTCTCCTACAACTCCCGTCCCTTTCCTCACCTCTTATCTTTTCTTCCTTCTTGCCCATTACTGGGGAGGAGGTTGTGATCTTTCTCACATCATGACATCCACATGACCTATGGACTCTATTCCCTCTCACATCATTTGCTCCCTCTCTTCTATTGCCTTCTCCAACCTTTCCTATTTTTTCAACTTGTCTTTCTCAACTGGTTCTGTCCCATCCTTCCTCAAACAAGGATGCAGTTAATTTGCTGGCTTTCAGGATCCCGTCGGTCAGGAGGCCGATGTCTGAATCCCGACAGCCAACAATGCTGACAGCAGGGATCCCAGCGCCCAAGGGTTATTCCCACTCGTGGGTGTCCACAACAACCATAGAGTGGGAATAGAACCTGTGGCAAATGCAGCGAGCCACCGAGCCCGCAGTGTGGCAGGGCCAGCAAGTCCACAAGGGGACTCTTTGCGCTCGCCTTGCTGTCGGCATTCTGGTGGGCAGGATGCCGCTGTTGGGATCTTGACAGCCGGCATCTCGTCCATTGGGAACACATACGTATTCCCACAAACATGCACTTGTCACACACATTCTTAACAAACTCTCTCTTTTGACTCCAAACATCTGGAGAGAATTGTTTATCTCAGACTCACCTGCGTTCTCTCTTCCAATTCCCTTCTTGACCCTCTTCTATCTGGTTTCCACCCCACTAACTGTACACAAATTATCCTAACTAAGGTCAACAATGACCTCCTTACTGACAAAGTGAATGGTTACATCTCTTTTCTCATTCTTCTTGATCTATCTGCTGCCTTTGACACTATCATCCACTTCTCCTTCAAACTCTTAACTATATTGGTCTCTGTGAATCTGTTCTTTCATGGTTCACATCCTATCTTGCTCAGTCTACCTCTAGCACCAGCTGTCACCCACTTTCACTACTTATTGGCATTCCCCTGGACTATGGGGGTCATTCCGACGCGATCGCTCACTGCAGTTTGTCACAGTGCAGCGATTGGGTCGGAACTGCGCATGCGCCAGTGCCGCAGTGAGCGGGCGCATGGAAGCCGTCGTTGCCTAGCGATCACCTCTGAGGTAGAGTCGGTCGCTGTGCGGGAGGGGGCAGAATGGCGGCGTTAAGCCACCGTTTAGGAGGAGCGGTCCGGCCAACACAGGATTGGCCGGACTGATGGTGGGGCGGGCCGCGGCAGCAGCGTGACGTCACACGCAGCCTCTGTGGGCCAGGAAGCGATGAGTAGCTCCCGGCCAGCACACTAAAGCTGAGCTGGTCGGGAGCTGCTCTTGAAGTGCAAAGGCATCGCTGCTGTGCGATGCCTTTGCACTTCTGCGGGGGCCGGCACTGACATGCGGGGCAGGATAGCCCTGTGCTGGGCATCCGCGTAGCTGTGCTACATTTAGCACAGCTACGATCAACTCAGAATGACCCCCTATGTCTTTGGTCCTATCCTCTTTTTAATTTACATCACCTTCCTTGGTAATCTCATCAGTTTTGTTTGGTCTCCAATATGATTTTTATGCTAATGATACTCAAATTTGCCTATCTTTCCCCAACCTCTCTCCCCAAGTTATTGCTCGTTATGTTCTTGACTCTCCACTATCCGATCCTGGATGTTTCTGCACTTTCTCAAGTTAAACATGTTCATAACTTAATTTATCACTTTCCTCCTACTAAGGTCACCTCCTCTACCTCTCTTTCTTTATTTCTGTTTATAACATCTCCCTCTTGGTTGTCCCCCAAGTTTTCTGACTAGGTGTTATTTTTGACTCCTCCCTGTCCATCATCCCGCACATTCATTCAACATATATTTCACAATTACCGCTTCCACTTAAGATCAGGCCCTTTCTCACCCATGATACCATTAAACCTCTAATCCATGAATTTATCATCTTCTGCCTCAACTGTAACTTCCTTCTCTCTGGTTTCCCTCTCACTCCTTTTTCCCCACTACAATCCATCATAGACACTGCTGAGCATTTCATTTTCTTTTCTAAACCTTCAGAGTTGGACTCCCCCTTCTTCAACCTCCTTCACTGGCTCCCCATCTCCCTCTGAATCCAGTTCAAACTCTTAACCCTCACATACAAAGCTCTTAATAACTTTGAACCCTTCTACATATCCAACCTCATCTGTCAACACTCTCACCCGTCAACTTCACTCTTCCTCTGAGTGTCACCTCAACCACCTGATGGTCACCTCCTCTCATGCCTGGATATCATATCCATGCCATGTGAGACTTTCTGTCAGTGTCCCCAACTACAAATGTTCACTCCAAACATACTGTATCTTTTCACCAAAGCCTGCCATCCCTCCTAAATCTGAACGCTTCTATCATATCCTGACCCGTTCTTCTCCCCAGTGCAAGATATAAACTTGTTAATTGCCTTATCATGTAAGCTCTCATGGGCAGGCTGTTCCCCCCTTGTTCATCCCCCAAACTATCCTAGTTATCAGTGCTTCTTGTCTCCCTCAGTGACTGACTCTGTGTGCTTGCCCTTCATTTGGTACAGTCTCATTGATGGAACTGACTTCCATGCCCTTTGAATCCATCTCATGCCTATTGGTTTATTATGAATTTCTGAATTGTCACCACACCCTCTTGTCCTACCTAGTTTGTCTGTCAACTACTCTGTGTTCTTATGTCAGTTTACATTTACTGTACTATTGATATGTCTGTTTTCACTGTTCTGTAAATTGCCTGTATGGGGTTGTGAAATCTGTGTGGCACCTGGAAAAAAAAAAGAAAAAAAAGAAAGAAAAAGAAATAATAATAATTAAAAGCACAGACTTTGTGGAAAGAACAATGCCTGGTGCCATGAGTGGACTTTTTCCATATTCAAAATTTATGGGATCTGGGACCATCTGTGTTGCTTGAAGCTTTTCCTTCTCCTATTTGTCTATTAAAGCATGCTACTGTGATCCAGTAATTATTATTTGGCTTTTTTCCTGCACTTGGTAACTAAAAACACATCAGTTACTATGCTGGTAGCTTGTTTAATGTCATCACTTCATAGAATGCATTGTTGAAAATGAACTGTATGCTTAGCCAGTTATTGGCTGTGCCAGGGTAGTGTCTACAAACATCTCATAGGTTTCAAAGAAAGTCAATCCTCTTCATTTAAACATAGAAACATAGAATTTGAAGGCAGATAAGAACCACTTGACCCATCTAGTCTCTCTCTTTTTTAACCATATTGTTGTCTCAAACCCTCTTTGATCCTTATTTCTTTGTAAGGATATCCTTTTGTCTATCCCATTCATGTTTAAATTGCTCTACTGTCTTACTGGGGCCGTACACACGGGGGAGATGTGGGGGGGAGATGTGTGCTGAGCGATCTAGCACAGACCGCTCAGCAAACATCTCCCGCCCCCATGCTCAGCAGAGCATGATGTGTGCTGAGCGAGGGGGGAGGGGACGGGGGTGGGGGGGCGCGCTCATTTCACTTAACGGTGAAGTGAGCGATGTGCTAGATTGAGCCTGCATACCGGCCAATCTAGCATCTGCGATAGCAACACCTGGGGTCACGCAATGCTATCGCTGTGAGGCATACACACAGAGAGATCAGTGCTTAAATTCTAAGCAATCTAGTCAGATTGCTTAGAATTTAAGCACGGATCTCTCTGTGTGTACCCCCTATAGCCTCTACCACTTCTGATGGCTGGGTATTCCATTTGTCCACTACCCTTTCTGTGAAGTAATTAATTATCTTGTTTACAAGGTTACACCAAAGTAGAAGTGTAGGTCTAAACATACACTTCTACATGTCCAATCTGGTCCGGGTTATCTTCGGTTTGTTATTTTTAACCACTGGGATACCTACATGGAACGAAGAGGACCGATCTATACTGGATATAGGTGAGTATATATATATTGTAACAGAAGACTTGCTAGAATGTGCTCTGCTACAAAAATCCACGAACGACCGACTCCAGGCTTGTGCAAAAATAACAAATACCTTTTATTCAGGTAGTTCAAAAGCAAAGATATACATAAAACAAAGATCACTGTCTTTAGTATAAACTAACAGGGAGGTTAGGCCCTGCCTCACTCCCACTTACTTAATAAGGAACCCTCCAAGTCCTGGCATCCTGACGCTAGTGCCCAGCCCTCCGCATCCCACTGTCCCTAACAGGCCTATCACCTGCCTTCAGGAGCCCTGACTCATGGGAGAGACTCTGCTTTAAACCCAGCACCCAGGTGCTGGCTGATGAATCAGCTTCTTGGGCTAAGAAGCCTATAAGACCTGGTCTGGGCCAAATGGATGGGAACCCGGTCCATCAACACTTCCCATCCACCCCCAGGAACCTGTGTGTAGCTTACAGGTTGGCAAAGTACCTCTCCTGCCACAATATATATATATATATATATATATATATAGATATAGATATATTTTTCTTACAGATCACCTATGGATTCTATGTGGACAAGGGGACCAATTCCTTATGTGGGATTTAGGTAAGTATGAGTGAGTGTGAGTGTGCATGTATGTTTTATTAAAGCTATACTGTGTGTGTGTCTTGTCTTTATTGGAAAAACTTATTTCGCTCTGGAACTACAAGTACCAGCAGACCATTTAATGCCCTGCCTGCATGCTGGTACTTGTGGTTCTCCAAGTACCAGCATGCAGGGGAAGCTTGCTGGGACCTGTAGTTTCACAGCAAAATACAATATTTTTACTACTTTTTACACTTAATGGCTATCAGCCCACCATCCACAGCTTACGGATGGTGAAGACAGCCACAGGATTCATCCCTGGCCCTTGGATGACCGGTAGGGGGAGAGGCCCCTTTTTGGGGGGGTCCCCACACCCACAGGGTGACTACCTGAGTTGGTAATGTCCCCCAGCTGTGGCATTATCTCCTTGACTAGTGGAGCCCGGTTAGGAAGGCCAATCCCGGGCCGTTTTTTCAATCCCGGGATTCGAGATTGAAAAATGCTCAATCCCGGGATTCCCGGGATCCCGGGATTGCAGTAGGGATCAGTGAAGGATGTAGGGAGCAGCGCTGGGGGGAGGGTGTAGGTAGCAGTGCGGGAGGGAGGGTGTAGGTAGCGGTGCGGACTCGGTAGGGAGGGTGTAGGTAGCGGTGCGGGAGGGTGTAGGTAGCGGTGCAGGAGGGAGGCTGTTAGAGAGCACTGCACGGAGGGAGGGTGTAGGTAGCGGTGCGGGAGGGAGGGAGGGTGTAGGTCGTGATGCAGGAGGGAGGGTGTAGGTAGCGGCGTGGGAGAGAGGGTTGGTAGCTGCGCAGGGAGGGAGGCTGTTAGAGAGCACTACTTACTATTAGGTGGGTGGCAGCCATGGACACACTGTACGCGGCGGCATTTCAAATGAAGCGCCGGCCGCCAGCCAACCAGAGCTGGCGGACCGGCAGCCAATCAGGGAAGCGGCCGCAGCAGTCACTCCTGATTGGCTGTCGCTGCTGCGGCAGCTTCCCTGAGAGTGTACAACCTCAACATAATTAGTTTCCTTTTTGTTCTTTATCTAAGCTGTACATGAGGGAAAGCTACCAATTATATAGTGTTTGTACTGACGCTGTATATTTGTATTATTGTACCACACTGGAAAAACAGTGTTTTAATCTGATTCAGATGCGATCGCAGTGCTGATGCAGCAGTGATCCTTTTCAGTTATGGGACTGCGAGGCATGGCAAGTGTAGCAGCTGCCCACAAGTGAACAGAAGTGCCCACCGGAGCAATCGCAACATGCTCAGCAACTGTGCAACTCCCTGAGTGCCTCCACGGCTATGCAGATTGGAAGCTGTCACACTGGTGCCATGTTTTATGTATACGAGGTCACAGTCATACGCCAAGACACACCCCAAAAATGGTCATGATATGCCTATGTTTTTATACACACTCCCCGTTACCTCACGCAAACAGTCTCTTCCTGTTGTGCACTGTGCAACTGATTCCTCACTGTGAGTGGCATCACAAAGGTTCCGTGGCACACGCACACTGTGGCCATGACGTATGCTCAGTCTAATTGCTTGGTTGTGACACCATCAAGTTGCAACCTCATCTGAATCAGGTCCAGAAGTTAAAGTGAACCAGAACATGGCAGAACTGCGTTCCGTCAGTACCAATTGGAGACGGAACGCAGTTCCGCCTCCTCCGGCTCACCTAACCCAGAATGTGAACCCGGAGCCACATGGGGATGCCGGGGCGCCCGCTGAGGTTCTGTTACCAGCGGGCACCAGCAGTCTAATTGCTTGGTTGTGACACCATCAAGTTGCAACCTCATCTGAATCAGGTCCAGAAGTTAAAGTGAACCAGAACATGGCAGAACTGCGTTCCGTCAGTACCAATTGGAGACGGAACGCAGTTCCGCCTCCTCCGGCTCACCTAACCCAGAATGTGAACCCGGAGCCACATGGGGATGCCGGGGCGCCCGCTGAGGTTCTGTTACCAGCGGGCACCAGCACCTTCCCCTCAGCTTCTGGCTGTGAGAGGCTGGGCGGCGCTATGGGAGAGACATCATGACGTCTCTCCCATAGAACCGAGGAGCGGGCACCAGGCGGAGATCAGCAGTCCAGAAGCAGGAGCAGGGCTGGTGAGTATTGTGTTTTGTGTGTTTTTTTCTGTGTGAAGTGGCGCTACTAGGGGGCAGCTTCTACCGGGGGCATCTATACTGGGGCATAACTACTGAGGGCAACTGTACTGGGGGCAGCTTCTACTGGGCGCAGCTTCTACTGGGGGCAACTGTACTGGGGGCAGCTTCTACTGGGGGCATCTGTACTGGGGCATAACTACAGGGGGCATCTGTACTGGGGGCAGCTCTACTGGGGCATAACTACTGGTGGCATAACTACAGGGGGCAGCTTCTACTGGGGCAGCTTCTACTGGGGGCATCTGTATTGGGGACATAACTACAGGGGGCATCTGTATAAAGGGCATAACTACAGGGGCATCTGTACTGAGGGCAGCTCTACCAGGGGCAGCTCTACAGGGGGCATAACTACAGGGGTTATCTCTACAAGGGCCATAACTACAGGAGGCATCTGTACTGGGGGCATCTGTACTGGGGGCATAACTACATGGGGCATCTGTACTGGGGGCATAACTAAAGGGGACAACTGTACTGGGTGCATAACTACAGGAGGCATCTGTACTGAGGGCAGCTCTACAAGGGGCAGCTCTACTGGGGGCATCTGTACTGGGGCATAACTACAGGGGGCATCTCTACCAGGGCCATAACTACGTGTGTGCCAGGTGTGTCAAATTGACTCATTACATGCCGCCTCTGCTGTGTGCCGTGCGCCGCACTGTGTAGGAGAGCAGCAGCTGCGCCAGGCAGCGGAGGAGGAGGGAGGGGGACTGGAGCCGCAGCAGCGCTATGTCATTGGTAGTAAGCACCGCTGCAGCAGTCCCTTCTCTTTCCATATAGGCTGCCCGGCGCTGCTGTGAATGCTGGGATACACGTAATGTGTAAAAAAGGGGACGCTGTCTGCCGTAATGTGTAAAAAAGGGGGATGCTGTCTGCCGTAATGTGTAAAAAAAAGGGACGCTGTCTGCCGTAATGTGTAAAAAAGGGGGATGCTGTCTGCCGTAATGTGTAAAAAAAAGGGACGCTGTCTGCTGTAATGTGTAAAAAAGGGGACGCTGTCTGCCGTAATGTGTAAAAAGGGGACCCTGTCTGCTGTAATGTGTAAAAAAGGGGGACACTGTCTGCCGTAATGTGTAAAAAGGAGGACTGTCTGCTGTAATGTGTAAAAAGAGGGACGCTGTCTGCCGTAATGTTTAAAAAAGGGGACGCTGTCTGCCGTAATGTGTAAAAACAAGGGGACGCTGTCTGCCGTAATGTGTAAAAATAAGAATTTACTCACCGGTAATTCTATTTCTCGTAGTCCGTAGTGGATGCTGGGAACTCCGTAAGGACCATGGGGAATAGACGGGCTCCGCAGGAGACTGGGCACTCTAAAAGAAAGATTAGGTACTATCTGGTGTGCACTGGCTCCTCCCTCTATGCCCCTCCTCCAGACCTCAGTTAAGGAAACTGTGCCCGGAAGAGCTGACACAACAAGGAAAGGATTTGGAATCCAGGGTAAGACTCATACCAGCCACACCAATCACACTGTACAACTTGTGATAACCATACCCAGTTAACAGTATGAACAAAAACTGAGCCTCATTCAACGGATGGCTCATAACAATAACCCTTTAGTTAAGCAATAACTATATACATGTATTGCAGAGAATCCGCACTTGGGACGGGCGCCCAGCATCCACTACGGACTACGAGAAATAGAATTACCGGTGAGTAAATTCTTATTTTCTCTGACGTCCTAGTGGATGCTGGGAACTCCGTAAGGACCATGGGGATTATACCAAAGCTCCCAAACGGGTGGGAGAGTGCGGATGACTCTGCAGCACCGCATGAGCAAACTCAAGGTCCTCCTCAGCCAGGGTATCAAACTTGTAGAACTTAGCAAACGTGTTTGACCCCGACCAAGTAGCAGCTCGGCAAAGCTGTAAAGCCGAGACCCCTCGGGCAGCCGCCCAAGAAGAGCCCACCTTCCTTGTGGAATGGGCTTTCACCGATTTTTGATGCGGCAATCCAGCCGCAGAGTGAACCAGCTGAATCGTGCTATAGATCCAGCGAACAATAGTCTGCTTTGAAGTAGGCGCGCCAACCTTGTTGGCTGCATACAGAATAAACACCGAGTCAGACTTTCTGACTCCCGCCGTTCTGGAAACATAAATTTTCAAAGCCCGGACTACATCCAGCAACTTGGAATCCTCCAAGTCCCTAGTAGCCGCAGGCACCACAATAGGCTGGTTCAAATGAAACGATGATACCACCCTAGGAAGAAATTGGGGACGAGTCCTCAATTCTGCCCTGTCCATATGGAAGATCAAATAAGGGTTTTTACATGACAAAACCGCCAATTCTGACACACGCCTAGCCGAAGCTAAGGCCAATAGCATGACCACTTTCCACGTGAGATACTTTAGCTCCACGGTCTTAAGTGGCTCAAACCAGTGGGATTTCAGGAAATCCAACACAACATTAAGATCCCAAGGTGCCACCGGTGGCACAAAAGGAGGCTGAATATGCAGCACCCCCGGAACAACGTCTGAACTTCAGGCAGTGAAGCCAGTACTTTTTGAGAGAAAATGTATAGGGACGAAATCTTGACCTTTATGGATCCTAATTTTAGGCCCATAGTCACTCCTGACTGTAGGAAGTGCAGGAATCGACCCCGCTGGAATTCCTCTGTAGGGCCTTCCCGGCCTCACACCAAGCAACCTATTTTCGCCATATATAGTGAAAAAGTCTTGCTGTCACGTCTTTCCTAGCCTTTATCAGCGTAGGAATAACTGCCTCCGGAATGCCCTTTTCCGCTAGGATCCGGCGTTCAACCGCCATGCCGTCAAATGCAGCCGCGGTAAGTCTTGGAACAGACAGGGCCCCTGTTGCAACATGTCCTGTCTGAGAGGCAGAAGCCATGGGTCCTCTGAGAGCATATCGAGCAGCTCCGGGTACCGAGTCCTTCTTGGCCAATTTGGAGCAAAGAATATTATTCTCACTCCTCCTTTTATTACAATTCTCAGCCCTTGGGTATGAGAGGAAGAGGAGGGAATACATAGACCGACTGGAACACCCACTGTGTTACTAGTGCAACCACAGCTATCACCTGAGGGTCCCTTGACCCGGCGTAAAACCTTTTTTAGCTTTTTATTGAGGTGGGACGCCATCTAGTCCACCTGAGGCAGTTCCCATCAATTTGCAAACTGCGTGAAGACTTCCTGATGAAGTACCCATTTTCCGGGTGGAGGTCGTGCCTGCTGAGGAAGTCTGCTTCCCAGTTGTCCACTCCCGGAATGAACACTGCTGACAGTGCGCTTACTTGATTCTCCGCCCAGCGAAGAATTTTGGTGGCTTCTACCCTCGCCACCCTGCTCCTTGTGCCGCCTTGGCGGTTTACATGAACCCCTGCGGTCTGACTGGATCAGAACCGGTTGGTCGCGAAGCAGGATCTCCGCTTGACTTAGGGCGTTGTATATGGCCCTTAGTTCCAGGATATTGATGTGAAGGCAAGTCTGTTGACTTGACCACAGACCTTGGAAATTTCTTTCCTGTGTAACTGCCCCCCACCCTCGGAGGTTTGCATCCGTGGTCACCAGGATCAAGTCCTGAATGCCGAATCTGCGGCCCTCGAGAAGGTGAGCACTCTGCAGCCACCACAGGAGAGACACCCTGGCCCTGGGGGATTGGGTGATTAACCGATGCATCTGAAGAGGTGATCCGGACCACTTGTCCAGTAAGTCCCATTGGAAGGTCCTCGCATGGAACCTGCCTAAGGGGATGGCCTCGTATGATGCCACCATCCTTCCCAGGACTCGAGTGCAGTGATGCACTGACACCTGTTTTGGTTTTAATAGATTCTGACCAGTGTCATGAGCTCCTGAGCTCTCTCTATCGGGAGATAAACCCTTTTCTGGTCTGTGTCTAGGATCGTGCCTAGGAGAGGCAGATGAGCTGTAGGAACCAACTGCGACTTTGGAATATATAGAATCCAGCCGTGTTGCCATTACACTTCCAGAGAAAGTGATACGCTGTTCAGCAACTGCTCTCTTGATCTCGCTTTTATGAGGAGATTGTCCAAGTACGTGATAATAGTGACACCTTGCTTCCACAGGAGCACAATCATATCCGCCATTACCATGGTGAATATTCTCGGGGCCGTGGAGAGACCAAACGGCAACATCTGAAATTGGTAATGACAATCCCGTACCGCAATTCTGAAGTACGCCTAATGAGGTGGATAAATGGGGACATGAAGGTATGCATCCCTTATGTCCCGATTCAGAATACAGTCTCCCCCTTTTTAGGCTTGCACTGACCGCTCTTAGCGATTCCATCTTGAACTTGAACCTTCTCAGGTATATGTTCAGGGATTTTTAATTCAATATGGGTCTGACCGAACCGTCTGGTTTCGGGATTACAACATGGTTGAATAATAACACCCTCTTGTTGACCCTTGACCACCACCTGTTAAAGATACAATTTGTGAATTGCAGTTAACACTGGCTCCCTCTCTTGGGGGGAAGCCCGCAGGGCCGTCGGTGAGGGGGCATCTTCTCACAGTCCAGCTTGTATCCCTGAGACACAATATCTATTGCCCAGGGATCGAACAGGGAGTGAACCCACTTGTGGCTGAACTTACGAAGGCGTGTCCCACCGGGCCTAGCTCCGCCTGTGGAGCCCCAGCGACATTGGTGGATTTTTGTAGAGGCCGGGGAGGACTTCTGTTCCTGGGAACTAGCTGCCCGGCTCTGACAAAAAAGGACGCACCTCAGACTTTCTTGTTTCTTTATTCGAAAAGCTGCATTTAATAATGTCGTGCTTTCTTAGGCTGTGCAGGAATATAAGGCAAACTAGCAGAATTACCAGCTATAGCTGTGGAGACCAGGCTCGAGAACCCTTCTCCACACAATCCTCAGCCTTCCATATGCCTCTTAAGTCGGCATCATCTGTCCAATGCATATTCTACAGGACACGTCAAGCAGAGATCGACATAGCTTTGACTCTAGGACCCAGTATACTCATGTCTCTTTGGGCATGCATTATAACTATATATCTATCACTTAAGACAGCATCTTTAATATATTTATATTGCATACTAGGGTCTCATCTCTGCTGATAAGGTACCTGTCCACGCTGCCACAGCGCTATATACCCATGCCGACACAATCGCCGGTCTGGGTAGTATACTAGAATGTGCACGCTATCTGCAGGATCCCTGAGAATAGCAAGTGCTACCGTCTGTGCAAACAGGACACCCCAGGGGAAGATTCTCAACATATCCTGGCCCTAGTGGGGAAAGGATACAGTCTGAGAATTCTCTTGTGGGAAGCTGCCGTCTCTTGTCTGGAGATTCCCGCTCTTTTTCCTCATGAGAGGAGGGAAATTTACCTCCGCATTCTTCCCCTTAAACATGTGTACTCTCGTGTCAGGGACAGATGAGTCATCAGTGATATGCAAATCATCTATTATTTCAATAATCATATATTGAATACCTTCTAGCCATCTTGGCTGTAACTTTGCATTATCGTAGTCGACAGTGGAGTTAAACTCCATGTCGATACCAGTGTTTGTTATTTTGGATAGTGAGCATTGAGGGACTCTGAAAGTCTCTGTGACATAGGGACAGACATGGGTAGATTTCCTGTCTGTTCCCTAACCATTTGTGCAATCAATTCACCTTAGCACTTACACATATCCAAACAGGTGTCGGCATTGTCGACGGAGACACCCTCTCACACACATATCCGCTCTATCACCTCCTTAGAGGAGCCTTTTACCTCAGACATGTCGACACACGCGTACCGACACACCACACACACAGGGGATGCTCTATTTGAGGACAGTTCCCCCACAAGGCCCTTTGGAGAGACAGAGAGAGAGTATGCCAGCACACACCCCAGCGCTATATAACCCAGGGATTACACTACAACTCAGTGTTTACCCAGTAGCTGCTGTATATACAAATTTTGCGCCTAAATTTATGTGCCCCCCCCCCCCCCCCCCCTCTCTTTTCACCCTTTGTGTACCAGGATACTGCAGGGGAGATCCTGGGAAAGCTTCCTTCCAGCGGAGCTGTGAAGAGAAAATGGCGCTGGTGTGCTGAGGAAGAAGGCCCCGCCCCCTTAGCGGCGGGCTTCTGTCCTGTTTCTGACTAAAAATGGCGGGGGTTTTACACATATACAGTCACAGACTGTATTATGTGTATTTTTATGCCAAAGGTATTTTTATTGCTGCCCAGGGCGCCCCCCCCCCCCCAGCGCCCTGCACCCTACAGTGACCGGAGTGTGTGGTGTGCTGTGGGAGCAATGGCGCACAGCTGTGGTGCTGTGCGCTACCTTAATGAAGACAGGAGTCTTCTGCCGCCGATTTCATCGCTTCTCTTCTGTCTTCTGGCTCTGCAAGGGGGACAGCGGCGCGGCTCCGGGAACGGACGATCGAGGTCAGGCCCTGTGTTCGAACCCTCTGGAGCTAATGGTGTCCAGCAGCCTAAGAAGCACAAGCTAGCTGCAAGCAGGTAGGTTTGCTTCTCTCCCCTCAGTCCCACGTAGCAGTGAGTCTGTTGCCAGCAGATCTCACTGAAAATAAAAAACCTAACAAATACTTTCTTTCTAGCAAGCTCAGGAAAGCCCACTAGGAGCACCCAGCTCTGGCCGGGCACAGATTCTAACTGAGGTCTGGAGGAGGGGCATAGAGGGAGGAGCCAGTGCACACCAGATAGTACCTAATCTTTCTTTTAGAGTGCCCAGTCTCCTGCGGAGCCCGTCTATTCCCCATGGTCCTTACGGAGTTCCCAGCATCCACTAGGACGTCAGAGAAAAGGGGATGCTGTCTGCCGTAATGTGTAAAAAGGGGGACTCTCTTCTGTAATGTGTAAAAAGGGGGACTGTCTGCTGTAATGTGTAAAAATGGGGACTGTCTGCTGTAATGTATAAAAGGGAATCTACCTGGTGTAGTGGCACTACTGTGCAGCGTAATTTTAATAACGGAGACTACTGTGCACCGTAGTATGAATTGCTATTATTTTGTGGCCACGCCCCTTCCCCATGAAGCCACGCCCCTATATATTTTTCATATGAAGCCACGCCCCCATGAAGCCACGCCCCTATATATAGCCCCTGTCTTGCATGGCGGGGGTCGCCAATGCTGTTTCTTGCACAAAGCGCTAAAATGCCTAGTTATGGCACTGATCTCTACTGTGGGGCATCTCTACTGGGGGCATCTGTACTGGGACATAACTACAGGGAGCATTAACACTGGGGGCATATCTACTGGGGGCACTACTAATGAGGGCATTGCATAGGGGGCACTTAAGGTGCATCACTCCTGGGGACATAAGGGGCACTACTACTGGTGGCACTGTATAAGGGGCACCAATACTATGGGCTTTACATAAGGGTCACTACAACTGTGGGCACTACCACTACAGCGGACATTGCATAAGGGGCACTACTACTGAGGGCATTGTATAAGGGGTGCTAGTGTTGTGGTCATGTTGGGTGACCATGCCCCTTACTGTTTTGAGACCACGCCCCTTTCTTGCAGCGTGCGCCTACGGCATACACAATGCCTTTAGACCGGGGGGGGGGGGGGGGAGTGAGTTCCACCACCTCTCCAGGACCACTTTAAGCACTGATCAGGCCCACAGTGCAGATCCTTGCTGCCCACAGGAATGGCCGGTTCATTGAGATCCAGATACTGTATAACGGTTTGTGAAAACTGGGGCATATGCTGTCTGCCGTAAAGTGTAAAAAAGGGGACACTGCCTGCCGTAATGTGTAAAAAAAGGGGGCGCTGTCTGCTGTAATGTGTAAAAAAGGGACGCTGTCTGCCGTAATGTGTAAAAAGGGGACGCTGTCTGCTGTAATGTGTAAAAAGGGGGCGCTGTCTGCTGTAATGTGTAAAAAGGGGGCACTGTCTGCTGTAATGTGAAAAAAAGTGGACACTGCCGTAATGTGTAAAAAGGGGACGCTACCTGCTGTAATGTGTAAAAAAGGGGGATACTGTCTGCCGTAATGTGTAAAAAGGGGGACTGTCTGCTGTAATGTGTAAAAAGGGGGATGCTGTCTGCCGTAATGTGTAAAAAAGGGGACGCTGTCTGCCGTAATGTGTAAAAACAAGGGGACGCTGTCTGCCGTAATGTGTAAAAAGGGGATGCTGTCTGCTGTAATGTGTAAAAAGGGGACGCTGTCTGCTGTAATGTGTAAAAAGGGGGTACTGTCTGCTGTAATGTGTAAAAAAGGGGACGCTGTCTGCCGTAATGTGTAAAAAGGGGACGCTATCTGCTGTAATGTGTAAAAAAGGGGGATGCTGTCTGCCGTAATGTGTAAAAAGGGGGACTGTCTGCTGTAATATATAAAAAGGGGGATGCTGTCTGCGTAATGTTTAAAAAAGGGGACGCTGTCTGCCGTAATGTGTAAAAACAAGGGGACGCTGTCTGCTGTAATGTGTAAAAAAGGGGACGCTGTCTGCCGTAATGTGTAAAAAGGGGACGCTGTCTGCTGTAATTTGTAAAAAGGGGGATGCTGTCTGCGTAATGTGTAAAAAAGGGGACACTGTCTGCCGTAATGTGTAAAAACAAGGGGACGCTGTCTGCTGTAATGTGTAAAAAAGGGGACGCTGTCTGCTGTAATGTGTAAAAAAGAGGACGCTGTCTGCCGTAATGTGTAAAAACAAGGGGACGCTGTCTGCCGTAATGTGTAAAAAGGGGATGCTGTCTGCTGTAATGTGTAAAAAGGGGACGCTGTCTGCTGTAATGTGTAAAAAGGGGGCACTGTCTGCTGTAATGTGTAAAAAAGGGGACGCTGTCTGCCGTAATGTGTAAAAAGGGGACGCTATCTGCTGTAATGTGTAAAAAAGGGGGATGCTGTCTGCCGTAATGTGTAAAAAGGGGGACTGTCTGCTGTAATTTGTAAAAAGGGGGATGCTGTCTGCGTAATGTGTAAAAAAGGGGACACTGTCTGCCGTAATGTGTAAAAACAAGGGGACGCTGTCTGCTGTAATGTGTAAAAAAGGTGACGCTGTCTGCCGTAATGTGTAAAAAGGGGACGCTGTCTGCTGTAATGTGTAAAAAGGGGGCACTGTCTGCTGTAATGTGTAAAAAAGGGGACGTTGTCTGCCGTAATGTGTAAAAAGGGGACGCTATCTGCTGTAATGTGTAAAAAAGGGGGATGCTGTCTGCCGTAATGTGTAAAAAGGGGGACTGTCTGCTGTAATGTGTAAAAAGGGGGATGCTGTCTGCCGTAATGTGTAAAAAAGGGGACGCTGTCTGCCGTAATGTGTAAAAACAAGAGGACGCTGTCTGATGTAATGTGTAAAAAGGGGATGCTGTCTGCCGTAATGTGTAAAAAAGGGGACTGTCTGCTGTAATGTGTAAAAAAGGGGACTGTCTGCTGTAATGTATAAAAGGGAATCTACCTGGTGTAGAGGTGCTACTGTGCAGCGTAATTTTAATAATGGAGACTACTGTGCACGGTTGTATGAATTGCTATTATTTTGTGGCCACGCCCCTTCCCCATGAATCCACGTCCCTATATATTTTTCACGCGCCTCACCGCTGACCGCAAAGTTCCCACCATTGGATACAATGGAGCGCATAGGCGCTACATTGTATCTCTGCCGTGTGCTGCCTCACAGACACTACAGGAGCACACAGCCAATCAGGAGAGTGCCACGACGTGGCGCTCCCTGATTGGCTGAAGGGACCCTCTTTGACAGGAGTCAGGGGGGGTCATGGCAGTCGGGGAAAGGGGTCCCATGTGTAAACATGGGAGCCCTTACAGTGCGTGGTCGGGTTTCCGTTTTTTTGTTTTGCCAAGTACGTGGATTATACAAAGGACAGAATCTACACTGGATTATGTGAGTATAATTTTTTTCACAGGTCACCCAAGGATTCTACATGGAGAAGAGGACAGAGCCTCGTGGGAACATAGGTAAGTATGTATGTATGGAGGTGTGCATGTATGTAATAAACTTATACTTTCACGGTGTGTGTGTCCTGTTTTTTTGGGGGTATTTATTTAGTAGTAGTACTTAAGGTACCAGCGGCCCAGGTTTTCCACCGCATGCTGGTACTTGTGGTTCTCCAAGTACCATCTTGCAGGGGAGGCTTGCTGGGACTTGTAGTACTGCTACTAAAAACAATATTCACATTTTTTACACTTGGCTATCAGCCCCCCATCCGCCACCCTTGGATGGGGGGGACAGCCTTGGGCTTCACCCCTGACCCTTGGGTGGCTGGAGGGGGGGGGACCCCTTGATTTAAGGGGTTCCCACTCCTCCAGGGTACCCCGGCCAGGGGTGACTAGTTGGGTATGTAATGCCTGGGCCGCAGGGACCACTATAAAAGTGTCCCCCGGCTGTGGCATTATGTACCTGGCTAGTGGAGCCCGGTGCTGGTTTTAAAAATACGGGGGACCCCTACGCTTTTTGTCCCCCGTAGTTTTGGAACCAGGACCAGGCGCAGAGTCCGGTGCTGGTTGATGAAATATGGGGGAACCCCTGTCATTTTTTCCCCCATATTTTGTCAACCAGGACCGGCTCAAAGAGCCCGAGGCTGGTTGTGCTTAGGAGGGGGGACCCCACGCAATTTTTTTTCAGAATTTTAAAGACTTTAAACACCTTTTTAAGGTACACAATGAAGCCCTGCACGGATCTCACAGATCCGGCCAGGATTCCTTGTGTTTTGTCATACAGTGTTTTACTCATCACTCCCGTAAAACACTGCCTGACATTACGAATCACATCGACATCGGAAAATACGAATTGTGAAAAGTCGGCAGCTTAGTGAATGACCGTATCAGGATTCAAAAAGTTGCAGTAAAATGCACCCGATACCATTCGAGATCAAACACCCTTCAAAATGGCAAAAACACGAATCTTTGTAAATATACCCCTCAGAGTCTAGAGGAGGTGTCAAGAAAATGACCATCCCTAAGGCAGTAGAACAAACTGTGTGTTCATAAATGTCACAACTTCCTGTGCAAGTCTAAGTGTACCCACAGGTGCTATGTGTGAGCCTGACCTGTCTCATACTGTACCCACAGAGAAGCCTCCTTCCACCATTTCTGTTCTTTCTGTGTTGATGAGCAGTACAAATCCACATACTGACATACAAATTGAGGATACTACCATGGAAGTGCAAGAGGATGAGGGGATATTTGGGTACTGACTCTGGAACTAATGAGGATGTTGATGAGGATGATGTTTAATTCAAGCACTAGTGGAAGCAGTTCTTGCCCATGATATGAAGAAGGCCATTGTTATGCCTGGGCATAAGACAAAAATCCACCTCTTACAGATGTAGCCAGACTCATCATTGCTGCGATATGAGCCAACTATAGCCAAATAGCTTGGCTACATCTGTGTGGAATTATTTGTATCCAAATCTTGACAGCACTTGTCTAGCCAACTATTGTGTTTGTAAAACCACAGTAAGTAGAGGTAGGGTCCTCACACATCTAGGAACTTCCTCCCTGTGGTGTCATTTATAGCGACTTCATGGAATCTTTTTGGGAAAATAAAATACTTATGCAAAAAAAAAAAAAAAACCGTCCAGCATCAGTTATCTCCCTTTTCTCAGCTTGATCACAGCACCTGCAGTCTCCATCTCCAACACCTTCATCATCAATATCCTCATTAATTATCGGAGGTAGTCCTGCATCCAGGATAAGGCTAAATGACTTCTCCGCTATCCAGGATTCCTCAGAAGAATCCTCCAGTGCTAGGCCTACCTCTGCTGCTATTGAGGGGAATGGCATCACAGAAGAGGACAAAGAAGACTACTAATAGTTTCAAACAACAATTGACTGTTAAACAATGTTTTGTGAGAGGAAGCAAGTATGACAGCTGTCATCCAGTTGCACAGTGGATCACTAATGCTATGATGGCTATGTTAGTATTAGATCTGTGTCCAATATCCACCATTAATGCAGTGGGTCTAAAGCCCAATACACACTAGACGAGAAAGTAAAAGATCTCCCTCAGAAGGGCCAATCTGAGCGAGAACTTTTACAATCTTGTCCAGTGTGGACACACAATGTCATTAATGACCCCTACCTCATCTGAACATGTACAGATGAGGGAAGTCCTCAAGAACGACAGCCATGCTGCAGATGCAGCATAGGCGTCGTTAGGCCCCCCACCCGCTGGCATCGGCAAGGGTGTATGCACTTGCTGATGCCAGCACCCCACCAGGTCCCCACCGCTGGCAATATTGGCATTGGTAGGAACTCGTTAAGTGTGGGGTTTAGACATTTAATTGAAGCCTTGTGTCCCCGCTACTAAATTCCATCTTTCTTCCACTTTACTAGACAAGCAATTCCTCGGCTGTACTAGGATGTTAAAAAAAACAACAACTAATTATTGGCCTGCAAAATGCCATTGTACCCACTGTCCACTTAACCACTAATATGTGGTCAAATTAAACTGGGCAAACTAAAGATTACATGACTCTGACAACCCACTGAGTGGGTGAATTGCCTTCAGCAACAGGTGCAGCATCTAACAAACAATGCCAGCTCATTCACTGACAGGCAACTCTCTGTATCACCGGCATCACTGATACCCCTTTCACAGAGCCCAAAATTTCCCGGGTTATTGCACATGAACGCGCACCAACCCAGGAAATTTCTCGGTGTGAAAGGGTACAGGGTCAAAATCCCGGGATTCCTGCCCAGGCATTTCAACCCTGCAATCGACCAGGGTTGGTCCCGGGATCCTCCCGGGAACCTGGTCTGTGTGAACGGGAGCTGGGTCAATGCGCCCTGGCTCCTGTTCACTTTCTATGTAGCAGGCGGCGCTTGGAGATCATGTGATCTCTTGCGCCGCCCCCGCCGCGTCACCGCTGATGTCAGCAACCCTTCAATATGCAGGGCTACTGACTGCGGTATGCAAGGGGTCTTACCCGGGAATGTCCCTGCATGATCCAGGGACCGTATTCCCGGGTAAGACCCCAGCATATCTGGTGTGAAAGGGGTATAAGAGGGATACTGCTGACTACCTGTGTCACTGACCTGGGTTCGGAGTGTTGAGAACTCGGGGGTTCTTCCAATGATCGGAAGGAGGAACCACAGCTGGGCCGGAGCAGGGATGGCCGGATGTAGGTTTTCCTCATGCAGAACTAGCCGTAGTAACTGGCGTATAATGCTGAAGAATTAAATGATGATTTGAGAACGATGGTGAAGCACACAGAAGAATGAAGAACTTGTGAGCGATGCTGAAGAGATGAATGAGGATTTGAGAACAATGGTGAAGCACACAGCAGATTGAAGAACTTGTGAGCATTGCTGAAGAAATGAATGAGGATTTGAGAACGATGGTGAAGCACACTGAAGAATGAAGAATTTGTGAGCGATGTTTGAAGAATGAGAAGCTTGTGAGCGATGTTGAAGAAATAAGAAGCTTGTGAGCGATGTTGAAGAAATGAATGAGGATTTAAGATTCAGTGTAACTCTGGAAGTATGGAAGGCGTTCTACTTGGAGATATCATGTAATACAGGAAACACAGGAGGTGTCCCCTTAAGAGAAACACTGTAACTCAGAGAATGTCCCACTGAGTGATACACTGTAACGCTGGTAGCACAGTGAATGTTCCACTGAGTGATACACTGTAACGCTGGTAGCACAGTGATTGTTCCACTGAGTGATACACTGTATCGCTGGTAGCACAGTGAATATTCCACTAGGTGATACACTGTAACGCTGGTAGCACAGTGATTGTTCCACTAGGTGATACACTGTAACGCTGGTAGCACAGTGATTGTTCCACTGAGTGATACTCTGCAAACGCTGGTAGCACAAGGAATGTTCCACTGAGTGATACTCTGCAAACGCTGGAAGCACAAGGAATGTTCCACTGAGTGATACTCTGCAAACGCTGGTACACAGGAGACGTTCAGTTAGAGAACTCACTGAACGCTGCTAGCACTGGTGATCATAGAAGAGACGATACTCAGGCGCCGGAGCTCTGCACGGCGTCTTCCTTTGAACTTCCCGCTCTCTCCCAATTGGCGGAAGGGGCCGATGACCTCATTCGCCCACCACGCTCCCGTGAACGTCAGGTGCAATGGCGGCACCCACACCCCGGGAACCCGCCGGAGGCAGCGCCAGCAAGACGCAACAACCCGGTGCCCACCGGGGGGCGGCGACCGCCGAGAGACCCAGCGCACCCAGAGCGGTAAGCGCGGCAGCCGCAGCGCCGCGAGTGTGACAGTACCCCCTTCTCTATGAGTGGCCCCTGGACACTTTCCTGGTTTCGTGGGATGCTTAGAATGAAAGATCCGGACTAGTCGGGGAGCAGTGACTTCAGAAGCTTTGACCCAGCTCCTCTCCTCAGGACCATAACCTTTCCATTCTACCAGATACTGTAAATTCTTGTGAAGATAACGAGAGTCAAGAATAGCTTTGATTTAAAATTCTGTTCCAGCTTCAGTCTCTACCGAGGTCGGCCTAGGAGACTCTGAATGGAACCGATTTAAGATGAGGGGATGAAGTAGAGAAACATGGAACGAATTTGGTACCCGAAAGTGGGAAGGCAACCCCAATTTGCAGACAACTGGGTTCAGGACTTGCAAAACAGGGTAAGGACCGATGAACCTCTGAGCAAACTTCATAGCGGGAACTCTTAAACGAAGATTGCGGGTAGAGAGCCATACCCTGTCACCAACTTTGTATTGAGGAGCTGCTCGCCGTTTTCTGGTGGTCATTCCGAGTTGATCGCTCTGTATTTTTTTTTCGTAACGGAGCGATTAGTCGCTAATGCGCATGCGCAATGGCCGCAGTGCAACTGCGCCAAGTAAATTTGCTATTAAGTTAGGTATTTTACTCACGGCATTACAAGGTTTTTTCTTCGTTCTGGTGATCGTAGTGTGATTGACAGGAAGTGGGTGTTTCTGGGCGGAAACTGGCCGTTTTATGGGTGTGTGCGAAAAAACGCTGCCGTTTCTGGGAAAAACACGGGAGTGTCTGGAGAAATGGGGGAGTGTCTGGGCGAACGCTGGGTGTGTTTGTGACGTCAAACCAGGAACGAAACTGACTGAACTGATCGCAGTGGCAGAGTAAGTCTCGAGCTACTCAGAAACTGCTAAGAACTGTCTATTCGCAAATCTGCTAATCTTTCGTTCGCAAATCTACTATGCTATGATTCACTCCCAGTAGGCGGCGGCTTAGCATGTGCAAAGCTGCTAAAAGCAGCTTGCGAGCGATCAACTCGGAATGACCACCCCTATCCGCAAAGAATTTGTAGCGGCCAGAGATTTTTTTGAGATTAGCATGAACCTTACTCCAGATTTGACTGAAGTGCTGGAGAGTAGACGCTGCAGCAGGAACATCCTCCGAAGGAGAGATGGGTAATTCTGGAACTCGTGGATGGAATCCATAATTAATGAAGAATGGAGACTCACCAGTGGAAGAGTGATACAGATGGTTATGGGCAAACTCGGCCCAGGGTAACAGTTCCACCCAATCGTCCTGCGAAGGAGAAAGATAAACACGGAGAAAAGTCTCTAAATCTTGATTGACGCGTTCAGTCTGCCCATTGGTTTGTGGATGGTAAGCAGATGAGAACTTGAGTTTTATTTATAAAGCTGAACAGAAAGCCCTCCAGAATCTAGCAGTGAACTGTACCCCTCGATCAGAGACTATCTCCCGAGGTAACCTGTGCAGGCGGAAGTGTTCACGAATAAATAGTAAAGCCAACTTGGGAGCCGTTGGTAACCCGACTAACGGAACAAAATGTGCCATTTTAGAAAAGCGGTCAATAATCACCCAGAAGGTAGAGGGGTAATTCAGTAACAAAGTCCATGGAAATATGGGTCCAGGGTTTCTTAGGAATGGACAGTGGACAAAGCAACCCCGCAGGAGGCAGACGAAAAGTTTTGTGCTGAGCACATTGAGGACATGAGTTGACATAATCTTCTATATCCTTCTTCATGGTGTCCCACCAATATGACCTTCGTAGAAATTCACACATTTTTTGAACACTAGGATGACCGGAAAACTTGGAGATATGAGCCCACTGCAGCAACTTTGGACGAAATTCAACTGGTACAGACATTCTCCCAGGAGGAGGACCCAGAGTAGTGGGAGCTGCTGAAATAGAGTCTGGACTGAGAATCAAACTCTTTTCAAAGGAATTCTCCTCATCCGAGGCCGTTAAAGAATGAGACAGAGCATCAGCCTTAGCGTTGAGAGTCCCGGCCCGGTACTTAATAACAAACGAGAATCGAGTGAAAAAGAGCGCCCATCTAGCTTGACGGGAATTCAAGCACTGGGCCGTCTTGATATACAACAAGTTCTTGTGGTCGGTATAGATCGTAATTAGATGTTTAGCACCTACCAATAAGTACCTCCATTCTTCTAGGGCAGATTTTATTGCTAAAAGCTCCTGATTTCCAATGGTGTAGTTTCGTTCAGCAGGAGAGAACTTATGAGAATGGAAACCACATGGATGGAACTTCCCATCAGAGGAGTACTGTGAAAGAACGGCACCGATGCCTACTGAGGAAGCATTGACTTCAAAGAAGAATGGTTTAGAAAAATTTGGTTGTTGGAGTACCGGAGCAGACATGAAGGCTAATTTCAACCGGGCAAACGCTACTTCAGCTTCTGAAGACCAGTGACTTGGGTCAGACCCCTTTTTGGTTAGGGCAGTAATAGGTGCAACAATGGTAGAAAATCCCTTTATAAATTTCCGGTAGTAATATGCAAAGCCCAGAAATCTTTGTACCGCTTTCAAGGAGAGAGGCTGAGTCCAGTTCCGAATGGCAGTGAGTTTCTCCGGATCCATGCGAAGCTCCGTACCTGAGATGACATATCCGAGGAATGGAATTGAAGGGACCTTGAAGACACATTTGGAAATCTTGCCGTAGAGACGATTCCTTCGTAGGCGAAGAAGTACTTCTTTGACCTGTACTCTGTGCTCTGCAAGATTCTAAGAAAATATCAGAATGTCATCCAAGTAGACCACTACGCTTTGATATAACATATCTCGGAAGATTTCATTTACAAATCCCTGAAAAACGGCAGGGGCATTGCTGAGGCCAAGCGGCATTACCAGATACTCGTAATGCCCGTCCCTGGTATTAAAGGCCGTCTTCCATTCGTCCCCCTGTCGGATACGTATCAAATTATAGGCTCCTCTTAAGTCGAGCTTAGTGAAAATGTGGGCTCCACGAACCCTATCAAATAGCTCCGTGATTAGCGGTAGAGGGTATTTGTTCTTAACGGTGATATCGTTTAAGACACGATAATCAATACATGGTCTTAACCCTCCGTCCTTCTTCTTCACGAAAAAGAAACCTGCTCCAGCCGGGGAGGTAGAGGGGCGAATGAATCCTTTCAGCAGATTAGACTTGATGTAGTCCAACATAGCTTGGGTCTCGGGTAATGATAAGGGATATGTGCGTCCCCGAGGTGGCATTCTCCCTGGGATAAGCTCAATGGGACAGTCCCAGGGTCTATGCGGTGGTAACTGATTGTCCGCCTGTTCTGAAAATACGTCTGTGAACTCCCGATAGGCCTCTGGAATAAGCTCCTCATCCGACTTGGAAGATGCACGAAGCGGGTAAACAGGAATGAGACTATTAGAGTGACAAAACGAACTCCAGGACACTATTTGTGACGACTTCCAGTCGACGTAAGGATTGTGAATTCTAAGCCAAGGTAGACCAAGAACAAGATCGTGAGGCATCCACGGAATTACTAGGAGCTCCAGATGTTCTTGATGCAGAGCTCTGACCTGCAGCTTGATTGGCTCTGTGCGACTTGTAATAAGACCATTAGATATTTTGGTACCATTGATGGCGGTCAACGTAATAGGTCATTGACAGACTGTAACTGTAAACCCAGACTCTGAACACAAGAAAGAGAAACAAAGTTCCCTGCAACCCCAGAGTCCAGCAGGGCTTTAACAGGTTTAGCTATAGACTCAGAAAACAAGGACACGGAGAGTAAAGAATCCACTGTCGGAGAAGATTTAGATGTAAACCCTAACTCGACTTCTCCAGAACAAGCTAGGACTGCCCGTTTCCCGGACTGGACTTTCAGTATTTGATAAAGTGATCCGCGGCTCCACAGTAGAGGCAGAGTTTACCCTCACGACGGCTCTGTCGTTCTTCCGGGGACAGCCGGGATCGATTGATTTGCATGAGTTCATCCGAACTTGGGGTAACTGTTTGCTTAGACGGGAGAGACCGGAATCTGGATCGTTCCGACCGACTACGTTTGCCACCTCGTTCCTGCATGCGGAGATCCACCTTAACGCAGAGTGAGATCAACTGTTCTAAGGAATCTGGCAGATCCCTAGTGATCAGCTCGTCTTTTAGACGGTCGGAGAGCCCGTTCCAGAAAGCGGCCCGGAGAGCATCATTATTCCAGCGTAGTTCCGAGGCTATGGTCTGGAAGTGAATCACATACTGTCCCACTGAACGGGAGCCTTGATGGACTCGGAGCAGGTCCGAGGAAGCAGCGGTCATTCTGCCGGGCTCGTCAAAAATCCTTCGGAATGACGCAATGAAATTGGTGTAACTGGAAACCAAAGGGTCAGATCGCTTCCACAACGGAGACACCCAATCCAATGCTGAACCTTCAAGCAAGGAAATAATGTATGCCACTTTGGCCCGATCCGTGGGGAAGTTGTGTGAGAGAAGTTCAAAATGCACCTCGCATTGATTGAGAAAACCACCGCAATTCTTTGGATTCCCATTATAGCGAGAGGGAGTGGTAAGCTGAAGGCATGACCTGGTTCCGGACAAGGATTGAACATTACTGGTGGCAACCACTGGAGCGGGTACTGGAACTGGAGCCAGAACTACAGAAGCCAGGGAAGCCTGAATTTGATCCAGCCGGCCGGATAATTCCTGGAAATAGTGCATCACCTGGCCCTGTGCCGCCTCCTGACTCTGAACTCGGGAAACTAAGTTTTGGATGGCACTTGATTCTGGGTTCCGATCCCTCGGGTCCATGAGGCCTGAGTATACTGTCACTGACCTGGGTTCGGAGTGTTGAGAACTCGGGGGTTCTTCCGATGATCGGAAGGAGGAACCACAGCTGGGCCGGAGCAGGGATGGCCGGATGTAGGTTTTCCTCATGCAGAATTAGCCGTAGTAACTGGCGTATAATGCTGAAGAATTAAATGATGATTTGAGAACGATGGTGAAGCACACAGAAGAATGAAGAACTTGTGAGTGATGCTGAAGAGATGAATGAGGATTTGAGAACGATGGTGAAGCACACAGCAGATTGAAGAACTTGTGAGCGTTGCTGAAGAAATGAATGAGGATTTGAGAATGATGGTGAAGCACACAGAAGAATGAAGAACTTGTGAGCGTTGCTGAAGAAATGAATGAGGATTTGAGAACGATGGTGAAGCACACTGAAGAATGAAGAATTTGTGAGCGATGTTTGAAGAATGAGAAGCTTGTGAGCGATGTTGAAGAAATGAGAAGCTTGATAGCGATGTTGAAGAAATGAATGAGGATTTAAGATTCAGTGTAACTCTGGAAGTATGGAAGGCGTTCTACTTGGAGATATCATGTAATACAGGAAACACAGGAGGTGTCCCCTTAAGAGAAACACTGTAACTCAGAGAATGTCCCACTGAGTGATACACTGTAACGCTGGTAGCACATTGAATGTTCCACTGAGTGATACACTGTAACGCTGGTAGCACAGTGAATGTTCCACTGAGTGATACACTGTAACGCAGGTAGCACAGTGATTGTTCCACTGAGTGATACACTGTAACGCTGGTAGCATAGTGAATGTTCCACTAGGTCATACACTGTAACGCTGGTAGCACAGTGATTGTTCCACTAGGTGATACACTGTAACGCTGGTAGCACAGTGATTGTTCCACTGAGTGATACTCTGCAAACGCTGGTAGCACAAGGAATGTTCCACTGAGTGATACTCTGCAAATGCTGGAAGCACAAGTAATGTTCCACTGAGTGATACTCTGCAAACGCTGGTACACAGGAGACGTTCAGTTAGAGAACTCACTGAACGCTGCTAGCACTGGTGATCATAGAAGAGACGATACTCAGGCGCCGGAGCTCTGTACGGCGTCTTCCTTTGAACTTCCCACTCTCTCCCAATTGGCGGAAGGGGCCGATGACGTCATTCGCCCACCACGCTCCCGTGAACGCCAGGCGCAATGGCGGCGCCCACACCCCGGGAACCCGCCGGAGGCAGCGCCAGCACGACGCAACAACCCGGTGCCCACCGGGGTCGGCGACCACCGAGAGACCCAGCGCACCCGGAGCGGTAAGCGCGGCAGCCGCAGCGCCGCAAGTGTGACAACCTGTTAGAAATACTAAGGGATGTCATAGCAAAATAGCTTAGCATGCTTGGTCAAATATTGTGAAAGCATTACAGCTGGGTGAATTGCAACACATCCCATGTTTTGCTAACATAATCATCCTGGTGGTACAGAATTTTTTAAGAAATGACAGGCGTGTGCAAGAGATGCTGTCTGTGGCCCTGAAAATTTTTGGACATCATTTTACTTTCCAACTGCCCCAGATCTTAATCTATGCAAAGAGCTCCTGGTGATCAAGTTGTCAGCTCAAGTGGCACATGACACGATGATGTCTCCTCCTTCAACTGTTGTTGCAAGGAAAAAACTCAGCTGTCCCAAGAGACTCAGTTGTGATGAAGAAGAGTCAACACAACATTTTGACATCTGGTTGGGTCTAGAATAATTGTTTAAAATTTGTGACACCTCTACTGTAACTGCATCTAATACAGTCACCTTCCAAAAAATGGTGAAGGGTTATTTAAATGACAGCGTAGAAATAGAGTACCTTTGAGTCCTGGAGGGAAAAAAGGCAACTTGGAGGTCCTTGTACAAACTTGCTTTGCATTACTTAAGCTGCCTATCCTCCAGTGAGTACTCAGAGTTTTCAGCACAGCCGAGAGCCTTGTCAGCGATCGGCTTGGGAGGCTACTTCCTCAAAATATGGAAAAGATTATATTTATCGAAATGAACTGGAAATTCTACAAGGAAGACATTTATTGGACATTGCATCAAAGTACTGAGACTTCTGTAATGGTAGATTCCAGTGGGGATGGATTAATAACGTGTGAGGAGGATGTAAACACTGATAAGGGTAAGGATGAGGATAACGAGGACATCTTGCCACTTTAGGGAGAGATCATTGACAGCACTGTTAGCTGCATTAAGCCAACTGGTAGCTTGTTTTGTGGGGGCCCAAACAAAACTATCACTTCAGCCACAGAAGTGGCAGTCCCTGTTGCTGAAGTGCTTGGTTTGTTAAACTGTGAATGTTAAATATCCAACATAAGGGTGGGAGGGCCCAGGAACAATTCCATCTTGCACCACTTTTCTTTTCTGCCACTGCTGTGTGGCAGTGTTTCATAGATGAGCTATAACCTGCCGTGTGTTTGTGCTGCTGCTCAGTTCTTAGTAACCAGCCAGCTAGCTGCAGACTTTGGCTTAAACTGGATGAAGACAATATTGTGAGCTGTGAGGTGGTCAAACTCGACTGGAAATTACTGGAAATTAATGTTTTGAGGTTAATGATACTGTAGGAACAAAAACGGCCCAAATTACGTGATTTTAGTAGTCTTTATCAATAAAAAAAAAAAAAAACAGATTCAAAACCAAAACACTAGGGAGTGGTTTTGTAAAAACCAAAACAGAATCCAAAACACAAAGTTAATACAGATCCAAAACCAAAACATGGGGGTTGGCGCACATCTCTAGTGAAAACCCACATAAACTGCTAAAGATGTAGAACTTATAACATGGAGTGGTCAGCGCGCTCATTAGTGGAAATTGAGAGAGGGGAAAGAAGGTGTTGCAGGGATGGGATATAGCTATAGGTATATAGATATGTTAGTCTGTTTGTGTGTGGATGTTGGTTTACGACAATGATCAATCTAATGATGGTTTCTAATCATTCACTTTATTATAGTATTGAGTAATTGGATTTATCTTGCCGGCTGCCCTTCTGTCAGCAACCTCCTTATAATGAATTAATGGTTCCTTATCACACCGTCCCTTCACCACTGTCAGGTGTGTCCTGCAGACTACCCTTTGCAAGGTATACCTTCCTAATGGTATACCAAAAAAGGAACCCCAGCTCAGGTAAATGTCGGGTGTACCCTGCGGGTCACCTTTGCCATAGGTGTGGTGGGTGCCTATGTGCCCTCTGAAGCTGTGTCCTACTTGTATGTTTGGGGGGTATGACCAGTGCGGCATCCCGCCTGTCAGTCCCCTCTCATGTGCAGCGCTGAGGTGTGGGGTCGTGGGCTGTGTGTCTCACACTTACCGCCGGGGGCAGGTCTCTGCCTGCCGCCGGTGACCGCGTCTCTTCCTTCCACAACCTCAGGCTTTGGTCCTCTTCGTCAGTGTCCTCCGTCTCCTTTGGTCTGTGCACGGCCCCAGCAGCCGCCGGTCTCCTCCGTCCACGGGTCCCGTCTGCCACTTCCTGGTTCACGCGTCACGTGCGGTATCACGTGAGCGGACTGTCTGTAGTGAATGCTGCTGCGTCCCCTTCTCCGGCTGGGGAGGGGGATCTGTGAATGAATGCGGTGTTAATTAGCAAGTTCCCAACACGTTTCAGCACGGATGCCTTTGTCAAGGATTACATGCCTGATGTCCTACACCCATTATAAGCTTTAATGGCTGTGGTGATTGGTCAATCCTAATTGTCCTTAGTTACTATTCTCCAGTGTGATTGGAGGATAATCAGTACTCACTTGTCAATCATGTCCACTTTAAATGTGTTGCTTTCTTTTTTGATTGTGCTACAAAGCTCAGTTTTCTCGTTCTCTCATTTTAATTGGATTGTGATCCTGTTCTCAGCAATAAAGATTCCACTTTAGATATTATGTGATAATGGTGTATGAATATCTAAAGTGATAAATGAGCTCAGCTACATATGCCATCATTCAGCAGTCTAGTGGGCAATTTCTGAGTGAAAATGAAAATCAGGCAGATAATAAATTTATGGTTGTTAATAACCCATGTAGGTTGTATATATTGTCTGCTGCTTAATTCCGGTTCACATGAGCCTCTATTGTAATGAATGTTCCTCACCATAAGAGAGGTGGGGGGGACAAACAAGAAAAAAAGGGGGGGAAAACATGTAAGGGAGAGGGTGGAAAATGGAGGGGAAAATCTGTTAAAATGCTTAGGGATAACAGCCCTGCCCTATGCCGTGATCTGTAGGTGTTCAGGATACCTGAGATTCCAGATAAAGCGTAACTATTATGGGATTCCCCCTTATCTATTCAGATTCTCCAGTTCATATATAGGTTCTACATTACCTATGTAGGTCTAATTAATTAATTAATAACATTACTTGAGATGTACACATTGGTGTTTGCCTTCTGTTATGCCTTAAATTGTGTCATATTTCTGTGCGATGCATCTGATTACATGGCTGCAACAATATTGTAATCTATATTGAGTCCTCTTGGTGTGAGGGTCTTCAAATTGAAGATCCATCTAAGTTCTTCTCTGTTAATTTTTTTCATGTAGTTTCCCCCTCGCCAACTGCTGGTTACCTGTTGTATGGCCATAAATTGCATTTTGGACGGGTCCTGCATGTGTTTCTCCTTAAAATGCTGTGATACACTGTGTTTCTCGTATCCTTTCTTTATGTTCTGTATGTGTTCAGAAATCCTGATTTTTAGTGTTCTAATGGTGCGTCCAACATATTGGAGTCCACACGGGCATGTGATGAGGTATATAACACCTTTTGTGTGACATGATAGTTCTTCCCTGATTTTATATTTCTGTCCCGTGGTGTTCGAGGAAAATTCTGGGATACTCTGTGTTGTTCTAGAGCTAGTTGTTCTGCAACATAAGCAAGATCCACAATAGTGGAATCCCCGCCTTTTTATAGTGCCGTCTAGTTTTGTCTGTTGCATTCTTGATGGTGGGATGTGATTGTGTACAAGTTTATCCCTCAAATCTGGGGCTTTCCTATATACTACTTTAGGTTGTGGGGGTAGTATTCTGGCTAACGTCTCATCTTGCATCAAGATTGCCCAATGTTTCTTTATACTATGTTTAATCTGGCCGGCTCCAGTGTTGTACTGTGTTACAAAGTAAATATCCTTGTTGTGTTGTTTCTCATTCCTCTCTTTGTATTTTAGGAGATCTTGTCTATCTGTGTCCTCCAGTTTTTTATAGGCCTTATTTACAATCTCCTTATCATATTTTTTGTCTATGAATTTCTGTTTCAATTCTTGTCCTTGTTTCTGGGAATCTTCTATCTGTGTACAATTTCTTCTCAGTCGTGTAAATTGTCCTGTGGGGATGCTTTGAAGCCAGTTGGGGTGGTGGCCACTGGTGGATAAGATGTAACTGTTGACATCTACCTGTTTGTGATGTGTACGTGTGTGGATCTTGTTGTTCACAATGTGGATGTCTAAATCAAGGAATACAGCTTGTTCTTTACTGTAATGCGTTGTGAACTGTAAATTTCTGTCGTCACTGATGTATAGTAAGAATGTCTGTGATTCACGTTCTGTCCCTTTCCATATGAAGATGATACCATCTATGTATCTACGCCAGAGGACCAGGTTCGCCCCAAAGTCATGCCCCTTCCAGATGTTGTCCTCCTCCCACTTACTCATAAACAGGTTAGCATAACTTGGGGCGAACCTGGTCCCCATGGCTGTCCCAGTCCGCTGTTTGTAGTAATCGTTATCAAACCAAGTGTAGTTGTGTTCCAATATGAATGTAATGGCCTTTATTATAAAGTCCGTCTGTGTCGGTT
The DNA here is from genome assembly GCF_028390025.1 of Pseudophryne corroboree. NCBI lineage: Eukaryota > Metazoa > Chordata > Amphibia > Anura > Myobatrachidae > Pseudophryne > Pseudophryne corroboree. Next base: position 351,428,375 of record NC_086447.1, read on the forward strand.
GCAATGTGACGTCCTGTGAAAGAAAATGTCTCGAACTCTCAGTCCCTTGTTTGTGTTCTATGATTGTGTAAAGAGATGTTACATCACTAGTTACCAATATCAAGTCTTCTGTCCATACTATATCTTGTAATAGTTGAAGTATGTTAGTGGTGTCTCTTAGGTAAGATTTCTGTGTGACTACATACTGTTGGAGAAAGGAGTCTATGTATCTGGATAAATTTGATGTGAGTGAATTGATCCCTGAAATGATGGGTCTTCCTGGTGGGTGTTCCAAGTCTTTATGTATCTTCGGGAGGTAATAAAATACTGGTATCACTGGATTTGAGGGGGTGAGAAAATCGAATTCTTTCTTGTTAATGATCCCTAAGGATAGGCCTTCATTCAATAGTGATTGTAACTGCCGTTTGTACTCTTGTGTTGGGTCCCCTGTCAGTTTGGTGTATGTTTGTGTGTCCCCAAGTAGTCGTCCTGATTCTTGAATGTAGTCACTTTTGTCAAGTAACACAATACCACCATCCTTATCCGCCGGTTTGATGATGAGTGTTTTGGAGCCCTTTAATTCCTCCAAAGCCTGTATTTCTCCCCTATCCAAATTTAGATGTTTGTTGTGTGTATTATCAATTTTATCTAAATCGTTTGTTACCAATTGTTCAAATGTATTGATTATGTGTCCCTTTATGTGTTGTGGATAGAATGTCGATTGTGGTTGGCATTCAGTGTGTTTGAAAATTGAAGTTTTGTCATCTGGTATGTGCTGTAGGTTGGTCTGTGCAAAGAATTTTTTGAGAGTGATCTTCCTAGTGAAGGCCTGTATATCCATGTAAGTTTCAAACTTGTTCATTTTTTTGGTTGGAGCAAATTTGAGTCCCTTATTAAGTAATGTTTTATGTTGATCCCCCAAGTGAAAGCTACTTAGGTTGAATATCCCTTCGGAAGATGGTGTTTTCCCTATGTCCTTATTGGTTTTGTTTTTTTGGCCTCCCCTGCAACCTCGTCTGGTTCCATGAGTTTTCTTTTGTTGGTCTGTGTATGTGTCGCAGGTGTGCGGCAGGCCGCAATGCCTGCCTCTATGTCTAAAAAATCTATGTCCCAGTGTTCCCCATTTTTTGTTATGGTGGTGGGTTTCTGATTCGGTGCTTCCTCTATTTGTATGGTATTCTCTTTTCCAATGTCGCTTGGTTTTCCTGTGTGTGTATCTGTTACTACTGTCAAGCAGCCTTTCTCTAGGGATTGTCTTATTGTGGCCTCGTACTTTGGATCCTCTATCTCGTGGATAGAGAAAGACGAGTCTGCTTCTATCATGCATGATGTGTCCGTAATGTCTGATTCTGTTTCAGATTCTACTTCTTTGGTCCTTGTTGCGTTGGAGTGTAACAATGTCATATATTCCAGATACGTCAAGATCCTGTTTGTGTTTGGGTGCCTGTATGTCTTGGGGATGGTTTTACGTAGGTTTGTTGTGTGTGGTGTATTTTTGTGTCTTGGTTTCACCTTTGGTGTGGGAAATGTGGCTTTGTTCCCTTTATGGGTGGTTTTGATCCCCCACCTGTCTCTAAGGAATTTTTTCTTTTTCCTTTCAATAATGATGTCCTCCCCCTTTTTTAATCTGTTTTTTGTCAATGTTTCTATTTTCTGATAGAAGATGTAGAACTGTCAGAACCCCTGCTAGGTGATCCTACGTTGGGCCACAACCCTAGGCATCTTTATTTAGCATGGATGATGCAAAGACAACATTTTCCATGTGGGGGCCCTCCCTCCCGGGGGCCCTCCCTCCCTCTGACACTAGTTTCTCTATGATGGTACTGCATAGTATCCTAGATGTACAATTTTAGTGCTACACTATATTTTTAGCTTTAATTTTAGTTTTCATTTTGTCTAAGGGCAATAGCTTTGCATATCGATGGAATGCTTTTATTCGAGACATACAGAGTGTCAAGGTACTAATCTAGTCTGTGTGCGTCTTTTGTTGGTATTGGGCCTAATTCAGACCTGATCGTAGATGTGCTAAATTTAGCACATCTATGATCAGTTACACAGACATGCGGGGGGATGCCCAGCACAGGGCTAGTCTGCCCCACATGTCTGGCCCGACCCCCCCGCACAAGTATAAAAGCAATGTTTTTGTACTTGAAGAGTAGCTCCCTACCAGCGCAGCTCCTGCACGCTGGCAGGGAGCTTCTTGTCACTGTGAGGGTCACAGCGGCCAGGGGTTAAAGTGAGCCGGAACGGGGCGGAACTGCGTTCCGTCAGTTACACTTGGAGACGGAACGCAGTTCCGCCTCCCCTGGCTCACCTAACCCGATGTCCCGTCGCTGCAGGGAGATGCCGGGTGGCCGCTGTTATCAGTGGCGCCCGGCTCTCCCCGCACAGTGGCAGCCGGAGGCAGAAGCTCAGTACTGAGCTCCTGCTTCCGGTTCTGTCAGTGAGCGCTATGGGAGAGACGTCATGACGCCTCTCCCATAGTGCCGAGGAGCAGACGCCCAGAGAGGACTGCGGCGGGAGCGGGGCTTGGTAAGTATGGTGCCTCTCTTCCCCCCCCCTCCCATCTGTGTACTACTCTAGGCGCTGTTGTTGGGGGGGCTATACTACTGGGGGCAAACTGGGGGGCTATACTACAGAGGGGCAAACTACTGGGGAGCTATACTACATACAGAGGGGCAAACTACGGGGGGCTTTACTACTGGGGGCAAACTACTGGGGGGCTATACTACAGAGGGGCAAACTACTGGGGGGCTATACTACATACAGAGGGGCAAACTACTGGGGGCTATACTACTGGGGGGAAACTACTGGGGGAGCTATACTACAGAGGGGCAAACTACTGGGGGGCTTTACTGCTGGGAGCCAACTACTGGCGGCATTACTACAAGGGGCAAACCACAGGGGGGCTAAACTACTGGCAGCATTACTACTGGTGGCTAAACTACAAGGGTGCATAACTACAGGAGCTAATCTATTGGGGTATAACTACAGGGGGGCATTACTACAAAGGGGCAAACTACTGGGGGCATTACTAACGGGGCTAAACTACATGGGGCAAAACTACTGGGGGCATTACCACTGGGAGGCTAAACTAAAGGGGGGGAGTAAATTACTGGAGTCATAACTGCAGGGGCATTACCAGTGTGGGCATGACTACTGGGGCTAAACTACAGGGGGATAAACAACTGGGGGCATTACTACAGGCAACATTACTACTGGGGACAATATTACACAGGGGTATTACCATTCAGGGCATTACTGATGGGGTGCACTGCTAATGAGGGCATTGTAAAGGGGGCACTTCATAATGGGCACAACTCTTGGGGACATAAGAGGCACTACTATTGCGGGTATTGCATAAGGGGAACTACTACTGTGGGCATAGTATAAGGGGTGCTACTGCTGTGGGCATTACTGTATGGGCCGACAAAGAAGCTGAGCTCCTGGTCCGCCCTCGGTCGCTCCGCCCCTACCATCGCCGCCGTACTGGAAGCCCTGGTTCCAGACTCCCAGCTGCAGCGGATCTGGGACCAGGCTGGCTTTATAATCCCTGCCGCCACATCGCGCTCCTGTGACTGCGGCGCTACTAGTTCAAATCTGTTACTGATTGGTTGCCGGTCCGCAGCAGTTTTGAAATATTAGCACCGTGGTCACAGGAGCTCGATACGGCGGCAGGGATAATAAAGCCAGCCTGGTGCCGATCCACTGCAGCCGCCCTCAGCCTCCTCTGCCGCCCCGCCCTCGGACCTCTCCATGCCCACAGCCTCCTCCTCCGCACTATCTCCGAGGCCCACAGCCTTCTCCACTCCACGCCTACCACAGCCTACTCATCCACAGCACCGCAGACCACCGCCGCTGCTAAACAGGTAATCTAACCTGCTGCCTTTCTCTCTCCCTAGTCCCTATTGTATGCCCCTGCTGTCACTTTGCATGTCCCTGCTATCATTTTCCATGTCCCTGCTGTCACTCTCCCTGTCACTCTCCCTGTCACTCTATAATGTGAATGTCAGCTCATTCTGTGTGCTATAATGTGAATGTCGGCTCATACCGTGTGCTATAATGTGAATTTCGGCTCATACCATGTGCTATAATGTGAATTTCGGCTCATACCGTGTGCTATAATGTGAATTTTGGCTTATACCGTGTGGTGTAATGTGAATTTGGCTCATACTGTGTGGTGTAATATGAATTTCGGCTCATACTGTGTGGGGTAATGTGAATTTCGGCTCATTCTGTGTGGTGTAATATGAATCTCAGCTCATACTGTGTGGTATAATGTGAATTTCGGCTCATTCTGTGTGGTATAATGTGAATTTCGGCTCATACTGTGTGCTATAATGTGAATTTCGGCTCGTACTGTGTGCTATAATGTGAATTTCGGCTCGTACCTATTATTGTGGTGTATAAGGGGTATATGGTGTGGTAAACTACACTGAAGGGCACGCCCCCTTTTGAGTGGCCATGCCCCCTTTTCAGGAGCGCGCACGCCATCGGCGCGCACATAATTACAACCTTCACTTTTCCATACCCCCACTTCAAAATTTACACTTGGGTGCTACTACTGTGGGCATTATTACTATTGTGTGGCCACGCCCCTTTCTTTTTGAGACCACACCCCCTTTTTGCCGTGCGCAATACCTTTATTACATGGGCACCGTGGGGAGGGGGGTGAGTTCCACCACCTCTCTAGGACCACTTTAAGCACTGGCAGCGGCTGTGTGTGATGTCACGCAGCCACTGTGACTTGCCCCCCGCACGGTCCGGGCACGCCTGCGTTGACGGGACCGAGCGCCTAAAATGGTGGCAAAATGCTGCTGGTGAGCCCCATCCCACCCAGTGAACGCCTCCGCCTGTCGATTAGGCAGAGGCAATCACAGGGCTGACATGGCCGTCGGTTGTATGGCATGCACCGGCGCACTGCGGCGCCGGCGCATGCGCAGTTCAGACCTGATTGGCTGCTGTGTGAAAACACACAGCATCGATCAGGTCTGAATTAGGCCCATTGTTTCTGAGATTTTATGCAAATACCACTACAAGCCCTTCTCAGCAGTGCATTTGATTGTGCAAGTACTGAGAGAACCACTTTGAGCATCTTTAGACTCTCAGTTACCGCTTGGTGTAGATGTAGTGTGGAGATATAGTGCAGCACGTAGGGGGAATGTAGTGTAATGATGTAGTGCAGATTATGGGGGTGGGGAGGTGTAGTGTAGTGATGTAGTGCAGCACATATGGGGGATGTAGCGATGTACTGCAGCACATAAGGGTGATTTACTGTAGTACTGTAATGTAGCTCATAGCGGAGATGTAGCTTGGGGGATGTAGTGGAATGTATAGGGGCATGTAGTATAGTAATGTAGAGCAGAGCAGTGATGCAGTGTGGGGTATAGGGGGATATAGTGCAATTATGTATTGCAGCGATGCATAGTAGTGTAGGGATGTAGTACAGCATATAGAGGGTTGTAGTGTAGAGACATAATGCTTTGATGTAGTGTTGTAACGTACATGGGTTTGTAATGCTGTGATGATGTGTAGTGGGGATGTGGGGAATACACTGCTGTAGAGGTGGCATGTTATGAAGACACTGTGGGCATTTGTGGAACACAAGGGGTCAAGCGGGGAAAATGCTGCTGCGGAGGGGCACAGCCTCAGACACTTATTGCACCAAATTGTTAACCACCTTATTTTTCTTTGTTTTATTTATGTGTGTGTGTGGGGGGGGGGGAGCATCTGAAGAAGGACTTGCTGGTCCGAAACGCGTTAAGCTGGTGGATTCTTTTTATGCTGAGACTGGACACTTTCTCCTCCGGGTAACTCTACAGGGACTTCGACTTGCATGAATTTAGGATCGGCTGGTTCCGCTTCTTATCTTTGTAAGAGTCGTCTATTCCCACAGGAGGTGTTATGTGCCTTTTATGCTTGTACTAAATGTGAGTGCATTTGTCATGAATAAATTGTTATGTTTTTAAGAAACAGTGTTGCACTATATCTGTTTCTTTTCTTTTTGAGCTGCATATTTCCAAGTGGAGAACAAGATAAATTTCCTAATGTGGAGGATGATGAGCCTATTTATGATTCATTAAATGTGAGTGTGCAATTGTTACACTAGCGTGTGATAAATCCAGTTGCTAAACGGTGTTGCACTAAGGATTACTCTCTTTCCTGTTTGAGGTACATCTTTTGGAAGAAAAAGCCATAAAGAAGAATTTCTTTTAATTTAAAAATGTAACACTCTTTAGGACCTGATCAGTGTTGATAAACGTCTTCATCAGATCCGCATATAGGTATTTTGTTCCTAGTTTTAATAGCATCTAACCATCTAGTCATTAAATGTGTTATTGTGTCTGCAGCTTTATATAAGGAACTTTGGCCCTCATTCCGAGTTGTTCGCTCGCTAGCTGCTTTTAGCAGCATTGCACACGCTAAGCCGCCGCCTTCTGGTAGTGAATCTTAGCTTAGCAGAATTGCGAACGAAAGATTAGCAGAATTGCGAATAGAAATTTCTTAGCAGTTTCTGAGTAGCTCCAGACTTACTCCTACACTGCGATCAGTTCAGTCAGTTTCGTTCCTGGTTTGACGTCACAAACACACCCAGCGTTCGCCCAGACACTCCCCCGTTTCTTCAGACACTCCCGCGTTTTTCCCATAAACGCCAGCGTTTTTTCGCACACTCCCAGAAAACGGCCAGTTTCCGCCCAGAAACACCCACTTCCTGTCAATCACACTACGATCACCAGAACGATGAAAAATCCTCGTTATGCCGTGAGTAAAATACCTAACTTTTGTGTAAAATAACTAAGCGCATGCACTCTGCGAACCTTGCGCATGCGCAGTAAGCGACTAATCACAGTATAGCGAAAATCGGCAATGAGCAAACAACTCGGAATGACCCAATGTGTTTTATCCTCATGTGTATTTAGATGTCTGTCAAGGTGTATTTCAAATGATTAGAGCTATGGAATTTTGTTAATACTGATGGAATTTAATGCTTTTGTTAAGGCTCTGGTGTCGTGAGTAACACATTTCATAAAATGTATACTTTGTAAACCAGAGAATATAAGGTGCCAATAAAGTATAGACAAGTATGAAAAATCTATTATTTTCCCTCCAGTTTGTAGATTATATACTTTGTTAAAGTCTAAAATAGATGTTTTCACTGTGACTAATCATTATTGTATTATTTCTAATTTGTTTGCGGTGGATACAGCAGCTGTATTTTTGATGAGTACTGTAAATGTGCACGTACTGTAGCGTTCAGGAAACAGGCGTGCAGGTGTTCATTCCTCCACACCATTACAGTAAGAGTTATTTTTGTGGGAAGGCGATGAGAATTAATACACTTGTTCAGGCCAGCATGCAAAAGGGACTGCAGCTGTTTTCAATGACAACTGGCTTTTTTTTTCAAGGTCACAATTAGTGCATTTCTTATTTTTAATGTATTGTATTGACAGTATTATTAGGATTAATTACTTACAGTGTTTTTGTATTATTTTCAGTTGCATTGTGTAACTGCGGTGGCAAATGTGCACTGATCGTAACAGATAACATTGTCTACCAAATGTTATCTGGCATGGCACATAATGCTGGTTTTGGCAGAGCCCAATTAGAAACCTGGACTCTACCAAGAACTTGGGCTTCACTGCAAGTTACCCGCAGGCAATTGGACACCTGATACTACCAGCTGACTAACAGGGAAGATCCATAGCCAAGGTTATGGACAGGCAGATACTCACAGCAGAGGTGGCCCGTGTTCAGACTACGGGTGGACTCCCTCCTCTTCATGGCGCAGTAGACACTGGCATTGAGTCTACTGCACATGCGTAGGTCTCCTGAAACATGGTGCCCATCATGTTCCGGAGACTAAAACTGTACTGTGCATCCATGCATGCATAAGTATATTTAGTAAATGTGATTATTATTAATTTAATGTTGGGACATGTCTGGGGCCAGACAGAACTTTATGCCACCCTGTACCGGCCTAGGAAAAAGAGCCCTGCACAAAGCATCTTAAGCATGGTCGCTCTGCAGCAGTTCTACAGGCTGAAGGGTACCATTCCAGGTTCATTTGCAGGTGTCATGGGGCACACTCCTAGTTACAGGCCCAGGCATATCATGAATTTTATGGATCGATCACAAAATATTAAACTGTATTTAACCCTTTGTGGCAGATTTAATTGTTTCCTGTCTAAATGGGAACGTTTGGACGCCCAAACAATTGTCACAGTTCAACTGATGTTTGGACGTCCATGCACGTTGTGCATATCGTGCCCAATCATACAGGGTTTAACTACATAAAATGGCTAAACCCTTTGTTTTTATCATGTGTATTTATTTTAATTACCAGCATAGCTGAAAATTTATTTTTATTTATTGTTTCTCTCCCTTGTCTTGTTTGGAGACAGAGGGTCCCTGCCTCCACTAAAAGAATGTTGTGTTCACAAGCAGGGTCTGGTTAATTTGCATTGACATTGACATTAGGGCAGTACAGATGGTGTAATGGTTAGCATTACTGCCTCACAGCACTGAGGTCATGGGTTTGATTCCCACCATGGCCCTAACTGTGTGGAGTTTGTATATCCTCCCTGTACTTGAGTGGGTTTCCTCCAGGTACTCCGGTTTCCTGCCACAATCCAAAAATATACTGGTAGGTTAATTAGCTACCAACAAAATTAACCCTAGTGTGAGTGTGTCTGCATGTATGTGTAATAGGGAATATAGATTGTAAGCTCCACTGGGGCAGGGACTGATGTGAATAGCCAAATATTGTCTGTAAAAACACTACGGAATATGTGTGTTCTATATAAATAACTGGTAATAAAATTAAATCAAATTGACACAGAAAGGCAAAGAAAGAAGGGGGCTGCGTGGCAGCCCAGACAGGGATAAATACCATATCCCATTCTGAACAATTCTTGAGAGCCAATCTGATATTGGAAATTGCTCTATCTTCTTTTTTCCCCCACATACACATTCATGTGAGTGAGACTAATATTATAAGAACTTTATTTGCTTAAGACTGTCTTTGTATGTCATTCTTATTAATTGTTTTTGTATACACTTTAAGCATTGTGACTATCTTTTTCATATTAAACTTCATTTAATAACATTGGTCTCTGTGATTCTTATTGGATCCATTTTGACTATGGATTGGGATAATACATGCTACATATCTGTATTCCATGCTGTAAATTTACTAAAGCTTCTAAAACAGAGAATTGGTGATGTTGCCCATAGCAATCAATCAGATGTCTCTAATTTGTCTATTGCCTTTTAGAAACTGATAGACAACGTCTGATTGGTTGCTATGGGCAACATCACCAATTCTCTGTTTTAGAAGCTTTAGTAAATTTACCCCCAGGTCATTATTTGGGTACTGATAACTGAGACTTAATTGTACAGTAGTTGCAGTGAGAACTTAAGGCTTCCTATTTGTAGTGAGTAGCTGTTGAAACAGCCTTAAGTAGTGATAGAACCTGAGAATTAATAGTGAATGGGAGAAATACTGTAATCATTTCTGTAGACAGACCAAGTGTTTGTTTTTTATTATCGCTGTGTCAGACCTACATCATACAGACTCAATAGATTGCTGATCTTGACAAAGTTATGAAAAGTGCTTAGAGACTGGAGTATCTTGAAACAAGTTTATGACAGGGCATGTTAGGGGATATATGGCTATGTTTTAATTTTCTTTTAATTTACTGCTAGTCTTGATTGCATTTATGGAGTCCAAATTAATAAACATGGTGCTGTTATATGAAGAAGGCATGTAGTGTTCAATGATTACAAGAACATTGCTGATTTTCCATATTTCATGCATCTATCTTTTTCTTTCCAAATTAATGCCCCAATAATTGCCTGTCATTCAAACAAATTGCTTAAATCAGTTTTAACCAGTTTACATGAATAACAGCTTTTATCCATTTTCCAGTGTTTGGGAGCAAATGGTTGATTGCCATTTGCTGTCATCCATTACCAGATCTTCATATCAGCCAGTCAGATCTGGCAGATGATCTGACAGATAATTGCAGGGCCGTAACTATGTGTGTGCCAGCGGTGCCTGGAACACAGCGCATGTGTACTCTGGGCGCAGGACCGCTGGCACAACCCGCAAGGCCACTACTATCTATCATTAAGGCAGCTCCAAAACCATTGCCGCTAGCTGCAGTGCTTCTGATGCGCCCAGCTCCTTCAGGCGCACTTAGTTACCTGCATGATACAAAGGAGCACTGCAGCTGCCCATCCACAGGCTACGCCTCCTCCCTGCAGTGCTTCCCCTATCCGGCCACAACTTTTCATGTCAGTGTGAGTGCCGGGCAGCCGAAGCGCCGCCCACTAACTCCCTAATGCCCGGCATCCATGTCCTGCAGCACGGAGAGTATCCACAGGCTCTGCCCCCTCCCTGGCCCCCTCTCCAGCCGCAGCTCTTGTTACTGTGAGTGGGCAGCCGAAGCTAGGCATACTCACTCCCTTGTGTCCCGCATTTATGTCCTGCAGCACGGAAAGCGTCCACAGGCTCCGCCCCACTCCGGCCGCAACTCTTCTTGTCAGTGTGAGTGGGCAGCCGAAGCCCGGCCCACGCACTCCATAATGCCCTGCATCCATTTCAGGCAACACAAAGAGAGTGTGCTTTCCGTGCCCTCCCACAAGCCCCCCACCGGGAATAGAAGCCGGCAACTAAAAGTCAGTGCAGATGGAATGTAAGTATGTAAGTAGTTGCAATAGTTGCTTTGTTTCTGTGCAAGGGAAGTGGAATGCAATACTCTCTCTCTCTCTTTATACACACATACACACTCACTCTCTACCTTGTGTAATGTGTATATGGGGCTCTAATTGTATAGTGTATGCCCAGCTTAAGCTGATAGACATCACTGGAGAACTCCAGTAATAGCTTCCCTAAGCAAGGCATAGGAAAGCCTAGCCCCAGGGCCGTAACTACGTGTGTGCCAAGGGGGCTTGGCACACAGCGCAGTTGCCCTGAGGACGCAACGGCCAGCGGCATGTAATGAGTCAAATTGACTCATTACATGCCGCCGAAGTCTGCGCCGTGCGCCCCGCTGTGTAGGGAGAAGAGGACCAGCGCCGGGCAGCGGAGAGAAGGAGGAGGAAGGAGGGGGAGCAGTGAGCCGCAGCAGCGCTATTTGATTGGTAGTAAGCGCCGCTGCAGCATCCCCCTCTCCTCCTGTATTGGCTGCCCGGCGCTGCTAAGGATGCTGGGATGCGGTTCCCCAGCATCCACAGCAGCGCCAGGCAACCAATACAGGAGGAGAGGGGAATGCTGCAGCGGCGCTTACTACCAATCAAATAGCGCTGCTGCGGCTCTCTGCTCCCCCTCCCTCCTCCTCCTTCTCACCTCACACAGCCTGCACCGAGAGGAAGCTGCACGAGGAGCCTGTCAGCGGGGAGAAGGTAAGTATATCCCTCTCTCTCTCTTTCTCTCTCTCTCTCTCTCTCTCTCTGGGACACCGTCTGCCGCAATGTGTAAAATGGGGTCTCGTCTGCCGCAATGTGTAAAATGGGGTCTCGTCTGCCGCAATGTGTAAAATGGGGTCTCGTCTGCCGCAATGTGTAAAATGGGGTCCCGGCTGCCGCAATGTGTAAAATGGGGTCTCGTCTGCCGCAATGTGTAAAATGGGGTCCCGGCTGCCGCAATGTGTAAAAAGGGGTCCCGGCTGCCGCAATGTGTAAAATGGGGTCCCGGCTGCCGCAATGTGTAAAATGGGGTCCCGTCTGCCGCAATGTGTAAAATGGGGTCCCGGCTGCCGCAATGTGTAAAAAGGGGTCCCGGCTGCCGCAATGTGTAAAATGGGGTCCCGGCTGCCGCAATGTGTAAAATGGGGTCCCGTCTGCCGCAATGTTTAAAAAGGGGTCCTGGATGCCGCAATGTGTAAAAATGGGGACTGGCTGCCGCAATGTGTAAAAGGGGGGACTGGATGCCGCAATGTGTAAAGAAGGGGACTGGCTGCCGCAATGTGTAAAAATGGGGACTGGCTGCCGTAATGTGTAAAATGGGGTCTCGTCTGCCGCAATGTGTAAAATGGGGTCCCGGCTGCCGCAATGTGTAAAAAGGGGTCCCGGCTGCCGCAATGTGTAAAATGGGGTCCCGGCTGCCGCAATGTGTAAAATGGGGTCCCGTCTGCCGCAATGTGTAAAATGGGGTCCCGGCTGCCGCAATGTGTAAAAAGGGGTCCCGGCTGCCGCAATGTGTAAAATGGGGTCCCGGCTGCCGCAATGTGTAAAATGGGGTCCCGTCTGCCGCAATGTGTAAAAAGGGGTCCTGGATGCCGCAATGTGTAAAAATGGGGACTGGCTGCAGCAATGTGTAAAAAGGGGGACTGGATGCCGCAATGTGTAAAGAGGGGGACTGGCTGCCGCAATGTGTAAAAATGGGGACTGGCTGCCGTAATGTGTAAAAAGGGGGCCTGGATGCCGCAATGTGTAAAAAGGGGGCCTGGATGCCGCAATGTGTAAAAAGGGGGCCTGGATGCCGCAATGTGTAAAAAGGGGGACTGGCTGCCACAATGTGTAAAAAGGGGGCCTGGATGCCGCAATGTGTAAAAAGGGGGCCTGGCTGCCGCAATGTGTAAAAAGGGGGACTAGCTGCCGCAATGTGTAAAAAGGGGGACTGGCTGCTGTAATGTGTAAAAAGGGGGACGCTGTCTATTGTAATGTATAAAAGGGGCGCTACTGTGCAGCGTAATTTGAATAATGTAGACTACTGTGCACCGTAGTATGAATTGCTATTATTTTGTGGCCACGCCCCTTCCCCATTAAGCCACGCCCCTATACGTTTTTTGGCGCGCCTACGGCGCGCACTGCCCCTATCTTGCATTGGGGGGGGGGGCGCCACTATCGTTTCTTGCACACAGCGCTAAAATGCCTAGTTACGGCACTGCCTAGCCCCCATTAATAAATGAATGCATAAATATTTTTGCTATTTTGGCAATGTTCTTTATTTTCGACAGTTTATTTATTTATTTATTTATTATTATTATTATTATTATTATTTTATTTTTTTTTGGGGGGGGGGGGTGATCTGCAAATGGAAACTCAATTTTGGGATTCCGGTGCAATGTACAAATGTGAGCCAGCAAATAACCTAACATGTATTTAGTGCTAGTCATGTGGTCATTTTAGAGCAGGTAACATTTCAGCTGCTGTTGGCAGCCATGTAGGCTGACTAGTTACCCTTCTGACAGGTATAAGCTGAGTATCAAATACTAAAGTGGTTCTATGATAGCACACCAGATGTTAGAAACATTATACAGTATATGGTTTTACAATGTGCTGAAGTTGCCAAGATGATATTTCCCATAGTGCATGGTACCAGGCAACATATCTTGAGAGCAAATAGAATTATGTGCTAATGGAAATGTAAACAAATGAATTTCTTTAAAAAGGATCTGTCAGGTCCCCTGCTTGCTGCAACCTATCCCTTATATTGCAAATAATCTCACATTGAATGCAGCAAACTATTAGATTAACCAGCTATGAAAGCTGCCATATCAATGGCATGAGACCCTGGTGAATATTCATTAAATATCAGGCACTTGCATAACGTGCTCACTGTTGCTCTGCATTATGTAACGTTGTTGCACCAGACCCCAGAATAGGAAACACAAGACCTACTTGGCACAGCAGCAGCTAAAACTCATCTAATTTAAAGCCTGCAGCTCAGCTTTGAATAAAATACTTATCTGACAATTAAATACTGTAGTTTCATCTTTACATAAACGTGTGCAGTGGGCAACCATTGTGCAAGTTTAAAGAGAGAGGCATCTGTAGTGACATGTGGAGCGCTGCAGGCACCTATGTCCAATTTGTTTGATCTTGTTTTAACCATATAAATAGATAGGTGTGGCAACTGGTTGCTATTAATGATCTTTTGCTAAATTCATGTCATAGAGGTTATGTGCCATGCCAGTCAGACAGTTCTTAAGAAAATCGTAAAAGAAAATAAATGACTACTGGATCATGTAATTTGCCCTGTACAGTATCATAACAGTTACTAGTAATCTCAGGTGCTAATTTACCTGGGTCTTAATATGTTGGAGTCTCAAGATACATGCTACTTATCGTCATACAGCAGAGGTCTGTAAAGCAGAGCATACTGTACACTCACTACAGTAGTTCACAGCAGCAGATGTGTCTTCCCATTGCATGCTTTCATCTTTGAATTTGTCGATTGCCCTATGCGCCCTTCCTCCTCTCCACACTCTTACTAGTTGCTGCTTTCCTTCACTTTGTGGGGCCCATGTACAGATGGACGGAAATGTAATTAGAATCCCCCCCTTCCCACAAAAAAGTCTCTTTCATATTTTCATGCTCTTAAAAAATCTTAAACATAAATAGTCATGACACAGAAGGGTTCAGTATTAATGACCGCCGGGCAGGATGCCGGCTGTCAAAATACCCACGCTGGTATTCTGATCCATGAAATCTCGACAAGGCTGAGGTAAGTATGGTCTCCTCTCTCCCCTACACCCTAACCCTCCCTTCCCGCAGCCTAACCCTAACCTCCTCTCTTAGTACATAACCCTAAATTCCCCCCGGTGGTGCCTAAACCTAACTCGCCCCTTCCCCGCAGCCTAACCCTAATGCTTTCCCCTTAGTTCCTAAACCTAACCTAGGTGGTGCCTAACTCTTAGTGCCTAACCTTAACCCCCCCTCCCACCCTCGGTGGTGCCTAAACCTAACCCCCCACCCCCCTTCCACTCAGCCTAACCCTCCCACCTTAGTGTCTAAACCTAACCTCCCCCCGTGGTGCCTAACCCTAACCACTCCTTCCCTGCAGCCTAACCCTAAGCCCCCCACCACTCCCAGCCTAGCCCCAAACCGGGTAACTACTAAACCTAACCTCCAACATCCACCCAATCCACCCGCTATATTATATGGATGTTGGCCGTCAGGATTCGGCCTCCTGACCCTGTCGACGGTTCTGGCGTTGGTATTTTGATGTGCGTTGGGATTCCATTGTTGGGATTCCAGCTGCCGGGATCCCGACATCCAGCATCCCAAACAAAATTGTACCATGTTATTTCAAAAAGTAGCAATTGTGACAATTAACAAATTGCCAATTAATATAAGATGAAGCATATGTACATGGTTTGTAGTATGCCAGGGTCATGTATACTTATATCCCACTTGTTCCTATGTTTTGATCATTTTATATTAGATATTTTATTTGCAGCAAATATATTCTGAATTAGGCAACAATAAAACTGATAAAACTTCTTTGATAGAGCAGGAAATAGTGAAAACGTCTTGCTGAAGCATACATGATAAGCATAATATATGCCCTAGTGACAGAGAATTCACCAATTAGTGTAAGCAGTTGGTTGGCAAACAGATCATCACCCATTACTGGTGCAGAGGACTGTCATCATTATCAACTGTTATTTGTATCCACAAACATTCCTCCATTCTCAGGTGCATATGTATCTTTACCCATATTATTTTGGAGTTACGCAAACACACCCATACTGTATTTGTCCTAGATTAGAACAGCCTTGTCTCATTGAGGTTCATTCAGATGTGGTTGAAGTTGCTGCTATTATCTATACTTTGCGCATGTGCAGGACCCATTCTGTGCATACGTGAACTGGTCCTGCAATGATGGGCGCAGGACGGCATCAGCCATTTGAGGGCAGGGAGGGGTTGGCAACGGTCAGAAAATCCCTGGTCTCTATATAGCAGCTGCAGCAGGTGGCTCGCACAACCCCATGGTGCCAATAGCAACGGGAAAGATCCGATACTGCATCCTTGGACACAGTTCTGATCAGTAATACCCCTTTCAGACATATGACCCGGGAATTACCCTGCTCAAGTCCCGGTATTTTCTCTCCAGCAAAAACCCGGGTTTTTCTTCAGACCCCCTTTCATACTACACCACAGACCTGGGGCCCCTTTCAGACATAAGCTGGATTTTTCAGTTTTTAAGGCAGTGTCATCATTTTAAGGGGACGGTTTGCAGGCACATAATAATGAGGTCATGCAAAGGGGAGGGCAGGCTACTAAATTCCATGTTAGGAATACAGTAATTTCATATTTATATACCAATAAATAGAACACCAGTTTTTCTTTTCCAAAAATGTTTATTTTAGAAAGAATAAAAGTTTTTTTTCAACTTGTAAAACGTGTGTGCACATCTTTTGCATCTTTAATGAGATCCTCCCAATTATGAGAACATATATGGTATAGTACAAAAACTTTTTAGGAATGACAGGCGCCTTACACCCACTTTAGCCATAGCATAAAAGTGCTGCTGTATTGCAGTGCAAAAAAGTAGTTTTGCCGAAGGGCATGGTGTATCACAAGGGTCTTAAACCTTTGCCCTGCAGCTGTTATGGAACTTCAGTTCCCAGCATGCCCATCCACATTTTAGATTTTAGCCCATGCTAAACGGTGGCAGAAAATGCTGGGAAGTGTAGTTCCATAACAGCTGCAGGGCAATGGTTGAAGACCCCTGTTCTACATAAAAAAAAGTGCTGCGGTATTGCAGTGAAAAATACAAACGAGATAATCATAAGACCAAGGTGTATGATGTACTCATAATTATGAGCGTATGCGCAATACCTGAATATTTTAAGACAAACATACGCATTTTAAACATACGTATTTCACAAACAAAACATTAAACAAAAATAAAGTTATGGGCACAATACCCAACCAATAAACATAGGCCCTCATTCCGAGATGTTCGCTCGCTAGCCGCTTTTCGCAGCAGTGCACACGCTAAGCCGCCGCCCTCTGGGAGTGAATCTTAGCTTAGCAGAATTGCGAACGAAGTATTCGCAATATTGCGAAAAGATTTTTCTTTGCAGTTTCTGAGTAGATCGAGACTTACTCTTCCAGTGCGATCAGTTCAGTGCTTGTCGTTCCTGGTTTGACGTCACAAACACACCCAGCGTTTGCCCAGACACTCCCCCGTTTCTCCAGCCACTCCCGCGTTTTCCCCAGAAACGGTAGCGTTTTTTCACACACTCCCATAAAACAGCCAGTTTCCGCCCAGAAACACCCACTTCCTGTCAATCACACTACGATCAGCAGAACGAAGAAAAAACCTCGTAATGCCGTGAGTAAAATACCAAACTTCTTAGCAAATTTACATGGCGCAGCCGCAGTGCGAACATTGCGCATGCGCAGTTAGCGGAAAATCGCACCGATGCGAAGGAAAATAATGAGCAAACAACTCGGAATGAGGGCCATAGAACAAACATTTACTGTATGTGCACAACATACATTAGAGAATTTGGTACTGTGGTTTATTGCTGGGAGTAGATTCCTCTGGAGTTGTACTAGATAATGAATCTCCAAATTCTGGACCTCTCGGTCTATTCTTCAATGTATTCGAGGTCGAATTAAAGGATGTTGGAGACTGGCCTTGCTGCGCAAACTGGTGAGTATCCCCAAAAGTGGTGGGAGACTGGGCTTGCTGCGCAAACTGGTGAGTATCCCCAAAAGTGGTGGGAGACTGGGCTTGCTGCGCAAACTGGTGAGTATCCCCAAAAGTGGTGGGAGACTGGGCTTGCTGCGCAAACTGGTGAGTATCCCCAAAAGAGGTGGGAGACTGGGCTTGCTGCGCAAACTGGTGAGTATCCCCAAAAGAGGTGGGAGACTGGGCTTGCTGCATATACTGGCGAGTATCCCCAAAAGAGGTGGGAGACTGGGCTTGTTGCATATACTGGGATATAGGCCCAAATGATGGGGGAGACTGGCCTTGCTGGGCATACCGTGTTTTTGGACCAAATGTGGTGTGAGAATGCGATTGTAGGTCAGAATGAGTGTTTGTAAATTGTGGTGTAGAGGTCATTTTGGAAAAAAGCTGGCCTAGGAATTCACGGTTCTCGTTGCTGATCTTATCCTGCATAGCTACCATTTGCGTTAGCAAATTCCTCTGCAGTTCACATTCATTGTCCATAAATTTTTGCAAATTTGCATCCTCTTGACTCTGCCAATCTGAATCCATCTCGCGTAGTTGGTCGCACAGGATATTTGTCATGGCTTTTGTAGCTACCTCTATTTTGGTCTTCTTTTTCATACGAGGCGGGACTGTGTAAACTAAAAAACAAAACAGAATTTTTTTTGACCATCTCAAAGGTAACAATGGGATATGGCACAGAAGTGTAAGTTGGACAAATAGATTTATAAAATATATGAATACATCTGTGCTTGCGGTTACCATACGCTAGCACAATTTGAACGCAGCAACAGGTACAGTTTAATAATAACACCCTATTACGTCACAATATCATAGTCATTACTGTTAGTATACTACATAAAACTATTGTCATATACTATATGTTAAATATGTCTCTGACAATGATAATGCCGAAAACTTACTGTATGAGCATAGGGTAGGCTTGTCTCCCTGGGTCTGTGGTAGGGAATCGTCCCCCGTGCTCTGCAACGATGCTGTCACATCTGTGGCCTTGTTTGGATCGATGATGATGGTGACATAAGAATCAACATCTGGATCATCATCAAATAGGCTCTGCAATGATGCCGGGCTCTGCTGGCTGCACTCTGGAGACGATGTAGCCGCAGCTGATGGTATAGCAGACAGCGTGCCAGCATCACTAGATGAGGATAGGGCAACGGGATTGCTAAGTGCTGTATGGCCAAACACGTTGCTGCACAGTTCATATAAGTGCCACTCCATCCTTCCCATACCACTGCGATTTCGATTGTGGTCATGGACCTTGGTATATTGTTTCTTAAGGGACTTTAGTTTGTTAAGAACTTGCTGTTGTGTCTTCACAATACCTCTGCTGGACAGGATCTTTGCAATGTTGCCATAGATCATGGCATCCTTAACAGTGCCTGTTATTTGTGATTTTATTTCCTCCTCACCCCTCACATGTAGTAGCTCCTGGACCTCCTCCTCCTTCCAGTGAGCCATTATGAACAAAATGGCAGTCTCTTCACTGGCACCCTCTGGCACACTTCTCTGCACACTTCTGCAGACTTCTCTGCACAGCTCTGTGTTACTCTGGCACTCTCTGGCACTGGCACACATACATGCATAGCTCTGTGTACCTTCTGCACTCTGGCACTGCCACACTTCACAGCAAAGCTCTCTGCTTCCTCCCATGCTGCTGTGGCGTCTGTTCCCCTCCGTCTGCCGCTGATGAGGTCATCAGCAGGCATCAGGCGGCCCTTTCTGACCAATGAAAACCTTTTTCATGCAGCCAGAGAGCAAATTCCCGGGTCGCGCCTTTCAGACTTAACCCGGGAAGCCAACCCGGGAAGAGAAACCCAGGAAAAACCCAGGTCAATTGCAGGGTTGGCGACCCGGATCACATTCCCGGGTCAGTGCCTTTCAGACATACCAAATTCCCGGGTTGATGCGCGTTCATGTGTAAAAACCCGGGAATTTAGAGCATGTCTGAAAGGGGTATTAAGTAGTAAATGGAGTTACGCCTCATCCTTCATTGCTATAATAGTGCTATGTAAGCTTCTATGTAAGCAGCAGTGATGGCAGCTCCTACCAGGGAAATAGAGAGCTTGGCTGGGCCCAGGTGCTTTTCTGGGGGCATGGCCTAATCACAAGAGGTGTGGTCATGCACCCTTAGAAAAGAATACTGAAAAAAATATATATATTTTTAGTGCCTACATGGCCACACTGCAGCCCAGCACACAGCAGTGTGTGCTGGGCTGAGGAGAAGAGCTGCAGCAGCTGCTGCCAGGTAAGGGGGTGGGGGTGGGGGGTATGGGGGGGGGGGAAACTGAGGCCCACACTAGGCCCTCACTGGGCCTCTTTATTAGACCTGACCCTTGGTTATTTGTACCCCCCTCCCTCGGCACCACTGACTCCAACCACATCTGAATAAGCTCCCTTCGTGTCCTGCTTATTTAGGCACATGAAGGCAGAGCAGCCATCAGAGGGGGACTGTGGGGCCTGGAGTCCCGGGCCCTTACAGAGAGGGGGGCCCACCCATCACTCCTACCGCCAATACCTATAGAGCTACACTAAGCTGTAAAACAACAGCAGGCTGATGAACAGGGATGACTTCTTAAAACAAGCCTTCCCTGACCCTGTGCATCAGCTCTCTGTGATCCATTCCTGTAGGTCCGCAATACTCCACTTATATGTAACGTCACAACGTATGACATCACATAGAGGTGGAGCAGTGCAGCAGAATCTTTTTGTTCAGGGGGAGGAACTTGTCTATTTTGTCATTCCCGGTCCCCATAATTTCTGATGGCAGCCCTGCATGTAGGAGTAAGGGGTCTATTTACTAAGCCTTGGATGGAGATAAAGTACAGTCAATCAGCTCCTAAATGCCATGTCACAGGCTGGGTTTGAAAAATAACAGTTAGGATCTGATTGGCTGGTACTTTATTTCCGTCCACTTTACCTCCATCCAGTGCTTAGTAAATAGACCCCAAAGTTGCAGAACACGCAATTCTTGTCATGCACAGTGCAATGTCATGTAAGGTACGCTACACTACAAGGCATAGTACTTGCTTAACAATGTCATAAGATTGTCAATAGAAGAGGTCACAAACAGGTAAACATATTAGCAGACTGACAACGCATTTTTTCTCTCCCTACAGAGCAGTGAAATGGGATCCGGTCTGAAGATCGACAGTGTCTAGGTCGACAATGTTTAGGTCGACCACTATAGGTCGACAGTCACTAGGTCGACATGGATGGAAGGTCAACAGGGTTTCTAGGTCGACATGTGCTAGGTCGACAGGTCTAAAGGTCGACATGAGTTTTTTTAAAAAAAATTCTTTTTTTGAATTTTTTCATACTTAACGATCCACGTGGACTACGATTGGAATGGTAAAGTGTGCCGAGCGAAGCGGTAGCGGAGCGAAGGCACCATGCCCGAAGCATGGCGAGCGAAGCGAGCCATGCGAGGGGACGCGGTGCACTAATTTGGGATCCCGGTCACTCTACGAAGAAAACGACAAAAAAAAAAAAAATCCTCATGTATACCTTTAGACCTGTCGACCTAGCACATGTCGACCTAGTGACTGTCGACCTATAGTGGTCGACCTAAACATTGTCGACCTAGACACTCTCGATTTGATGAACCACACCCAGTGAAATATATCGGTAACATTGTGGCTGCTGTGAATACTGTGCTTTGTCATATCACACAGTTTTCTTTCTGAACTTGCATTTTTATTTATCTTGTTCACCTTGTTGATCATTATTTGATATTTAGGTCAGGTCTATTTGTTAGCAGGCCAGATGGAAACTGCTTTGGAAGGAAGTGGTTTTACTAACCGGAAATCATCCTCAAGTCACAAGTTTTTATTTGTGCAGCAGAATTATATGTTTATAGGGGGTCATTCCGAGTTGTTCGCTCGCAAGCTGCTTTTAGCAGCTTTGCACACGCTAAGCCGCCGCCTACTGGGAGTGAATCTTAGCTTATCAAAATTGCGAACAAAAGATTCGCAATATTGCAAAAATACTTCTCTGTGCAGTTTCTGAGTAGCTCGAGACTTACTCTGCCAGTGCGATCAGTTCAGTGCTTGTCGTTCCTGGTTTGACGTCACAAACACACCCAGCGTTCGCCCAGACACTCCTCCGTTTCTCCAGCCACTCCCGCGTTTTTCCCAGAAACGGTAGCGTTTTTTCACACACTCCCATAAAACGGCCAGTTTCCGCCCAGAAACACCCACTTCCTGTCAATCACACTCCGATCACCAGAACGAAGAAAAAACCTCGTAATGCCGTGAGTAAAATACCTAACTGCACAGCAAATTTACTTGGCGCAGTCGCACTGCGGACATTGCGCATGCGCATTAGCGGCTAATCGCTCCGTTGCGAGAAAAAAATAACGAGCGAACAACTCGGAATGACCCCCATAGTTCTCAAACAGCCAAAGCAAGACAAACCCCAATTTCAGTGATAGATACAGGATGGTTGAAAGGAGTTGTGGGAAGGCAGTTGTACTGTGCTTAATAACAATGAAGGAATTTCAAGTAACTTAATAAATTCAAGCGTTATACAGTGACTTCTGTCCCAGTATAAAAAGTTAATCGATCCATTGTTCTACTATTTGCAGTAAACTTGCAGGTTGAATATTTAGCTGCGGGGTAAAGGGGTTAAGTGTGGATGAGATTAATTATACAGTAGCTCAACAACTGTATGTGACGCTTTACTAATGATGAGCAAAACAACAATGTAACCTCTAGTCATTGTAAATAGCGCTGTGATCTTCCCCTATTTAAAAAACATGTAATCACAAAGCAAATAGAAAAAGAATTCTCTGCCACCCATTGTTTATCTGGGAGAAGCTTTGAAGCTTATTTGACTGGTTTGCTGGTCAGGCTCTTCAGCATGCTAATTGATCTGGCTACCATGCTAAATATTGCAAAAAGCATGTTAATCACCTCATCAGAAGCAGAGAGACAGTAGGAGGAGGAACACAGCGCTATGTGGCAAGCGATAAACATACTGGAGCTGTTTCAGAGTTGTACGCAAGTTGCATGCTTAGAAATAAATCAGGATTTCCACCTATATTCAGACTTGACCACTTCTATGCAGCAGCAATTCCCTTATACACTAGCTTGTGAAAGTAGTCGTCATCTTAATCAGTGCACATTTATAGCAGCCCTTAGCCTTAGTGCTGGAGAGTCACCTGTAATCAGATGCCCCCCTGCATAGATTCAACTCCAAATACCCTGCAATTCCACCTACTTGCCAACCCCTCTGATTAAAGGCTCCCCAAAGTCTTTACCTACTCATCCAGCAGTATCATATGCCCAAAAGCCTATCCTATGCATGCAGAAAACACAGTGTAAACTCCCAATTCTATATCTAGGTACCACAGTTGCTTCAATGCTGCAGATATCATTTTTACACATGATCTGTCTATCCATGTCAGAAGAAAGTGACAGGCCCATTACACATCTGTGTCTGGTTGATATGTATCTATATAAAATTCCCATATTCTCTAGAACAGTGCCTCTGCTCCATTATGATTGTTTTCCATGTTTGGACTATTAGGCTTTGGACGGCTATCCCTCTGGCTCTTGACCATTTGGTTTAGACAACAAATTCCTTGGGTCTTTCAACTATTGGCTTTGGAAGGCTCCTGATCCCTGCATATTCCATGCACCATATTATTGCCTGAACTAGGTTTCATCTCTCCATTTTGATTGGCAACACATGTTTAGTGGTACTCAGGGTACAGCTGTTTACCATCCTTCTATTGGAAATCTATTAATATTCGTAGAAGCATAAAGCTTTCAAAGTTTTCTCAAATAAACTTGCCTGCTTATGGATTCCACAGGAGCTAATATCCTTGAACCTTTTTTTATACAAGTTGCCCAGCAGATGCAAACACAGACAATACAGGAAATGTTGTATAAGCAGTAGGT
Organism: Pseudophryne corroboree; assembly: GCF_028390025.1. Classification (NCBI taxonomy): domain Eukaryota; kingdom Metazoa; phylum Chordata; class Amphibia; order Anura; family Myobatrachidae; genus Pseudophryne; species Pseudophryne corroboree. The sequence continues at coordinate 351,451,694 of NC_086447.1, forward strand.
AACCAGAACTGGCTCAGTCTTAACTGGATCATTTCCAATTTTGTTGTTTGGAATTGAAATCTGAATCTAAATTGGCTATGTCTGAAAAATGTGCCAGTGTATGTAGAAATGATTGACAACTAAAAATTTCAGTGATACTTTTTAAAATAAAATTTAGCGTTTACTTCCAGAACCTCTGATTGTTGGGACAACGCTCATACATTAGAAAGGAGTTGCCCTGTCTTGTGATGGTATCGTATAAAGTCAACGTGCAGAATGACAACACTAGAATGTCAACATGAACTGAATGTTGACATTCAGAATGCCGATATAGGGCCTTATTCAGTAACAGTCGCATCTGAGATGAGATTTCCCCATTTACTGGCTCAGTGCAGGCCCCACTCTGTGCTTGTGTTTTCCCAGGAGATGTGATCACATCTCAGTGATGCAAACGCCTCTGCCTGATTAACATTCACATGCTGGAATGCCAACACCAGATGTCAATAATGGTGTATAGGCTTCAATGGCAAGATAAAGGATGAACTCATGGATCCATTTGAGGAACTGGAGAAAAATAATTAATAGTGTCTAACCATTGACGCACGTATAGAGGAATAACCAAAGGAAATGAGGAGAGATTACTAACTCTCACAGCCTTTTCCTCTTCAGATGTTTGTATTACCATCCCACTCTTGGAAATGTAACCCAAGTAAATTGGTGGGATCTGTGACTCATCAATGGAGAACTAAACAATCTGACACAAGAATAAGAACTGCCTGTTCTATACTAATGTGGATCATTTTCTTCAAGCGTATCCAATATGTGGCAAATCCAGATGTGGGTCTGGAAAAGCCCTGACTCAGACATCATAAAGGGAAGTTGCCTGGGTCCTACCAAATATCCCCTTATGTTTAGCTTGCAAACTTTAGCTATTATGCCAAAACATTATACCTCCCCCTTTCTTTTCAAGCTAAAGTACAAAACCATATAGCAACTAGAGATGTGCGGCGGGCACTTTTTGTATTTTGTGTTTTGGTTTTGGATCTGCATCTTTGCTCGTATTTTGGATCTGGATTGGTTTTGCCAAAACCACCCTTTTGGGTTTTGGTTTTGGATCTGGAGGAATTTTGAAAAAAACACAAAAACAGCTAAAATCACAGAATTTGGGGGTAATTTTGATCCTACAGTATTATTAACGTCAATAACATTAATTTCCACTCATTTCCAGTCTATTCTGAACACCTCATACCTCAGAATATTGTTTTTAGGCCAAAAGGTTGCACTGAGGTAGCTGGATGACTTTGCTAAGCAAAGAAAGCCACAATGGGCTATACGATACCGAGAGAGCAGGTGCAGACCAGACCGTGCACTGTTTTGCTCCACTAGTTCACAGACGGACCATTTCACCACTGTGCCGTTGAGAGCAGAAGTCCAATTTTGTCAACGATAGACATTTATTAATGGTAATTTTGGGGAGTCTCAGCTCACCATCTCCTTTTCCTTTCTGTACCCCCTCTCTCTCATTCACCATCCACTATAATTCTATATGATGGTGAACAGCAGAAGTTGGGGCACACTCTCTCTCCACTTTCTTTTTTTCAAGAACCCTCTCATCCACTGCCAGATATCAAGTTCCCTGCAATGCAACTGTAACAGGGACTTGGGGCAGATCAGCGGGACAGCAGAAGTTCTCTACTTGGTATAAATGCCGAAACCACACGCTCTCTCATTTGTTGCAATCATATTACTACTGCCATACTTCACTGGCTACGCCCAAATCCGTCTGATCTTGGTAGCAAAGCAGTGACAGGCCTGATCAGTACAAGGTCAGGTGACTACCTTTGAATATCAGGTGCAGTAGCTTCAATCATCAACAAACAGCAGAAGTGGTGGAGAAAACATTGGCCTTACCGCTATACCTATTCTACCAATTATAACTACAATTTTGCAAGACCATCTACCAGAGAAAGAAGCTTTATTAGCACAACCATTACATATACCAAGGCAGCCATTATCAAGGAGTATATCTACCATTATTGAAAATCATTTTCCTCCATAACGATATTACATTCCTGATATACATATATCTTTGATTTTAATATTTTTCACCAGAAGCGTATTGGAATTGGTTATGTACACTTAGCAATTTGCTTGGTGTCAACATGGGGCATGTCAACTCCTTATACTAATACCATTCAACCTCACCTAAGGTGACTGTTTTTTTGTATGAGAGTCTGTGTCCATTCTTCTTTTATGATTAACCATAATAAAAGTGAAGTTTTAACATATTTTATATCCACAAAGTGTGCCCCAACATAGAGTCTTTCTTCTTTCTTTGTACACAATAATTGATACCACTGACTCTGGGAGCACCACCAACTTTTACATCAAGCACCCCTATCAGGGATCCTTCTATTGTTACACACTGTTGGGCCACTCACAAGGGTATATATACAACCCCTTGCGATTTCAAATCCAGTGCAGTGCCAACCCCTACTAGAATCCTAGAGTGGTAAGAGGACATTTGGCCTCGCTTTGGGATTCGAGTAAACCCGGGAAGTACTGAGCCGGACCTCGGATCTCAATGTTCGGGTGGGTTTGGTTCCCCGTGAACCGAACCCACTCATCACTACTTACAAGTAAGGAAGTTATTTATTAGTAGAAAAATTACTCTGCAGTTCCCTTTTATTGCATTCAGTAGCATCTCATTTGCTAAAATATAAATGGAATTAGTATGTAAAGCCGGCGCACTGAAGCCCAGCGTTCATGCGCACATCATCTATTCACCAGAGACAGAGGTACAAGGGGCATGGTCATCAGCTCACAGAACGCGGGCCATGCTCCCACAGTGACAAAAACAGAGGCCTTTTTTCGGGCGGTTGTGGCTTAGGACCCTGCTTCAGGATTGTTTATGTTGGGAGGTATGTAGAAGGGTAGCGACTTCCCACTGAAAGTGCTGTCTGAAATCACTGTCTAAACTGGCAGTGCCAGGGGTAGAAAACACCACCCCATGAGAGTGGGACTCCTTGTCTGGCTTGCGATAAGCAGAAATCGCTTGTAAATGATCAACGTAATATTACGACTATGTCGGTAATCTCTAGTTGACATTATACTGTTAACATTGTGACTAATGTCAATGTCGGCAAATTAACTATGTCCCGTATATATCTAATATTGGGCATTATAAAATTTAAAAAAATTTAACATCCCTTCTAAAAGAGTTATATGTGTGAATGAAACAATACGGGGTGTTTCATCTTTAGGAACAGTTGTACGCAGTCCTTTATGTCCAGTCCACACCATCTGACCAATGTCATTGATTTACTTTCAGCTGAGATACATGAAAAGGTATTTGCAGTAGTCAGTGATGCCCTGTTTATGATGAACCAGTGTGCCCAGGTGTGACAGTATCTTGCAAATTATAAAACATAGCATACAGCATAGCACATAGCATAAGGGTTTGATTCTGCAAAATTGACCGCTGCTAAGTAAAATATAAAGAAAGAATAAGTGTGCTTTCACTTGAAGTGAGAAAACTGTTGACATACATGCAAATTGCTTTGGCTAGTAGAGTTGAACAGAACCTGGTGCTCTGAGAGGGGCTGTTTGGCGCGACTGCAGCAATAATACAGTACATTTCTGTATAACAAACCATATCAAAGAAACTGCTGGTGTTTATGTCCCAAAGACACATTTTAAGTTTTAGATGTTATTTTTTTTTTCAATTTGGACTAAGAAGGATACAGACAAAAACGGAGAGTTGAAATGAACAGATGACAGGGATGCTCAGATCACTTCAATTTCATTGCATTTGCAATTAGCATCAAGAAGTGCTGCAATGGCGATCGGAAAATACTGTTACCTCTATTTCAAAATCTAAATTCTGTATATAACTCATGAGAAACCTTTTTAACAGAGTTTGAAAAATATAATCACTTGTTATGTACTTTGATGTTGTGTTCCTAACACAGCATATCATATCTGGTAAAAAAAAAAAAAAAAGTCAAACTAAATGCTTAATTCTTTTCAGTCATAATACCCCTTATTCACGTTAAACCACACAGTAGTAGCCATTATTCACATTACACCACACATTAGTATCAATTATTTACATTTGGCACACAGCCGTGCCCCTTCTACATGTTACGCCACACAGTAGAGCACCTTATACACATTACACCACACAGTAGTACCCCTTATGCCACACAGTAGAGTCCCTGAATTTAGATTTAGATGTGTGCGTGGGGGGGCGGACGACACAGTGCATTACATTTTCAACTAATAAAGAATACAATTCAACTATTAAAGAAAAATTATTGTTCTCTAATAGTTGAATTCTAATATACCCCCTCTGCCTAAGCCTGGCATAGCAACACTGCAGAACTAGTGTTTTTATTGGTCAGTAATTTAATAGCTGAACTCTACTGTCAGTATCCCCCTCCCCTCCTTGGCAGGTTCTACCAGCTCTGACAGTATTTGTCTAAACTTCAGCAACTTCCATTGGTGACTCACCCCATGGCCGCTCAGGTAGCTGCTGCTTCAGTGTCACTGACACTCTGCCATTGCTCCCATCGCACATTGGGGGTCATTCCGAGTTGATCGCTCGATAGCTACTTTTAGCAGCCGTGCAAACGCATAGTCACCGCCCAAGGGGGAATGTATTTTCGCTTTGCAGAAGTGCGAACGCCTGTGCAGCCGTGCGGCAGCAAACACAGTTTGTGCAGAACAAGACCAGCCCTGTAGTTACTTATTCTGTGCGATGATTGCTGCGACGAGTGACATGGTAATGACGTCAGATACCCGCCCAGCAAAGACCCGCCACGCCTGTGTTTTTCCAAACACTCCCAGAAAATGGTCAGTAGCCACCCAGAAACTCCCACTTCCTGTCAATCTCCTTGCGTTCGGCTGTGCGATTGGAATTGTCACTAAAACCAGTGCAAAACCACAAAGGACTTCGTACCCAGACTACGCGCGTGCGCATTTTAGCCATTTTTTGCACTGATCGCTATGCAGCGAACAACAGCAGCTAGTGATCAACTCGGAATGACCCCCAATGACTCCTCAGTACTGTGACGTCTCTCCCTACACTCTGTCCTGTAGTTGGAAGGCAAATCTCAGAGATCAATGCTAGTTAACATTGAGAAGGAGCCAGGCACACCACTAATAAAAACATTACAGCAGCCGGACGGCACAATGGACATTGCGGTGGTGGTTGAATCCGCCCCTAGGGTATGGTGTGGTAGCAATGGCCACATCCACGTAGTTACAGCCCTGGATGCACTTTAATAATTTTGCAGAAAATATCAAATCTGTTGCCATTGTTATCTGTACACACTGAGAGTGACCAGTTCTTACTGTCTTTCTCATTTGAGTGCTCATTTTCAAACTGTAATAGTCACATTGGACAGTCAGTGTCACGATCCGGGTGTCTGGTCGCCATTTTCTACCAGTTAGGTGTCTCCTGAGATTGGCTCAGCGTGCCAGGCCCGGGTCATAACTATGTTTTGGTTACATTTCATTTTTATGTTACCTGCAGTGCCGGCTCAGCGGCCTTCTTAGTGTTTTCACCAGGCTTAGTGTGGCGCTCTTAGCCGCATCGCGGCCGTCACCGCCGCGCCCGTGATCCTGCTGCATGGAAACTGAGTGTGGCGTCCTCTGTGAACCGGGGCTGCTGCTGTCATCCCTGTGGCCGCTGTGCGTGTAGTGTGGAGTCTTCTGCTGACGCGGCTCCCGCCGCCATTGTTGTTTGGCACATGGTTCTGTCCCCTTCAGATTCGGTCAATGGGCCCAGCCATGTTGGATAAAGTCACATGCCTGTCTTCTTACCAATCCGCAGCGCTGCTGGTGCCTGTGTCAAGTTGTCAGCCAATGCCTGCTCACCAGCGGGTTTAAATATCCTGTCCCAGCACCCAGGAAATTGTCAGTGCTTCAATTGTCTTTACAGTGATTCCAGTCTTCAGCTTCACTAGAGACTCTCCTGTGTTATACCCTGCAGTACAGCCTTACTCCCCTGTGTTAATCCTCTGTGGTGCAGTCTGCCTCTCCTGTGATAACTCTCCGCGGTGCAGCCTGCTTTCTCCTGTGATAACTCTCTGCGGTGCAGCCTGCTTCTCCTGTGATAACTCTCTGCGGAGCAGCCTGCCTCTCCTGTGATAACTCTCTGCGGTGCAGCATGCTTCTCCTGTGATAACTCTCTGCGGAGCAGTCTGCCTCTCCTGTGATAACTCTCTGCGGTGCAGCCTGCTTCTCCTGTAATAACTCTCTGCGGAGCAGTCTGCCTCTCCTGTGATAACTCTCTGCGGTGCAGCCTGCTTTCTCCTGTGATAACTCTCTGCGGTGCAGCCTGCTTCTCCTGTGATAACTCTCTGCGGTGCAGCCTGCTTTCTCCTGTGATAACTCTCTACGGTGCAGCCTGCTTTCTCCTGTGATAACTCTCTGCGGAGCAGCCTACCTCTCCTGTGATAACTCTCTGCGGTGCAGCCTGCTTCTCCTGTAATAACTCTCTGCGGTGCAGCCTGCTTCTCCTGTGATAACTCTCTGCGGTGCAGCCTGCTTCTCCTGTGATAACTCTCTGCGGTGCAGCCTGCTTCTCCTGTGATAACTCTCTGTGGTGCAGCCTGCTTTCTCCTGTGATAACTCTCTGCGGTGCAGCCTGCTTCTCCTGTGATAACTCTCTGCGGTGCAGCCTGCTTCTCCTGTGATAACTCTCTGCGGTGCAGCCTGCTTCTCCTGTGATAACTCTCTGCGGTGCAGCCTGCTTTCTCCTGTGATAACTCTCTGCGGTGCAGCCTGCTTCTCCTGTGATAACTCTCTGCGGTGCAGCCTGCTTTCTCCTGTGATAACTCTCTGCGGTGCAGCCTGCTTCTCCTGTGATAACTCTCTGCGGAGCAGTCTGACTTTTCTGTTATTTGCACCCTGTGTCGGCAGAGTATATGCTTTGGCTAACAGTAGCTATTCTCCAGCGGAACTCTGTTCATATTGTTCTCAGTATTCAAAAATACAGTTAAGTGCTATTCCTGCGATCTCAAGCATCATTCTTATATTTCTTCAACGTTCTCAAGCATCATTAAACACCTTCAACTACTTCTCAAGTTCTGGTCTCAAACCACTTGAAGTCCAGAGACTCTCTTCATGTTTATTGTTCTGTTTCACTTTCATGACTTTTATTGTTTAATAAAAACCTTAAAGTCACCTCCAGTTGTCGTGGTCACGCCTTCGGGCATTGGTGCTACAGCTCCTGCACATGTCTAGGAGTCCAATCACACTTCCTAAGTTTCATTACCCGTCAGCCCCTACAACTGAGGCTTCCCGCTACCAACACCAGTCCTCAGTTGTGACAGTCAGCATATATGTATATAATGCTAGTATTTAATTAAAGCAGGGAGACAGTTCCAGTGATGGACTGTGGATCTGATTCAGAGGTGAATGCAATGCCAATGTTTTTGCAGTTGGACAATGTTCTTTTTTTACTGCGCATGTGCTTGAGTCGCACTGCGCATGTGCCACAATGGATTTAGGATGGCGGTCGTAGGGTGGATTTGAATGCCAAATGACTGACAGGTAGTGAGCATTTGTGGGAGGTAACGGGGAGAATGTCACAGCCAGCAACTGTATCCACCTGCTTAGTTTCAATGGACGTTCTGAGTAACCATAAGTTTGCTAAGAACATAGATGGTGCAACCGGTGCTGCATCTTGGTATGCAAGTGGTGGATTTCAGATGCCTAGCGGTGGGCATCTTTATACAAAACACATCTGCTGTGGCATTAGCATATCTTCTCATTACGCTGTGTACAAAGAGGCTGCTGCGATGGAATTTGCGTCAACATTGAATCAGACCCTGTATATGCAATTAAGGACAAAAGTGACTTTGAAAGTGGCATGGTATTGCCAGTCAGATGTGTCAGATTAATGTATCAGGAACTGCTGGAGTTTTTATGTAGGATGACAGCACCACAGGTCTATTGAGAATAGGCAGCAACTTAATCAAGTATCGGTTATGAGGTCAGAAAAGGTTCTTTAATGAAACAGCCAACCAGGGACAATTTAAATCACTACTGGCCCCCACACTCTTAGGTGCAACTAAAACCATTATGAGACAAAATGTATTAATTTTTTCGCCCTTTGGTACAAATTATGCTGTGAGGAGTCATTTATATTTAGGGAAGTAAGATCTATTTATATTTGTACTACAGTAGTTTTTAAGCTTGGGCTAACTTGCATTTAGGTCTTGGGTATGAATTGTAACTTATGCTAGATACACCAAGATTAATGTTAGAGCACATTAGGATTTAACAAATTATCTTATAATTAATATTTTCTTGCTGTTTGTTATTTCAACCTAAATCATTTTAATAAAACATTTTAAAAGATTGTAACTCAAGCCTGAGACCCCATTGCAAACAGATATTAGAGGAGGGAGTCAACCAGGCTGAAAGCTGGGTGGGTCATCATCTACTGCATTAGGCAGCACATCATTCACTGCGCAGATAATGCATTATCTATTACATGCGTCATTTATTGCGTGGATGTTGCACGGCCCTCTAAGAGATCTCTACCATTACAGGCCAGAGTAATGGTCATGCCACCCCGGGGCACCAACTGCACTGTTGTAGCATTGATCACAAGAGGCTAAAAAATAGTCTAATCCAACAGTCTACAATCAAACATATTGGGGGGAATGTGATAGCATGTTAGAATCAGGCTCCCCCCTGCAGTTACCGTGTCTGAAGGAAGTTTCCCACCCACCCAGCCCAGTAGTTTAGTAAGTGATTTATGTCTATGGGGCGGGTGGAGAGAGGCGTGGCATTGGGGACAAGCGAAGACAGTAAAACAGCCAATCACGAGTGTCCCGGGAATCCAGGGAGTGACAATTTTTCAATCCCGATACCCGGGATTTAAAAAATGGCCCGGGATTGGCCACCCTAGTGGCAATCATTTACATGGCCACGTTAAAAAGACAGAACTCTCACAAAATCTCTCACTTCCTGATTCTCACACCCTATTACATTCCCCCCATTATGTCTCACATTTTTTGTGTGTGAAGCACTTTGTTGGTGCTCTCTGAGCAATGTATTATTCTCACAGATGTTCCTATACCCATATACTATTGAAAAACAATATGACTGTTCCTAACCCCTCTGTACTGTTTTCTTGGTAACTAACAAGATCAAGATACAACATTTATCATAGGCTCAGATCCTTTATAGTATTTGGTATACTAGGCAACAGTCCCTGTATTTTCAGTCTGGGATAAATGTATCTATGGTTAAGTGGATGCATGGGTAAAACTATAGTTGTGCAAGGGCTGCCAGTGATATGGGGTTCAGAGGCTGAGGGGGTCTAGACCCAGGTTACAAAGTTGCATGCATGTTTCCCAGATTTGCCAGCTATGCACTTGGGCCTGCTTCATTGCCCAGCCTGAATTGTGCGACATTACATTTTCAGTAAGAGGAGTGTGTAGTGGATGATCTAATGGTAAGGGGGTATTACAGTATGAAGTGGAGGGTACTGTAATATGTCATAATCTGATCTACTCATTGTGATGTGGAGGTTTACATAAAAAGAACTGGAGGACTTTAATGTGGATCAATATGAAATGGAGGCAACAAAATGTGGCACAGTATGAACAGTGGTCACTGTAATGTGGCATACAGATGTGTCCTCATAAATCTTTGCAGCAGTCACATCAAACAGCCCCGCTTGGCACGCCAGGTCCCTTGAGACTCTGCTTCCACTGGGCAACTTTTTTGATGAAAATGTGTCTTAGCCCAACGCAATGGGGTATATTTACTAAGGTCCCGATTTTGACCGAGATGACGTTTTTTCTTCAAAGTGTCATCTCGGTAATTTACTAAGCAAAAATGACGGCAGTGATGAGGGCATTCGTAATATTTTGGAAGTCCTTGGAAAAAAATCACAAATCAATACACCATCGGTCAAATACGCCTGCAATTTGGTAGAAATCGGTCATTTACTAAAAAGTGCAAAACACAAACACTGCCGACAATAGCCAAACACTGCCGTGCTAAAATACAAATCGTGAAAAAGTGCTAAAAAAAAACAGACCTGCTTTTTTATTCCGTGTTTGTATAGGCATGCACGGATCCATGAGATCCGTGCATGTTTATCAGTGGGAAGGGGTAGGAAATGTTATAATTTTTCAAAAAAAATTGCGTGGGGTCCCCCCACCTTAACCAAACCAGCCTCGGGCTCTTTGAGCCGGCCCTGGTTGCAAAAATATGGGGGAAAAATTGACAGGGGTTCCCCCATATTTAAGCAACCAGCACCGGGCTCTGCGCCTGGTCCTGGTTCCAAAAATTCGGGGGACAAAAAGCGTAGGGGTCCCCCGTATTTTTGAAACCAGCACCTGGCTCCACTAGCTGGACAGATAATGCCACAGCCGGGGGTCACTTTTATACAGTGCCTTGCGGCCGTGGCATCAAATATCCAACTAGTCACCCCTGGCCGGGGTACCCTGGGGGAGTGGGGACCCCTTCAATCAAGGGGTCCCCCCCCCAGCCACCCAAGGGCCAGGGGTGAAGCCCGAGGCTGTCCCCCCATCCAATGGGCTGCGGATGGGGGGCTGATAGCCTTTGTTGAAAGTTATGAATATTGTTTTTAGTAGCAGTACTACAAGTCCCAGCAAGCCTCCCCCGCAAGCTGGTACTTGGAGAACCACAAGTACCAGCATGCAGCGGAAAACCGGGCCCGCTGGTACCTGTAGTACTACTACTAAAAAAATACCCCAATAAAGACAATACACACACACCTTGAAGGTATAACTTTAATACATACATACACACCACCATATACACATACTTACCTTATGTTCACACGAGGGTCGGTCCTCTTCTCCAGTAGAATCCATGGTGTACCTGTTGAAAAAATCCTACTCACCAAATCCAGTGTAGAGGGCTCCTCGGATGATCCATTTGTAATCCACGTACTTGTAAAAATAAAAAAACGGGACACCCGACCACGAACTGAAAGGGGACCCATGTTTTCACATGGGACCCCTTTCCCCGAATGCCAGAAACCCCCTCTGACTGATGTCTAAGTGGGTTTCTTCAGCCAATCAGGGAGCGCCACGTTGTGGCACCCTCCTGATCGGCTGTGTGCTCCTGTACTGTCTGACAGGCGGCACACGGCAGTGTTACAATGTAGCGCCTATGCGCTCCATTGTAACCAATGGTGGGAACTTTCAGGTCAGCGGTTGACCGAAAGTGACCTCACCGCTGACCTGAAAGTTCCCACCATTGGTTACAAAGGAGCGCATAGGCGCTACATTGTAACACTGCCGTGTGCCGCCTGTCAGACAGTACAGGAGCACACAGCCAATCAGGAGGGTGCCAAACGTGGCGCTCCCTGATTGGCTGATGGAACCTTCTTGGACTTAAGTCAGAGGGGGTTCCAGGCATTCGGGGAAAGGGGACCCATGTGAAAACATGGGTCCCCTTTCAGTGCGAGGTCGGGTATCCGTTTTTTTATTTTTACAAGTACGTGGATTACAAAAGGATTTACAGAGGAGCCTAAGACACTGGATTACGTGAGTATAATTTTTTCAACAGGTACACCATGGATTCTACTGGAGAAGAGGACCGACCTGCGTGGGAACATAAGGTAAGTATGTGTATATGGAGGTGTGGATGGATGTATTAAAGTTATACTTTCAAGGTGTGTGTGTGTTGTTTTTATTGGGGTATTTTTTTAGTAGTAGCACTACAGGTACCAGCGGGCCCATTTTTCCGCCGCATGCTGGTACTTGTGGTTCTCCAAGTACCAGCTTGCGGGGGAGGCTTGCTGGGCCTTGTAGTACTGCTACTAAAAACAATATCATTCACTTTGAACAAAGGCTATCAGCCCCCCATCCGCAGCCCATTGGATGGGGGGGGACAGCCTCGGGCTTCACCCCTGGCCCTTGGGTGGCTGGGGGGGGGACCCCTTGATTGAAGGGGTCCCCACTCCCCCAGGGTACCCCGGCCAGGGATGACTAGTTGGATATTTGATGCCACGGCCGCAAGGCACTGTATAAAAGTGACCCCCGGCTGTGGCATTATCTGTCCAGCTAGTGGAGCCCGGTGCTGGTTTCAAAAATACGGGGGACCCCTACGCTTTTTGTCCCCCATATTTTTGGAACCAGGACCAGGCGCAGAGCCCGATGCTGGTTGTTTAAATATGGGGGAACCCCTGTCAATTTTTCCCCATATTTCTGCAACCAGGATCGGCTCAAAGAGCCCGAGGCTGGTTTGCCTTAGGAGGGGGGACCCCACGCAATTTTTTTTTTTACATTTAAACATTTTTTTTTTTTTTTTACAAGGTGCACAATGAAGCCCAGCACGGATCTCTCAGATCCGGCCGAGATTCATTGTATTAAAGTCGGCAGTGTTTTACAAGTCACTCACGTAAAACACTGCCAAAAAAAACGAATGACATCGACATCGGAAAACCCGAAAATGCAGAATACGGCAGCTTAGTAAATTAGTCGTAATCAATTCAAAAAGTTGCATATTTACACTTTCGATGTCATTCGTGATTGAACTTTGACCTCAAACGGGAAAATACGAATCTTAGTAAATTTACCCCAATGAGTCTAGGATGCACAACGAGACTGTGCTAATTAATTTGAGATGCTACAATGCAGCGACTGTGGCTTTTTTCCATACCAAGTTCTGTGGGCATCATACACAGACTCAGCACACCTCTTCCGTCAGGTTTGAACCAACACCCAGAATAACTACAATATAGCAAGTTTGTACCTGGTGGCTGGAAGGGGGGGGGGGGGGTGTGAGGGGGAGATGTTGCAGATCCAGGGAGAAACCTGGGACTCCATGGTGATCTCACATCATGCTTTATAGAGTTGGTCTTCAACAGTTCTGAAAGCACTGCCAGTAATTTCTTCATTTCTGCCACATTTGGATTCCACGCTGTTTCACTTCTATTTTTGTGGTAGTGCTTTTTAAACTACATATAGGATACTGTATTTAATAAAAAGGAATTACACTATGATCCCCATCTCTCTTATCAACTCTCACATCTTTCTCCTATGTATCTGGTGTGGAAGTCATGGTCCTCATCTGTTTCCCCCCTCCACCTCCCCACTTGACCCTATCCCCTCCGCTACCTCTCTCCTTCTGCCTGTTCCCATCTTGCCCACCTCCTCAATCTCTCCCTCTCATCAGGATCTGTCTCCTCTGCCTTCAAGTATGCACTCGTCTCCCCTATTCTTAAAAAAACGTAACCTTGATCCACATGCTCTCTCCAACTATAGACCTATCTCTCTCCTCCCTTTTGCCTCCAAACTCCTTAAGCATATTGTCTACAACCACCTTAATGCCTTTCTTTCCTCTCACTCACTGCTTTACCCATTCCAGACTAGTTTCCCTCCTCTCCACTCCACTGAACCTGCCCTCATAAAAGTCTGTAATGACCTCCTTGCTGCTAAATCCAAGGGCTGCTACTCACTGATTTTTCTCCTTGAGCTTTCTCCAGCATTTGATACTGTGGACCACACTCTACTTCTGCAAATCCTTCACTCCTGTGGTCTACATGATACTGTCCTCTCCTGGCTATCCTCTTACTTCTCTGACCATTCCTTCTCTGTCTCCTCTCAAGACTCCACCTCTTTGCTATGCATGCCACCTCCCCAACTCCCCCCACTAACTGTAGATGTCACCCAAGCTTCTGTTCTTGGTTCTCTTTTCTTTTCTCTTTCTGCTAGTGAATCAGTAAGAATCACTGATTCGATCCTCACTATATTTCCCAGATGGTGAGGTCCTGCAACGCGTTCTGCACATGTGCAGAACCAGTCCTGCGATAGCAGCAGAGGTATGTGAACACCTCTGCATGATTGACAGGCAGCGGCATTCGAAGGAAAGGACAGGGGCAGCCAGCATTAGGGAAAATTTGGGCATTTTGCCCCTATTTTCCTGGAGTGGTGAGGCCAAGGACTGCGTTGCAAGACACAGTTTCATTGGCCCCAGAAACTGCACTGTGATAGTCGCGATGTTCATCTCAAATGCGATCGTAATGCAAATGCAGGTAGGAGGTGGCATGCTTCTCCTCCTCCATTTGCATTGCTAAAGATTGCATTTGCAAAGCTGCTGTAGAAGTTGTAAAAAAATACAGATCTAAAACCAAAAGATGTACAGGTAAGTGAGGTTTTGGCAAAACCGAATTCAAAACACAAAGTTAATACAGGTCCAAAACACGGGGCTGGCGCACATCTCTAGTTTGTGGTCATAATAGCATTATAATACCTTCATAATACCTTTTTTTTTTTAAACACAAATCAAATGCTAGAGTGGACTTGGCCTAATACAACTCCACTGAACTTTGCAGTAAAAATTCATTAGGCATATTCTTCATAGAGTATAACAGCAAATTTGTATGCCAACAATGGAACTCCATTGATATATAAGCTGCCACACATTATAGTTTACTTTGAACTAATCTGACGTTCAGTGTTAAACATGAGTGTGCACCTAATATATTTTGCATTGAACCATTGCACTATTGTATTTTCCACAGTAATTTATAAGTATCATGAATAGAACCATAATAAACTAAGTAGTGGCAGAACTAGTGACTGGTGGGCCCAGGTGCGACAATATGGTTTGAGCCACCAGCCCAAAATAGGGCCTCTTTGTGCACCTCAGGCACACCCTATACGGGGTGTTGCCTCACCATCACATTAGATCATAAATAGGTGCTTAATGATTCATTAGGCACCTATTTACGATCTGATGTTGATCTGAGTGAGACCAAACAATCTTATCTGCTAGAGGCGGTTCACTTTATATTTTCACATAATTATTTCACTTTTGATAACAAGTATTTTTTACAGATTCACAGCACGGCCATGGGCACCAGGTTCGCCACAAGTTATGCCAACCTCTATATGGGCCTCTTCAAAGACAAGCATGTCTGGGGGGGGCCATTTTGGGTGAGCCTGGTGTTCTATGGGCACTATATTGACTATATGTTTTTTGTTTGGGAGGGGGACCTCTTATCAGCCACTAATTTTGTTGCTACACTTAATCACAACACGTTTGGTTTGAAATTTACTAGCACTATTCACCCCACAAATATCACCTTTCTTGACATTGCCCTTTGTATTAGGAATGGGAGAATTCAGACCTCCACATATACTAAAGAAGTGGATTGTCATACTTTTCTAAACTATTCCAGTTGTCACTATAGACCCTGGATCAATAATATCCCCAAGAGTCAGTTCTTACGTATCCGCCGTAACTGTTCAGAGCAAGAAATGGTTTTACAACAGGTCTCTGAACTAGTAACCACGTTTGGTGAACAAGGCTATTCTGATTCAGTAATTTCACAAGCACTTGAAGACACACTAGGCCATGACCGTAGTACTCTTTTAAATACTCAAGTGAAAGAGACCGAGTTTGTCGGTGAAGGTCCTGATCGCATCCCTATTTTTATTTCTAAATTTAATAACCACTCTTGTGGGGATCGGTATGAAATCCCGCCAATCATAATCCCGACGGTCTATATACCGACACCCATTGACCGATGGTCGAAATCCCGACAAGGTCTAAATACCGACACGGACTAAATACCGACATGTAAAATACCGACAAGGTCTAAATACCGACATGTAAAATGCCGACAGGTCGAAATACCGACATGCATTTTTTGATGTTTTTTTGTGTGTATGTCGACATAAATCAACATGGACACCATATAAAGTGTACCGCGTCCCCTCGCATGGCTCGCTGCGCTCGCCATGCTTCGGGCACGGTGCCTCGCTGCGCTCGGCACACTATTATATTCCCCCTCCAGGTCCACTGGGACGGTAAAGTATGAACAAGTCGGTTTTAATGAAAAAAATCATGAAAAACTTGTGTCGGTATTTCGACCTGTCGGCATTTTACATGTCGGTATTTAGACCTTGTCGGTATTTTACATGTCGGTATTTAGTCCGTGTCGGTATTTAGACCTTGTCGGGATTTCGACCATCGGTCAATGGGTGTCGGTATATAGTCCGTCGGGATTATGATTGGAGGTAAAGTGACTGCATCCCCTCTTGTGAGCTTGGTCAAATTATAAAGAAAAATCTTCCTATATTACAAGGGGATAACATTCTGTCTACTTGTCTTACTGAGCATCCTAAAATAGTGTTCAAGAAGGCCAGAAATCTACAAAATTATTTGTCACCCAGTCATTTTACCTTGAATAAATCTACTAATAATAAAGAGCCAGATTGGCTGAGTGTACTTAAAAAGAATAAGAAAGGTTGCTTTAAATGTGGAAGAATCAAATGTTTGACCTGCCCATTTATTAATATAGATAAGCAATTTACATATAATGTATCTGGTCAATCTTTTGACATCTCTTCATATATTAATTGTCTATCTCAGTACATTATCTATCTGATAACCTGTACATGTGGTCTGCAATATGTGGGTCACACCACACGAACACTTAATGTTCGATTTTTGGAGCATAGGAGGAATGTTCTCAAGAGGTACTGTCTCCATAGTGTGTCCAAACATGTTGCCAATCAACATCATGGGGATATCAGTGTTTTAAAGATTCAAGGCATTGAATATATACACTCTACCACACAGGGTGGAGACAGATTCACTTTATTATGTAAACGAGAAGCTTTCTGGATTTTCTCGTTGAGAACACTATTTCCTCAAGGCCACAATGGAAATATTGAGATTAATAACATCTAAGTTATGGATCCCCCTATGTGTATGGGCTTAGCTGGTCTAAATATATCCAATTCTGCTTGTTCTCTACAGGGATATCCCAGCAGAGTGACGCTGCCTTGAATTTCTTTGCTCTCTCTTTCTTTGTGAATATCTACAGCTCTATATTGAAGACCATGAACTGTTTCTTTTTCACTTAGGACCAATTAATTGTTTATAAGGTCTCTAATTTTGTAAATTGGGCCCGTAATTAGGCTTCTAATGATTATTAGAAGACTATTTTATATGCAGATTTTATATGTTTTGTAAAGAACTTTAATTTATCCCTTTATAGGTCATTAGTGTGCATAATCAGTGTGCGTTTGTTCCTGATTGGGCACCAGTTCAGCTGCTATTAATATATATGCAACTGAATTGGTTTTATTATATCAGTATTGATCTCTCTGTTGGTTCTTTTGATTCCCCTACCTGTGTGTGAATATGGAGATATACACTCTTTCTCTATATATAATAAAATCCTTTGATACATTCTAGAAATTATCATTATAGTCACCTGTGACATGTCTCTTTCAGCGAATGCTAGTTTGTAATCAATGTAACAAGAGTTAACTGAAGAAGTTGTCTTAACTTGATCTGTGCTGTTTTCTCTTCTTTTTTAAATTAACTGGGTTCGCTGCAGATATTGGAGATGTGTGTCTCCCCATGAGAAACGGTACTCAATAGAAATGACTGTTTAAATATATTTGTGTTGCTTTCTTTCCTGTAAATTTTTTTTTTTATATGGGAATTGAACCTGTGACACTGGTCTTTCTTATTTGCTATAGTGGTGCATTAGCCCACTGAGTTATCTAGGCTTATGTGCCTAAAGAACATATTTATTTATTTGGCACTAATCATGATGTAATTATGTTGATGTATTGCAGCCTTGAAGCTCAGCGTTTTATTTAAATATAACATGCATTATTCCGGATTGATGCCATTTTTACAATATTTTAAATATATTGTGTTACAATAAGATTGTTTGATTGGGCTTTGTATAAAGCATATACATATAAAAATAATGTCTAATTGTTTTTGATTATCTGATATCTGGATAAGGAACTGATGTTTTTTTTTTTTTACCTGTTTGATGTTACCTCACATGTGCTCTGATTAATAACCCTTTTTGATTGGATACCTTGTATCTAAATACTCACTCATGTGAACATTAGACACACCTTCTGAAGAAACCGCTCAGTGGAGAAACGCGTCAAGGACTCATACAGGTTCCCCTTTGTGAAATGTATCACTGCCAGACCACCCGGGTATTAAGTTGTCTGTGAATACACCACCTAATACGGAGTTTTGGTTTGGAGATCGTATGAGCTGCACATCTGTTCCTTCTGCAACCTCCCCGCTGGATACGGAGGTCGGCACGCAACCCGCCCTGCAGAGCTGGCTTTGAGTTACCAACGGAGCTGCAAGTGTAAAGCTCCTCTCTTTTCCCACGCTGGGGCGTCCAATCACTCCTACAGCACTGCTGAGTGTGGTCACGGGAACCGATACACAAGCCTTCTTGCAGAGCCGCTTTTTCAAGCCGCCCACAGAGCTACTACTGCCGCGCTCTCCTCTCCCCATGCCGGGGCTCATCACTACACCCACAGCGCTATAAGACACTAACGCTTCTGCTCTCCCTTCCAAAGACATATCAACAGAGTGGTGAGTGTTTTAGAGGTGGAAGCATCATTCCACGAAACTCTGCCCACCAAGCAGAGTACTAGGGAAGAGGGAGTAGGTGTAGCAGAATGGACAAAGTGCCGCGGCATGCACCCCGTGCAATTGCATGGCTCACCCACTGCAAGAAACGCCACTGATACTACAGACAGCATCAGTGACCCTCATATACTATAGTCCGCATCAGTGACCCCTGTATACTATAGACAGCATTAGTGACCGCCATATACTATGGACTGTATTAGTGATCCCATACACTACAGATAGCATTAGTGACTGCCATTTATCCAGAAACTCCATATAAATCCCTCAGTCCCATAAAAAATAATAATAATAATAATAATAATAATAATAATATTAACACATGGGAGTATATTTTGTGTGTGTGTGTTTGTGTGTATACATTTACTCTTACCCTCCTAGGTCAAAAGATTCCCAATGATATGTACTATTGTAAGCGGCACTCACGGGTCTTCAAACAAAATACTGTATATATTTATATTGTTGTGTAGCTTGTCATTGCATCTCCAGCTATGATGGCACTGCAAGTCTCAGCACATCCAGCAGACAAGATTTAGGGACTTGTAGTCCCACCATATCTGGACTGGCACAGTCAGCATTATATTTTCCCTAGGGCCCCCTTAGACTGCTTACCATGTCTCGCACTGCTCCAGTACCACAGCACCTTGTCCCAGACTGCAGAGGACCCATAAGGTAAGGCCCCTGGACTGGACTGTCAACGTGACCTGCATCAATTACACCGCAGCCTCCGTCTCTGCTGAAGCTTCCTTTCACATGGGGATGACCCATAGTATAGACCAGAGATTTTCAACCTTTTACAACTCGCGGCACACTGAACAAGATTTAAATATTGCCAAGGAACATTCAAAGATAATGGTGCTGCATGGTGCAGTTGCATGTCCTAGGATGTCATGTCGCAGCTTCTCCATAGGTAACGCCTGAGCCACATCTGAGAAGGCCAGAAGAGCCCAACACTGCCCAGCCCCAAAATTAGGACTGGCTCTGCAACCACTAAACCCACCAGTATTGATCGTTCCAGGGCCTCAGTAGCAGAAAAACACTGACGGGCCTGTCTGTGCTTCTATGGCAGCACACCTGGAGACTGCCCGGGGCACACTAGTGTGCCACGACACAGTGGTTGAAAAACACTGGTATAGACAGACTACATTGTCCACTGGGAAGGTGGGTGTCAGAGGAAGGGGGAGTAGCACCCTCTCTCCTGTACTGTAGTAAATGATCCTCTCCTGCGGCGCACCGTGTGCGATCCATGGAGGGCTAATAATTAGTCAGTCAGACTCAATATAATAATGCAGGCTGTGGGCCCATTAATTGCAGCGACCCCAGTGCAATGCACTTGCATCCATGCCGCTTGTTCCGCCACTGAAACTAAGCATATAGACCTGCAATGTGCCATATGAGTTTCAAATAGTGAGTTTGTAGAGATTGATATTATCCATACTGAGAAAAATGGAAAAATCCATGTTATCCTTCATGGAGATGGAATCCACTCAATACTTCATTTTGGGTGATCAATAAAATAAAAATGCAACAATAATAATAATAATAATAATAATAATAATAAAAATATTTGTCCCATTGCCCTGTTAAATGGATATACTGTATAATAAATCTTACTTATGAGTAAAGTGGGACATACAGTATATAGCTATATTTAGACAATGTACTTTACACTGCTAATAGAGGTTATAGTCTAAACGCCCACTTGCGATAGTGTTCCTGGTATATTCTGAATTTCAGTCATGTTTATACTTTGCAGGCTCCTCATGCCGCAACTCTACCTCTTTGGCTACAGTGTGAGACCATATGTTCAGTGATACTAATAAATATTTATTGCATATGTTCTTCCAAGTTAGAATGGCTAGAGACACTGCTAAACAACTGAGTGATTGAAGGAGCCAAACAATCTAGGAAAGGCTGTAAAGAAATGTACAATTCTGTCTATCATGTCTCTCATAGACATGTAGAGGATATCTTTTATTCTTTTATTTTTATTTTTGTTTTAAAGTAAAATCAACCATTGGGATCTAGATGGTGCACAGAAAGGACAGAGGGGTGGTGTGTGAATTGTGTGAGGGTGCAGGAGGTAATAAAACATGACAACATTAACTTGTTCAACATTCTAGATATAACATGCGCAGTGAGAGTTAGATTTGGGCGGGTTACATTGTTTCTGTGCAGGGTAAATACTGGCTGCTTTGTTTTTACACTGCAATTTAGATTTCAGTTTGAACACACCCCACCCAAATCTAACTCTCTCTGCACATGTTATATCTGCCCCCCCACCCCCCACCCCTTCAGTGCACATGGTTTTGCCCATCTGCTGACAAATTTGCTGCTACGATCAGGTCTGAATTAAGCCCCAAGTGCACTGCAGGGGGGGGGGGGGGGGGGGGGGGGTTAGGCAGATATAACATGTGCAGAGAGAGTTAGATTTGGCTGGGGTGTGCTGAAATCTAAATTTCAGTGTAAAACTAAAGCAGACAATATTTACCCTGCACAGAAACAAAATAACCTACCCAAATCTAACTCTCTCTGCAAATGTTATATCTGCCACACCTGCAGTGCACATGGTTTTTGCCCATTAATTAACAAATTTGTTGCTGCGATCAACTCTGAATTACCCCCGAAGTTCTAAAAATCCCAATAATTTTTGCTATTATTTGAAGATAATGTTATACACACACAGAAATGACCACCAGGTGCCTTCTTATACAGTAACTGTGAGGAGCACTGCTATGCAATTAAATAAGTAGGACAAACCCAGGGGCCAGTGTGGAGGAAAATTAGTTCTGTTTAAATGTAGTTTGGTACATTTAAGCCATGGTGCTCAAATTGATGAAAAAGCATCATCCTCAAGCATGCAGATGGTTCCATCATAAATGAATGTATTTATTTCCTCTTGCAGAGCCCTACTATTCACATGATCAACATGTGTGATGTGTCTACAGTGCACTGCTAAGAAATGCCAACTCATTTTACACATAGTTGACCTTGAAGCATTACTTTCATTAATGATGCTGGAAAATTTAAGAGTGGCTCCTCAGTATATGATAGTTTCCTAGTTTGTCTTTTCTTTTTTAGTTTCAGTGGCCTACATCAGTATTACATCAGAGGACTCACAAACCAAAAGTCAAAGGAAAATGGAAACTGACTGTAAATCCTTAATTTTATAAAATGTGTTAGGACATCTTCATTGATAGAGACGAATAAGTATAGCATTTTACAGATACATTTTCTTTCTTTTTTTTACAAAATAGGGCTCACTACACAACGTGCGCATTTATGTTCATTGCATAGTGTGCTAGAGAGTTTATTCA
This sequence comes from Pseudophryne corroboree, assembly GCF_028390025.1. Lineage (NCBI taxonomy): Eukaryota > Metazoa > Chordata > Amphibia > Anura > Myobatrachidae > Pseudophryne > Pseudophryne corroboree. Next base: position 351,473,425 of record NC_086447.1, read on the forward strand.
CACTGCAGCATTGCAGACCACAAAGAGCAAGACAAGTGTGGTTTCTTACAAGAGCAAAAATGACATCCTGTTCTAATAGATAAGCACTTGTTAATCAGACTTATGGGAACTGATACCATTAGCAAGCTAATAGAACACATTTTTTATTTGCTGTATCACACTGCAGTGGCTATCTTCCTTGTAGAAAAGTACTGACTGTGTACTTCATTTTACAGTTATCAAACGCTCAACTGCAGTATAATAATCACCAATAGTTAAATGTGGGTCACTTGCAATTTTTTTTTCTTTAATAAAGCTTTCCTTTGACAGCTGCAATATAGATGATAGAGTCCTTGCTTGCCTTTACTCTGGAAAAATGACTCTTCCCCGCTTAAATGAATTGAGCCCTAAATCCTCTCCCCAAGTTCATTTACTAGAATTGTCCCACCACCAGGGCCAGATAAAGGGCAACATGTGTCTGGGGCTGAAAATGTTTTACGGGCCTATACTGAAGAGCTGTGACCAGTGCAATGCCATGTGGGTGTGTACACCACTACACTCTCAGACCCATTGTCTCACAAAGTATATAAAAATAGAGAAATTGTAGAATGTTGTGAGAAAACTAGAAATACAATTTTAATAATTAGGATTTATGGCCGATCATGTGGCCAGCTGGGTGGCTTGTTATCATCATACTGTCATGATGTTGGGCCTACTTTTTTTATTGAAATCTGGAGCTGGAGCTCCATCCACCCCATCTGGCCCTGCTCAACACGCAATGTTTTTTTTTTAATTTGAGCGCATTACATAGTAGCTTGGTCCAATTTGTCCCTTTCATCAGAAGCAAAAAAATGTTGCTCTCCATCAATCACCACCATCTTGTCCAGCTATGTACTTTGTCCACATACAGGTGCAATGGTATAGGTATATACATATATACATGTGTACATGAGACACAACAATAGAAAAGTAATGGCGTAAGAATTTTGCTGCAAGCTCAATCTCATGGCAATTGACTGATGATTTTGGCATCCAAGTCACCAGATTTCATACCCAGTTGTTTGGAAGTTTAAAATGCATATAGCCAGTAAAGTGTGCCGATTTGCAGTGGTTTTCAGAAGCAAGATTTGCATAACCCCCAGAAAATGGCTCTGGCTGCTGATATGGTCCAACCAAAAAACATATGTATTATTGTAGCAAAATTAATACTTATGGTACCAAAATAATGAATAAATATATTTATGGGGGCACCATTAATTTTTTTAAATATTTACTATTAGGGATAATTTAATATTACAAAAGTATTATTTATTAAATTACAAACATAATATAACTTAAAAATTTAAGAGGATTGCAGTAATAGTAAATTAGTTAATGGGACCAATTAAATATTTTTGTTAATTAGGGCCATATTATTATATTATTGATTGAGGCAACAATTATATTGCACACTTCTATCATTAATGTAGAGTTTGGGAACACTAGTGTTATACAATCATGAAATAATGTTCAACCACATGACACATTTCACTTCTGTCTGGAGTTACCTCATTGCTTTAACTCTGATCGTAGGGTAAGCCTAAATTCTGGAGGACCTGACAAGGTTCTATTGCTCACAAGCAGACAAACAATTTGGAAGTTGCTCAATCATACCTGGAGGTAATTATATATCAGGTGCTGGAAGGGGGAGGGGTCACAGACAAACAACAAACAAAGAGGAAGGGGGGTGCAAATCCCCACCCCCAAATTCCCTTCCGCACACTGAAAATTACCTGTAACCATCCCTGAATCTATCTGGTAATAAAATTCAGAGAATTTGTCACAAATGTTTGCAAACACATGTTTAGCTGCTGGCCACTTCACGGCTTCTCTGATACAGCAGTCCTAACTCTACTTGATAGCAGTGCCCACATAGGGCCATGTAATTTGTCACAGTACGCCTCATGATAGAGGCTATTACTAAAACACTTCTAGACAGAGAGCTAACATACCCGGGAGCCACCCCCAGAATCTCCCATTGGCACTACAAGGAACAGCATGCCTTCCAAATGCTGCTCCCATTCAATGCCTCATGCACACAAGCAGACAAACAATTTGGAAGTTGCTCAATCATACCTGGAGGTAATTATATATCAGGTGCTGGAAGGGGGAGGGGGTCACAGACAAACAACAAACAAAGAGGAAGGGGGGTGCAAATCCCCACCCCCAAATTCCCTTCCGCACACTGAAAATTACCTGTAACCATCCCTGAATCTATCTGGTAATAAAATTCAGAGAATTCATCACAAATGTTTGCAAACACATGTTTAGCTGCTGGCCACTTCACGGCTTCTCTGATACAGCAGTCCTAACTCTACTTGATAGCAGTGCCCACATAGGGCCATGTAATTTGTCACAGTACGCCTCATGATAAAGGCTATTACTAAAACACTTCCAGACAGAGAGCTAACTTACCCGGGAGCCACCCCAGGATCTCCCATTGGCACTACAAGGAACAGCATGCCTTCCAAATGCTGCTCCCATTCAATGCCTCATGCACACAAGCAGACAAACAATTTGGAAGTTGCTCAATCATACCTGGAGGTAATTATATATCAGGTGCTGGAAGGGGGAGGGGTCACAGACAAACAACAAACAAAGAGGAAGGGGGGTGCAAATCCCCACCCCCAAATTCCCTTCCGCACACTGAAAATTACCTGTAACCATCCCTGAATCTATCTGGTAATAAAATTCAGAGAATTTGTCACAAATGTTTGCAAACACATGTTTAGCTGCTGGCCACTTCACGGCTTCTCTGATACAGCAGTCCTAACTCTACTTGATAGCAGTGCCCACATAGGGCCATGTAATTTGTCACAGTACGCCTCATGATAAAGGCTATTACTAAAACACTTCCAGACAGAGAGCTAACTTACCCGGGAGCCACCCCCAGGATCTCCCATTGGCACTACAAGGAACAGCATGCCTTCCAAATGCTGCTCCCATTCAATGCCTCATGCACACAAGCAGACAAACAATTTGGAAGTTGCTCAATCATACCTGGAGGTAATTATATATCAGGTGCTGGAAGGGGGAGGGGTCACAGACAACAAACAAAGAGGAAGGGGGGTGCAAATCGCCACCCCCAAAATCCCTTCCGCACACTGAAAATTACCTGTAACTATCCCTGAATCTATCTGGTAATAAAATTCAGAGAATTCGTCACAAATGTTTGCAAACACATGTTTAGCTGCTGGCCACTTCACGGCTTCTCTGATACAGCAGTCCTAACTCTACTTGATAGCAGTGCCCACATAGGGCCATGTAATTTGTCACAGTACGCCTCATGATAAAGGCTATTACTAAAACACTTCCAGACAGAGAGCTAACTTACCCGGGAGCAACCCCCAGGATCTCCCATTGGCACTACAAGGAACAGCATGCCTTCCAAATGCTGCTCCCATTCAATGCCTCATGCACACAAGCAGACAAACAATTTGGAAGTTGCTCAATCATACCTGGAGGTAATTATATATCAGGTGCTGGAAGGGGGAGGGGTCACAGACAAACAACAAACAAAGAGGAAGGGGGGTGCAAATCCCCACCCCCAAATTCCCTTCCGCACACTGAAAATTACCTGTAACCATCCCTGAATCTATCTGGTAATAAAATTCAGAGAATTCGTCACAAATGTTTGCAAACACATGTTTAGCTGCTGGCCACTTCACGGCTTCTCTGATACAGCAGTCCTAACTCTACTTGATAGCAGTGCCCACATAGGGCCATGTAATTTGTCACAGTACTCCTCATGATAAAGGCTATTACTAAAACACTTCCAGACAGAGAGCTAACTTACCCGGGAGCCACCCCCAGGATCTCCCATTGGCACTACAAGGAACAGCATGCCTTCCAAATGCTGCTCCCATTCAATGCCTCATGCACACAAGCAGACAAACAATTTGGAAGTTGCTCAATCATACCTGGAGGTAATTATATATCAGGTGCTGGAAGGGGGAGGGGTCACAGACAACAAACAAAGAGGAAGGGGGGTGCAAATCCCCACCCCCAAATTCCCTTCCGCACACTGAAAATTACCTGTAACCATCCCTGAATCTATCTGGTAATAAAATTCAGAGAATTCGTCACAAATGTTTGCAAACACATGTTTAGCTGCTGGCCACTTCACGGCTTCTCTGATACAGCAGTCCTAACTCTACTTGATAGCAGTGCCCACATAGGGCCATGTAATTTGTCACAGTACGCCTCATGATAAAGGCTATTACTAAAACACTTCCAGACAGAGAGCTAACTTACCCGGGAGCCACCCCCAGGATCTCCCATTGGCACTACAAGGAACAGCATGCCTTCCAAATGCTGCTCCCATTCAATGCCTCATGCACACAAGCAGACAAACAATTTGGAAGTTGCTCAATCATACCTGGAGGTAATTATATATCAGGTGCTGGAAGGGGGAGGGGTCACAGACAACAAACAAAGAGGAAGGGGGGTGCAAATCGCCACCCCCAAAATCCCTTCCGCACACTGAAAATTACCTGTAACTATCCCTGAATCTATCTGGTAATAAAATTCAGAGAATTCGTCACAAATGTTTGCAAACACATGTTTAGCTGCTGGCCACTTCACGGCTTCTCTGATACAGCAGTCCTAACTCTACTTGATAGCAGTGCCCACATAGGGCCATGTAATTTGTCACAGTACGCCTCATGATAAAGGCTATTACTAAAACACTTCCAGACAGAGAGCTAACTTACCCGGGAGCCACCCCCAGGATCTCCCATTGGCACTACAAGGAACAGCATGCCTTCCAAATGCTGCTCCCATTCAATGCCTCATGCACACAAGCAGACAAACAATTTGGAAGTTGCTCAATCATACCTGGAGGTAATTATATATCAGGTGCTGGAAGGGGGAGGGGTCACAGACAAACAACAAACAAAGAGGAAGGGGGGTGCAAATCCCCACCCCCAAATTCCCTTCCGCACACTGAAAATTACCTGTAACCATCCCTGAATCTATCTGGTAATAAAATTCAGAGAATTCGTCACAAATGTTTGCAAACACATGTTTAGCTGCTGGCCACTTCACGGCTTCTCTGATACAGCAGTCCTAACTCTACTTGATAGCAGTGCCCACATAGGGCCATGTAATTTGTCACAGTACTCCTCATGATAAAGGCTATTACTAAAACACTTCCAGACAGAGAGCTAACTTACCCGGGAGCCACCCCCAGGATCTCCCATTGGCACTACAAGGAACAGCATGCCTTCCAAATGCTGCTCCCATTCAATGCCTCATGCACACAAGCAGACAAACAATTTGGAAGTTGCTCAATCATACCTGGAGGTAATTATATATCAGGTGCTGGAAGGGGGAGGGGTCACAGACAACAAACAAAGAGGAAGGGGGGTGCAAATCGCCACCCCCAAATTCCCTTCCGCACACTGAAAATAACCTGTAACCATCCCTGAATCTATCTGGTAATAAAATTCAGAGAATTCGTCACAAATGTTTGCAAACACATGTTTAGCTGCTGGCCACTTCACTGCTTCTCTGATACAGCAGTCCTAACTCTACTTGATAGCAGTGCCCACATAGGGCCATGTAATTTGTCACAGTATGCCTCATGATAAAGGCTATTACTAAAACACTTCCAGACAGAGAGCTAACTTACCCGGGAGCCACCCCCAGGATCTCCCATTGGCACTACAAGGAACAGCATGCCTTCCAAATGCTGCTCCCATTCAATGCCTCATGCACACAAGCAGACAAACAATTTGGAAGTTGCTCAATCATACCTGGCGGTAATTATATATCAGGTGCTGGAAGGGGGAGGGGTCACAGACAAACAACAAACAAAGAGGAAGGGGGGTGCAAATCCCCACCCCCAAATTCCCTTCCGCACACTGAAAATTACCTGTAACCATCCCTGAATCTATCTGGTAATAAAATTCAGAGAATTTGTCACAAATGTTTGCAAACACATGTTTAGCTGCTGGCCACTTCACGGCTTCTCTGATACAGCAGTCCTAACTCTACTTGATAGCAGTGCCCACATAGGGCCATGTAATTTGTCACAGTACGCCTCATGATAAAGGCTATTACTAAAACACTTCCAGACAGAGAGCTAACTTACCCGGGAGCCACCCCCAGGATCTCCCATTGGCACTACAAGGAACAGCATGCCTTCCAAATACTGCTCCCATTCAATGCCTCATGCACACAAGCAGATAAACAATTTAGAAGTTGCTCAATCATACCTGGAGGTAATTATATATCAGGTGCTGGAAGGGGGAGGGGTCATAGACAACAAACAAAGAGGAAGGGGGGTGCAAATCACCACCCCCAAATTCCCTTCCGCACACTGAAAATTACCTGTAACTATCCCTGAATCTATCTGGTAATAAAATTCAGAGAATTCGTCACAAATGTTTGCAAACACATGTTTAGCTGCTGGCCACTTCACGGCTTCTCTGATACAGCAGTCCTAACTCTACTTGATAGCAGTGCCCACATAGGGCCATGTAATTTGTCACAGTACGCCTCATGATAAAGGCTATTACTAAAACACTTCCAGACAGAGAGCTAACTTACCCGGGAGCCACCCCCAGGATCTCCCATTGGCACTACAAGGAACAGCATGCCTTCCAAATGCTGCTCCCATTCAATGCCTCATGCACACAAGCAGACAAACAATTTGGAAGTTGCTCAATCATACCTGGAAGTAATTATATATCAGGTGCTGGAAGGGGGAGGGGTCACAGACAAACAACAAACAAAGAGGAAGGGGGGTGCAAATCCCCACCCCCAAATTCCCTTCCGCACACTGAAAATTACCTGTAACCATCCCTGAATCTATCTGGTAATAAAATTCAGAGAATTCGTCACAAATGTTTGCAAACGCATGTTTAGCTGCTGGCCACTTCACGGCTTCTCTGATACAGCAGTCCTAACTCTACTTGATAGCAGTGCCCACATAGGGCCATGTAATTTGTCACAGTACGCCTCATGATAAAGGCTATTACTGAAACACTTCCAGACAGAGAGCTAACTTACCCGGGAGCCACCCCCAGGATCTCCCATTGGCACTACAAGGAACAGCATGCCTTCCAAATACTGCTCCCATTCAATGCCTCATGCACACAAGCAGACAAACAATTTGGAAGTTGCTCAATCATACCTGGAGGTAATTATATATCAGGTGCTGGCAGGGGGAGGGGTCACAGACAACAAACAAAGAGGAAGGGGGGTGCAAATCGCCACCCCCAAATTCCCTTCCGCACACTGAAAATTACCTGTAACTATCCCTGAATCTATCTGGTAATAAAATTCAGAGAATTCGTCACAAATGTTTGCAAACACATGTTTAGCTGCTGGCCACTTCACGGCTTCTCTGATACAGCAGTCCTAACTCTACTTGATAGCAGTGCCCACATAGGGCCATGTAATTTGTCACAGTACGCCTCATGATAAAGGCTATTACTAAAACACTTCCAGACAGAGAGCTAACTTACCCGGGAGCCACCCCCAGGATCTCCCATTGGCACTACAAGGAACAGCATGCCTTCCAAATGCTGCTCCCATTCAATGCCTCATGCACACAAGCAGACAAACAATTTGGAAGTTGCTCAATCATACCTGGAGGTAATTATATATCAGGTGCTGGAAGGGGGAGGGGTCACAGACAAACAACAAACAAAGAGGAAGGGGGGTGCAAATCCCCACCCCCAAATTCCCTTCTGCACACTGAAAATTACCTGTAACCATCCCTGAATCTATCTGGTAATAAAATTCAGAGAATTTGTCACAAATGTTTGCAAACACATGTTTAGCTGCTGGCCACTTCACGGCTTCTCTGATACAGCAGTCCTAACTCTACTTGATAGCAGTGCCCACATAGGGCCATGTAATTGTCACAGTACGCCTCATGATAAAGGCTATTACTAAAACACTTCCAGACAGAGAGCTAACTTACCGGGGAGCCACCCCCAGGATCTCCCATTGGCACTACAAGGAACAGCATGCCTTCCAAATGCTGCTCCAATTCAATGCCTCATGCACACAAGCAGACAAACAATTTGGAAGTTGCTCAATCATACCTGGAGGTAATTATATATCAGGTGCTGGAAGGGGGAGGGGTCACAGACAAACAACAAACAAAGAGGAAGGGGGGTGCAAATCCCCACCCCCAAATTCCCTTCCGCACACTGAAAATTACCTGTAACCATCCCTGAATCTATCTGGTAATAAAATTCAGAGAATTCGTCACAAATGTTTGCAAACACATGTTTAGCTGCTGGCCACTTCACGGCTTCTCTGATACAGCAGTCCTAACTCTACTTGATAGCAGTGCCCACTTAGGGCCATGTAATTTGTCACAGTACGCCTCATGATAAACATTTGTGACAAATTCTCTGAATTTGGAGGGGGGGATTTGCACCCCCCTTCCTCTTTGTATGTTGTATAAAGTTCTATTGCTGTCACACTGGATGGCACACTACGTACTTGTTGCTTATTTACCACCTTGAGTGGATTACTTGTGCTGGGATTATTAGGAGTTCTGTGTGTACAGTCTATCTTCTATTTGCTAGCATGACATTTGCAACCTCTATGGATTGTGGAATTTATTATCTGGAATAATATGGTTTAAACGTGAATGTGCTTTGGAGCTTATTTGGGACTGTTGTATATATTAATGTTACTTTATTTCTTGTAGATATACTATTTCAATTTGAATAGTTTTATTAAATTATGTTGAAAAAATGGATTGCTATTTCGAGTATATTTATTATTAGTGGTATTAGTTATCACGTACTCAACTAAGAAAGGCCCATTTTTTTTCTTGTTATTGGTATTTATATATAAAGGAGATTGCAAATCTCTTCTTGTATGGAAGCTTTCTGTCTTTGGTGGTCGCAGGTACGTATATGAAATATTTTGTTTCCCTCTATTAGCACCAGGAGCTAATTTTAGTGTGGAGATTTTTTTTCTCTATACTGTTATTTTTGGTTTATTATGAAATTTCATGTTTGGGAATAATAATAGGTTTTAAAGCCTGACAAACTATGATGCACATCTGGAATTGTATTAATTCCTGTAAACAGAATGCACCATGGGGTTTAATTACTAAGCATTGGGTTCTAAAACACGGCGCTTTTGAACAAATTTACAAGGGCAATGCTTTTACAGGTCGTATTTTGCTAGTAAAAGCATTGACCTTTTAAATTGTGAGCATAAACACAATCTGAAGCACTGGGTTTTAGAACTCAACTCTTAGTAAATAAACCTCCATTTATGAGGTGCACTGGAATGCACGATGCTATTCAACTTGGTTGTCTTGATTGTCCGCTCAGCGCACTTCAAGGTGCATTCCTACTTTCCACTCTTGAGAGGCCACCACAAGCTACTGTAGAAATGTCTTTATGTGCTCAGACCCATCCATTCCATATCCCTTTCTTGTAAGTCTATGCTATTATTCAAGTAAAAAAAAACCCACAGAATAAGATGACCCTGGTTACAATCAATAGAAAAATAGGAATCACATACTTTACATTAAGGAGCTCATTTATCAATGAGTGATACAACTCGTTGTGAATGATAAAACTCAGTGCGTATAATAAATGGTGCGCTAGCTAATTAGCACCCAACTGTCATGTGTTGAGCTCCTGTTGTGTGTTTGATAAATAACAGCAGGGAGCTGATTGGCTGGAGTACCATTTAACTTACGCAACAAGTTTTATCATACACAACACGTTTTATCACTTGTTGATAAATGGGCCTCTAAGTACAATAGATTACATACTGGCAGAGTTATAATTAGACATTCCAGTTGCAGAAAGCACGCCAACTTCTTGGTGGGTGACATTTCAATAATGATTACATACCAGTATTCATCTTTAAATTTATGGTAGAGACAAAAATTATTCATTAACAGAGTTCTGGAAACACCATAAAAAAATATAACTAGCATGGCAACATAGCTAACTACCTTGTGCTTCATTTTAGGGGGACCTTAAGACAGTAATGGGCAACATGATGTGCAGTCCACTAACCCTCAAAAATGGACGCACATAACCCTTAATATCATGAATAAAAAACAGGTCCAAAATGACCAAACTTCTTTCATCCCAAGGAGCTTACTCCAAAATTCCACCGCATGACAAACTGCACACTTGCAACACAATGATCACACACACACTTACTGTAGATTCCTACTTGTCATAAAATGCTCTCAGAAGCCACATGTACTTAAAAACTTCCCCAACCCTAGGCCTCTATGACCACCACAAATTCCACTCAGACCATCCTACGTGTTCCCCACACTTATTTATGTAGCGCTCAGATCTCCTCACATTCAAATTAGACCTTACCACATGCCCTTGAGACCTTGAGATGTTCCCACATTCTGCATACACCACCCAGATGCCACTCAGACCACCCCATATGCCCCAACATCTTCCCACACGCAACAGGCCTCCCCACATGCTACTCAGACCCCCCCACACACACACGTTCCGGACATGACAATCAGACCATCCCACATACCTGTTAGGTTCCTGGTGCTCAGAACAAGGGAGATGTTATGAAGTGAGTCCAGAGCACCAGGACGTAATACTGGATTTGGTGAAATGGAACGGGAATAGCCCCTGGCACCCTACCTCCGTTGTTTTACCCGTGTTGTCAATTCACGCTTGCAGGACTATGGTTTCTTGGGCCCATGGCAGCCGCGTTTGAAGGGCGGATTAGGTCTGCCCAACTCCGATGCCCCCTCAGGTCTTAAAGAAAGACAAAGCGTGAACTGAGACAGGATAATAACAAGGGGCCCTCTAACTGAAACAACCAAAGCCAGGGGCTACTAACTAGGCTAAAACTAAATGTATGTGCGGCTTGTCGCCAAAGGAAAAGAACAACAAAGGAAATGCTGACCACACGCCGACACAATACTTTTGTGTACCGGCGGTGACAGCATAATCAGAACCCTCTGCAAAACACCAGTGACAGATACAACCAAGGAATACAGCGGCCTAGGCCGACGGACGCGGCAAAGCCGCTACTCACGGAACCGGTACAAATACTGGCAAACGGACAGGAACCCCCAATGCTGCCGACACAGACTCTCAGAACTGGAGGACAGGCAGAATCCCAAACGACAGACCGGTGGACACCAAGAAGCCAGAAACTCGACCAGGCATAGGCAAAGCCACAGGACTTCTGGACAGGAACGCTTCACAGCAGGACACGGAATAAGACACAGGGACTGACACAGGAATCGACACAGGAAGCAGCTAAACAGACACTGCTAGACAGGAGCTCAGGAACTGGTAGGAACTAGCTCAGAACTCAAGCACTCTGCAAGACTGAAAACCTAGAAATATCACCAGCGTCTGTGAATTGCACTCAGCCAGCATATAACAGAGAGGCCTAATTAATTATGTCATGCAGCTGCCCTGTTGCATGACTCCAAACTGACAAGATGCAATTAGCAGCCAGGTGAGGCTGAACACATGGGAACAGACTGCAATTACACAGACTCACCACTGACAGCAAACAATAATCTTCTAAACCAGAGCAAAGGGAAATCCTGGCCTGCAAGAGAACTATAAACATAAAATAGGAATGAACCACTACCTGTGGTTCATAACAGTATCCTCTCCTTAAGGAAGAGCTCCAAGCACCCCATGACACCCACGGGGAACATAAACAGAAGTATAACATAAAATACCTAACCGACATGCAAAACAGGAATGAACCACAGCCGTGGCTCATAACAGTACCCCCCCCCCTTGAGGAGGGGTCAAAGGACCCCAAAATTCAGACTATCCAAAACAAGGGATAAAAAAAAAACCTGACACACTGGTCTAACAGACAAGCAAACAGAAACAAGCTGTAACAACAGCTTGTAACAGTGCCCTCCCCTTGACGGTGGCCACTGGACACAAGACAATGAGAAAAAAAATCTTTTTTTTTTTTTTTTTTTTTTAATCAAGGCAAGAGTCAAAAATTATTTCTTTTTCTTCTTCATCTTCTTTTTACAAAGCTCTTTAGGTCTGACCAAGGTAATTCCCCAAACATTGTCTGAACTGATGGTACCACCCAGCAAGGCTGTGTTCAAATCAGAAATGAGTTTCTTACCCTTGGGAACTGAACTTTCAGGCAAAGTACTCCTATTAGAAGAAGAAGACAGAAAAGCACATCCTACAGTCAAAACAACGGGCTGAGACTCTTGTGCCGAGTTTACAGTATTTGGTGGACTCTCAGCAGACAAGACGGGTGACTTAGAGGAACCTGAACCAATTTCTTTGGAACCATATCTTTTAATAATTGCATCACTGAATGCTGGGGGATCCTGAAGAATGGGATCTTCAGCTTTCATTAGGCTGGTCGCCCACTCAAAAGGCTCTCCTCTAAAGGAATAAATCAGATAGAGCACAAGGTTCTCTGAAGTGATGCCCAGAAATGGTCTAGATAACATAATGATGTAATAGTGTTTGAAAAGCGCCAGAAATTGGACTAAGTCCCCATCAAAGATTATTGATGTTGAGATATCAACAGAGTCAGGATCTGTTTCCTTCCCATCTGACTGACTAGAGTGCTTTGCTAGGACCTGGTCACTATTGACCTTACTCGAGGCTGAGACTCTCTGAACCCCACCTGGGGCAGTGACTTTCTGAACCCCACCCGGGGCAGTGACTTTCTGAACCCCACCCGGGGCACTGACTTTCTGAACCCCACCCGGGGCAGTGACTTTCTGAACCCCACCCGGGGCAGTGACTTTCTGAACCCCACCCGGGGTAGTGACTTTCTGAACCCCACCCGGGGCAGTGACCTTCGGGAACCCCGCTGGGGTCAGCACCTCTGATTCTTTTACTGGGACCGAGCCGTCGGCCCCCCCCCCCCACTGGGACTGAGCCATCGGCCTCCCTCACTGGGACCGAGCCATCGGCTTCCCTCACTGGGACTGAGCCATTGGCCTCCCTCTCTGAGTCGATAATTATCGAAACTCCTCCCGGGACTATGACTTCCGGGACTTTTGCTGAAGCTATAACCTTCAGAACCTCCACTAACGCTATGCCTCTTGAGTCCTTTCCTGGGGAAGCGACTTCTAGACGCTTCTTTGGGGCTTTGTCTCTCGAGATTCCACTTGGGGATATTACTTCAAAGATCCCTTCTGGGGTTTTGCTTCTCGAGTTCCCTTCTAGAACTATGGTTTTAGACACCCTTTCTGGGGTTGCGCTTTTCAAGTCCCTACCTGGGGTAACAGCTTCTGAGACCCCTTCTGGTATGGAAACCTGAGCTATAATATTTGATGTCCCTCTATAAGCTAGAGCATCGGGTACCGCTCCAGCGCTCTGGGCATTGGGTACCGATCCAGCACTCTGGGCATCGGGTACCGCTCCAGCACTCTGGGCATTGGGTACCGCTCCAGCACTCTGGGCATCGGGTACCGCTCCAGCACTCTGGGCATCGGGTACCGCTCCAGCACTCTGGGCATCGGGTACCGTTCCAGCACTCTGGGCATCGGGTACCGCTCCAGCACTCTGGGCATCGGGTACCACTCCAGGGGTGTGCAACTCTGCTTGAACAGGAAAATCAAGAGAGGAGAGAAACATTTTCTTTTGATTCCTGAATCTATAATGGGGCTCCCTTGCCCAAGGACCCCAATTATAGGACAGAAAGCTTTTTAGTGTGGGTTGTGTGACAAGTACCTCTGCCACAGTAGAGACAGGAGTAGGTCTTGTATCCTGACTCAGCTTGGCCAGAGGGCAAGACTTGTCACCAAACTTTGGCTTGCGCAACTCACAGGTCTGCAGATAGTGGCCTAAACCCCCACAATATAGGCATAAGTTTAAGTTTCTGCGACGCAGACGCTCCTCTTCTGAGAGCCTGGGCCGCAGAAAACTTTTAAACCTTTTCTCTTCAATTAAACCAGAGGATTCTCTTGTCACCATACTGTGAACAAGAGTCTCTTTAGAGATAGATGTACTCTCAACGACTTCTGGCAAGATGAGCAAGATTTTAGTCAGAAGGTTTTGCAGTTGCTTTAAGGATTGCTGCAAAACTTCTAGTCGCTCAGGTCTCAAAGCACTGAAAGCAGAGTTCAGGGCTGAGAGAGATGCCTGCAGGGCTTGCATAGTAGACATAGGAGGATTTAAAACTAGACAAGACAAGACAAGACTAGACAAGGCAAGACTAGACAAGGCAAGACGAGACAAGGCAAGACTGAATTTTTTAAACTAGACAAAACAAGACTGGATTTTTTTTTTTTTTAAATACCGGACTGGATTCTAAACACCAGACTGGATTCTAAACACCGGACTGGATTCTGCACACTGAATTCTAGAAAGGACTGGATTCTAAACACCGGACTGGATTCTGGACACTGAGTTCTAGACAGGACTGGATTTCTAGACTAGACACTGGACTGGGCCAAAAAAGAAAAAGTTTAATTTCTTTTTTGTGGTATGGCTGGTGATAATGTTAGGTTCCTGGTGCTCAGAACAAGGGAGATGTTATGAAGTGAGTCCAGAGCACCAGGACGTAATACTGGATTTGGTGAAATGGAACGGGAATAGCCCCTGGCACCCTACCTCCGTTGTTTTACCTGTGTTGTCAATTCACGCTTGCAGGACTACGGTTTCTTGGGCCCATGGCAGCCGCGTTTGAAGGGCGGATTAGGTCTGCCCAACTCCGATGCCCCCTCAGGTCTTAAAGAGAGACAAAGCGTGAACTGAGACAGGGTAATAACAAGGGGCCCTCTAACTGAAACAACTAAAGCCAGGGGCTACTAACTAGGCTAAAACTAAATGTATGGGCGGCTTGCCGCCAAAGGAAAAGAACAACAAAGGAAATGCTGACCACACGCCGACACAATACTTTTGTGTACCGGCGGTGACAGCATAAGCAGAACCCTCTGCAAAACACCAGTGACAGATACAACCAAGGAATACAGCGGCCTAGGCCGACGGACGCGGCAAAGCCGCTACTCACGGAACCGGTACAAATACTGGCAAACGGACAGGAACCCCCCAATGCTGCCGACACAGACTCTCAGAACTGGAGGACAGGCAGAATCCCAAACGACAGACCGGTGGACACCAAGAAGCCAGAAACTCGACCAGGCATAGGCAAAGCCACAGGACTTCTGGACAGGAACGCTTCACAGCAGGACACGGGATAAGACACAGGAATCGACACAGGGACTGACACAGGAATCGACACAGGAAGCAGCTAAACAGACACTGCTAGACAGGAGCTCAGGAACTGGTAGGAACTAGCTCAGAACTCAAGCACTCTGCAAGACTGAAAACCTAGAAATATCACCAGCGTCTGTGAATTGCACTCAGCCAGCATATAACAGAGAGGCCTAATTAATTATGTCATGCAGCTGCCCTGTTGCATGACTCCAAACTGACAAGATGCAATTAGCAGCCAGGTGAGGCTGAACACATGGGAACAGACTGCAATTACACAGACTCACCACTGACAGCAAACAATAATCTTCTAAACCAGAGCAAAGGGAAATCCTGGCCTGCAAGAGAACTATAAACATAAAATAGGAATGAACCACTACCTGTGGTTCATAACAGTATCCTCTCCTTCAGGGAGAGCTCCAAGCAATCCATGACACCCACGGGGAACATAAACAGAAGTATAACATAAAATACCTAACCGACATGCAAAACAGGAATGAACCACAGCCGTGGCTCATAACAATACCCCTCCACATACCATTCAGACTACCTCACATACCGCAAACATCTAAGTACAGGGCACTCATAAGCCCATACATGAACCCAACACTTTCTTACTTGCTACTCAGACCTCACTGAATGGCATGCAGATAACCCCATATGCCATTATGACCTCCCAATATGTCACAAAGATGTCCCAATATGCCAGTCAGACCTTCCCGAATGACACTCAGACCTCTTAAAAAGACTTCCACACCTTCCCGAATGCCACTTAGACCTACCCACATACCTCTTTATATGCCCTCCTCCACCTTACCACATTCCACACAAGCCCAGTGTTAATTTTATCAAAGAAAATTTTGACTAAAAGTATTTGTCGACAACAGTTTATTTCAGGATTAAAATTATACTTAAATTAGACAACAATGAAAACTGAGATCCACTAACTAAATTGTAACTAAAACAAAGCAAAAACGTGGCTAAGACTAAATCTAAATTTAAAATCCTTGTCATTGAGCGTACAAAGATGCTCCCATTCACTTTGAATAGGGCGCATGCACGTCTATCACGCACACACGCCCCGTTCACTCCCGGCGGTCCGCCTTGCCAGGCGTGACTAGGCACAGACAGAGCTACTATTAGCGTGGCTCCATCTGTACTTTTAAAGAACAATTATGTGTTCTAGATATTTGCAGAAAACAAATAGGACCTGATGTGAAGGAAATATGATTGTGTATCTAACTAACTTAAGACATTCATTTGTATATAATATATAGGAGTACTATGGTAAGTCAGACTCAGTATATAACACATTTTCAGCATACTGAGCCTAGATTACCTAACACATAGTTAAAAGTGTGCAAACTTCGCGAGGAAATTTTAGAAAACTGTTCTTCAGCAAAATCCATTACAGTATCAGTAAACTGTTTGCAAAAGTTATGAATAAAACATTAATTGAAATTAAACTAAAACGAAACTGAGATCCACTGACTAAATCTTGACTAAAATGAAGCAAAAGAAAAAAACTAAATGTGACTTTGAATCAACTACAATTTTAAGTAAGCGACAAGACTAAAACTAAATTGAAAATCCTTGTCAAAATGAACACTGCACAAGCCAAACAAACCACCCCCTCACAAACCTTACAAAATGTATAAACAAAATTGGAGATAAACAAGTTCCGCCCACTTCTGTATAAGCTCCACACTTCTGCACTTAACCTCGCCCCATGCCATTCACATCTCCACATATGCCCCCACTCACTTGCACTCCCCCATGCTTCCGCAACCTGGGACTCCACACATACCCTCACTTATTGGAACTTGCCACATGCTCCTCACTCACAGTAACTCCACATATACACTTCCCACATGCCCACTACTAATAAAAGGCTAATACCTTTTCAGATGGTACCCTGCTAAGCTGGACAGGGAGCACACAAATCTCTCCGCTGATGTGCTATGTGAGTCATGTGATCTTTCTGCAGTGTGCAGAGGTGGTTACATAATATAAAAATCAACAACTCCTGATCAGACCAGACCCTCCAACACGACCCCTTTCGACAGCTGGGATGCCGAACGTCCTCACACCGCGCCGATGAGGAGGTAAGACATGGGTGGGAAGGTAAGGTTTAGGCTGCGGGGGAAGGGTTAGGGTGTGGGGACAGGGGATTAGGCTTAAGCACCCCCCTCTGAGGGTTAGGGTTAGTCTGCGGACTGGGAGGGTTAGGTTTAGGCAGCGGAGACGGGAAGTTAGGTTTAGAGGCACTGACGGGGGAGGGTTAGGGTGTGGGGACAGGGGATTAGGGTTAGGCACCCTCCTCTGTGGGTTAGGGTTAGTCTGCGGACTGGGAGGGTTAGGTTTAGGCAGCGGGGACGGGAAGATAGGTTTAGAGGCACTGACGAGGGGAAGGTTAGGATTAGACACTAAGGGGAAGGTTAGGGTTAGGCAGCACGTAGAGAGGGTTAGGATTAGAGGGATACGGCAGAGGGTGGGGAGGTAAGGTTTAGACTGCGGGGGAAGGGTTAGGGTGTGGGGACAGGGGATTAGGGTTAGGCACCCCCCTCTGAGGGTTAGGGTTAGTCTGCGGACTGGGAGGGTTAGGTTTAAGCAGCAGGGACGGGAAGTTAGGTTTAGAGGCACTGACGGGGGGAAGGTTAGGATTAGACACTAAGGGGAAGGTTAGGGTTAGGCAGCGGGTAGGGAGGGTTAGGATAGAGGGATACGGCAGAGGGTATAGCACCCCTTACTCACCCCTGTCGGCTTCTTCGCAATCAGAATCCCGACATCGGTATTTCGAACGTAGGGATATCGCCCGCCAGCATCCCGTACTGATCCCTCCTACCCACACTATAAACTATATTTATTTATATATATCTACAGTATGTTTCTACACATACTACTATCTCTATAATATTCTTCTGGTAAGGTCTGTCTTGTCTCCTTCATGCATGCGCATCTAGGACTTGAACTCTTCAAATTCAAATTCAAGTCTTTAGTTCTGTGAAAGGATAAAGGTTTGTTTGAGGTCTGGAGGTATAACACAAGCTAGAAAAGAATTTAATAACTCAAGGGGTTCCGCAGTGCCTTGGTGAGCAGTGTGGATGTAGAATAACCACTTATTTAATTAAAATAATATTCTGGGGCAGTAGCACCTCTGTATGTTGAAATGGTGTATTAAATAAGCCTGTAATATTACTCTCAGGATTCATTAGGATTTAGGTTCAACGGATAGATTTACTGACAAACACAAACAATGGCTAACAAATCTAACACTTTCAGTTCGAATGTAAGGGGATTGAATAATAGAATTAAGTATGGTAAAGTGTTTCCTTGTTGAGACTGGGTTGGTTGAGCCTACAATGTCAACATTGTTGAAATATTGACATTCTGCACAATGACTGCTCACAGATGACTACACTGGAACTCCGTGTCAGGGATCGGATCCAGAACAAAATGACAGGACGGGCACCATGACAGGGAAAGGAGGAAGGTTGTTATTTGCACTTGCACTCCTGGTAAAATGGGTGTGGGTGTGGACTTGCAATGAGGGACATGGCCTCCAAGGGAATGCCATATCAGTATGACAGGAAGAGGGTGCTGCCTTGTAGAGGTGGAGGGTGACAGAAGAGAGTGGATGATGGGGAGATAGTGATGCAGAGGAGGGGCAGACGGTGACAGGGAGAGATAGTTGGAGACGAACTGGCAGAGGGTGACAGTGAGATGCAGTGGGTGGAGTCAAGGAATGGGTGACAGGGGTAGGCAGTGGATGATGCCAGCAAATGGGTGACAGGGGGAGCAAGTGGGTGATGTCAGGGGGAGGCAGCGGGTGTTGTAGGGGGTCATGGTGAGAGGCAGTGGGTAACAGGAGAGAGAGGTGATGGGAAGAGATAGTGGGAGATGGAGAGGCAGTGGGTAAGGGGGAGAGGCAGTGGGTGACAGGGAGAAGTAAAGGGTGACAGTGAGAGGCAGTGGGTGATGGTAGAGGCAATGGGTGGCAGGTAGCACCAGAGGGTGACAGGAAGATAGTGGGTAACATGGAGGTAGTGGGTGACAGGTGAGATAGGGAGACAGGGAAATAGTGGGTGAGTGGGGAAGAAGTGGCTAACATGGGGTCAGTGGGTGACAGAGAGAGGCAGGGGTGACAGGGAGATGCAGAGGGTGACATGCAGGCAGTGGGTGATGGAGAGTCAGTGGGTGACAGTGAGATATAGTGGGTAACTATGGAGGCAGTCGGTGACATGGAGTCAGTGGGTGACAGAGGCAATAGGTGGCAGAGAGAGCCAGGGGTAACAGGGAGAGGCAAATGGAGACATGGAGATAGTGGGTGACATGGAGGCACTGGGTGACATGTGGTGCCTGGGCCGCTGTCCAGGATGGTGTCCCTCCTGCCACCCTCTTGGTCCCTGTGTATAGAGTACAGCACCAGATACCCTTCACAGTCTGCAATTTACATGCAGCAGAGGGATCTTTTTAGATCCCTCCCTGATGTGTCTTCTCTGTCTTCGGATACCAGCGCAATCCACAACTCCCCACACATTGTCAGCAGCACCCAAAACCAGCGTCACTGGCCCACCTCCACCCTCGATGGCTGTAGCCGTCAATCGCAAGAAACCCTCCCCAACCGCACCCACAGACCCATAAACTCACTACCCCACCACCACCATCGGCAGCACATGTAGCCCACCGTGACCCTCCTTCCCTTTCCACAAATTACTCACCTGAGGCTGGAGTCCATGGGGTTATCTCAGAGATCCAGTCATTCATGCAGCAGCTGCAGTTGTTAGAGGTCTCACTGACTGGATACACTGGCTGCAGAGGTGGAGAAAGGGCTGTGGGGACAGAATACAGCGGCTGTAGGGTATAGGCTGTGGGGACGGTTCCCTGGCTGAAGTGGAGAAGGGCTATGGGGACAGAATACAGCAGCCACAGGGGAGAGGTTGCAGAGACAATTCCCTGGCTGAAGGGGGAAAGGTCTGTAGGACGGCTGCTGGAACATACGTATGGGGGCTAAGAGGCTGTGGGTATAGCTGCAAGGGATACGGGGGAAAAGGACTGTGGGGATGGGACATGGGCTGCGGGGGAGAAACGGCTGTAGGGATGGATGTAGGAGGTCCTGGGGAGAAGCTGCCAGCAGTAGCTGGCACAGGGTAGAGGCTGTGAGGCACAAGACCTATGAAAGAGGTGGCCCCACAGCACAGACATCCCGGCTACCAGTGCAGTCCTCCCCTGTCACCTCAGCCCGAGTATGTTGCAGACAGCAATTTAAAAACAAAAATGCCTGAAACTGATAGGTGGGGCGAGAAATCACTTGCCTGGGTGCCCACCCTCCCCTGAATCCACCACAGAATGTCAACATAGTCAATGTCGACATGCTATGCATGTTGCAGTTACAACCATGTCAACATTGTCATTGCGAAATGATGAATGCCACCAAAACAAACCCGGCCCCCTACCATGTACCCTCTGCACGTTAAACTTGAGTGTCCTGCATCAATATTGATCAAGCAGACATATGGGCCATATGTTTTTTGCTTGATAAAGGTTAATTTTTGCAATTATAGCAGCATTTCCAGTAAAAACTAATTTAAATTAACACCATTATGTTGTGTAAACATATAACTGTTAATTGAATAATATATACACTACATGGACAAAAGTATTTGGGTACACCTGTTAATTATTGAATTCAGATGTTTCAATTAGGTGTATAAAATCAAGCACCTAGCCATGTAGTCTCTATTTGCAAACATTTGTGATACAAAATGGGTTGTTCTGAAAAGCTTAGTGACCTCAAGCATGGTACTGTGATATATGCCACCTTTGCAATAAGACGGTTCATAAAATTTCCTCCTTGCTGGATATTCCATAGTCAACTGTAAGTGAGATTATTAGAAAGTGGAAGCATTTAGGAACAACAGCAGCTCGGCCACGAAGCAGAACACCATGTAAAACCACAGAGCTGGGTGAACGACTGCTAAGGCGCATTGTGTGTAAAAGTCGCCAATGCTCTGCTGATTCCAAAACTGCCATTAATGTAAGCATACAAACTGTGCAGCATGAGCTTAATATAATGGTTTTCCCATGGCCGAGCAGGGGCATGCAAGCCTCACATCACCAAGTGCAATGCCAAGCTTCAGATGGAGTGGTGTAAAGCACACCGACACTGGAATGTGGAGCAGTGGATACGTGTTCTGTGGAGACTGAGACGAATCACGCTTCTCGGTTTGTCAGTCAGATGGGCGAGTATGGGATTGGTGGATGCCGGGAGAATGTTACCTGCCTGATTGCATTGTATGGGGCTGTTTTTCAGGGTTTGGGATAAGACGCTTCTCTCAAGTGAATTGTATTCTTAATGCTTCAGCATACAAAAACATTTTGGACAATGCTATGCTTTCAAATTTGTGGCAATAGTTTGGGGAAGACCCTTTTCTATTTCAACATGACTGTGCCCCAGTGCACAAAGCAAGGACTATAAAGACACGGTTTGATGAGTTCGGTGTGGAAGAACTTGACCTGCCCCTATAGAGTCTTGACCTCAACTCCATTGAGCACCTTAGGGATGATCTAGAACGGAGCTTGCAAGCCGGGTCTTCTTGTCCAACATCAGTGCTTTACAGAATGAATGGGCATAAATTATCACAGAAACACTTCAAAATCTTGTGGCAAGCCTTCGAAGAAGAGTGGAAGCTGCAAAAGGGGGACCAACTCCATATTAAAGTATATGTATTTGAATACAATGTCATTATAGCCCCTATTGGTGTAATGGTCAGGTGTACGAATACTTTGTCCATATCGTGCATATTAGAATCTTCCACGGTCTGCTTGGGTTAGGCCACAATACGAGACAAGGGCAAAAGTCTTGGCATCAGGGATCTATTTTTTATACTTTGAAAAAAAAAAAAAAGAATGTTGTTAAACAGAAGGACCAAAGAGAGAATACAGAGAGAGGGGAAGTGGAGTATTACAGTGTGTGGTGAGTGACTGTGACAAGTTCACCACAGCACAAAAAGTAAGACATCTAAAATAGTATAACTGATATGCAAAACAGATCTGGGCCAAAATATCCCCTCTGAAAATGCGGATGCTGCCATATAAAGGGCAGATGTGTTAACCTGTTCAGAGCTGGAGGAAACTTAAACATCAGTAGAAATATGTGTTTATTAATGATCCTCCTCCTCCAGTATTGTAACAAGTCCTGCTAGAGTTACAGCAGTCGGTATCATACTTTTTGAGATTTCTGTGTTAACTATTCTCTGCTTTGATATCTGTGATGTTTTGGTCAGTGCATCTATAGGTAGCCTGGCTATGGGCCCGATTCAGACCTGATTGCTGTGCTGCTAATTTTGCTGTCCTGCAGTCAGATAGTCGCCGCCTAATGAGAGTGTAAATTCGCCCCGTGGAAGTGTGGGATTGCATGTGTACGCCATACGAAAATGTCCCTCAGTCAGCGGACAGCTGCAAATCCGTTCACAACTTACTCACCATCTAATGGTTTTTCCAGTGTGTGCAGTCTGTGCGCAGCCCAGGGCTTACTGCTACAGTGCGAAAAAAACAGGCTGATCGGGGCCGGAGCTGACGTCACACACTCTCCTAGAAAAGGCTTGGGCACGCCTGCATTTTCCCTGACACTCCCACAAAATGGGCAGTTACCACCCACAAACTGCCTCTTCCTGTCAATCAGAATGCGAATGGCTGTGCGATCGAAATTTTCGCACCATCTTGTCTCTGTTTGGCGACGTGCATACGCATTGTGGTGCATATGTAAGCACAGTGCGAAAACACACAGCAGCAATCAGGTCTGAATTGAGCATTTGGGTCGAAACGCGTCAGCTGATCATTTGGACCCCCAAGTTCCAGTTAAGGACTGAACTGCGGTACTCTTTGCCCGAGGGCCATCCCAGACTGTCCACCCGGGGAGACCATCTGGTGACTATTGACTAACATGCCTGTTTGAGAGCTGCTTCATACCAGTTCTCAACAAACTCTGGTAATTGTTCTGTCAGAACTACTTGTATCAGACTTGGGGACTTTGTTTTAAACTTGTCTTTTTTAACACTTGTTGTTTGTGTATGTCAGTTTATTAAATTAATTGTACTACACATGATGTATTTTTGATTTTTTTTCCCTATATGGTGAGAACTCATCTGTCAAAAGGGAATGAAGTTATGAGGAGATTCTTCACCACGAAAGGAATGTATTGACACTAGAGATGTGCACTTGAAATTTTTCGGGTTTTGTGTTTTGGTTTTGGGTTCGGTTCCGCGGCCGTGTTTTGGGTTCGACCGCGTTTTGGCAAAACCTCACCGAATTTTTTTTGTCGGATTCGGGTGTGTTTTGGATTCGGGTGTTTTTTTCAAAAAACACTAAAAAACAGCTTAAATCATAGAATTTGGGGGTCATTTTGATCCCAAAGTATTATTAACCTCAAAAACCATAATTTCCACTCATTTTTAGTCTATTCTGAATACCTCACACCTCACAATATTATTTTTAGTCCTAAAATTTGCACCGAGGTCGCTGGATGACTAAGCTAAGCGACCCTAGTGGCCGACACAAACACCTGGCCCATCTAGGAGTGGCACTGCAGTGTCACGCAGGATGGCCCTTCCAAAAAACACTCCCCAAACAGCACATGATGCAAAGAAAAAAAGAGGCGCAATGAGGTAGCTGTGTAAGTAAGATAAGCGACCCTAGTGGCCGACACAAACACCTGGCCCATCTAGGAGTGGCACTGCAGTGTCACGCAGGATGGCCCTTCCAAAAAACACTCCCCAAACAGCACATGACGCAAAGAAAAAAAGAGGCGCAATGAGGTAGCTGTGTGAGTAAGATAAGCGACCCTAGTGGCCGACACAAACACCTGGCCCATCTAGGAGTGGCACTGCAGTGTCACGCATGATGGCCCTTCCAAAAAACACTCCCCAAACAGCACATGACGCAAAGAAAAAAAGAGGCGCAATGAGGTAGCTGTGTGAGTAAGATAAGCGACCCTAGTGGCCGACACAAACACCTGGCCCATCTAGGAGTGGCACTGCAGTGTCACGCAGGATGGCCCTTCCAAAAAACACTCCCCAAACAGCACATGACGCAAATAAAAATGAAAGAAAAAAGAGGTGCAAGATGGAATTGTCCTTGGGCCCTCCCACCCACCCTTATGTTGTATAAACAGGACATGCACACTTTAACCAACCCATCATTTCAGTGACAGGGTCTGCCACACGACTGTGACTGAAATGACGGGTTGGTTTGGACCCCCACCGAAAAAGAAGCAATTAATCTCTCCTTGCACAAACTGGCTCTACAGAGGCAAGATGTCCACCTCATCATCATCCTCCGATATATCACCGTGTACATCCCGCTCCTCACAGATTATCAATTCGTCCCCACTGGAATCCACCATCTCAGCTCCCTGTGTACTTTGTGGAGGCAATTGCTGCTGGTCAATGTCTCCACGGAGGAATTGATTATAATTCATTTTAATGAACATCATCTTCTCCACATTTTCTGGAAGTAACCTCGTACGCCGATTGCTGACAAGGTGAGCGGCGGCACTAAACACTCTTTCGGAGTACACACTTGTGGGAGGGCAACTTAGGTAGAATAAAGCCAGTTTGTGCAAGGGCCTCCAAATTGCCTCTTTTTCCTGCCAGTATAAGTACGGACTGTCTGACGTGCCTACTTGGATGCGGTCACTCATATAATCCTCCACCATTCTTTCAATGGGGAGAGAATCATATGCAGTGACAGTAGACGACATGTCCGTAATCGTTGTCAGGTCCTTCAGTCCGGACCAGATGTCAGCATCAGCAGTCGCTCCAGACTGCCCTGCATCACCGCCAGCGGGTGGGCTCGGAATTCTGAGCCTTTTCCTCGCACCCCCAGTTGCGGGAGAATGTGAAGGAGGAGATGTTGACAGGTCGCGTTCCGCTTGACTTGACAATTTTGTCACCAGCAGGTCTTTGAACCCCAGCAGACTTGTGTCTGCCGGAAAGAGAGATCCAAGGTAGGTTTTAAATCTAGGATCGAGCACGGTGGCCAAAATGTAGTGCTCTGATTTCAACAGATTGACCACCCGTGAATCCTTGTTAAGCAAATTAAGGGCTCCATCCACAAGTCCCACATGCCTAGCGGAATCGCTCCCTTTTAGCTCCTCCTTCAATGCCTCCAGCTTCTTCTGAAAAAGCCTGATGAGGGGAATGACCTGACTCAGGCTGGCAGTGTCTGAACTGACTTCACGTGTGGCAAGTTCAAAAGGTTGCAGAACCTTGCACAACGTTGAAATCATTCTCCACTGCGCTTGAGACAGGTACATTCCACCTCCTATATCGTGCTCAATTGTATAGGCTTGAATGGCCTTTTGCTGCTCCTCCAACCTCTGAAGCATATATAGGGTTGAATTCCACCTCGTTACCACTTCTTGCTTCAGATGATGGCAGGGCAGGTTCAGGCGTTTTTGGTGGTGCTCCAGTCTTCTGTACGTGGTGCCTGTACGCCGAAAGTGTCCCGCAATTCTTCTGGCCACCGACAGCATCTCTTGCACGCCCCTGTCGTTTTTTTAAAAATTCTGCACCACCAAATTCAAGGTATGTGCAAAACATGGGACGTGCTGGAATTTGCCCAGATTTAATGCACACACAATATTGCTGGCGTTGTCCGATGCCACAAATCCACAGGAGAGTCCAATTGGGGTAAGCCATTCCGCGATGATCTTCCTCAGTTGCCGTAAGAGGTTTTCAGCTGTGTGCGTATTCTGGAAAGCGGTGATACAAAGCGTAGCCTGCCTAGGAAAGAGTTGGCGTTTGCGAGATGCTGCTACTGGTGCCGCCGCTGCTGTTCTTGCGGCGGGAGTCCATACATCTACCCAGTGGGCTGTCACAGTCATATAGTCCTGACCCTGCCCTGCTCCACTTGTCCACATGTCCGTGGTTAAGTGGACATTGGGTACAACTGCATTTTTTAGGACACTGGTGAGTCTTTTTCTGACGTCCGTGTACATTCTCGGTATCGCCTGCCTAGAGAAGTGGAACCTAGATGGTATTTGGTAACGGGGGCACACTACCTCAAGAAATTGTCTAGTTCTCTGTGAACTAACGGCGGATACCGGACGCACGTCTAACACCAACATAGTTGTCAAGGCCTCAGTTATCCGCTTTGCAACAGGATGACTGCTGTGATATTTCATCTTCCTCGCAAAGGACTGTTGGACAGTCAATTGCTTGGTGGAAGTAGTAAAAGTGGGCTTACGACTTCCCCTCTGGGATGACCATCGACTCCCAGCAGCAACAACAGCAGCGCCAGCAGCAGTAGGCGTTACACGCAAGGATGCATCGGAGGAATCCCAGGCAGGAGAGGACTCGTCAGAATTGCCAGTGACATGGCCTGCAGGACTATTGGCATTCCTGGGGAAGGAGGAAATTGACACTGAGGGAGTTAGTGGGGTGGTTTGCGTGAGCTTGGTTACAAGAGGAAGGGATTTACTGGTCAGTGGACTGCTTCCGCTGTCGCCCAAAGTTTTTGTACTTGTCACTGACTTATTATGAATGCGCTGCAGGTGACGTATAAGGGAGGATGTTCCGAGGTGGTTAACGTCCTTACCCCTACTTATTACAGCTTGACAAAGGCAACACACCGCTTGACAAATGTTGTCCGCATTTCTGGTGAAATACTTCCACACCGAAGAGCTGATTTTTTTGGTATTTTCACCAGGCATGTCAACGGCCCTATTCCTCCCACGGACAACAGGTGTCTCCCCGGGTGCCTGACTTAAACAAACCACCTCACCATCAGAATCCTCCTTGTCAATTTCCTCCCCAGCGCCAGCAACACCCATATCCTCCTCATCCTGGTGTACTTCAACACTGACATCTTCAATCTGACTATCAGGAACTGGACTGCGGGTGCTCCTTCCAGCACTTGCAGGGGGCATGCAAATGGTGGAAGGCGCATGCTCTTCACGTCCAGTGTTGGGAAGGTCAGGCATCGCAACCGACACAATTGGACTCTCCTTGTGGATTTGGGATTTCGAAGAACGCACAGTTCTTTGCGGTGCTTTTGCCAGCTTGAGTCTTTTCATTTTTCTAGCGAGAGGCTGAGTGCTTCCATCCTCATGTGAAGCTGAACCACTAGCCATGAACATAGGCCAGGGCCTCAGCCGTTCCTTGCCACTCCGTGTGGTAAATGGCATATTGGCAAGTTTACGCTTCTCCTCCGACAATTTTATTTTAGATTTTGGAGTCCTTTTTTTACTGATATTTGGTGTTTTGGATTTTACATGCTCTGTACTATGACATTGGGCATCGGCCTTGGCAGACGACGTTGCTGGCATTTCATCGTCTCGGCCATGACTAGTGGCAGCAGCTTCAGCACGAGGTGGAAGTGGATCTTGATCTTTCCCTAATTTTGGAACCTCAACATTTTTGTTCTCCATATTTTAATAGGCACAACTAAAAGGCACCTCGGGTAAACAATGGAGATGGATACTAGTATACTTATGGATGGACCAGCGACTGCCGACACAGAGGTAGCTACAGCCGTGGACTACCGTACTGTGTCTGCTGCTAATATAGACTGGATGATAATGAGATGAAATTAATATATATATATATATATAATATCACTAGTACTGCAGCCGGACAGGTATATATATTTATTATGTAATGACTGATGACGGACCTGCTGGACACTGTCAGCTCAGCAGCACCGCAGACTGCTACAGTAAGCTACTATAGTAGTATGTATCAAGAAGAAAGAAAAAAAAAACCACCATTAGGTGGTATACAATTATGGATGGACCAGCGACTGCCGACACAGAGGTAGCTACAGCCGTGGACTACCGTACTGTGTCTGCTGCTAATATAGACTGGATGATAATGAAATGAAATTAATATATATATATATAATATCACTAGTACTGCAGCCGGACAGGTATATATATTTATTATGTAATGACTGATGACGGACCTGCTGGACACTGTCAGCTCAGCAGCACCGCAGACTGCTACAGTAAGCTACTATAGTAGTATGTATCAAGAAGAAAAAAAAAAAAAAACACGGGTAGGTGGTATACAATTATGGATGGACCAGCGACTGCCGACACAGAGGTAGCTACAGCCGTGGACTACCGTACTGTGTCTGCTGCTAATATAGACTGGATGATAATGAGATGAAATTAATATATATATATATATATATATAATATCACTAGTACTGCAGCCGGACAGGTATATATATTTATTATGTAATGACTGATGACGGACCTGCTGGACACTGTCAGCTCAGCAGCACCGCAGACTGCTACAGTAAGCTACTATAGTAGTATGTATCAAGAAGAAAGAAAAAAACAAACCACGGGTAGGTGGTATACAATTATGGATGGACCAGCGACTGCCGACACAGAGGTAGCTACAGCCGTGGACTACCGTACTGTGTCTGCTGCTAATATAGACTGGATGATAATGAGATGAAATTAATATATATATATAATATCACTAGTACTGCAGCCGGACAGGTATATATATTTATTATGTAATGACTGATGACGGACCTGCTGGACACTGTCAGCTCAGCAGCACCGCAGACTGCTACAGTAAGCTACTATAGTAGTATGTATCAAGAAGAGAAAAAAAAAAAACCACGGGTAGGTGGTATACAATTATGGATGGACCAGCGACTGCCGACACAGAGGTAGCTACAGCCGTGGACTACCGTACTGTGTCTGCTGCTAATATAGACTGGATGATAGTGAGATGAAATTAATATATATATATATAATATCACTAGTACTGCAGCCGGACAGGTATATATATTTATTATGTAATGACTGATGACGGACCTGCTGGACACTGTCAGCTCAGCAGCACCGCAGACTGCTACAGTAAGCTACTATAGTAGTATGTATCAAGAAGAAAGAAAAAAAAAAACCACGGGTAGGTGGTATACAATTATGGATGGACCAGCGACTGCCGACACAGAGGTAGCTACAGCCGTGGACTACCGTACTGTGTCTGCTGCTAATATAGACTGGATGATAATGAGATGAAATTAATATATATATATATATATAATATCACTAGTACTGCAGCCGGACAGGTATATATATTTATTATGTAATGACTGATGACGGACCTGCTGGACACTGTCAGCTCAGCAGCACCGCAGACTGCTACAGTAAGCTACTATAGTAGTATGTATCAAGAAGAAAGAAAAAAAAAAACCACGGGTAGGTGGTATACAATTATGGATGGACGAGCGACTGCCGACACAGAGGTAGCTACAGCCGTGGACTACCGTACTGTGTCTGCTGCTAATATAGACTGGATGATAATGAGATGAAATCAATATATATTATATCACACTAGTACTGCAGCCGGACAGGTAGATATATTTATTATGTAATGACTGATGACGGACCTGCTGGACACTGTCAGCTCAGCAGCACCGCAGACTGCTACAGTAAGCTACTATAGTAGTATGTGTAAAGAAGAAAGAAAAAAAAAACCACGGGTAGGTGGTATACAATTATGGATGGACCAGCGACTGCCGACACAGAGGTAGCTACAGCCGTGGACTACCGTACTGTGTCTGCTGCTAATATAGACTGGATGATAATGAGATGAAATCAATATATATTATATCACACTAGTACTGCAGCCGGACAGGTAGATATATTTATTATGTAATGACTGATGACGGACCTGCTGGACACTGTCAGCTCAGCAGCACCGCAGACTGCTACAGTAAGCTACTATAGTAGTATGTATAAAGAAGAAAGAAAAAAAAAACCACGGGTAGGTGGTATACAATTATGGATGGACGAGCGACTGCCGACACAGAGGTAGCTACAGCCGTGGACTACCGTACTGTGTCTGCTGCTAATATAGACTGGATGATAATGAGATGAAATCAATATATATTATATCACACTAGTACTGCAGCCGGACAGGTAGATATATTTATTATGTAATGACTGATGACGGACCTGCTGGACACTGTCAGCTCAGCAGCACCGCAGACTGCTACAGTAAGCTACTATAGTAGTATGTATAAAGAAGAAAGAAAAAAAAAAACCACGGGTAGGTGGTATACAATTATGGATGGACGAGCGACTGCCGACACAGAGGTAGCTGCAGCCGTGGACTACCGTACTATGTCTGCTGCTAATATAGACTGGATGATAATGAGATGAAATCAATATATATTATATCACACTAGTACTGCAGCCGGACAGGTAGATATATTTATTATGTAATGACTGATGACGGACCTGCTGGACACTGTCAGCTCAGCAGCACCGCAGACTGCTACAGTAAGCTACTATAGTAGTATGTATAAAGAAGAAAGAAAAAAAAAAAAAAACCACGGGTAGGTGGTATACAATATTATATATATATTATATACAATTATATATATATAACAATGGCAATGAGAGCGGCACTGGGAGACGTGATCAGCAAGATGAAGAAATCAAGTGCTTTTATTCAGTCTACGTTTCGGGGACGCAGCCCCTTCGTCAGGATAAATTAAATGACAATAATCAGTGTTTAAATACTCGTGCAATTAGAGGTTACTCACCGCCTCCAGCCGTCGCGCCGCCCGGGTGCCGGATCTGACGTCACTCCCCTCACAGGAAGTGTCGCGTCACTGGTCCGTCTAGCCAGCGTTCTCGGGCTGTGGGATACATGCAACCATGACAACGTAAACAACTAATGTGACAACTCAAAACACACAAAAAATAAAGTGCAAATCATACATTTCTAACTGTCATTGTTACATATGTGTAATCAGTTGATACAAAAACCATAATAATGGTGCTCATTAAACTAACAGTCCCTTGCGCTATTAGGAACATAGTGCGCTGCTGTATATATTTTTTAGTACGCTGTACCTAATTTATATAGTACATTAAATGAAAAATACGTGTCACTTCCAATGAAACATATAAAGGCTGGGAGACAGCTACTAATATCGTTTTACATGTAGTAAGTATCTTGGGTGACTACTAATGTCTACCTTTACTTTACCCCAGAGGATGCTTAATACTAAACTTCATAACTTGAAATAGCATGTAAAAATTTAACCCAATACCTCCATGCGTACCTAGACGTGTGGAACTACGGATATGGGTGATTCTAAAATTGCTTATAAGAAACATTTCAAACTCAACATCTCATTTAAACCCTTAGGATATACTGTGTTGAGGGTTGAAATCCACTTGGCCTCAATCTGCAGCAGTTTTTTTGATCGGTCCCCTCCCCGTAACGACGGTGGGACCTGATCAATAATCTTATAACGCAGGGTGGCCATGCCATGTTTGGCTGTTACAAAGTGGCGAGCCACTGGTTGGTCACTTGACCCTGCTTTATAAGCCTCCCGAATGGCATAGCGGTGCTGCGCCATTCGTGTTTTAAATGCACATATATATATATATATATATATTAAGCTGGTGGTGATTATTAAACTGGTGGTCAGGTCACTGGTCACACTATCAGCAACTTGCAAGTAGTACTCCTAAGCAGACAATCACAATATATATTATACTGGTGGTCAGTGTGGTCACAATGGCAGTGTGGCACTCTGGCAGCAAAAGTGTGCACTGTACGTTATATGTACTCCTGAGTCCTGCTCTCAGACTCTAACTGCTCCCCACTGTCAGTGTCTCCCCCACAAGTCAGATAATACAGTCACACTATCTATCACTTCAGCAAGTAACTAGTCTAGTACTCCTCCTCAGGGCCGGATTAACAATGGGGCGGATGGAGCTGCAGCTCCAGGCCTCCCATTGAAAATAGGCCCACAGTCTGCCACAGTTAAGAGGGCCATAATCGCCAGCATTACAATGAGTCACTCTGACTCATTGTATGCTGCCGCCAGACAGTGCCTCAGTCAACCCTCAGTCTGTGAATCCAGTGTGGAGGAGGAGCCGCTCTCTTCTCTGCCCTCGGCGCCTCCCCCCTGGTGCTGCTGATGAGGATGGGCCGGACAGAGGGGGGGGGGAGGGGCACCGCAATGTAACGACTTCACAGCGCACCATGCATTCACGGCCATTGGCCGCACCACATGCCATCCCCCGGCCGCCTCCCGCAGCACACCGCAACACACACCACGCTGGCCAGGGCCCTCCTTAGCCAACCTCCCGCAGCCCACTCACTAAGCCCACTCCCAGCCGACAACGTACCTAGCACAGCCAACTTCCTGATACTGGGTAATGTAGCCACGTATGAGAGTTCTGGGTGCTTGCGCGGTGGCCGATGTCTGAGGTAGGCAGCCCTGCTGTGACCTCCTGTGTGATTGTTCCCGCCGGGGACACTGCCATAAATTATCATGCCATACTCACCACGGCAGAGAGCCGACAGACCTTCCCCTGCCAACCCTGATCTTGGACCAGGTGGTCCCTGTTCCCCATAGTTTCCAGCCTGCCACCCCACAATAACCTGAAGCAAAAACACGAGCTGGGCAGTCAGTGCATGGTTCAGGGAGGGAGGCAGCAGTTTTGTTTTTAAAGGAGAAGATTGATGTTTTCCTGGTGGGCTGGTCTGATATGGGGCTGCGGAAAGCGTTTTTTTATGGTCCTGGCCTATATTGATGTACTGCTCGGAGGAGACTGGTCAGAAGAGCAACGCCAGTGCTCCACCACTTGCTGGAGCTCCTCGCTTTTACCCCAGCCTCATGGGGTAATAAAACAGCTCCACATCATGCACATTGTGTGTGTAAATAAATATATGTTTGTTACATACTGTATTACACAACTGCTATTCTCTGTCACTAATGTGTTTTGTATAAGTATCTATTTTGTCCTGTTTTCATTCTCTTTCCTCCAATCTCACCGTTAATCCTCCTGTGCTGCTCTCATCTCCCCGTTATTCCCCGTGTTCCTCTTGTCTCCCTCGTTATTCCCCCTGTGTTCCTCATCTCCCCCGTTATTCCCCCTGTGTTCCTCATCTCCCCCGTTATTCCCCCTGTGTTCCTCATCTCCCCCATTATTCCCCATGTGTTCCTCATCTCCCCCATTATTCCCCATGTGTTCCTCTTGTCTCCCTCGTTATTCCCCCTGTGTTCCTCATCTCCCTCGTTATTCCCCATGTGTTCCTCTTGTCTCCCTCGTTATTCCCCATGTGTTCCTCTTGTCTCCCTCGTTATTCCCCCTGTGTTCCTCATCTCCCCCGTTATTCCCCCTGTGTTCCTCATCTCCCCCGTTATTCCCTGTGTTCCTCTTGTCTCCCTCGTTATTCCTCGTGTTCCTCATCTCCCCCGTTATTCCCCCTGTGTTCCTCTTGTCTCCCTCGTTATTCCCCGTGTTCCTCATCTCCCCCGTTATTCCCCATGTGTTCCTCATCTCCCCCGTTATTCCCCCTGTGTTCCTCATCTCCCCCGTTATTCCCCCTGTGTTCCTCATCTCCCCCATTATTCCCCCTGTGTTCCTCATCTCCCCCGTTATTCCCCCTGTGTTCCTCATCTCCCCCGTTATTCCCCCTGTGTTCCTCTTGTCTCCCTCGTTATTCCCCCTGTGTTCCTCATCTCCCCCGTTTTTCCCCATGTGTTCCTCTTGTCTCCCTCGTTATTCCCCTGTGTTCTTCATCTCCCCCGTTATTCCCCATGTGTTCCTCTTGTCTCCCTCGTTATTCCCCGTGTTCCTCATCTTCCTCGTTATTCCCCATGTGTTCCTCTTGTCTCCCTCGTTATTCCCCCTGTGTTCCTCATCTCCCTCGTTATTCCCCCTGTGTTCCTCTTGTCTCCCTCGTTATTCCCCCTGTGTTCCTCATCTCCCCCATTATTCCCTCTGTGTTCCTCTTGTCTCCCTTGTTATTCCCCCTGTGTTCCTCATCTCCCCCGTTATTCCCCCTGTGTTCCTCATCTCCCCCATTATTCCCCATGTGTTCCTCATCTCCCCCATTATTCCCCATGTGTTCCTCTTGTCTCCCTCGTTATTCCCCCTGTGTTCCTCATCTCCCTCGTTATTCCCCATGTGTTCCTCTTGTCTCCCTCGTTATTCCCCCTGTGTTCCTCATCTCCCCCGTTATTCCCCCTGTGTTCCTCATCTCCCCCGTTATTCCCTGTGTTCCTCTTGTCTCCCTCGTTATTCCTCGTGTTCCTCATCTCCCCCGTTATTCCCCCTGTGTTCCTCTTGTCTCCCTCGTTATTCCCCGTGTTCCTCATCTCCCCCGTTATTCCCCATGTGTTCCTCATCTCCCCCGTTATTCCCCCTGTGTTCCTCATCTCCCCCGTTATTCCCCCTGTGTTCCTCATCTCCCCCGTTATTCCCCCTGTGTTCCTCATCTCCCCCGTTATTCCCCCTGTGTTCCTCATCTCCCCCGTTATTCCCCCTGTGTTCCTCTTGTCTCCCTCGTTATTCCCCCTGTGTTCCTCATCTCCCCCGTTTTTCCCCATGTGTTCCTCTTGTCTCCCTCGTTATTCCCCTGTGTTCTTCATCTCCCCCGTTATTCCCCATGTGTTCCTCTTGTCTCCCTCGTTATTCCCCGTGTTCCTCATCTTCCTCGTTATTCCCCATGTGTTCCTCTTGTCTCCCTCGTTATTCCCCCTGTGTTCCTCATCTCCCTCGTTATTCCCCCTGTGTTCCTCTTGTCTCCCTCGTTATTCCCCCTGTGTTCCTCATCTCCCCCATTATTCCCTCTGTGTTCCTCTTGTCTCCCTTGTTATTCCCCCTGTGTTCCTCATCTCCCCCGTTATTCCCCGTGTTCCTCTTGTCTCCCTCGTTATTCGCGTGTTCCTCATCTCCCCCGTTATTCCCCCTCTGTTCCTCTTGTCTCCCTCGTTATTCCCCCTGTGTTCCTCTTGTCTCCCTCGTTATTCCCCCTGTGTTCCTCATCTCCCCCGTTATTCCCCTTGTGTTCCTCATCTCCCCCGTTATTCCCCCTGTGTTCCTCATCTCCCCCGTTATTCCCCATGTGTTCCTCTTGTCTCCCTCGTTATTCCCCGTGTTCCTCATCTCCCTCGTTATTCCCCATGTGTTCCTCTTGTCTCCCTCGTTATTCCCCATGTGTTCCTCTTGTCTCCCTCGTTATTCCCCCTGTGTTCCTCATCTCCCCCGTTATTCCCCCTGTGTTCCTCTTGTCTCCCTCGTTATTCCCACTGTGTTCCTCATCTCCCCCTTTATTCCCCCTGTGTTCCTCATCTCCCCCGTTATTCCCCCTGTGTTCCTCATCTCCCCCGTTATTGCCCCTGTGTTCCTCTTGTCTCCCTCGTTATTCCCCCTGTGTTCCTCATCTCCCTCGTTATTCCCCCTGTGTTCCTCTTGTCTCCCTCGTTATTCCCCCTGTGTTCCTCATCTCCCCCGTTATTCCCCCTGTGTTCCTCATCTCCCACGTTATTCCCCATGTGTTCCTCTTGTCTCCCCACTTTATTTCCCCCTGTGTTCCTCTTGTCTCCCCACGTTATTCCCCCTGGGTTCCTCGTCTCCCCACGTTATTCCCCCTGTGTTCCTCTTGTCTCCCCACTTTATTTCCCCCTGTGTTCCTCTTGTCTCCCCACGTTATTCCCCATGTGTTCCTCTTGTCTCCCCACTTTATTTCCCCCTGTGTTCCTCTTGTCTCCCCACGTTATTCCCCCTGTGTTCCTCTTGTCTCCCCACGTTATTCCCCCCTGTGTTCCTCATCTCCCCCGTTATTCCCCATGTGTTCCTCTTGTCTCCCCACTTTATTTCCCCCTGTGTTCCTCTTGTCTCCCCACGTTATTCCCCCTGCATGCCTCTTGTCTCCTTCGTTATTCCTCCTGTGTTCCTCTTATCTCTCCACGTTACTCCCCCTGTGTACCTCTTGTCTCCCCCCATTATTCGCCTCGTGTTTCTCAAGTTCCTACCATCTACTCCCGTTCTTTCCCATTCCTGGCGGCTCTCCCTATTCATCTGAGCTAAACAACCACATCTTTTTTTTTATGTGACAATTAGCAGCCCATGCTGTTTAGGAGCCTCCCCTTTTCCCTTGTTCTTCTGGTCTTCCTCTCATCTCCTCTGCTCTTCCTGCTATTCCTACCATCTCCCCATCTTCCTTCAATGTCTTCCTCCTGTTCCTACCATCTCCCCATCTTCCTTCAATGTCTTCCTCCTGTTCCTACCATCTCCCCATCTTCCTTCAATGTCTTCCTCCTGTTCCTACCATCTCCCCATCTTCCTTCAATGTCTTCCTCCTGTTCCTACCATCTCCCCATCTGCCTTCAATGTCTTCCTCCTGTTCCTACCATCTCCCCATCTTCTTGCAATGTCTTCCTCCTGTTCCTAACATCTCCCCGTCTTCCTTCAATGTCTTCCTCCTGTTCCTACCATCTGCCCGTCTTCCTTCAATGTTTTCCTCCTGTTCCTACCATCTCCCCATCTTCCTTCAATGTCTTCCTCCTGTTCCTACCATCTCCCCATCTTCCTTCAATGTCTTCCTCCTGTTCCTACCATCTCTCCATCTTCTTGCAATGTCTTCCTCCTGTTCCTAACATCTCCCCGTCTTCCTTCAATGTCTTCCTCCTGTTCCTAACATCTCCCCGTCTTCCTTCAATGTCTTCCTCCTGTCTTCTTTCAATCTATCCTGGTTCTTTCCTCCCCTGCCCTGCACCCCATGTGTCTCCCTCCCTCCATGTTCCTGCCATCGATGTGAGGTCAAATGTGTGGCCGTAGCTGTCCTTTTTGTATGTGGCGGTCACCAGCCAGTGTTGTAGAGGAGCCTCTGTGCAGGCCTAGTGCAGGATGTACTATGCATCCATGATGTGGTACAGTACACCCACCTCTTATCAGGTACATACCGGCATTGATAATGTTGGTATGTACCTAAAGAAATCACAAAGGACCGCTCTTTCAATAAGAGCTGTCCTTTGCGCATGCAAAGCATGAAGCTGCGGGTACCAGGGGTGCTGGGAAGGATCCGATTGCAATTACCTCTGAGAAGGAATTGCAAAGAGAAATGTGGGCAAAGCTCAGAAAACATGATTTTTTTAAGTTTTGGCTGCATATCTGTAGTACATCCCACCCTTAGTGAGAGAATTGGTGAGTAGAAGAATAGTTGTGGGTGACTGGAGGCAGCCAGAGAAATATGTCCTAATAAATGTTGGCGCTGCATGCACCCCTTACTGTAACCGCAGTGACGGTTGCTGCAAATTATATAGAATATCATTTTTATATTTTCTTATGTGGGGTGGGTGTGCACATGGGTCCACCACTCACTGGTGTGTCCGTCCCTTTATGTGCTTTTGGAAACACGTACACTAATGGGTAGCTATACAGACTAGAAGGGGAGGGGGCACATTAATGCATGTACTTTAAAGGACACACTCCTTTTCAGTGGCAATGCCCCCTGAGTAATCCCGTTTCATTTGCCATACCCCCACTTAAAAATTCGACGTGTGTATGGGTCTGTTGTTCTGCTCCTCTACTAAATGGTTGAAGGTAGGCACTAGCTATGACCGCTATGGAGATAGCCACACCCATGGCATAGGCCTCACCCCCTATTTGTACCACCCTCACTGCAACGCTTGTCACACCTCCTACCAAGGCACACAATAGGCCCTTCAAACATTTCAGCTCCAGGCCCATGTGGACTTTAATCTGGCACTGCTCCTCCTAATGCTCCCCAAAATTACTACTGTGTCTCTCTCTCTTCTCTATAAACGGAGAGGACGCCAGCCACGTCCTCTCCCTATGAATCTCAATGCACGTGTGAAAATGGCGGCGACGCGCGGCTCCTTATATAGAATCTGAGTCTCGCGATAGAATCCGAGCCTCGCGAGAATCCGACAGCGGGATGATGACGTTCGGGCGCGCTCGGGTTAACCGAGCAAGGCGGGAAGATCCGAGTCGCTCGGACCCGTGTAAAAAAAAATGAAGTTCGGGCGGGTTCGGATTCCGAGGAACCGAACCCGCTCATCTCTAATTGACACACTATTGTCTTTCTATACCGTTTAGGCGCCTGTTTACCACATTTATCCTAATCTTGTTTGTTATCACACTGTTTTTGAAGTGTTTTTGGAGAGACACTTTTATTGGATATTTGAGTTTCTAGGCAGCCTTAGTGCGCAGTACATCCATTACTCAAACTTCTCTTGTACATTAGGTCTGAATTGGGCCCTATAAGAATTTCAAGTACTTATTCATTGTTAATTTTCATAGCTCAATATATTACATTAAAAAAAATATAGTCTATAGAAACTCAGGTTATTGACAATATGAACCTATTTCTGAGTGGGACATATCTCTGCAGAGATGTAAGCAGTGAGTTTTCGCATATAGCGCATGTGCAGATGTTAATCAATGTATGCATTTTTGTGTATATCCATCATATTCTGAGTTAAATAGAACTTAGCTGGATCTGTCTTTCTGCGAACTGGGCGTTACAGCGCAGGAACTGGGCGGTGGACTACCTGAGCGCACAGAAATGTCCTGATTTATCGGAATATTATGGGTGTGTCATAGGGGATTATCTAAAGCCTGGTCACAGTTATGCGTATGGGGAAGGGAAGCCTGTTTCTGGCAAATCTCTTGAATCTAACATGGGACCAAAGGCGTCACTTACATGTGAAATACCTTTATTATTATTATCCTTTATTTATATGGCGCCACAAGGGATCCGCAGCGCCCATTACACAGCACTTACAGTACAAGACAATATAGGACAGGTATAGAAAACCCGGGGTTAGGTGCCATCAAAGGGAGTATGGAGTATAAGATAGTGTAAGTAAGAAAAGGAAAGGCACATGAGGAAAGTAGTCCCTGCTCTTGCGAGCTTTACAATCTAAAAACACCTGGTGCGGTTTCTATGAAAGGGGGTGTGGCTTCGTGGGACGTCATCAGAAGGGGGTGTGACTTTGTTGCACAGGGTCATGGCTATGCTTCCCGACCCCCGTTTCCGTCACTACGGGGGTACGGAAGGTACTGGCTGAACCCGGAGACTGCAGTACCGGCTTCTTCACGGTGACAGAAGCTAGGTACTGCGCGTAATGTTACAGAGCACCCCCCGCACCGCCGTTGTGATGCCACTGCATAGGACTTGGCTTTCCTCTTGCAGATATACCAATCCTAGCATTAGGTGAATTGAATCTAGTATTAGCATATAGTAGTAAATCTCCTTTCCGTGTCTACCAGCAACTCCAGCTACTTTATGTCTAAGGGTTCTATTTACTAAGCATTGGATGGAGATAAATACAACGGAGATAAAGCACCAGCCAATCGGCTCCTAACTGCCATGTTACAGGCTGTGTTTTAAAAATTACAGTTAGGAGGTGATTGGCTGGTACTTTATCTCCATCCAAGGCTTAGTAAATAGACCCCTAATTCAGAATCAGCACCTGTATATTTATGGGGCTATATTTTGTTGAAAGTGACAACAGCATTACTCTGTACCTATACATTAACAATGCTGGGGTATATATTCATTCCTTGGGGCAAGCTAATGTGTGCAGATGAGCATTTAGTGACTGAACTGTCCTCCTTCAGTCATTTGCGTTTCAGAGATCTGGAGGCCAGTCTGCTTACCCAGATTGCTGAGGGCTGCGACTCGGATCAGTGCTGTATGTAGGAGGCATCTTTTTTCTACAGGCACCGCCTGCTGCATTAGAATATCTGAGCATCTCTTCATCAGGCCCTGAATCCGTAATGGCTTCCACAAACTTTAACCAAAATGATATGCCATGGCAGTTAGCCCACTGCAATCTCCAATAGTTTCTGGTACCAGCTTAAGGGGAGATGTAATGAAAGTGGAGAAGTGAGCCAGTGGAGAAGTTGCCCACGGCAACCAACCAGCATTGACATAACATTTATAATTTGCATACTATAAAAGTATACAGAGCAGCTGATTGGTTGCCATGGGCAACTTCTCCCCTGGCTCACTACTCCACTTTTATCACTGCTTAGTATATTTCCCCTTCTGATAATGCATACCTCCCAACATTGGGAGAAGGTAGGGAGGGACACATTGGCACGGCGAAGCCGCGCTCGGCCGAAAAGGGGCATGGCCTATATAAAAGGGGGCATGGCTTCGTGGGAGTGTCACGATCGCGAGCCATGACCCCGTTTTTCGTCAGTATGGGGGTATGGGCAGCGCTCTGGGAGCTGCTGGCATGACCCCTGTCCCTCTGTCTCTGCGCACAGCGTCTATTCACCGCTGCTCCGCTCTGAACTGAGCAGAGCAGTGAGTGATAGGGAGCCACCCAACTGCCCCCCCCCAAACCGCGGGACACTGTGGCCCTCGGGTGGGACAGAGGGACAGTCCTAAAAAAGCGGGACTGTCCCGCGAAAATCGGGACAGTTGAGAGGTATGGTAATGCTGTGAAAGAGACCATATATTTGTCATTGGAAAAGGGCTTAAAAATATCATCATTTAACAGTCCCCAGTGCAGGCCTGGCGCTACCCGCTCAGCAAAGGCATGCAAAGCTGGTAGGCGCCAGGGTTGGAGAGGCGCTCTCCCTGTTTTGTAACCCCGCTGCTGTGACTGAGCCCCTGTTGCTGCTGCCGGCTGCTGTGCCTGTCACACTGTTTGACAGGCAGCGGCACAGGCAGCATGAAGCTTCCTCCTACCCCCCCCCCCCCCTAACCCCCCCCTGATAGTAGTTCAGTGTCTGTGTGTGTCCAGCCCAGAAAAAGGGTGGGGCTGCATGGGACCATGGCCATGCTGCAAAGGAAGACAGAAGGCAGAATACACAGCCGGCCAGCCAGATGGTGAGTTGAGGGAGAGTGAGTGAGAAAGTGTGTGTGTGTGTGTGTTGTGTTTAGTGTGTGTATCTACAGAATGTGTGTATTTGTACTTATGTGTGTAATGTATGTACAGTATGTGTGTGTATGTATCTGTGGTATATGTGTGATTGTGCAGCATAATGTGTGTAAGCATCACTGCTACAGGGGGTGTTACGTGTGCAAGCGGCACTGGTACAGGGGGCATTATGTGTGCAAGCGTCACTTTTACAGGGGGCGTTACGTGTGCAAGTGTCGCTGGTACAGGGGGCGTTGCGTGTGTAAGCGTCACTAGTACAGGGGGCGTTGCGTCTTGTATAAGCGTCACTGCTGCAGGGGGTGTTACGTGTGTAAGCATCACTGGTACAGGGGGCGTTACGTGTGTAAGCCTCATGGTACAGGGGGCGTTGCGTGTGTAAGCGTCACTGGTAAAGGGGGCATTGCTTCTTGTATAAGCGTCACTGCTACAGGGGGGGCGTTACGTGTGCAAGCGTCACTGGTACAGGGGGCGTTACATGTGTAAGCATCACTGGTACAGGGGGGGTTACGTGTGTAAGCGTCACTAGAACAGGGGGCGTTGCGTGTGTAAGCGTCACTAGTACAGGGGGCGTTATGTGTGCAAGCGCCACTGGTACAGGGGGCGTTGTGTGTGTAAGCGTCACTGGTACAGGGGGCGTTGCGTGTGTAAGCTGCACTGGTACAGGGGGCGTTACGTGTGTAAGCGTCACTGGTACAGGGGT
Source organism: Pseudophryne corroboree (assembly GCF_028390025.1). Taxonomy (NCBI): domain Eukaryota; kingdom Metazoa; phylum Chordata; class Amphibia; order Anura; family Myobatrachidae; genus Pseudophryne; species Pseudophryne corroboree. The sequence goes on from NC_086447.1 coordinate 351,514,993, forward strand.
CGTTACATGTGTAAGCGGCACTGGTACAGGGGGCATTACGTGTGTAAGCTGCACTGGTACAGGGGCGTTATGTGTGTAAGCGTCACTGGTACAGGGGGCATTACATGTGTAAGCGGCACTGGTACAGGGGGCTTTACGTGTGTAAGCGGCACTGGTACAGGGGGCTTTATGTGTGTAAGCGGCACTGGTACAGGGGGCGTTACATGTAAGCGTCACTGGTACAGGGGGTGTTACATTTGTAAGCGGTACTGGTACAGGGGGTGTTGCGTGTGTAAGTGTCACTGCTGCAGGGGGGGTTACGTATGTAAGCGTCACTGTTGCAGGGGGTGTTACAGTGTGTAAGCGTCACTGCTGCAGGGGGAGTTGCGTGTGTAAGTCCCACTACTACAGGGGGCATTGTGTATAAGTGGAACTACCACAGGGGGCGTTACGTGTGTAAGTGGCACTACTACAGGGAGTATTATGTGTAAAAACATTATGGGGGTCATTCCGAGTTGAGCAGTTTTTAGCAGCCGTGTAAACGCATTGTCGCCGCCCACTGGTGAGTGTATTTTAGCTTTGCAGAATTGCGAACGCTTGTGCAGCAGAGCGCCTACAAAATCGTTTTGTGCAAAACAAGAGTAGCCCTGTAGTTACTCTTTGTGTGCGTTGATTCTAACGACGGAGTGACGGCTTTTCATGTCACACACCCACCCAGCGAACGCCCAGCCATGTCTGCGTTTTTTCTGCCTTGCCTGCGTTTTTCCAAACACTCCCTGAAAACAGTCAGTTGACACCCTGAAACGCCCTCTTTCTATCAATCTCCTTGCGGCCGGCGGTGCGATTGGAATCGTCGCTAGAACCAGTGCAAAACCACAATGGACTTTGTACCCGTACGACGCACGTGCGCATTGTGAAGCATACGCATGTGCAGATTAGCCGTTTTTTCCACTGAACGCTACGCAGCGAACAACGGAAGTTAGCGATCATCTCGGAATGACCCCCTATGTGCGCTGTCCCTTGTAAAGTATGGGAGGGCGCAAATTTATATTTTGCAGGGGGGCGCCGAACACCCTAGCACCGGCCCTGCCCCAGTGTTTGATGGATAGAAACCTTTGCATTCTACGTTGCAGTTACAGCAGTAAGAAATGTGAAAACTCTGACCTAACCTCCTGTCTAGGAATAACTAGGGACGGATATAAATTGCTGGTTTATATGCTATGTGTGTGGGGATCTTTACTCGCACTTGGCAATACAACCAAAGTGAATGAATAGAAGCGAAACATGACTAGTCATCTAAAGTTCAAGGCAGCGTCCTTCATGCAAAGCTACCAGTTGCTAAACCCTTGGATAAATGTGAAAGCTAGATATACAGTATGTGCAAACAGAAAAAAGAATCTATTTTATTTGCAGAATCCACAGGTTTGTAAGGTACACAAACATAAAGGTGTTTATCTTAACTCCTGCAGAATCTGATGCCACACTGAATTTTGGACCTTCTCAAAATAAAAACTGTAATAAGACTGAAAGTAAAAGTAATTTTCACTTAATATCCTGTAACTTGTTAACTGACAAGAGAAATTATTATCATTATTATTATTATTATTATCCTTTATTTATATGGCGCCACTAGGGATCTACAGCGCCCATTACGCAGTACATAATCAAATGAGCAAACAAGAAAATAGCACTTACAATTCAAGACAATATAGGACAGGTATGGAAAACCAGGGGTGCCATCAAAGGGAGTGTGGAGATGTGCCCTGTACCACAGGGCACCTCTCAGCAGCAGCACGCAGGGGATCTGTGTCCCCTGCGGGGCAACATGTCAGACGGCCTCAGTGAGGCTCATCCCTGCCCCTCTTCTTCCTAGACCACCAGGGTACAGGTATTACAGCTGAGGGGTAAGTTCAGGCACTAGGCCTGTGCACAGCTAGGAGAAGTGGCAGCAATACAGTGTTTGGTGGTTTGAGCAGTAGGCCCATGCCACTGTATTGGGCATGAGAGACGGGCATTAGGCCCATGGGCACGTGGTGGACACTAGGCCCTGAGTTTAATAAGAGTGATCTGGGCGTTAGGCCCAGATTACTCCAACCGGGTGCATGTTAGGCGGGCACTAGGCCCGTGGCTATTTGTCAGGCCTTAGGCCTGTGAATAATTAGAGGGCAGTAGGCCCAGTATAAAAACAGTGCTCCTCAGGTGAATAAGGGTGGTGCTGGGCACTGGGCCCAGGCCACTACAACGTGTACATGTAGGCAGGCCTGCAGGGCCTGAGCCCCTGGTAAATTAGTGTATGGGAGGTGGGTAGGCTGTACGGCGCCCACTCCCCAGTAATCTAAAGTAGATTTTCCCCCATGTGTCCAGCTCCACACACGTAGTCACAACAGTAGCAGATAGGAACTTAAAGGGACAGCACCGTTGTATATTCTTGTACTGTAATTTGTTATTGGATTGTTGTTTCCGTGCAGGGCAATGTTTGTTTACAGTTTGTGCATATTTGTGTTGCAGTTTGAGGGCTCTGTTCATGTAGCTAGTGTAGCAGACGCACACTGGGCTAGTTCTTGGCCCTGCACGGCTGTTGTTTCTTTTTGCCTCCTTACAGGGACCTGTAAGTGGAGAAGATCGAAGTACAAGATTGGCAATGGTGAGCATCATCTGTGTCTGTCTGTCCCTTTGTCTGTCCCCTGAGCGCTGGTTTGGTGGACCTTGCACGGCCGTGCGAGTTCTAGGGTACACCTCAGCGTGAGAGCGCTGTTAGGTGAAAATTGGGTGGCTAAGGCTTTGTGCCTGTGATGACCTTTTACCCAACCGGTGTAGGTCACCACCACCCCTGGGGTATCCTCTTTTCTGGTGGAAGTAGAGTTGATACTCTTTAATTGGTTCACTTTCTTGTCTAGTTTGGCCATCATCTACATCTGGAAGGGGATCGCCGTGTCCAGGTCCAAGTGTCGGTGAAAGTGCGACATGAGGTAAGCAGCAAGACTACACCTGCACGGCAGCAGGCATTGTACCCATATCACCACTCTCACAGTAGTATGGAGTTGTAAGATAGTGTAAAGCTGGGCATACACAATACAATAATCTGGCAGATTATCTGCCAGATCTGTCTGGTTGGAATGAAGATCTGGTAGTGGATGAGAGCAAATGACAATTCACCATTTGCTACCAAACACTGAAAAATGGACAAAAAAAAACTGTCATTCAGACAAATTGGTTAAATCACGCCTTTAACCAATTTGCATGAACAGGTATTGTCCATTTTTCAGTGTTTGGGAGCAAATGATGGTTTGTCAGTTGCTCTCATCCACTACCATATTTTCATTCCAACCAGCCAAATCTGGCAGATAATCATAGGTGTGCGCAGGGGGGGTGCCTGGTGCGCACAGGCACCCCCTAATGTCCGGCACCCCGATCTCACGTGCCTGATGCAGCGATCGCCGAGCAGGCTGATTACTGCCCCTTCTGCGTTGCACCCTGTCAGGACTGCATTACTGACCGGACGCCTGGGTTAATCAAGGCTGCCACTGCCACTGGCTTTCAAACTCCCGGCTCCATCTCCATGTACAAAAACTGCGTGATGTGACGTGATGATGTCATGCTGCTCGCACGCCCACCCGTCACACCCGCCACATGCCCACCTCTCTCCTTCTATTCTATGCCAACGCCAGCCACTGATGAGGAGCAGCATGCAGCCAGCGTTCCTCTTCGGTAGACCAGGCTGAGGAGGAGTAGTGTAATTGCAGTGAGTGCCATCAGGGGTGTTTGTTTGGTGCACACCACAATATCTGACAATGTATCTGCTTTATTAGGATTGGCACAAGGGTGGATATTTTATATTGCGTTGACCATCAAAAGATGGTGCTAGACACGCCCAAAAGGCGGTGCTAGACACACCCCTCCAATGTTGCACCCCCTAATAAAATGTGCTGCGCACGCCTATGCAGATAATGTGCCAGATAATTGTATAGTGTATGCCCAGCTTAAGTAAGAAAAGGAAAGGCACATGAGGAAAGAAGACCCTGCTCTTACTAGCTTACATGATTAATACAGTTGTTGCCAAATGGGCCATTAGAAAATACTAAGATTTATTTACAGAAGTGTAAACAGCATTCCGAATCCAGTTATGTGATGTCACAAACCTAGGTTATGCAGATGGCAGTTCAAACGCAATTGCAGGACAAGATGATTTCATGTGTGGGGTGACTGAAAATGCTTACACTGTTTCACAGAAGGCGTAAGGGGCATCGCAGATATTCCTTGATGAGTGGGTATTGGACACACAAGTGGACCAATTTTTGCACCCATGGACAAATGCAAGATTTTGTTTTGCATTATGAGATTATTTACGGAGAAAAGTGTTTACAGGATTCATAAATGGAAAATTATTTTTAAGAATGCATCTTGCAATTTCTATTTCACATGGTGGAAGACCGCATCTCTATACACATAAGTAAGATAGGTACATTCAAACACACACAAGTGATACATAATATAGATGGTCATGGTGATATTCTAACAGGAGTCCAACATTCAGAATACTGGGGGTCATTCCGAGTTGTTCGCTCGTTATTTTTTTCTCGCAACGGAGCGATTAGTCGCTAATGCGCATGCGCAATGTCCGCAGTGCGACTGCGCCAAGTAAATTTGCTATGCAGTTAGGTATTTTACTCACGGCATTACGAGGTTTTTTCTTCGTTCTGGTGATCGTAATGTGATTGACAGGAAGTGGGTGTTTCTGGGCGGAAACTGGCCGTTTTATGGGTGTGTGCGGAAAAACGCTACCGTTTCTGGGAAAAACGCGGGAGTGGCTGGAGAAACAGAGGAGTATCTGGGTGAACGCTGGGTGTGTTTGTGACGTCAAACCTGGAACGAAACTGACTGAACTGATCGCAGATGCCGAGTAAGTCTGGAGCTACTCAGAAACTGCTAAGAAGTGTCTATTCGCAATTCTGCTAATCTTTTGTTCGCAATTTTGATAAGCTAAGATTCACTCCCAGTAGGCGGCGGCTTAGCGTGTGCAAAGCTGCTAAAAGCAGCTTGCGAGCGAACAACTCGGAATGACCCCCACTGACAATGGGATCACAATGGTAAGAATTCCAACCGATCCCAAAGGTAAGTGCAGGATTCAGGGTAAGCACTGGGGAAGGGTGTGTGTGTGGAGGGGGGGGGGCTAGGGGTTAGCCTGTTGGGGAGGAGGGTGGGTTAGGCTGCGGGAGAAGATGGTTAGGGTTAGGCTGCGGGAGGAGGTTAGAGGTAGAGTTAAAACTTAAAATACTTCCCGGGATCTGTCGGGATGTCGCTGTTAGCATCCTGAGTGTCAGGATACTAACAGCTGGGATTTCATACCTCACCCCTTTTGAAATTAACCTGCGGGGTCGGATTTCATGCCGTCCTAGCTGGCTGGAGGTGCAGGTTGCAGGCCGAACTCGGACATTTTTTTAAAGCGGCAATTATTAACAATGGCCATGGCCAGTATTTACTAAAAATCCGAGTTTGGCCTGTGTTTTTTCTAAGTCCCAATCCGGGAATTCACTAAGCAGAAAACTCGGCAGTGTCTGCTCTATTCGTAATGGTTTGATTGGCAAAGTTCTGAAATACGAATGAATAGACCATCGGTCAAACGCGGCTGTTATTTCATACAATACAGGAATTCACTATTCATTCGTATTTGGGTGTTAGTCTCTGAGTGCTCAAGTGCGGGTCTATTTTTCTTCGATTCGTTAAAAAAAGCAGCAAAAAAATAGACCTGCTTTTTCCAGTCGAGTTTGGAAGGATAACCATGCACGGATCAGTGAGATCTGTGCATGGTTATCTATGGGAAAGGGTCTGTTTAGTGTAAAAACAGAATAAAAAATTGCGTGGGGTCCCCCCTCCTAAGCACAACCAGCCTCGGTCTCTTTGAGCCGGTCCTGGTTGAAAAAATATGGGGAAAAAAATGACAGGGGTTCCCCCATATTTAATCAACCAGCACCGGGTTCTGCGCCTGGTCCTGGTTCCAAAAATATGGGGGACAAAAAGCGTAGGGGTCCCCCGTATTTTTGAAACCAGCACCGGGCTCCACTAGCCAGGTACATAATGCCACAGCCGGGGGACACTTTTATAGTGGTCCCTGCGGCCCTGGAATTACATACCCAACTAGTCACCCCTGGCCGGGGTACCCTGGAGGAGTGGGAACCCCTTAAATCAAGGGGTCCCCCCCTCCAGCCACCCAAGGGCCAGGGGTGAAGCCCGAGGCTGTCCCCCCCATCCAAGGGCGGCGGATGGGGGGCTGATAGCCATGTGTAAAAAATGTGAATATTGTTTTTAGTAGCAGTACTACAAGTCCCAGCAAGCCTCCCCCACAAGCTGGTACTTGGAGAACCACAAGTACCATCATGCGGTGGAAAACCTGGCCCGCTGGTACCTGTAGTAGTACTACTACTAAAAAAATAACCCCAAAAAAACAGGACACACACACCGTGAAAGTATAAGTTTATTACATACATGCACACCTCCATACATACATACTTACCTATGTTCCCACGAGGCTCGGTCCTCTTCTCCATGTAGAATCCTTGGGGGACCTGTGAAAAAAATTATACTCACATAATCCAGTGTAGATTCTGTCCAATGTATAATCCACGTACTTGGCAAAACAAAAAAGCGGAAACCCGACCATGCACTGAAAGGGGTCCCATGTTTACACATGGGACCCCTTTCCCCGACTGCCAGGACCCCCCCTGACTCCTGTCAAAGAGGGTCCCTTCAGCCAATCAGGGAGCGCCACGTCGTGGCACTCTCCTGATTGGCTGTGTGCTCCTGTAGTGTCTGTCAGGCAGCACACGGCAGAGATACAATGTAGCGCCTATGCGCTCCATTGTAGCCAATGGTGGGAACTTTGCGGTCAGCGGTTGACCGAAAGTAACCTCACCGCTGACCGCAAAGTTCCCACCATTGGCTACAATGGAGCGCGTAGGCGCAACATTGTATCTCTGCCGTGTGCTGCCTCACAGACACTACAGGAGCACACAGCCAATCAGGAGAGTGCCACGACGTGGCGCTCCCTGATTGGCTGAAGGGACCCTCTTTGACAGGAGTCAGGGGGGGTCCTGGCAGATGGGGAAAGGGCACATGGGACCCCTTTCAGTGCGTGGATCGGGTATGCGGTTTGTTTTTTTGCCAAGTACGTGGATTATTAAAAAAGGACACGACACACTGGATTTAGGTGAGTATAATTTTATTTTCAGGTACCCTGGAATCGACGTCGAGACGTGGGCCGAGTCGGCATCTGAACATAGGTAAGTATGCGTGTGTCGGAATGTATGTAATAAAGTTGTACTTTCAAGGTGTGTGTCCTGTTTTATTTGGGTATTTTTTTTGCAGAAGAACTATAGGTACCAGCGGGCCCGTTTAACCCCCGCATGCTGGTACTTGTGGTTCTCCAAGTACCAGCTTGCGGGGGAGGCTTGCAGGGACTTGTAGTTCTTGTGCAAAAAACAATATTCTTTTATTTTACACTTGGCTATCAGCCCCCCATCCGCAGCCCATCGATGGGGGGGACAGCCTCGGGCTTCACCCCTGGCCCTTGGGTGGCTGGAGGGGGGGACCCCTTGATTTAAGGGGTCCCCACTCCTCCAGGGTACCCCGGCCAGGGGTGACTAGTTAGTGATTTAATGCCAGGGCCGCAGGGACCTATATAAAAGTGTCCCCCGGCTGTGGCATTATCTCTCTGACTAGTGGAGCCCGGTGCTGGTTCAAAAAATACGTGGGACCCCTACGCTTTTTGTCCCCCGTATTTTTTGCACCAGGACCAGGCGCAGAGCCCGGTGCTGGTTGATCAAATATGGGGGAACCCCTGTCAATTTTCCCCCCATATTTTTTCAACCAGGACCGGCTCAAAGAGCCCGAGGCTGGTTATGCTTAGGAGGGGGGACCCCACGCAATTTTTTTCAGATTTTTAAAGACTTTAAAAACCTTTTTAAGGTACACAATGAAGCCCTGCACGGATCTCACAGATCCGGCCCGGGATTCCTTGTGTTTTGTCAGGCAGTATTTTACTCATCACTCCCGTAAAACACTGCCTGATATTACGAATCACATCGACATCGGAAAATACGAATTGTGAAAAGTCGGCAGCTTAGTGAATGACCGTATCAGGATTCAAAAAGTTGCAGTAAAATGCACCCGATTCCATTCGAGTTCAAACACCCTTCAAAACGGGCAAAACACGAATCTTTGTAAATATACCCCATGGTTTGCTTTGTAAATGGCTGCCACTTTAAAGAAAAAAGTCAGAGTTCGGCTGGCAAGACGCACCTCCGGCCAACTCGGACGGCATTGCATCCGACCCATTGTGTTTAAAGGTTTCTTACAACAACTCAAGTTAAATTAATATTGTTAATGACTGCTCTAGTGATTTAATATAAAAAAATCACATTCACACATTTATGGTATGACTATGTCCTGTCCATGTAATACTTCCTAACAACTAGATTAACATCAGGTGTCAGGCATCAGTATTAAGGCGTTGATCATCTTCCACCATTCATTTGATGTTCAGTAATGACTGTATAATTGACAGCTATCACTGTTGTTTTCAGAACACATTCACACTGAGATATTGAGCCAAAAGTGAAATATTGGCTGCGATCTCACAGCATGTGTGGCCATGACTAAAACACAGTCTAGGTAGGTAGGTAGGTAGGTAGACAGACCATTGTGGAGGACTTTCCCAGTTGGGGCCTCTTAGTACACGTGTCAGACCTGTAGTTTCATCACCGTGTTACTATTGGTTGAACAGTACCAAGTGAAATGGATGAATGGAAGCAGGTCACATGCAATGGCGAATAAAAACTAAAGATGCCTTGCTGTATGCATGTTTCATATCTGTGGTTTAAAATGCATAACCTGACAAGAGAATTTTTTTATTTTATAATGCAAAATAAAACTAGCAATAATACTATTGAGTCTCGAGATATAAAAATCTGATTTATGATGTAATTTTAATACGTAAAGCTTACTTTGTGGTGGTACTCATGGCTACTCATCATTTCAGAAATGAATGAAATAAGCATCTGCTCACTTATACAGAGTATGGAAGGTACCGTAGTATAGATCTTGTATCATCTTGTAATTTTAGGTGAGTATCAGCAAGTTTTTTCATAGAACAAAAACACTGGTAATATATAAATGTCTCCCTTATACAACATTACACAGAATTACTTTATGTCATACTTAATTTAGCTGTGTGTAGATTGTAACTAATATGAAAATTAGAGATGAGCGGGTTCGGTTTCTCTGAATCCGAACCCGCCAGAACTTCATGTTTTTTTTCACGGGTCCGAGCGACTCGGATCTTCCCGCCTTGCTCGGTTAACCCGAGCGCGCCCGAACGTCATCATGACGCTGTCGGATTCTCGCGAGGCTCGGATTCTATCGCGAGACTCGGATTCTATATAAGGAGCCGCGCGTCGCCGCCATTTTCACACGTGCATTGAGATTGATAGGGAGAGGACGTGGCTGGCGTCCTCTCCATTTAGATTATAAGAGACTGAGAGAGATTTACTGGAGCTGACTAGGAGGAGTACTGTTACTGTAGAAGTGTAGAGACTGAGTGGAGAGAGTTTACTAGTGAGGACAGTGCAGTTTACTTTATAATCCGTTCTCTGCCTGAAAAAAGCGATACACAGCACACAGTGACTCAGTCACATACCATATCTGTGTGCACTGCTCAGGCTCAGGCCAGTGTGCTGCATCATCTATTATCTATATATAATATTATATATATCTGTCTGACTGCTCAGCTCACACAGCTTATAATTGTGGGGGAGACTGGGGAGCACTACTGCAGTGCCAGTTATAGGTTATAGCAGGAGCCAGGAGTACATAATATATTATATAGTGAGTGACCACCAGACACACAGTGCAGTTTATTTAATATATCCGTTCTCTGCCTGAAAAAAGCGATACACACAGTGACTCAGTCAGTCACATACCATATCTGTGTGCACTGCTCAGGCTCAGGCCAGTGTGCTGCATCATCTATTATCTATATATAATATTATATATATCTGTCTGACTGCTCAGCTCACACAGCTTATAATTGTGGGGGAGACTGGGGAGCACTACTGCAGTGCCAGTTATAGGTTATAGCAGGAGCCAGGAGTACATAATATATTATATAGTGAGTGACCACCAGACACACAGTGCAGTTTATTTAATATATCCGTTCTCTGCCTGAAAAAAGCGATACACACAGTGACTCAGTCAGTCACATACCATATCTGTGTGCACTGCTCAGGCTCAGGCCAGTGTGCTGCATCATCTATATATATTATAAATCTGTCTGACTGCTCAGCTCACACAGCTTATAATTGTGGAGGAGACTGGGGAGCACTACTGCAGTGCCAGTTATAGGTTATAGCAGGAGCCAGGAGTACATATTATATTAAAATTAAACAGTGCACACTTTTGCTGCAGGAGTGCCACTGCCAGTGTGACTGACCAGTGACCTGACCACACTGACCACCAGTATAGTTAGTAGTATACTTATATTGTGATTGCCTGAAAAAGTTAAACACTCGTCGTGTGACTTCACTTGTGTGTTTTTTTTTTTTTATTCTATAAAAATAAAACTCATTCTGCTGACAGACAGTGTCCAGCAGGTCCGTCATTATATAATATATAATATATACCTGTCCGGCTGCAGTAGTGATATATATATATTTTTATATCATTTATCATCCAGTCACAGCAGACACAGTACGGTAGTTCACGGCTGTGGCTACCTCTGTGTCTCTGCACTCGGCAGGCAGTCCGTCCATAATTGTAATACCACCTAACCGTGGATTTTTTTCATTCTTCTTTATACATACATAGTTACATAGACATCTTCTCTTTATCAACCAGTCTATATTAGCTGCAGACACAGTACAGTACGGTAGTTCACGGCTGTGGCTACCTCTGTGTCTGCACTCGGCAGGCAGTCCGTCCATAATTGTATACCACCTAACCGTGGTTTTTTTTCATTCTTCTTTATACATACATAGTTACATAGACATCTTCTCTTTATCAACCAGTCTATATTAGCTGCAGACACAGTACAGTACGGTAGTTCACGGCTGTGGCTACCTCTGTGTCTGCACTCGGCAGGCAGTCCGTCCATAATTGTATACCACCTAACCGTGGATTTTTTTCAGTCTTCTTTATACATACATAGTTACATAGACATCTTCTCTTTATCAACCAGTCTATATTAGCTGCAGACACAGTACAGTACGGTAGTTCACGGCTGTGGCTACCTCTGTGTCTGCAGTCGGCAGGCAGTCCATAATTGTATACTAGTATCCATCTCCATTGTTTACCTGAGGTGCCTTTTAGTTGTGCCTATTAAAATATGGAGAACAAAAATGTTGAGGTTCCAAAATTAGGGAAAGATCAAGATCCACTTCCACCTCGTGCTGAAGCTGCTGCCACTAGTCATGGCCGAGACGATGAAATGCCAGCAACGTCGTCTGCCAAGGCCGATGCCCAATGTCATAGTACAGAGCATGTCAAATCCAAAACACCAAATATCAGAAAAAAAAGGACTCCAAAACCTAAAATAAAATTGTCGGAGGAGAAGCGTAAACTTGCCAATATGCCATTTACCACACGGAGTGGCAAGGAACGGCTGAGGCCCTGGCCTATGTTCATGGCTAGTGGTTCAGCTTCACATGAGGATGGAAGCACTCAGCCTCTCGCTAGAAAAATGAAAAGACTCAAGCTGGCAAAAGCAGCACAGCAAAGAACTGTGCATTCTTCGAAATCCCAAATCCACAAGGAGAGTCCAATTGTGTCGGTTGCGATGCCTGACCTTCCCAACACTGGACGTGAAGAGCATGCGCCTTCCACCATTTGCACGCCCCCTGCAAGTGCTGGAAGGAGCACCCGCAGTCCAGTTCCTGATAGTCAGATTGAAGATGTCAGTGTTGAAGTACACCAGGATGAGGAGGATATTGGTGTTGCTGGCGCTGGGGAGGAAATTGACCAGGAGGATTCTGATGGTGAGGTGGTTTGTTTAAGTCAGGCACCCGGGGAGACACCTGTTGTCCGTGGGAGGAATATGGCCGTTGACATGCCAGGTGAAAATACCCAAAAAATCAGCTCTTCGGTGTGGAGGTATTTCACCAGAAATGCGGACAACAGGTGTCAAGCCGTGTGTTCCCTTTGTCAAGCTGTAATAAGTAGGGGTAAGGACGTTAACCACCTCGGAACATCCTCCCTTATACGTCACCTGCAGCGCATTCATAATAAGTCAGTGACAAGTTCAAAAACTTTGGGTGACAGCGGAAGCAGTCCACTGACCAGTAAATCCCTTCCTCTTGTAACCAAGCTCACGCAAACCACCCCACCAACTCCCTCCGGTCAATTTCCTCCTTCCCCAGGAATGCCAATAGTCCTGCAGGCCATGTCACTGGCAATTCTGACGAGTCCTCTCCTGCCTGGGATTCCTCCGATGCATCCTTGCGTGTAACGCCTACTGCTGCTGGCGCTGCTGTTGTTGCCGCTGGGAGTCGATGGTCATCCCAGAGGGGAAGTCGTAAGACCACTTGTACTACTTCCAGTAAGCAATTGACTGTTCAACAGTCCTTTGCGAGGAAGATGAAATATCACAGCAGTCATCCTACTGCAAAGCGGATAACTGAGGCCTTGACAACTATGTTGGTGTTAGACGTGCGTCCGGTATCCGCCGTTAGTTCACAGGGAACTAGACAATTTATTGAGGCAGTGTGCCCCCGTTACCAAATACCATCTAGGTTCCACTTCTCTAGGCAGGCGATACCGAGAATGTACACGGACGTCAGAAAAAGACTCACCAGTGTCCTAAAAAATGCAGTTGTACCCAATGTCCACTTAACCACGGACATGTGGACAAGTGGAGCAGGGCAGGGTCAGGACTATATGACTGTGACAGCCCACTGGGTAGATGTATGGACTCCCGCCGCAAGAACAGCAGCGGCGGCACCAGTAGCAGCATCTCGCAAACGCCAACTCTTTCCTAGGCAGGCTACGCTTTGTATCACCGGTTTCCAGAATACGCACACAGCTGAAAACCTCTTACGGCAACTGAGGAAGATCATCGCGGAATGGCTTACCCCAATTGGACTCTCCTGTGGATTTGTGGCATCGGACAACGCCAGCAATATTGTGTGTGCATTAAATATGGGCAAATTCCAGCACGTCCCATGTTTTGCACATACCTTGAATTTGGTGGTGCAGAATTTTTTAAAAAATGACAGGGGCGTGCAAGAGATGCTGTCGGTGGCCAGAAAAATTGCGGGACACTTTCGGCGTACAGGCACCACGTACAGAAGACTGGAGCACCACCAAAAACTACTGAACCTGCCCTGCCATCATCTGAAGCAAGAAGTGGTAACGAGGTGGAATTCAACCCTATATATGCTTCAGAGGTTGGAGGAGCAGCAAAAGGCCATTCAAGCCTATACAATTGAGCACGATATAGGAGGTGGAATGCACCTGTCTCAAGTGCAGTGGAGAATGATTTCAACGTTGTGCAAGGTTCTGATGCCCTTTGAACTTGCCACACATGAAGTCAGTTCAGACACTGCCAGCCTGAGTCAGGTCATTCCCCTCATCAGGCTTTTGCAGAAGAAGCTGGAGGCATTGAAGAAGGAGCTAAAAGGGAGCGATTCCGCTAGGCATGTGGGACTTGTGGATGCAGCCCTTAATTCGCTTAACAAGGATTCACGGGTGGTCAATCTGTTGAAATCAGAGCACTACATTTTGGCCACCGTGCTCGATCCTAGATTTAAAGCCTACCTTGGATCTCTCTTTCCGGCAGACACAAGTCTGGGGTTGAAAGACCTGCTGGTGACAAAATTGTCAAGTCAAGCGGAACGCGACCTGTCAACATCTCCTCCTTCACATTCTCCCGCAACTGGGGGTGCGAGGAAAAGGCTCAGAATTCCGAGCCCACCCGCTGGCGGTGATGCAGGGCAGTCTGGAGCGACTGCTGATGCTGACATCTGGTCCGGACTGAAGGACCTGACAACGATTACGGACATGTCGTCTACTGTCACTGCATATGATTCTCTCAACATTGATAGAATGGTGGAGGATTATATGAGTGACCGCATCCAAGTAGGCACGTCACACAGTCCGTACTTATACTGGCAGGAAAAAGAGGCAATTTGGAGGCCCTTGCACAAACTGGCTTTATTCTACCTAAGTTGCCCTCCCACAAGTGTGTACTCCGAAAGAGTGTTTAGTGCCGCCGCTCACCTTGTCAGCAATCGGCGTACGAGGTTACATCCAGAAAATGTGGAGAAGATGATGTTCATTAAAATGAATTATAATCAATTCCTCCGCGGAGACATTGACCAGCAGCAATTGCCTCCACAAAGTACACAGGGAGCTGAGATGGTGGATTCCAGTGGGGACGAATTGATAATCTGTGAGGAGGGGGATGTACACGGTGATATATCGGAGGGTGAAGATGAGGTGGACATCTTGCCTCTGTAGAGCCAGTTTGTGCAAGGAGAGATTAATTGCTTCTTTTTTGGGGGGGGTCCAAACCAACCCGTCATATCAGTCACAGTCGTGTGGCAGACCCTGTCACTGAAATGATGGGTTGGTTAAAGTGTGCATGTCCTGTTTTGTTTATACAACATAAGGGTGGGTGGGAGGGCCCAAGGACAATTCCATCTTGCACCTCTTTTTTCTTTTCTTTTTCTTTGCATCATGTGCTGATTGGGGAGGGTTTTTTGGAAGGGACATCCTGCGTGACACTGCAGTGCCACTCCTAGATGGGCCCGGTGTTTGTGTCGGCCACTAGGGTCGCTAATCTTACTCACACAGTCAGCTACCTCATTGCGCCTCTTTTTTTCTTTGCGTCATGTGCTGTTTGGGGAGGGTTTTTTGGAAGGGACATCCTGCGTGACACTGCAGTGCCACTCCTAGATGGGCCCGGTGTTTGTGTCGGCCACTAGGGTCGCTAATCTTACTCACACAGCTACCTCATTGCGCCTCTTTTTTTCTTTGCGTCATGTGCTGTTTGGGGAGGGTTTTTTGGAAGGGACATCCTGCGTGACACTGCAGTGCCACTCCTAGATGGGCCCGGTGTTTGTGTCGGCCACTAGGGTCGCTAATCTTACTCACACAGCTACCTCATTGCGCCTCTTTTTTTCTTTGCGTCATGTGCTGTTTGGGGAGGGTTTTTTGGAAGGGACATCCTGCGTGACACTGCAGTGCCACTCCTAGATGGGCCCGGTGTTTGTGTCGGCCACTAGGGTCGCTTATCTTACTCACACAGCGACCTCGGTGCAAATTTTAGGACTAAAAATAATATTGTGAGGTGTGAGGTATTCAGAATAGACTGAAAATGAGTGTAAATTATGGTTTTTGAGGTTAATAATACTTTGGGATCAAAATGACCCCCAAATTCTATGATTTAAGCTGTTTTTTAGTGTTTTTTGAAAAAAACACCCGAATCCAAAACACACCCGAATCCGACAAAAAAAATTCGGTGAGGTTTTGCCAAAACGCGTTCGAACCCAAAACACGGCCGCGGAACCGAACCCAAAACCAAAACACAAAACCCGAAAAATTTCAGGCGCTCATCTCTAATGAAAATGTGTAAGGCAGACTCCATTAGGAAATAGTCATTGCTGCTTGAATCATATTCAGTCGACAGCTTACCAGTATAATTCATTAGCAGAACCTTCACTTTACACATTCTACATTTGCAACATAATCTACTGTGTGCTAACCTAGGTGAATGTATGTGCAGTAAAACATAGAGAAGAGTTGAAAGGTCAGATCTTGGGATGAAGGGATGAGATTTTTTTAGAATGAGGTCAACAAGGTGACATAGTAAACTGGTTTGAGAGAATGGCATACGTATGAATAAATTAAGCTTACTCAACATGATCTCCAAAATCAGGTTTAATAGGAATTTAAATTAATTCCAGTAGCACCAGTTGCAAGCAGACTAAGCTTGCCTTTCTCACTCAGTGTCAGTTAAAGACACGTATTGGGCAACATAGTGAAGCAGAATAAATCACATAAATAGGGCTTATCCATGGTTCTATCAGGTGAGGTGGTCAATAATTGGGAGGGGGGGTTAGGAAGTAAAATTCATATAACATTAAGGCTGGGTACACACTATCCAATGTGCACCCGATATATCGTATGAGCCGGCAGTTCATACGATATATCGGTAACATTGGACAGTGTGTACGGGTGATATTGTATACGATGCGCGCTCTCGCCGGTCGTATATGACATCACATATCTTTTGTTCTGCGCTTGAGAGTAAAATATATGCTCTGGGATGTGGGTGGATGCGAGCACCGCCCATATATCGTACAGTGTGTATATACACATACGATATATCATTTGCAATGTCACATCTGCCCGACATCCTACAGTGTGTACCCAGCCTAAGATTGTCTGTTACTCCATTCATGATTAATTATGGCCTTGTCTCTATCCAATCAGCTTCACATCAACAGTATTTTCTAAATTGGTTTTGCCCTATATTATATATAGGCACTGATGGGGGTGAATTACAGTAGGGGTATAAGTCATTAACAAGTTTTTAAAGGAGATGTACAAATAGTTGATGTTAAACTTAAAAGATTATTATACACTCCTCCTAGGAATTCCAGACTATAGTACCCTTACATTTCTGCAACCATAACCCCTATGCTCATTACATTTTATAGTGCCAACATGGGGCCTAATTCAGACCTGTTCGCTCGCTAGGGTTTTTTTGCAGTCCTGCGTTCGCATAGTCGCCGCCCATAGGAGTGTATTTTTGCTTTGCATATGTAGCAGAGCTGTACAAACAGATTTTGTGCAGTCTCTGAGTAGCCCAGGACTTACTCAGCCACGGCGAACACTTCAGCCTGTCCGGGACCGGAATTGACGTCAGGAACCCTCCCTGCAAACACTTGGACACGCCTGCGTTTTTCCAACCACTCCCAGAAACCGGTCAGTTGCCACCCACAAACGCCTTCTTCCTGTCAATCTCCTTGCGTACGCCCATGCAAATGGATTCTTCGTACAAACCCATCGCTGAGCGACGATCCGCTTTGTACCCGTGCGATGTGCCTGCGCATTACGGTGCATATGCATGCGCAGTTTAGACCTGATCGCCCGCTGTACAAAAAATAAGCCTAGCGTTCAGGTCTGAATTAGGCCCATGGTACGCAGAGTGGTACAATACTTTTCCCAAACCCGCCCTGAGTATGTGAACAATAACAGGTTAAACAGTGTTTTAATCTGCAGATGCAGTCAACTGTTAATATGATTTATACAAAACCTGAAAGGTGTATTACTTCATAAGCTCTTGTTTTTCCAATGCCCTGGCCTTTCTGACACACATTTCTAAGCAGATCTTATCCCTGTACAACAACACATTCTAAAACAGGTTGGCACAGACATGCCATTGCAACACTCTGCAAACTAACCAAGGCTTCCCATAAGTTGTTGGAATGCGGTTCTCTCCCTCTTTTAAAAGGCCATCTGCAAGGTGTGTTTGTTAGTTGCGTAACTTGGATACCAGCTTTCAGAATGAATAGAAAGACTAACCTGGCACTCCACTGCCCTGTTTATAAAATGCCAGGTTCTCATTACTCACTTGCTACAAGCAATGTTTAGTATTCTTGAGCAACATTACCTTGGAAATCTAGTTAAAGGACAATTTAACTACAGAGTTTTCTGATATGAACCACCCATGGAGGTACAGTGTTAACCAATGTTCCACTGAAACCATGTTAAACAGAAATGTATTTCTAATTCCACTAAATGTAGTTGAAGCTCCTCCCATAACTGTGGGATAGGGTCCTGATGGAATTTCATTGAGGTCAAGAAACTTATTCTGCAGGTATTCCAGTTATTGTGGCAACTCTGATTCTGCCCAAGCAGCCTGTATAAATAAACCAACCACCATAGTGCTTTTCTACACAGCTAGAGGTATATTTACTAAAGTGTGGGTATTCAAATGTGGAGATGTTGCTCAAAGCAACCAATCAGATTTTCCTTATTTTTTATTTAGCACCTTCTAGAAGATAATAGCCAGAATCTGATTGGCTGCTATGGGCAACATCTCCACTTTTGCAAACCCACACTTTAGTAATTATACAGTACCACCAGGTCTCCAAAACTGCTACTGAAACACTGCCTGCTTAGTTTCCGCCTCACTTTCTGCTGCAGTGGAATGAAGAAGAGTGTAGTGAACAGTGTAGTGAACAGATATATTTAAGAAAATACAGTACATTGCTGTTATTTCACATATATTATACGTTCAATAATAGCATTTGCTATATGTAAATGGTGATTTGTGGGTTTATTTGTTCGAGTCTTTGCAATGCAAGTTTTGCAAAGGATTAATCAAAGATAGAAATTTATCCATGGTGCAGACAATCAATCACACAGGGTTTTGCCCTCTGCTGACAGCAGCACTTGTAATCTGAGGAAGTGAAGTCCTATCTCGATGGTATTTGGGTGCATGTCTTTGAAGACAATAACCCAAAGGGCATCATCAAGAGCAAGAATAGAGTAATGCTACTCATAGCTGTAGTCTGCTGTTGGTGAGAAGATGTGTTCTCGAAAAAGTATATAGATTTCCATAAATAATTCAAATATTTTGTATAGCATCTAACCATCTAATCATATTACATGCTATACAAATAGGTTACATAATATACAATATATCATACCTGCCAACTATTCCTGACTCCCTGATTGCACCTTACCCACATTATGCAACTGCTAAATACTTGAAAAAATATATAAGAGAACAGAGATAAAGAACATGCCGTGCTGCAACCAACATACCGATGTTTGGTACCTTTGTATGCGCAAACATCGTTAATTTGCCCCATGATCCTTACGACTACATGCATTATCAAATAAAGTTTCCCGTGGCCAATTATATGAAAAATAACAGTGTGTGTGTGTGTGTGTGTGTATATATATATATATATATATATAGAGAGAGAGAGAGAGAGAGAGAGAGAGAGATGTGCGGCGACACTTTTCGTGTTTTGTGTTTTGGATCTAATTCCACTTTCATGTTTTGGTTTTGGCTTGTTTTTGCCAAAACCACCCTTTCGTGTTTTGGTTTTGGATCTGGATGATTTTTGAAAAAAACATAAAAACAGCTAATATCACAGAATTTGGGGGTAATTTTGCTCCTACGGTATTATTAACCTCAATAACATTCATTTAAACTCATTTCCAGTCTATTCTGAACACCTCACACCTCACAATATTGTTTTTAGGCCTAAAAGTTGCACCGAGGTGGCTGTATGACTAAGCTAAGCGACACAAGTGTGCGGCACAAACACCTGGCCCATCTAGGAGTGGCACTGCAGTTGCAGACAAGATGGCACTATTCAAAAACTAGTCCCCAAACAGCACATGATGCAAAGAAGAAAAAGAGGTGCAATGAGGTAGCTGGATGGCCAAGCTAAGCGACACAAGTGTGCGGCACAAACACCTGGCACATCTAGGAGTGGCACTGCAGTTACAGACAGGATGGCACAAAAAAAAACTAGTCCCCTAACAGCACATGATGGAAAAAAGAAAAAGAGGTGCAATGAGGTAGCTGGATGGCCAAGCTAAGCGACACAAGTGTGCGGCACAAACACCTGGCCCATCAAGGAGTGGCACTGCAGTTACAGACAGGATGGCACAAAAAAAAACTAGTCCCCAAACAGCACATGAAGAAAAAGAAGTGCAAGATGGAATTGTCCTTGGGCCCTTTCACCCACCCTTATGTTGTATAAACAGGACATGCACACTTTAACAAACCAATCATTTCAGTGACAGGGTCTGCCACACGACTGTGGCTGAAATGACTGGTTTGTTTGGGCCCCCACCAAAAAAGATGCAATCAATCTCTCCTTGCACAAACTGGCTCTACAGATGCAAGATGTCGACCTCATCCTCCGATTCCTCACCCCTTTCACTGTGTACATCCCCCTCACAGAGTATTAATTCGTCCCCACTGGAATCCACCATCACAGTTCCCTGTGTACTTTCTGGAGGAAATTGCTGGTAAAGGTCTTCCCGGAGGAATTTATAATTCATTTTGATGAACATCATCTTCTCCACCTTTAGTGTAAGTAACCTCCTACGCCGAACGCTGACAAGGTTACCGGCTGCACTAAACACTCTTTCGGAGTACACACTGGATGGGGGGCAACTTAGGTAAAATAAAGCCAGTTTGTGCAAGGGCCTCCAAATTGCCTCTTTTTCCTGCCAGCATACATACGGACTGTCTGACATGCCTACTTGGATGCTGTCACTCATATAATCCTCCACCATTATTTCAATGGTGACAGAATCATATGCAGTGACAGTAGACATATCAGTAATCGTTTGCAGGTCCTTCAGTCCGGACCAGATGTCAGCTTTCGCTCCTGTCTGCCCTGCATCACCGCCAGCGGGTGGGCTAGGAATCTTATCCTTTTCCTTGCAGCCCCAGTGGCGGGAGAAATTGAAGGACGAGCTGTTGATGGGTCACGTTCCGCTTGAGTTGACAATTTACTCACCAGCAGGTCTTTTGCACCTCTGCAGACTTGTGTCTGCCGGAAAGAGAGATGCAGTGTAGGCTTTAAACCTAGGATCGAGCACGGTGGCCAAAATGTAGTGCTCGGATTTCAACAGATTGACCACCGTTGAATCCTGGCAAAGCGAATGAAGGGCTCCATCCACAAGTCCGCATACTTTGCGGAATCGCTCCGTCTTAGCTCCTCCTTCAATTTATCCAGCTGCTTCTGCAAAAGCCTGATGAGAGGAATGAACTGACTCAAACTGGCAGTGTCTGAACTGACTTCACGTGTGGCAAGTTCGAAGGGTTGGAGAACCTTGCACAAGATGGAAATCATTCTCCACTAAGCTTGAGTCAGGTGCATTACCTCTCCTTTGCCTATATCATAGGTGGATGTATAGGCTTGAATGGCCTTTTGCTGCTCCTCCATCCTCTGAAGCATATAGAGTGTTAAATTCCACCTCATTACCACCTCTTTCTTCAGTTGATGGCAGGGCAGGTTCAGGAGTGTTTGCTGGTGCTCCAGTCTTCAGCACACAGTGGCTGAATGCCGAAAGTGGCCCGCAATTTTTTCGGGCATCTCCTGCACACCTCTGTCATTTAAAAAAAAATTCTGCACCACCAAATTAATTGTATTTGCAAAACATGGGACGTGCTGGAATTTGCCCAGATGTAATGCATGCACAATATTGGTGGTGTTGTCCGATATCACAAATTCCCTGGAGAGTACAGTTGGGGTAAGCCATTCTGCAATGATGTTCCTCAGTTTCCGTAAGAGGTTGTCAGCTGTGTGCCTCTAATGGAAAGTGGTGATACATAGTGTAGCCTGCCTAGGAACGAGTTGGCGTTTGCGAGATGCTGCTACTGGTGCCCCTGCTGTTGTTGCTGCGGGAGGCCATACATCTACCCAGTAGGCTGTTACAGTCATATAGTCCTTAGTCTGCCCTGTTCCACTTGTCCACATGTCCGTGGTTAAGTGGACACTGGATAAAACCGCATTTTGTAGGACACTGGTGACTCTTTTTCTGACGTCTGTGTACATTTTCGGTATCGCCTGCCTAGAGAAGTGGAACCTAGATGGGATTTGATACCGGGGAGACAGTACCTCAAACAAATCTCTAACTCCCAGTGAACTAATGGCAGATACCGGACACACGTCTAACACCAACATAGCTGTCAGGGCCTCAGATATCCGCTTTGCTAAAGGATGACTGCTGTCATATTTCATCTTTCTCACAAAGGACTGTTGGACAGTTAATTGCTTACTGGAAGTAGTACAAGTGGTCTTCCGACTTCCCCTCTGGGATGACGATCGACTCCCAGCAGCAACAACAGCAGCAGCAACAGCAGGCGTACCACTCAAGGATCCTACGGAGGAATCCCGGTTAGGAGAGGACTCCTCAGTCTTGACAGTGACATGGCCTGCAGGACTACAGACGTTCCTGACTGAGGAGGAAGTTGACGTTGAGGGAGTTGTTGGTGTGGCTTGCAGGAACTTGGGTACAGGAGGAAGAAGGGATTTAGGTGTCAGTGGACTGCTTACGCTCTTACCCAAAGTTTCACAACTTGACACTGACTTCTGATGAATGTGCAGCAGGTGATGTATAAGGGAGGATGTTCCTAGGTGGTTAACATCCTTACCCCTACTTATTACAGATTGACAGAGGAAACAGATGGCTTGACACCTGTTGTCTGGATTTGTGGAGAAATAAATCCACACCAAAGAGGTGACTTTTTTGGTAGTTTGCCCAGGCATCACAATAGGCTTCTTCGTCCCAAGGACAACAGGTGTCTCTTCCGGTGCCTGACTTAAACAAACCACATCACCATCAGATTCCTCATCGTCAACTTCTTCCTCAGCGCCAGCAACACCCATATCCTCATCCTGGTGTACTTCAATAGTGACATCTTCAATTTCAATATCAGGAACTGGACTGTGGGTGCTCCTTCCAGCACTTGCAGGGGGTGTGCAAATGGTGGAAGGAGCCACTTCTTCCCATCCAGTTTTTGGAATGTCAGGCATCGTAACCGCAGACACACTTGAACTCTCCTTGGGGATTTGTGATACCATCTTAGAATGCACAGTTCTTTTCTGTGCTCTTTCCAGCTTAACTCTTTTAATTTTTCTAGTGGGAGGATGAGGGCTTCCATTGTCATGTGAAGCTGTACCACTAGCCATGAACATAGGCCAGGGCCTCAGCCGTTCCTTGCCACTCCGTGTTGTAAATGGCATATTGGCAAGTTTATGTTTCTCCTCAGATGATTGAAATTTTTTTGTTTTGTTCTTTTTACTAGACTTTGGCTTTTTTGATTTTACATGCCCTCTACTATCACATTGGGCATCGTCCTTGGCAGACGACGTTGATGGCATTTCATCGTCTATGTATTGGCTAGTGACAGCAGCTTCAGCACTAGGAGGAACTGGTTTTTCTTGATCTTTCCCTATTTTATCCTCAAAATGTTTGTTCTCCATTATTTTTGGGAGTTATATAAGACAATACGCGGCACAGGAATGACTGATTGACAGGACACTACCACTGGCCTGATGCAGCACAACACAACAAAACTGTAAGGGACTTGTGGTTGTTGTTGTTGTTGTTGTTATAATTATTATATGGCAGCAGTGGACATATAGCAGCAGCGTATATCGTCACTGGAATGACTGATGGACAGGACACTACCACTGGTCTGATGCAGCACAACACAACAACACTGTAAGGGACTTGTGGTTGTTGTTATTATTATAATACTGTAGCAGTGGACATATAGCAGCAGCGTATATCGTCACTGGAATGACTGATGGACAGGACACTACCACTGGTCTGATGCAGCACAACACAACAACACTGTAAGGGACTTGTGGTTGTTGTTATAATTATTATACGGAAGCAGTGAACATATAGCAGCAGCGTATATCGTCACTGGAATGACTGATGGACAGGACACTACCACTTATCTGATGCAGCACAACACAACAACACTGTAAGGGACTTGTGGTTGTTGTTGTTGTTGTTGATGTTATTATTATTATTATTATTATAATACTGTAGCAGTGGACATATAGCAGCAGCATATATCGTCACTGGAATGACTGATGGACAGGACACTACCACTGGTCTGATGCAGCACAACACAACAACACTGTAAGGGACTTGTGGTTGTTGTTGTTGTTATAATTATTATTATACAGCAGCAGTGGACATATAGCAGCAGTGTATATCGTCACTGGAATGACTGATGGACAGGACAGTACCATTGGTCTGATGCAGCACAACACAACAACACTGTAAGGGACTTGTGGTTGTTTTTATAATTATTATACGGCAGCAGTGGACATATAGCAGCAGCGTATATCATGACTGGAATGACTGATGGACAGGACACTACCACTGGTCTGATGCAGCACAACACAACAACACTGTAAGGGACTTGTGGTTGTTGTTATAATTATTATACGGAAGCAGTGAACATATAGCAGCAGCGTATATCGTCACTGGAATGACTGATGGACAGGACACTACCACTTATCTGATGCAGCACAACACAACAACACTGTAAGGGACTTGTGGTTGTTGTTGTTATTATTATTATCATTATTATTATAATACTGTAGCAGTGGACATATAGCAGCAGCATATACCGTCACTGGAATGACTGATTGACAGGACACTACCACTGGTCTGATGCAGCACAACACAACAACACTGTAAGGGACTTGTGGTTGTTTTTAGAATTATTATACGGCAGCAGTGGACATATATCAGCAGCGTATTTCATGACTGGAATGACTGATGGACAGGACACTACCACTGGTCTGATGCAGCACAACACAACAACACTGTAAGGGACTTGTGGTTGTTGTTATTATTATTATAATACTGTAGCAGTGGACATATAGCAGCAGTGTATATCGTCACTGGAATGACTGATGGACAGGACACTACCACTGGTCTGATGCAGCACAACACAACAACACTGTAAGGGACTTGTGGTTGTTGTTGTTATAATTATTATATTGCAGCAGTGGACATATAGCAGCAGCGTATATCGTCACTGGAATGACTGATGGACAGGACACTACCACTGGTCTGATGCAGCACAACACAACAACACTGTAAGGGACTTGTGGTTGTTGTTATAATTATTATAATACTGTAGCAGTGGACATATAGCAGCAGCGTATATCGTCACTAGAATGACTGATGGACAGGACACTACCACTGGTCTGATGCAGCACAACACAACAACACTGTAAGGGACTTGTGGTTGTTGTTATTATTATTATAATACTGTAGCAGTGGACATATAGCAGCAGTGTATATCGTCACTGGAATGACTGATGGACAGGACACTACCACTGGTCTGATGCAGCACAACACAACAACACTGTAAGGGACTTGTGGTTGTTGTTGTTATAATTATTATATTGCAGCAGTGGACATATAGCAGCAGCGTATATCGTCACTGGAATGACTGATGGACAGGACACTACCACTGGTCTGATGCAGCACAACACAACAACACTGTAAGGGACTTGTGGTTGTTGTTATAATTATTATACGGCAGCAGTGGACATATAGCAGCAGCGTATATCATCACTGGAATGACTGATGGACAGGACACTACCACTGGTCTGATGCAGCACAACACAACAATACTGTAAGGGACTTGTGGTTGTTGTTGTTGTTGTTGTTATTATTATTATTATAATACTGTAGCAGTGGACATATAGCAGCAGCGTATATTGTCACTGGAATGACTGATGGACAGGACACTACCACTGGTCTGATGCAGCACAACACAACACCACTTTATACAGCTACACTGGATATATGGCACCAGAGGACACCAACACTGTGACTGGCTGGACTGATGCAGCACAATACACTGACTACACTGGACTGGACAGCACAACACAGCACCACTTTATACAGCTACACTGGATATATGGCAGCAGAGGACACCAACACTGTGACTGGCTGGAATGATGCAACACAATACCCTGACTACACTGGACTGGACAGCACAACACAGCACCACTTTATACAGCTACACTGGATATATGGCAGCAGAGGACACCAACACTGTGACTGGCTGGACTGATGCAGCACAATACACTGACTTCACTGGACTGGACGGAGCAGCACAACACAGCACAAGACTCGCCACCCCACTTTCCCGCCCCCACACAGACACTGAACACTGAGGACACGTCCTCTCAATACACTCTCCGAGACTGGAGTGAAAATGGCCGCGATGCGCGGCTCCTTATATGGAATCCAAATCCCACGAGAATCTGACAGTGGGATGATGACGTTTTGCTGCATTCGGGTTTCCGAGTCAGGTGGGAAAACCCGAACCTGGATCGGAACCGAACTCGGAAGGCAAAGTCCGGTAGGGTTTTGTTCTCTGAAAACCGAACCCGCTCATCTCTAATATATATAGTAACAGGGATAGGATTCTATGAGAGACCACTATACTGATAAAGTACTGTCACAGAAGTAAGAAAGCAAAAAATATTTAAATGAAGGATTGTATAAAATTTAATCAAGAAACAATGCAGTAAAAAGTGGCACAAAAAATACATAAAAGAGACATAAAAGATTCAATGGCAGATGCTTATCTTTAAAGGTGAGGTATATTCAGAAAGTCCCCAACGCGTTTTGTCCTGTAGACATTTATGTCTCTTTTATTTCATGTTTTTTGTGCCACTTTTTCTGCATTTTTTCTTTTTAAAATTTTATACAATCCTTTATTTATATATTTTTTACTTTCTGACCTATGTGACATTATTTTGTCATTATATGTACATGTACTTGTTTCAAATGAATTGATGTTTTATACATTTTAAGCTCACCAGTGGTCGCTCATAGAATCCTATCCCTGTTACCACATTCTTTTTTACCAAGCGACTCACCATCGCTTTCTATAACTAGGATAGAGCTTACACCCTTTTTTATACCAATAGGGAGTGTCATGTGAGACTTAATATCTATGGCTTTCTAACATTTTTTGCTATTAGTGACATTGCACCTTGGTGCAAAGAACTCCTCCTGTATGTATATATATATATATATATATATATATATATATATATATACACATACATGGTGATTAAAAAGTCACAATACTCCCTTTTGTTTAAAAAACTGTGCAGTTTGAAGAGACAACCTAAACAATGGTTTTCGCTCTTCACGAAGGATACCAAAACCATTGTTGAGGTTGTCTCATCAGTAGCACTTTTTGGGCGACCACTCCGTGACTTGTCAGCCACAGTCCCAGTTTCCGGGAATTTGGAAATTAGGCACCTGACAGTGTTATGTGAAATTGGAAGTCTTTCTGGGTGCCGGTTGATAAAATCTGCAGCTATGACATGGAAACTTCATTCTCCAGACATCAAAATGACCTAAATTCTCTCCTCTTTTGTCAAAGCCATATTCAGTTACCTACAACAAAAAAACTGTTGTAACTTTTGAACCATAACTGCTATTTTAAATATGTTTGCAACGAAAGAAGTTAAAATAGCTTTTTCTTTATTACGTCTTACGCCGTTTCGGGTATCAACCCATCGTCAGGGACAGCAATGATTTAAAAAGCTATTTTAACTTCTTTCAAGCCTGTGGAGTGCCGCTACTTTCCGCTGTTTGTATTCAGGCTACTTGTGTGACCTATGGAGGGCACTGCAGCGGTTAATTGGACTTTCCCACAGTGAGTGCTGGGCTCTGTTGGCATGTATACATATAACATAGGTAACATAGCATCTAAGGTTGAAAAAAGACAATTTGTCCATCAAGTTCAACCTATATGTGGTCTCATATATATATATATATACACTGCTCAAAAAAATAAAGGGAACACTTAAACAACACAATGTAACTCCAAGTCAATCATACTTCTGTGAAATCAAACTGTCCACTTAGGAAGCAACACTGATTGACAATCAATTTCACATGCTGTTGTGCAAATGGAATAAACAACAGGTGGAAATATTAGGCAATTAGCAAGACACCCCCAATAAAGGAGTTGTTCTGCAGGTGGTGACCACAGACCACTTCTCAGCTCCTATGCTTTCTGGCTGATGTTTTGGTCACTTTTTAAAGCTGGCGGCGCTTTCACTCCAGTGGTAGCATGAGACGGAGTCTACAACCCACACAAGTGGCTCAGGTAGTGCAGCTCATCCAGGATGGCACATCAATGCGAGCTGTGGCAAGAAGGTTTGCTGTGTCTGTCAGTGTAGTGTCCAGAGCATGGAGGCGATACCAGGAGACAGGCCAGTACATCAGGAGACGTGGAGGAGGCCGTAGGAGGGCAACAACCCAGCAGCAGGACCGCTACCTCCGCCTTTGTGCAAGGAGGAACAGGAGGAGCACTGCCAGAGCCCTGCAAAATGACCTCCAGCAAGCCACAAATGTGCATGTGTCTACTCAAACGATCAGAAACAGACTCCATGAGGGTGGTATGAGGGCCTGACGTCCACAGGTGGGGGTTGTGCTTACAGCCCAACACCATGCAGGACGTTTGGCATTTGCCAGAGAACACCAAGATTGGCAGATTCGCCACTGGCGCCCTGTGCTCTTCACAGATGAAAGCAGGTTCTCACTGAGCACATGTGACAGACGTGACAGACTCTGGAGACGCCAAGGAGAATGTTCTGCTGCCTGCAACATCCTCCAGCATGACCGGTTTGGCAGTGGGTCAGTAATGGTGTGGGGTGGCATTTCTTTGGGGGGCCGCACAGCCCTCCATGTGCTCGCCAGAGGTAGCCTGACTGCCATTAGGTACCGAGATGAGATCCTCAGACCCCTTGTGAGACCATATGCTGGTGCAGTTGGCCCTGGGTTCCTCCTAATGCAAGACAATGCTAGATCTCATGTGGCTGGAGTGTGTCAGCAGTTCCTCCAAGACGAAGGCTTTGATGCTATGGACTGGCCCGCCCGTTCCCCAGACCTGAATCCAATTGAGCACATCTGGGACATCATGTCTCGCTCCATCCACCAACGCCACGTTGCACCACAGACTGTCCAGGAGTTGGCGGATGCTTTAGTCTAGGTCTGGGAGGAGATCCCTCAGGAGACCATCCGCCACCTCATCAGGAGCATGCCCAGGCGTTGTATGGAGGTCATACAGGCACGTGGAGGCCACACACACTACTGAGCCTCATTTTGACTTGTTTTAAGGACATTACATCAAAGTTGGATCAGCCTGTAGTGTGTTTTTCCACTTTAATTTTGAGTGTGACTCCAAATCCAGACCTCCATGGGTTAATAAATTTGATTTCCATTGATAATTTTTGTGTGATTTTGTTGTCAGCACATTCAACTATGTAAAGAACAAAGTATTTAATAAGAATATTTCATTCATTCAGATCTAGGATGTGTTATTTTAGTGTTCCCTTTATTTTTTTGAGCAGTGTGTATATATATATATATATATATATATATATATATATATATATATATACACATGTATATGAAATTGCTGCGATTATATTTGAATGTAGGTCACATGAGGCAGTACACATCCATTTACCACCAAGCTTATAGGTACTGTATTGCTATCATATTCTCCCTGAAAAGCATTTCCAGAAATTGTCAAGAATTCTATCTATCTATCTATCTATCTATCTATCTATCTATCTATCTATCTATCTATCTATCTATCTATCTATGTATCTACACACTATACGGAGAAAACTATTTAGGTATTTGGCCACAGCTGTTAGTTATTGAATTAATCCCACTGCAGCCATCAAAGGAGTAGGAGCTCTGTTGAAGCATATGCCATATGAATGGTTTTATGTATTCAGTGATCTTCTAAGAGACGTGTCTGACCAGTGATTTCTACTAGGGATAACCCTATGGTTATCCTCCAATAAGTTCATTTTGTGTTCCTAGACTTGCCTAAGGAAGCTTTTTTGGCTGGTGGAGTCTTTTGTTACCCACCTTTTCTTTCTAAATTTTGATTTTACCTCTGAAGAAGTCCTTGCATAGGATGAAATGCGTGGTGTACTGGGTGGTTGGACCAATTTTGTAACCACCACCACTGAGCTCACACCTTAGGGTGATTGGTGGCAGCCTAGTACATCTGTTCCAGTGTACCATTGATTCCATGTAAACACCCTCTTTTGATGTAAGAGCTATTCGTACCTTTTTTCTTTTATCGAATGTCATGAATAAATATCAGACATTCTATTAATAAAAGACCTCTGGTGCTGTCTTCTGGGTGTCTGTTCTGGTGAGAAGGTATCTTCCAGGTCAACTTTCAGCAGAGTACAACAATTGGTGGTCCAGTCTCCACTGAACAACAATCCACTGGTGGGGTTTTAATCAAGTCCGGCTGGAATTATATTTGGACATTTGAACATTGGGCTTTCATGCAAAAATCTGTATGGACTTTTGTGGACATTTGTAATCAAAGTCTTAGCGTCCTCAGGTCTATATCTTTATATTTATATACCGTGGACACAAACTCAGCAGCACTCAGAGACTTTCAAAAAACAAAATGTATTTCACAACATCACAGCAAACACCTGTTTGCTGTGATGTTGTGAAATACATTTTGTTTTTTGAAAGTTTGAAAACATTATTGTCGGAGGGCAACAGAGCAAATTTATAGATTACAGGGGAGTGACGGTCCATACACCAGTTTTTCTATCTATCTATCTATCTATCTATCTATCTATCTATCTATCTATCTATCTATCTATCTATCTTTCTTTCTATCTATCTATCTATCTATCTATCTATCTATCTATCTATCTATCTAGAATATGATACTGTCTACAATCTTGCGGTGTTCAAAATATTCACTTCCAAAAAATAATAGTTACAAATAAAGGTAAGCAGACTTAATAGTCTGTTAAGGGTTAAATAGCAAATTCCCATCTGCTGCCAACATTTCCCTTGATCTACTGGTTTAAAATAACTTTTACATTGTGTTTTTTATATATTTTATTTGATTTATCCAACGATGCCCTAGCTAATTTAAGATTATCCATTTATTATTGATATTATCCAGTTTTTTTTTCTCAGTTTATAGATTTTATAAAACCTGCTACACCTTCAATGGCATGTAATAAATGGAAACAGATTGCATATTATACAGTACTTCTTCATTCCACCTTCCAATGCTATTTCTGACTCAAACAGTCAGTATGTGAAAGCCTTGTATGTGTCCCTTGCAACTCCTCTTATATCCACTTGTTAGGTGTACTGTGGAGTGTTTCCTGTAACAAAGTTACAGCGTGGATGGTTTACAGTATTCCTCTTTCACTCAGTGCAACACGCGGTCACTGAAACCTGTCTATGAATCTGACTGATATTTATAGACCAAGCACAAGAGTAGTGATGCCTATGTAGCTTCACTATGTGTTCTTCCCTTCCCTTGTGCCACCAATAAATCACCTTTCCTCATCCTTTGTATTCCATGCTCTTCATATGTGTACATTCCTCCTATTAAATATTGCTATTTTATTTTACCCAGCCTTAGTGTTTTTATTATATTATATTATTATAAGGTATCTGGTAGCAAAGTTTACGACAGCTGGTATAGGATAATAATTGGTAGCAAAGTGTATGATAGCTGGTATAAGATAGCAGGTAGCAAAGTGTATTACCACTTGTAGTATACCAGTAGTAGTATACTTTGCTACCAGTAATCTTATACTACAGTAGCTATCATGCACTTTGCTACCAGTTATTCTATACCAGCTGTCATAAACTTTGCTAGCAGGTACCCTAAACCAGCGATCATACACTTTGCTAGCAGGTATTCTATACCAGCTGTCATACCCTCCGCTACCAGGTATCCTATACCAACTATCTTGCACTTATATATATATATATATATATATATATATATATATGTATATATATACACACACACAAATAAATGCAATAGCCTTCACACATACATTTATTGACTGACTGACTCATCACGAATTCTCTTACTTCCCAATGTGTTAAGAAACTGAAATTTAACATACTGTAGGTATTCTTCAAGTGGGAAATACAAAAACTATGTAATTATAATTTTAATAAATATCCCCTAAGGGGATGAAAAGGGTGTTGACATAATGACATAATTTCCGATGCGTGGCTTGCATTGCGTAAACGATAATGCCCAAACGGATAATCGGATCAAAATTTGGATTGCACCTTCAGTGTGTAGAATTTAAAAAAAATGGTCCAGTCACTTTTTACCATATCTGCACCAGGTGCTCCTCGGATAACACCAAGAACCATGGATTAATATTAGAGATGAGCGGGTTCAGTTCCCTGAGAATCGAACCCCCCAGAACTTCACGCTCCAAGCTGGTATCCTAGCTTGGCTCGGGACTTCCCGCCAGACTCGGAAACCAGAACGAGGCAAAACATCATTATCCCGCTGTCGGATTCTCGCGGGTTTTGGATTCCATATAAACAGCCGCGCGTCGACGCCATTTTCACTCTGGACTTGGAGAGTGAGTGAGACAGACCTCTGTCTCTCTATGGGTGGTGGAGTCAGGTGGGGCTAGTGTGTGCTCTGTAGGGGTGCTGCTGCAGTCACTGTGGTGTACCTGTGTTGTGTTAGGGGTGTCGTTCTGGCTGTCCTGGTGGCTGTCACTGGTGTTTCATCTGCTGTTATGGCCGGGTGCTGCAGCTGTACATGGGTGTTGCTGTCACTGTGTTGTACAGGGTCCAGGGGCACTGTCCTCCTCCTGTATGCTGTAAAATATAGGGGTGCTGCTTTCCCAGTATGTTGTAAAAATTCAGGAGTACAGTTGTTCAAAATTAAAAGCACACTGCTCCTGTATGCTGTAAAACATAGCTGTGCTGCTGTTAAAATAACATTACACTGCCCCTGTATGCTATAAAAATTCAGGGGTGCAGTTGTTAAAAATTAAAAGCACACTGCTCCTGTATGCTGTAAAATATAGGGGTGCTGCTGGTAAAATAACATTACACTGGCCCTGTATGTTGTAAAAATTCAGGGACGCAGTTGTTAAAAATTAAAAACACACTGCTCCTGTATGCTGTAAAATATAGGGGAGCTGCTGTTAAAATAACATTATACTGACCCTGTATGATATAAAAATTCAGGGGTGCAGTTATTAAAAAATAAATGCACACTGCTCCTGTATGCTGTAAAATATAGGGGTGCTGCTGTTAAAATAACATTACACTGGCTCTGTATGCTGTAAAAATTCAGGGGTGCAGTGAAAATAAATGTATACTGGCCCTGTGTTGTGTGCTGTAATAATTCTAGGGTGCAGTGAAAATTAATGTACACTGGCCCTGTCTTGAATGCTGTAAAAATTCAGGGGTGCAGTGAAAATAAATGTACACTGGCCCTGTCTTATATGCTGTAATAATTCTAAGGTGCAGTGAAAATCAATGTACACTAGCCCTGTCTTGTATGTTGTAAAAATACAGGGGTGCAGTGAAAATTAATGTACACTGGCCCTGCATGCTGTAAAAATACAGGGGTGCAGTGAAAATAAATGTACACTGGCCTTGTCTTGTATGCTGTAAAATTACAGGGGTGTTGTGAAAAGACATGGCTGCTGGCACTGGCCACGGTTGCAATGTCTGGGCTTGACCTTCACAACACTGTATAGGAAGAGGAGGCTCCTACCACCATTTGCACGCCCCGTGCAAGTGCTGTGAGGAGCCCTGCCAGTCCAGTTGCTGATATTGAGATTGAGGATGTCACTGTAGAAGTACACCAGGATGAGGAGGATATGGGTGTAGCTTGCGCTGTGGAGGAAGTTGATGATGAGGATTCTTATGGTGATGTGGTTTGTTTGAAAAAGGCACCAGTGGAGACAGTTGCTGGCCATGGGATGAAAACGCCCATTGTCATGCCTGGGCAAAATACCAAAAAAGCCACCTCTTCGGTGTGGATTTATTTCTCAATAAATCCAGAAAACAGGTGTCAAGCCATCTGTTGTCTTTGTCATTTCATAATAAGTAGGGGTAAGGACATTAACCACCTAGGAATATCCTCCCTTATATGTCACCTGCAGCGCATTCATCATAAGTCATTGTCAAGTTCAGAAACTTTGGGTAATAGCGTAAGCAGTCCACTGACACCTAAATGATGTGGTTTTGTTTTAATATTATTTCTCTGTGAGGCTGAAGGTGTAAACACTGAGGGGGGAATCTGAGGATGAGGACGACATCTTGCCACTGTAGAGCCAGTTTGTGCAAGGAGAGATTAATTGCTTCTTTTTTGGTTCGAGCCCAAACAAACCAATCATTTCAGCCACAGTTGTGTGGCAGACCCTGTTGCTGAAATGATTGGTTTGTTAAAGTGTGCATGTCCTGTTTATACAACATAAGGGTGGGTGGGAGGGCCAAAGGACAATTCCATCTTGCACCTCTTTTTCTTCTTTGCATCATGTGCTGTTTGGGGACTAGTTTTTTTAAGTGTCATCCTGTCTTCCACTGCAGTGCCACTCCTAGATGGGCCAGGTGTTTGTGCCGCACACTTGTGTTGCTTAGCTTAGTCATACAGCTACCTCATTGCACCTCTTTTTTTCTTTGCATGATGTGCTCTTTGGGGCCTACTTTTTTAAGTGCCATCCTGTCTGCCACTGCAGTGCCACTCCTAGATGGGCCAGGTGTTTGTGTTGCACACTTGTGTCACTTAGCTTAGCCATCCAGCGACCTTGGTGCACCTCTTTTTTTCTTTGCATCATGTGCTGTTTGGAGACTAGTTTTTTTAAGTGTCATCATGTCTCCCACTGAAGTGTCACTCCTAGATGGGCCAGGTGTTTGTGCTAAACACTAGTGATGAGCACCGGAAATTTTTCGGGTTTTGTGTTTTGGTTTTGGGTTCGGTTCCGCGGCCGTGTTTTGGGTTCGAACGCATTTTGGCAAAACCTCACCGAATTTTTTTTGTCGGATTCGGGTGTTTTTTTCAAAAAACCCTAAAAAACAGCTTAAATCATAGAATTTGGGGGTCATTTTGATCCCAAAGTATTATTAACCTCAATAACCATAATTTCCACTCATTTTCAGTCTATTCTGAACACCTCACACCTCACTATATTATTTTTAGTCCTAAGCGACCCAAGTGGCCGACACAAACACCTGGCCCATCTAGGAGTGGCACTGCAGTGTCACGCAGGATGGCCCTTCCAAAAAACACTCCCCAAACAGCACATGACGCAAAGAAAAAAAGAGGCGCAATGAGGTAGCTGTGTGAGTAAGCTAAGCGACCCTAGTGGCCGACACAAACACCTGGCCCATCTAGGAGTGGCACTGCAGTGTCACGCAGGATGGCCCTTCCAAAAAACACTCCCCAAACAGGACATGACACAAAGAAAAAAAGAGGCGCAATGAGGTAGCTGTGTGAGTAAGCTAAGCGACCCTAGTGGCCGACACAAACACCTGGCCCATCTAGGAGTGGCACTGCAGTGTCACGCAGGATGGCCCTTCCAAAAAACACTCCCCAAACAGCACATGACGCAAAGAAAAAAAGAGGCGCAATGAGGTAGCTGTGTGAGTAAGCTAAGCGACCCTAGTGGCCGACACAAACACCTGGCCCATCTAGGAGTGGCACTGCAGTGTCACGCAGGATGGCCCTTCCAAAAAACATTCCACAAACAGCACATGACGCAAAGAAAAATGAAAGAAAAAAGAGGTGCAAGATGGAATTGTCCTTGGGCCCTCCCACCCACCCTTATGTTGTATAAACAGGACATGCACACTTTAACCAACCCATCATTTCAGTGACAGGGTCTGCCACACGACTGTGACTGAAATGACGGGTTGGTTTGGACCCCCACCAAAAAAGAAGCAATTAATCTCTCCTTGCACAAACTGGCTCTACAGAGGCAAGATGTCCACCTCATCATCATCCTCCGATATATCACCGTGTACATCCCCCTCCTCACAGATTATCAATTCGTCCCCAATGGAATCCACCATCTCAGCTCCCTGTGTACTTTGTGGAGGCAATTGCTGCTGGTCAATGTCTCCACGGAGGAATTGATTATAATTCATTTTAATGAACATCATCTTCTCCACATTTTCTGGATGTAACCTCGTACGCCGATTGCTGACAAGGTGAGCGGCGGCACTGAACACTCTTTCGGAGTACACACTTGTGGGAGGGCAACTTAGGTAGAATAAAGCCAGTTTGTGCAAGGGCCTCCAAATTGCCTCTTTTTCCTGCCAGTATAAGTACGGACTGTCTGACGTGCCTACTTGGATGCGGTCACTCATATAATCCTCCACCATTCTTTCAATGGGGAGAGAATCATATGCAGTGACAGTAGACGACATGTCCGTAATCGTTGGCAGGTCCTTCAGTCCGGACCAGATGTCAGCATCAGCAGTCGCTCCAGACTGCCCTGCATCACCGCCAGCGGGTGGGCTCGGAATTCTGAGCCTTTTCCTCGCACCCCCAGTTGCGGGAGAATGTGAAGGAGGAGATGTTGACAGGTCGCGTTCCGCTTGACTTGACAATTTTGTCACCAGCAGTTCTTTGAACCCCAGCAGACTTGTGTCTGCCGGAAAGAGAGATCCAAGGTAGGTTTTAAATCTAGGATCGAGCACGGTGGCCAAAATGTAGTGCTCTGATTTCAACAGATTGACCACCCGTGAATCCTTGTTAAGCGAATTAAGGGCTCCATCCACAAGTCCCACATGCCTAGCGGAATCGCTCTGTGTTAGCTCCTCCTTCAATGTCTCCAGCTTCTTCTGCAAAAGCCTGATGAGGGGAATGACCTGACTCAGGCTGGCAGTGTCTGAACTGACTTCACGTGTGGCAAGTTCAAAAGGTTGCAGAACCTTGCACAACGTTGAAATCATTCTCCACTGCGCTTGAGACAGGTGCATTCCACCTCCTATATCGTGCTCAGTTGTATAGGCTTGAATGGCCTTTTGCTGCTCCTCCAACCTCTGAAGCATATATAGGGTTGAATTCCACCTCGTTACCACTTCTTGCTTCAGATGATGGCAGGGCAGGTTCAGGCGTTTTTGGTGGTGCTCCAGTCTTCTGT
The DNA here is from genome assembly GCF_028390025.1 of Pseudophryne corroboree. NCBI lineage: Eukaryota > Metazoa > Chordata > Amphibia > Anura > Myobatrachidae > Pseudophryne > Pseudophryne corroboree. The sequence goes on from NC_086447.1 coordinate 351,551,505, forward strand.
ACGTGGTGCCTGTACGCCGAAAGTGTCCCGCAATTCTTCTGGCCACCGACAGCATCTCTTGCACGCCCCTCTCGTTTTTTAAATAATTCTGCACCACCAAATTCAAGGTATGTGCAAAACATGGGACGTGCTGGAATTTGCCCAGATTTAATGCACACACAATATTGCTGGCGTTGTCCGATGCCACAAATCCACAGGAGAGTCCAATTGGGTAAGCCATTCTGCGATGATCTTCCTCAGTTGCCGTAAGAGGTTTTTAGCTGTGTGCGTATTCTGGAAAGCGGTGATACAAAGCGTAGCCTGCCTAGGAAAGAGTTGGCGTTTGCGAGATGCTGCTACTGGTGCCGCCGCTGCTGTTCTTGCGGCGGGAGTCCATACATCTACCCAGTGGGCTGTCACAGTCATATAGTCCTGAGTCTGCCCTGCTCCACTTGTCCACATGTCCGTGGTTAAGTGGACATTGGGTACAACTGCATTTTTTAGGACACTGGTGAGTCTTTTTCTGAGGTCTGTGTACATTTTCGGTATCGCCTGCCTAGAGAAATGGAACCTAGATGGTATTTGGTACCGGGGACACAGTACCTCCAACAAGTCTCTAGTTGCCTCTGCAGTAATGATGGATACCGGAACCACGTTTCTCACCGCCCAGGATGCCAAGGCCTCAGTTATTCGCTTTGCAGCAGGATGACTGCTGTGATATTTCATCTTCCTCGCAAAGGACTGTTGGACAGTCAATTGCTTGGTGGAAGTAGTAAAAGTGGTCTTACGAGTACGACTTCCCCTCTGGGATGACCATCGACTCCCAGCAGCAACAACAGCAGCGCCAGCAGCAGTAGGCGTTACACGCAAGGATGCATCGGAGGAATCCCAGGCAGGAGAGGACTCGTCAGAATTGCCAGTGACATGGCCTGCAGGACTATTGGCATTCCTGGGGAAGGAGGAAATTGACACTGAGGGAGTTGGTGGGGTGGTTTGCGTGAGCTTGGTTACAAGAGGAAGGGATTTACTGGTCAGTGGACTGCTTCCGCTGTCGCCCAAAGTTTTTGAACTTGTCACTGACTTATGATGAATGCGCTGCAGGTGACGTATAAGGGAGGATGTTCCGAGGTGGTTAACATCCTTACCCCTACTTATTACAGCTTGACAAAGGCAACACACGGCTTGACAAATGTTGTCCGCATTTCTGTTGAAATACTTCCACACCGAAGAGCTGATTTTTTTGGTATTTTCACCAGGCATGTCAATGGCCCTATTCCTCCCACGGACAACAGGTGTCTCCCCGGGTGCCTGACTTAAACAAACCACCTCACCATCAGAATCCTCCTGGTCAATTTCCTCCCCAGCGCCAGCAACACCCATATCCTCCTCATCCTGGTGTACTTCAACACTGACATCTTCAATCTGACTATCAGGAACTGGACTGCGAGTGCTCCTTCCAGCACTTGCAGGGGGCGTGCAAATGGTGGAAGGCGCATGCTCTTCACGTCCAGTGTTGGGAAGGTCAGGCATCGCAAACGACACAATTGGACTCTCCTTGTGGATTTGTGATTTCGAAGAACGCACAGTTCTTTGCTGTGCTTTTGCCAGCTTGAGTCTTTTCATTTTTCTAGCGAGAGGCTGAGTGCTTCCATCCTCATGTGAAGCTGAACCACTAGCCATGAACATAGGCCAGGGCCTCAGCCGTTCCTTGCCACTCCGTGTGGTAAATGGCATATTGGCAAGTTTACGCTTCTCCTCCGACAATTTTATTTTAGATTTTTGAGTCCTTTTTTTACTGATATTTGGTGTTTTGGATTTTACATGCTCTGTACTATGACATTGGGCATCGGCCTTGGCAGACGACGTTGCTGGCATTTCATCTTCTCGGCCATGACTAGTGGCAGCAGCTTCAGCACGAGGTGGAAGTCGATCTTGATCTTTCCCTATTTTTGGAACCTCAACATTTTTGTTCTCCATATTTTAATAGGCACAACTAAAAGGCACCTCAGGTAAACAATGGAGATGGATGGATACTAGTATACTTATGGATTGACGAGCGACTGCCGACACAGAGGTAGCTACAGCCGTGGACTACCGTACTGCGTCTGCTGCTAATATAGACTGGATGATAATGATATAAAAAATATATATATATATCACTACTGCAGCCGGACAGGTATATATTATATAATGACGGACCTGCTGGACACTGTCAGCTCAGCACTGCAGACTCCTAAAGTAAGCTACTAGTAGTATTAAGAAGATAGAAAAAAAAAAACACCACAGGTAGGTGGTATACAATTATGGATGGACGAGCGACTGCCGACACAGAGGTAGCTACAGCCGTGGACTACCGTACTGCGTCTGCTGCTAATATAGACTGGATGATAATGATATAAAAAATATATATATATATATCACTACTGCAGCCGGAGAGGTATATATTATATAATGACGGACCTGCTGGACACTGTCAGCTCAGCACTGTAGACTCCTAAAGTAAGCTACTAGTAGTATCAAGAAGATAGAAGAAAAAAAAACACCACAGGTAGGTGGTATACAATTATGGATGGACTAGCGACTGCCGACACAGAGGTAGCTACAGCCGTGGACTACCGTACTGCGTCTGCTGCTAATATAGACTGGATGATAATGATATAAAAAATATATATATATATCACTACTGCAGCCGGACAGGTATATATTATATAATGACGGACCTGCTGGACACTGTCAGCTCAGCACTGCAGACTCCTAAAGTAAGCTACTAGTAGTATCAAGAAGATAGAAAAAAAACAAAACACCACAGGTAGGTGGTATACAATTATGGATGGACTAGCGACTGCCGACACAGAGGTAGCTACAGCCGTGGACTACCGTACTGCGTCTGCTGCTAATATAGACTGGATGATAATGAGATATAAAATATATATATATCACTACTGCAGCCGGACAGGTATATATTATATAATGACGGACCTGCTGGACACTGTCAGCTCAGCATTGCAGACTCCTAAAGTAAGCTACTAGTATCAAGAAGATAGAAAAAAAAAAACCCACAGGTAGGTGGTATACAATTATGGATGGACGAGCGACTGCCGACACAGAGGTAGCTACAGCCGTGGACTACTGTACTGCATCTGCTGCTAATATAGACTGGATGATAATGATATAAAATATATATATATCACTACTGCAGCCGGACAGGTATATATTATATAATGACGGACCTGCTGGACACTGTCAGCTCAGCACTGCAGACTCCTAAAGTAAGCTACTAGTAGTATCAAGAAGATAGAAAAAAAAAAAAACACCACAGGTAGGTGGTATACAATTATGGATAGACTAGCGACTGCCGACACAGAGGTAGCTACAGCCGTGGACTACCGTACTGCGTCTGCTGCTAATATAGACTGGATGATAATGAGATATAAAATATATATATATCACTACTGCAGCCGGACAGGTATATATTATATAATGACGGACCTGCTGGACACTGTCAGCTCAGCACTGCAGACTCCTAAAGTAAGCTACTAGTATCAAGAAGATAGAAAAAAAAAAAAACACCACGGGTAGGTGGTATACAATTATGGATGGACGAGCGACTGCCGACACAGAGGTAGCTACAGCCGTGGACTACCGTACTGCGTCTGCTGCTAATATAGACTGGATGATAATGATATAAAAAATATATATATATATCACTACTGCAGCCGGACAGGTATATATTATATAATGACGGACCTGCTGGACACTGTCAGCTCAGCACTGCAGACTCCTAAAGTAAGCTACTAGTATCAAGAAGATAGAAAAAAAAAACACCACGGGTAGGTGGTATACAATTATGGATGGACGAGCGACTGCCGACACAGAGGTAGCTACAGCCGTGGACTACCGTACTGCGTCTGCTGCAGTGCTAATATAGACTGGATGATAATGATATAAAAAATATATATATATCACTACTGCAGCCGGACAGGTATATATTATATAATGACGGACCTGCTGGACACTGTCAGCAGAATGCGTTTATAGAATAAAAACACCACACGACGAGTGTTTAACTTTTTCAGGCAGACAATCACAATATACTGGTGGTCAGTGGTCACTGGTCAGTCACACTGGCACTGGCAGTGGCACACTGGCAGCAAAAGTGTGCACTGTTAAAATATGTACTCCTGCTATAACTGCTCCCCAGTCTCCCCCACAATTAAGCTGTGTGAGCAGTGAGCACTCAGCACAGTCAGATATACAGTATTACATAGATGATGCAGCACACTGAGGGCACACTGAGGCTGAGCACAGATATGGTATGTGACTGTGTCACACTGTGTATCATTTTTTTTCAGGCAGAGAACGGATTAATTAAACTGGTGGTCACTGGTCACACTATCAGCAAGTAGTACTCCGTCCTAATATGCTCCCCAAAATTAGTAAATCAAGTGTCTCTACTCTCTACTACTCTCTAGTCTACTCTAAACGGAGAGGACGCCAGCCACGTCCTCTCCCTATCAATCTCAATGCACGTGTGAAAATGGCGGCGACGCGCGGCTCCTTATATAGAATCCGAGTCTTGCGATAGAATACGACAGCGGGATGATGATGTTCGGGCGCGCTCGGGTTAGCCGAGCAAGGCGGGAAGATCCGAGTTTGCCTCGGACCCATATAAAAAGCGTGAAGTTCGGGGGGGTTCGGTTTCCGAGAAACCGAACCCGCTCATCACTACTAAACACTTGTGTCGCTTAGCTTAGTCATACAGCTACATCATTGCACCTCTTTTTCTTCTTTGCATTATGTGCTGTTTGGGTCTAGTTTTTTAAGTGCCATCCTGTCTGCCACTGCAGTGCCACTCCTAGATGGGCCAGGTGTTTGTGCCGCACACTTCTGTCGCTTAGCTTAGCCATCCTGATTGGTTTGTTAAAGTGTGCATGTCCTGTTTATATAACATAAGGGTGGGTGAGAGGGCCCAAGCACAATTCCATCTTGCACGTCTTTTCTCTTCCACATCATTCCAGGGTTGCTGCCCCTCTGCCCTATCAGTCAAGGGGTGCTGCCCCACTGCTGTTTAAGTCCAGGGGTGCTGTTGCCTGTCTGCTGTGCTGTGTAATTCTCCGGGGGTGCTGCCTATGTTGTATAAGTCCAGGGGTGCTGCTGTACTTGATCCTAGGTTTAAATGAAATCCTAGAGCAGATATAAAACAAGCTTCAACATCACAAACAGATTTGTGAAAACTAGCCACAAAGGTGGAAATGGAAATTGCCGAAGTGTTTTTAAATAAAGTGGGGAGAGACTACATTTGTGGCCAAAGTCAGTCTGACTCAGAAGAGACTGAATCATACTGTAATCCAGCGCAACTGCTTCAGAGGTAAAAGTGAGATTTTCTGCCGAATCATTAGAGAGAGGTTTTTCTCAATAATTTCATGTTAGGGACTCACTGAAATGAATGGCTCCAATTAGTCAACCTTAATTTTGATTTATTATTGATGTTCCACATTTTGAGATCATTTATTTAGAAGATGAGCATTTGTTGTACAGGAATCTTCTTTTCCTAAGGGCTTCGTAGGGTTATCGCAAGACCTTGTGGTGTTAGAAGAACAGAGTTTCAGTGATCTTGCATTGCATCAGCTTTCCATTGCACTGCAGCACAAGATGGGCCAGGAGCTCCAGTGAGGCACAAACAGTTACTGAATAAGGCCCAGTATGGAGTGTCATGGTAGGTTACAGCCAGGAAGATGTCTGGCTTGCCAGGCTGAGGCATGCTGTGGGCACAGAGGTTAGCATTGCTTCCTCCCACAGTCCTACTTATAGTATGAAATGAGTTTGGACTGTAGAGTGGTAAGCTCCACTAGGGCAGGGGCTCAATAACAAAAATTTTTACTGCACAGTCGTGCTTAGTACTTTACCGAACCCACCCGAACTCAACTTGCCCCATCCGGGGCTACTGTGGGGGCTCAGGAGTGGCTGCTAAAACATCTAACTGCTTTATTTAAAAATAAAAATGGGAATAAAATAAACAAGACACACAGGTATGCTCACATACGTGTAACTGGGACACACAAGTATGCTCACATGCGTGTAACTGGGAGCTGTAAAAAACAAAAATAAGGCATCTGCCACAAAATATGTAAATAAAAATGCAATAAAAAAATGGGGGAAAAAAGAAACCCACGAGATTTTTACAAAATAAGTCTCCAGACTCAGTGGAGGGGAAAATATCCAATCTTGGTCCTGTGGTATACACCAGTTTAGTTGCATCCCAGCATTAAATCCGAAATTATCTGAATCCCTGAAAATGGGGAAGGGGGTACAAGTTTGGAGTCTTTGGCCCCTAGTTTTTCAGTTTGTGCATTAATTTGGTAATTAATAATTATATATTTGCTTGGATGAAGTCCTTTCTGTTCCACACCAATATAGGAGTGGAGGTGAAAGCCTGTGTGTTGTTCCTAATTGCAAATGCCGCTCTAATTTTTAATCACCTTCTTGACACCGTCCTCTTCTTCTTGCCTCTTCTCGTAATGTGAAAAGTCATCACATTGAAAGGTTGTATGTTTGTAGCTAGCTATGATTCAGAGAACTTGGCAAGCTTTTTCCAAGGGGACCACCTGTCGCTGAATGATGGGTTTATTAAACTGTGCATGTCCCGTTTAAACAACATACAGGTGGGTGGGAGGGTCCAAGACAATTCGATCTTGCACCTCCTTTTCTTCTTTGCACTATGTGCTCTTTGGGGCCTAGCTTTTAAAACTGCCATCCTATCTGCCACTGCAGTGCCACTCCTAGATAGGCCAGGTGTTTGTGCCGCCCACTTGTGTCGCTTAGCTTAGTCATCCAGCTACCTCATTGCATCTCTTTTTCTCTGACGTCCTAAGTGGATGCTGGGACTCCGTAAGGACCATGGGGAATAGCGGCTCAGCAGGAGACTGGGCACAACTAAAGAAAGCTTTAGGACTACCTGGTGTGCACTGGCTCCTCCCACTATGACCCTCCTCCAGACCTCAGTTAGAATCTTGTGCTCGGCTGAGCTGGATGCACACTAGAGTCTCTCCTGAGCTCCTAGAAAAGAAAGTATATTTTAGGTTTTTTATTTTCAGTGAGATCTGCTGGCAACAGACTCACTGCTACGAGGGACTAAGGGGAGAAGAAGCGAACCTACCTGACTGGAGATAGTTTGGGCTTCTTAGGCTACTGGACACCATTAGCTCCAGAGGGATCGAACACAGGACCCGACCTCGATCGTTCGGTCCCGGAGCCGCGCCGCCGTCCCCCTTACAGAGCCAGAAGCATGAAGATGGTCCTGGAAATCGGCGGCAGAAGACTTCGGTCTTCAACAACGTAGCGCACAGCACTGCAGCTGTGCGCCATTGCTCCTCATGCACACCTCACACTCCGGTCACTGATGGGTGCAGGGCGCTGGGGGGGGGGGGGGGGGGGGGGGCGCCCTGAGCAGCAATATGAATACCTTGGCTGGCAAAAAAATCACAATATATAGTCCCAGAGGCTATATATGTGATAAATACCCCTGCCAGAATCCATGAAAAAAGCGGGAGAAAAGTCCGCCGAAAAAGGGGCGGGGCTATCTCCCTCAGCACACTGGCGCCATTTTTTCTTCACAGTGCAGCTGGAAGACAGCTCCCCAGGCTCTCCCCTGTAGTTTTCAGGCTCAAAGGGTTAAAAAGAGAGGGGGGGCACTAAATTTAGGCGCAATATGTGTATACAAGCAGCTATTGGGGGAAAAATCACTCAGTTATAGTGTTAATCCCTGCATTATATAGCGCTCTGGTGTGTGCTGGCATACTCTCTCTCTGTCTCCCCAAAGGACTTTGTGGGGTCCTGCCCTCAGTCAGAGCATTCCCTGTGTGTGTGCAGTGTGTCGGTACGGCTGTGTCGACATGTTGGATGAGGAAGGTTACGTGGAGGCGGAGCAGAGGCCGATAAATGGGATGTCGCCCCCTGTGGGGCCGACATCAGAGTGGATGGATAGGTGGAAGGTATTAACCGACAATGTCAACTCCTTACATAAAAGGATAGATGACGTAACAGCTGTGGGACAGCCAGCTTCTCAGCCCGCGCCTGCCCAGGCGTCTCAAAGGCCATCAGGGGCTCAAAAAACGCCCGTTACCTCAGATGGCAGACACAGATGTCGACACGGAGTCTGACTCCAGTGTCGACGAGATTGAGACATATACACAATCCACTAGGAACATCCGTTGCATGATCTCGGCAATGAAAAATGTGTTACACATTTCTGACATGAACCCAAGTACCACATAAAAGGGGTTTTATGTTTGGGGAGAAAAAGCAGCCAGTGTTTTGTTCCCCCATCAGATGAGTGAATGAAGTGTGTAAAGAAGCGTGGGTTCCCCCCGATAAGAAACTGGTAATTTCTAAAAAGTTACTGATGGCGTACCCTTTCCCGCCAGAGGATAGGTCACGTTGGGAGATATCCCCTAGGGTGGATAAGGCGCTCATACGTTTGTCAAAAAAGGTGGCACTGCCGTCTTAGGATATGGCCACTTTGAAGGAGCCTGCTGATAAAAAGCAGGAGGCGATCCTGAAGTCTGTATATACACACTCAGGTACTATACTGAGACCTGCAATTGCCTCAGCATGAATAGTGCTGCTGCAGCGTGGTCTGATACCCTGTCAGATAATATTAATACCCTAGACAGAGATAATATTTTGCTAACATAGAGCATATTAAAGACGTCGTCTTATATATGAGGGATGCACAGAGTGATATTTGCCGGCTGGCATCCAGAATTAAGGCAATGTCCATTCTGCCAGGAGGGTATTAGAGACCCAGCAGTGGACAGGTGATGCTGACTTTAAAAGGCACATGGAGATTCTGCCTTATAAGGGTGAGGAATTGTTTGGGGATGGTCTCTGGGACCAGGGCCGTCTTAACGGCAGTGTAGGCCCCTGGGCACAGCAATGCATTGGGCCCCCTACCCATCCTCCAGCGGTAGAGGTGGGGTGTGCTATCAGCGGCAGCTTTGATGTCCCGCGGGCGGTATGGGGTGTTCTATCTTCCGCTCAGCATGTAGGACCTGGAGCAGTAATTTCTGATAATTGCTCCTTTACTGCACAGATGGGGTGGGAGGGAGAACACTAAACTGTAGAAGGGGGCATTGGGCTGAATGAAGGCGCCCTGGTACATGACTTCCGGGGTGGTAGGGGGTGTTTAATACGCAGGGGAGGGGTGGCTAATGGAGTGGGCTTAATATTAATTATTGTTTGGTGGGAGGGCAGCTTGCTTGACTGCAGATATCTCAAGTTCCTGAAAATCTATTTCTTAGCATTAGTGAGATAAAAAACTAGAGAGTCCCACCTTTCAGAAGGTTCTGGCGACTTGGGGATCAGAGGTCAGGAGCCAGAGCAATCCTCCAATGAATATATAAAACTGTATACCAGGCGTGTGGAGCTGGAGCAGGGACAAGCTGCCTGAAGGCTGATATCTCTGGTTCTGGGCACAGTAGAGACAAGCTGACAGTGTCCAGCAAAAGGGGAGAGTCTCAGCTTTTGGATAATACCCTCAGAAAAACTCTATTTCAGACAGAACCTGAGATATCTGTCTGGGAAGAGCAATTAACAGGCTCGGATGGGGACCGCTGCTTTCACGTTGGATATCTCCGGTTCCCCAAGGCCGATTTTCAAAAATCTGGTACCCCTGGAAAGAGGGGACCCTCAGCTATCAGCCTAGGGCCTTTATACTCTTGGGGCCCTTGGGCAAGAGCCCATTGAGCCCATACGAAAAGACGGCCCTGTCTGGGACCTCGTATCCACAGCAACAGCTGGGAAGAAATTTTTTTACCTCAGGTTTCCTCACAGCCTAAGAAAGCACCGTATTTTCAGGTACAGTCCTTTCGGCTTCAGAAAAGCAAGCAGGTCAAAGGCGCTTCCTTTCTGCACAGAGACATGGGAAGAAGGAAAAAGCTGCACCAGACAGCCAGTTCCCAGGATCAAAAATCTTCCCCCGCTTCCTCTGAGTCCACAGCATGACGCTGGAGACAAGTGCGGTGGGGGCGCGTCTCGGAAACTTCAGGGACCAGTGGGCTTGCCCACAGGTGGATCCCTAGGTTCTGCAAGTAGTATCACAGGGATACAAGCTGGAGTTCGAGGCGACTCCCCCTCGCCGTTACCTCACATCAGCCTTGCCTGCTGCCCTCGGAGAAAGGGAGGTAGTACTGGCGGCAATTCACAAGCTGTACTTCCAGCAGGTGAAATCAAGGTACCCCTCCTTCAACAAGGCCGGGGTTACTATTCCAAAATGTTTGGGGTACCGAAACCAGACGGTTCGGTGAGACCCATTCTAAAATTGAAATCCTTGAACACTTATATACGAAGGTTCAAGTTCAAAATGGAATCGCTCAGGGCGATTATTGCAAGCCTGGAGAATTTCATGGTATCACTGGACATCAAGGATGCTTACCTGCATGTCCCTATTTACCCTCCTCACCAGGAGTACCTCAAAATTGTGGTACAGGATTGTCATTACCAATTCCAGACGTTGCCGTGGGTCTGTCCCCGGCACCGAGGGTATTTACCAAGGTAATGGCCGAAATAATTATCCCGTACTTGGACGATCTCCTTATAAAGACGAGGTCCAGGGAGCAGTTGTTCGTCGGAGTAGCACTATCTCGGGAAGTGCTACAACAGCACGGCTGGATTCTGAATATTCCAAAGTCGCAGCTGGTTCCTACGACGCGTCTACTGTTCCTGGGTATGGTTCTGGACACAGAACAGGAAAAAGGGTTTCTCCCGGAGGAGAAGGCCAAGGAGTTGTCATCTCTAGTCAGAGACCTCCTAATACAAATACAGGTGTCGGTGCATCAATGCACGCGAGCCCTGGGAAAGATGGTAGCTTCTTACGAAGAAATTCCATTCGGCAGGTTCCATGCAAGGATCTTCCAGTGGGATCTGTTGGACAAGTGGTCCGGGTCGCATCTTCAGATGCATCGGCGGATAACCCTGTCTCCAAGGGCCAGGGTGTCGCTGTTGTGGTGGCTGCAGAGTGTTCATCTTCGAGAGGGCCGCAGATTCGGCATACAGGACTGGGTCCTGGTGACCACGGATGCCAGCCTTCGAGGCTGGGGGGCAGTCACACAGGGAAGAAACTTCCAAGGACTATGGAAAAGTCAGGAGACTTCCCTACACATAAATATTCTGGAACTAAGGGCCATTTACAATGCCCTAAGTCAGGCTAGACCCCTGCTTCAACACCGGCCGGTGCTGATCCAGTCAGACAACATCACGGCGGTCGCTCATGTAAACCGACAGGGCGGCACAAGAAGCAGGATGGCGATGGCAGAAGCCACAAGGATTCTCCGATGGGCGGAAAATCATGTGTTAGCACTGTCAGCAGTGTTCATTCCCGGAGTGGACAACTGGGAAGCAGACTTTCTCAGCAGACACGACCTCCACCCGGGAGAGTGGGGACTTCATCCAGAAGTCTTCCAAATGATTGTACACCGTTGGGAAAGGCCACAGGTGGACATGATGGCGTCCCGCCTCAACAAAAAGCTAAAAAGATATTGCGCCAGGTCAAGGGACCCTCAGGCGATAGCTGTGGACGCTCTGGTAACACCGTGGGTGTACCAGTCGGTGTATGGGTTCCCTTCTCTGCCTCTCATACCCAGGGTAATGAGAATAATAAGAAGGAGAGGAGTAAGAACTATACTCAGTGTTCCGGATTGGCCAAGAAGAGCTTGGTACCCAGAACTCCAAGAAATGATCTCAGAGGACCCATGGCCTCTGCCGCTCAGACAGGACCTGCTGCAGCAGGGGGCCTGTCTGTTTCAAGACGTACCGCGGTTGCGTTTGACGGCATGGCGGTTGAACGCCGGATCCTGAAGGAAAAGGGCATTCCGGAGGAAGTTATCCCTACGCTAATTAAAGCTAGGAAAGAAGTGAACGCAAACCATTATCACCGCATATGGCGGAAATATATTGCGTGCTGTGAGGCCAGGAAGGCCCCAACGGAGGAATTTCAGCTAGGTCGATTTCTGCACTTCCTACAGTCAGAGGTGACTATGGGCCTAAAATTGGGTTCCATTAAGGTCCAGATTTCGGCTCTATCGATTTTCTTCCAAAATAGAACTGGCTTCACTGCCTGAAGTTCAGACTTTTGTTAAGGGAGTGCTACATATTCAGCCCCGTTTGTGCCTCCACTGGCACCGTGGGATCTCAACGTGGTGTTGGATTTCCTGAAGTCGCATTGGGTTGAGCCACTTAAATCCGTGGAGCTAAAATACCTCACGTGGAAAGTGGTCATGCTGTTGGCCTTGGCGTCGGCCAGGCGTGTATCAGAATTGGCGGCTTTGTCATGCAAAAGCCCTTATCTGATTTTTTTATATGGATAAGGCGGAATTGAGGACTCGTTCCCAATTCCTTCCTAAGGTGGTATCAGTTTTTCATGTGAACCAACCTATTGTGGTGCCTGCGGCTACTTGGGACTTGGAGGATTCCAAGTTACTGGACGTAGTCAGGGCCCTGAAAAATATATGTTTCCAGGACGGCTGGAGTCAGGAAGACTGACTCGCTATTTATCCTGTATGCACCCAACAAGCTGGGTGCTCCTGCTTCTAAGCAGACTATTGCTCGCTGGATCTGTAGCACGATTCAACTTGCACATTCTGCGGCTGGACTGCCGCACCCTAAATCTGTAACAGCCCATTCCACGAGGAAAGTGGGCTCTTCTTGGGCAGCTGCCCGAGCGGTCTCGGCTTTACAAATTTGCCGAGCTGTTACTTGGTCGGGTTCAAACATTTTTGCAAGAGTCTACAAGTTTGATACCCTGGCTGAGGAGGACCTAGAGTTTGCTCATTCGGTGCTGCAGAGTCATCCGCACTCTCCCGCCCGTTTGGGAGCTTTGGTATAATCCCCATGGTCCTTACGGAGTCCCAGCATCCACTTAGGACGTCAGAGAAAATAAGATTTTACTCACCGGTAAATCTATTTCTCGTAGTCCGTAGTGGATGCTGGGCGCTCATCCCAAGTGCGGATTGTCTGCAATACTTGTATATAGTTATTGCCTAACTAAAGGGTTATTGTTATGAGCCATCTGTTGAGAGGCTCAGTTATATTTCATACTGTTAACTGGGTATAGTATCACGAGTTATACGGTGTGATTGGTGTGGCTGGTATGAGTCTTACCCGGGATTCAAAATCCTTCCTTATTGTGTCAGCTCTTCCGGGCACAGTATCCTAACTGAGGTCTGGAGGAGGGTCATAGTGGGAGGAGCCAGTGCACACCAGGTAGTCCTAAAGCTTTCTTTAGTTGTGCCCAGTCTCCTGCGGAGCCGCTATTCCCCATGGTCCTTACGGAGTCCCAGCATCCACTACGGACTACGAGAAATAGATTTACCGGTGAGTAAAATCTTATTTTTTTTCTTTGCATTATGTGCTCTTTGGGGCCCAGTTTTTAAAACTGCCATCCTGTCTGCCACAGCAGTGCCACTCCTAGATGGGCCAGGTGTTTCTGTCGCCCACTTGTGTCGCTTAGCTTAGTCATCCAGCAACCTTGGTGCAACCTTTTGGCCTAAAAACAATATTGTGAGGTTTGAGATGTTCAGAATAGACTGGAAATGAGTGGAAATGAATGTAATTAAGGTTAATAATACCGTAGGATCAAAATTACCCCCAAATTCTGTGATTTTAGCTGTTTTTATGTTTTTTCCAAAAATCATCCAGATCCAAAACCAGATACAAATCCAAAAACAAAACCCAAAAGGGTGGTTTTGGCAAAACCAATCCAGATCCAAAACACGAGTGGGGATCCAGATCTATAACCAAAACACAAAACACGAAAAGTGTCCGTCGCTCATCTCAAATTTACATCTCAGTTACTAAGGGGGTAATTCTGAGTTGATCGCAGCAGCAAGTTTGTTAGCAATTGGGCAAAACCATGGCCCTCATTCCGAGTTGTTCGCTCGTTCTTTTCCTTCGCATCAATGCGATTTTCCACTAACTGCGCATGCGCAATGTTCGCACTGCGGCTGCGCCAAGTAAATTTGCTAAGAAGTTTGGTATTTTACTCACGGCATTACAAGGTTTTTTCTTCGTTCTGGTGATCGTAGTGTGATTGACAGGAAGTGGGTGTTTCTGGGCGGAAACTGGCCGTTTTATGGGAGTGTGTGAAAAAACGCTGCCGTTTCTGGGAAAAACGCGGGAGTGACTGGAGAAACGGGGGAGTGTCTGGGCGAACGCTTGGTGTGTTTGTGACGTCAAACCAGGAACGACAAGCACTGAACTGATCGCACTGGAAGAGTAAGTGTGGAGCTACTCAGAAACTGCAAAGAAATTTTTTTTCGCAATATTGCGAATACTTTGTTCGCAATTCTGCTAAGCTAAGATTCACTCCCAGAGGACGGCGGCTTAGCGTGTGCACTGCTGCGAAAAGCGGCTAGCGAGCGAACAACTCGGAATGAGGGCCCATGTGCACTGCAGGGGGGGCAGATATACCATTTGCAGAGAGAGTTAGATTTGGGTGGGGTGTATTGTTTATGTGCAGGGTAAATACTGGCTGCTTTATTTTTACACTGCAATTTAGATTTCAGTTTGAACACACCACACCCAAATTTAACTCTCTCTGCACATGTTATATCTGCCCATCCTGCAGTGCACATGGTTTTGCTCAACTGCTAACAAAATTCCTGCTGCGATCAACTTGGAACGAGGGCCTAAATTATTAACACTCATGTACTGTATGTACAGCTGTGAAAATCAGAAACTCCAGTGTGAAGAACGGATAGAAGAGCTAGTGATGTCAGTGTGCTCTGGCTGTAGGGCCCCCTGACAGAGGGGGAGCCCGGAGTACAGTATGCCTTGTGCCCCCTCTTAATCTGGCTATGGATATCAAGAAATAGACATATTATTTATGTCAAAGCATAAGACTATAGCATATAAAGTAGGATTTTATAAAAATTGAAACTTTTTAGTGTGTGCAAATATGAAAGATACATTCTGAGATGCTAGCAATCTACATAATTATATTAAAAGTATGATATAGCTACAAGAGCAATTTAGGAGTATTAAAAACTTTATCACAGCAAACTAAATTTTTAATCACTTTAAACAACATCGTCAATTTGATACTAAATAAACAACCGCACCATGGGGGTCATTATGACCCATTCGCTCACTGCTTTTTAGCGCAGTCGAGCGAACGGGTCCCTACTGCGCATGTGCCAGAGCCATAGTGTGCTGGCACATGCCAGACGGCCGAAGGCCATAGCAGGGCTGCGATCGCTTCTGCCTGATTGACAGGCAGAGGCGGCCGCTGGGCGGGAGAGGGCGGAACAGCGGCATTTGGCTGCCATTTCGTGGGCGCGGTCCGGCCGACCGAACAGGGGGTCGGTCTGCAGCGGCTGCGTGACGTCACACGCAGCCGCTGCGGGCCGGGGAGCGATGAGTAGCTCCTGGCCAGCACGCTAAAGCTGCGCTAGTTGGGAGCTAAGCATCGCCGCTGTGTGATGCCTTTGCACTTCTGAAGGGTGGGGGGGGGGGGTGGCACTGAGAAGCGGGGCAGACTAGCCCTGTGCTGGGCGTCCCCCAGCATGTCAGTGTGAATGATCGTAGCTCTGCTAAATTTAGCACAGCTACGATCAACGCGGATTGATCTCCTATGGACATAGCAGCAACCGTATCAGTGCTAAGAATGGAGGATGGATTAAGTCATTCATGAATATACAGTGTCTTATATTTTGTTCGAAAAACGTTTTTGAACCAGCGCTCCAACACAGCAGTGCTGCAATCTCCGCTGAAGTGGTCACCCCCACTTCCAAGAAAACTTTTAGACAATGTACAAAATGCAGATATGCGCACCCTTGGGTGTTATAGGATAATTATATGTTTTATGGGGAACGTTCAATGTTCAGATGTTCAAATCCTTCCCTTTTGAATTAGAACAGAATTCCTCCTTTTTCCCTCTAAAAAAACAGAAGTAAGGGAATATATAGTGAAGTACAGTTTTATTAGGAGTGTGAATAACATAAACAAATAAAAGTAATAATTCCACCAACTTATAGTGGGGCAAATATGCGTACCAGAATATGTGGGGTCCCCAACAAAGGTTACCCTATAGCGCTTGTGAGGTGTTAAACAGATACCTCCCGGGATCTCAGCACTGTTCCTCCTCTAGCCGTGGTATTCCTGGGTACTCCCCCTCTTACTGGATCAATCGCAGTCTGTCCCACAGCACCAACGCGTTTCTGCTCTCTGGGAGCCTTTCTCAAGGTGTATTTGTTTCTGTTTTATGCTACATATTTATTAGTACTAAAAAATTTTCTGATGTTTGCTAACTAATAAAAAAATCACCATGTATTAAACTTATGCTGGCCATACACTAGGTCGATATCATGTACGAATACACAATATCGACCTATCATTCGACCCATTGCATGCACATTGTGCATGTTAATGGGTGCGAATACGATGTTCGGCCCCGCGGGTCGCATGTTGCATCAACTGATCATATGATCAGCCGATCCCGGCCCCTGGCAATTGCGGAGGTACGATAGATTGGAGCTGCTTATGCCCCTAGGCATACCAGATGCCCTAGGCAATTACCTAGTTTGCCTATGCCTAGGGCCGGCTCTGCCCGGCAGCTGGCAGGAGGGATCATTACTACAACTCGCATCTAATGCGAGTTGTACTAATGTATGGCCAGCATAAGTCACCTCTGTGTTTATAAACAAAGGGGCTTTCGGGCCAGGGGTGGCAGTATTTCTGAATCAGTGCAGTTTGTGGTGCAGTTATTCCAGTGCTGCTGTGGTGAAGGTGTATCGTGACTGGAAAAATGGCACCATTGCTAACAACCGAAGTGGAAACTGTGGAGCACAACATGCCATTGATGTGAGAGGTGAACGTCTGCTACGAAGGTGCGTAAGGCCTGACCGACACGCTTCAGTGGAGCAGCTCACTGTCAAAATGAACCTGGGGGCTTCCAGAAGTGGGTGTAAAATGTCAGTTTGGCCTGTCTAGCTGCTGTCCCTGCTGCACACAGTGCTTACTCTGGTTATTGGGTATATATATATAACATATATATATATATATATATATATATATATATATGTCCATTATCAGTCTAAGGATTACTATAGAGAAGAGGGGTGAGAAAATAAATTATCATAATCACTTTCACAAAAATTTTTTATACACAAGAGTGCCTTCTGCTTTAATACCACTACTTTCAATTGAATAAATGTTCATGCCTCTGCAATAAAATAATTATTTGTTTAACCTCATCCATGGTTTATAATAGAGATACCATATTATCCCTTTTACTTGGGAAGCTAATGGATTACACAGGTTCTGTGGCTGGTTAAAACCAGCTGAAATGTAGGCTTGAAGTCAGCCAACTGCAGAACCTGTGTAATCCATGAGCGTCCCAGGTAAAAGGGATAATATGGTCACCCTATAATTATATTAATCGTGGGTGTGAACTTGTGAAGTACTTTTGTTTCTATTTCTTGGAGTGCACCTGGGAATAAACTACTCCTCTGATCTGCAACACGGAGGTGCACCAAAACTCAAGTTTTGCAATCTCTAAGCGGGTGCAAACTTCAAGCCTTTGCAGAATGGAAATGTCTCACGCTGCAAAATAAAATGTAATTCTGCAATTTCTCATTATGTTCCAGTGAATGAGCATTTGTTGTTTGCTGCATACTTTCTAAATGACACCTTATACCTGCCCAACTTCTCTAATCTGCATGTGCAAACTCATGGCTCCCTGCACATGAGGGAGATTATCTAGCTAAATAAAGCTATGGGGGTAATTCCAAGTTGATCGCAGCAGGAAATTTTTTAGCAGTTGGGCAAAACCATGTGCACCCGGGGGGCAGATATAATATTTGCAGAGAGAGTTAGATTTGGGTGGGTTATTTTGTTTCTGTGCAGGGTAAATACTGGCTGCTTTATTTTTACACTGCAATTTAGATTGCAGATTGAACTCACCACACCCAAATCTATCTCTCTCTGCACATGTTATATCTGCCTCCCCTGCAGTGCACATGGTTTTGCCCAACTGCTAAAAAATGTCCTGCTTCGATCAACTTGGAATTACCCCCTATGTGCTTTGGAGGAATCCTCATTATTCTTGCACAAATTAAAGTGCACTATGGGTTAAAGCTGCCTTACAATGCACATCAAATATTTCATTTCAAAATAAATATATGATCTTGTGGGATCAGTATGATTTACTGATCAAAATCCCAACGGTCAAAACACTGACAACTATTGACCAATGGTCAAAATACAGACAAGGTAAAAATACAGACACGGTCAAAATACCGACATTTAAAATGTCGACATGATCAAAATACCGTCATTTAAAATGTTGACAGGTCAAAAAGTCGACACGAGTTTCTAAAAAATTTGGTGTGTATGTCAACATAGGTCGGCATGGACACCGTATAAGTGTACCGCATGCGCTCGCCATGCTTCAGGCACGGTGCCTCGCTGTGCTCGGCACACTATTATATTCCCCCTCCACGTCCACTAGGATGGTAAAGTATGAACAAGTCGGTTTCAATGAAAAACTCATGTCGATTTGTTGACCTGTCGACATTTTAAATGTTGATATTTTGACTGTGTCGACATTTCTAATGTTGGTATTTTGACCATGTCGGTATTTTGACCTTGTTGGTATTTTGACCATCGGTCAATGGTTGTCTGTATTTTGACCGTCGGGATTTTGAATGTAGGTAAATTGACTGCTTCCCGATCTTGTAACTAAAGTACCAACTTGCTAAAGCTGTAGCCATCTGGCTTCTAAAGTTTTACGTTTTAAAGTAATCTAAAGATGGCCAATGCATTTCTTGTTCCATTCTCCTAACAATATTTGGTGAAGTTGATTCTGAGGTCTGTGTATGACACCTAACATGATCTAATAGACACTGTGAGAACTGTCTTCTGAAGCCCTTCTAGTACACTGAGTACAGGGGCGTAGCCAGAACTTTGTGGGCCTCATAGCAACATTTTGAAGGGGCCTCTGTCCCAATGCTTCTAGAGAGACACCTCTCTGCAGCAGTTGTTCATTTTATACCCCATAATAGTGCCATAGTTTATGTTATGAACCATGGTTGTGCCCTGGTTCACATTATATAACTTTGTAGGGCTGCCAATACAAATTATGCAGCACAGTACCCGAAATTCCAATTATGACATACAGCACCCACAGTTCATATTAGATGAAGAGGAGAATGAAGAGAAAATGGTAGAGAATGTGAATTTGTAAAGTTATTAATTATATTACTGATATATCGCTGACTGAATTACATACAAGGATTCTAAGTGAAATAAAATTTTCACTTAAGCCATGCAGAAAGTAATGTTTCTGCATGATTTAAGTAACCCAGCTATGTAGGAATGGGTTAACAGAGAAGATAATGTAATTATCTTCGCCATTAATGCCCAACTCCCACAAGTTGCACAAATGCACAAATTTCATTGTAGAGAAAAGAGAAAGGCCATTGCACTATACAGTGCTTAACATTTTATTCTCTTCAGGTAGCAGTTCCTTAAAGGATTATCTTTTATAACATCTTCTGGGAATGGTCGGTCCCGCATCCATCTGAAACTCTGCCCACTCACCTCAACTCATTCTGTAATTATACCACCAGTGTTCCCCGCAGTGTAATTACACAGTTTGTAAAAGTGCATATTATCGATAAGATTTACAGCCCTTTCGGGTGCTTGTCCACTTTGAATTGATACTGCTCCCCTACCCCCCAAAATACACTTCTCCTGGAAGGTAGTGTGCCTGTTAAACTCCCCCTGGTCTGCCTTTTACAAGCCTCAAGTGTAATGGGCATAGGACAGCCATATTGACTTTAACATTCTCAAGTGGCCACAGAACTCTACATCTGGGAACAGGCAGTAAGGGCTCCAAAGATCCGGCATCTGTATAACCGAGGCAGCAGTGGAGTGAGACTGGCAGTTAATATATAGACGGACAGCCGCGCACTCTACTTAAATTTATACTATTCAGCTGGAGGAAATGCAGTCAATATGACGTCTGTCGGGATCCCGGCGTTCAGGAGACCGTTGCCGGTATCTCGACAGCTGGTGAAATACAGAAGCCCAGAATCCCAACACACGATGGGTATTACACTCCACCAACCGAGGGGGAATAGAACCTGTTGCGAGCGTAGCGAGCTTGCGAGGGGACTCGCTGCCAGGATTCCGGCAGACAGGATGCCACTGTCAGTATAGTGACAGCCGGCATTCCGTCTGCAGCGATATCATATGTATCCCACCTGGTGCACTACTATATATTTAATGGAATAACCCCTAGTGTAAGCAGAAAAAGGAAGTAACCACTTGATCGATATATAATACCACTTTATTTGCACAGAAATCCTCTTCTATACAGTTGGCACCAATTTGCATATGGAACATACTCTCCTTAAGGGGATGATACCATTAGTTATGCAATAGCCTTATCTTAATTTAAAGGTATATCCTGCTGGACTTTGTGATTTACTCCATTTATCCAAGTTTAAACTACCTCCTTATTAGACTACTCTCATGCGCCCCACTGCGCATAAAGACACTAAGACTACCCGGGTAAGTCATCAATTTACTATTAAACAAGGGAAAGTGATGGCACCCCATTACTTCACACTTGTGTCATCCAATGACACTATTTATATAGTCATAAACAATTTATGTACGTTTCTGGTTAAGTGACTATAGCTATGCAGTTACGGCACACAGTAAACCCCCAAGTGTAGACTTAATCAAAGGTGTGATCAGAAATATGCATTAAATTAACCCTCAGGGGTTACCGCGGGCAGTAACTAAATAGGTCTGAGCATTTAACTCAGCTGTTAAAAGCCCACGGTAAGCCCCCCAGAAAGATTGTTTTATCCAGAATTCTGCCTGTTGTATCCTGCTGCTTTTTTGTGGCTGCTATGGATGGATTACAGATTATAATCCTTTTCTGGTCTACAGATTAGGCTTCCCAAAGTATTTACACCACAAGGCCTTTTAATCAAATTGATCAGAACCTTTAAATTATGTGGAAAGTGGAAACAGTATTTTTTTTTTTTTTTTGCTTGATTTAAGTATACCTGTAAATACAAGAGGCTTAACATAGAAGATATAAAAGTTATCTTTTGTATTCAGTAAACAGGATACCTCATCCACATTAATCGCAATAAGGACTGTGGTCCGAAGCTATTTACCAAGCTCCCAAAAATATAGCTTTTCATAGTTTAGCCGGTTAGTTAATTTCAAAGACAGCCTCTTACTGATGGGCTAATTAAGATGACAAAAATGTGTAAATTAATAAACTGGAAAACATGACCTGCACTATGGGAAATATTCTGTCAACGTAAAATGTGCAATCAAGTTCCACATATAACAGCTCCTTTAATTAGACTACAATTGGGTAAGTTGTTTTAACTTTGTGGTTAACAACAAGATAGTTGCCAACTTATTCCTTTATGTACATATTATATTACCTGTGATTGATCTGGAAATTAAGAGATAAGTGAATTTACTCTTTAACATGTGCGGGAACTTGTCAAAAAACAGTATCTGTTGCTTGCCGCCATTATTACATTTTGTTTATACTCTAGAACTTTTCTGCATTCAACAAATATTTTTGCTGCCCATTTATTGCAAAGACTTTTTGGCAGTAGCTAATGAAACCGAAGTATAAATTCCTAAGGATTAAAAAAAAAAAAGAGAGCATGCATAAGACACTTGTAAATATTCATGGTAGATCTAGCACAGAGGACGAAAAGGAAATAGAGAAAGAATGAGACAGGCTGCACCCATATGGATCCATTATTTTTCCCAAATGCCACTGAATAAAAGATGTCCTCCTCCGAGAACAGATTGTCCTTGTCATAGGCTTGTGTGACTTCCTGGATCTATCACTCACTGAGCCAAGAAGCTCTTAGAATCCTTCTCTAAACTGTCTGTGCCAAAACAAAACCTCACATATAAGCTCTGAGCAGTCACTTGTGCAGGCAGCAAAGCGTCATACCTCAAAGGAAGCATTTGATTTAAAGCTTTCAATGTTGCAGTTTTGTGGCTGGCGATCCATACATTGATGAGAATTGTAATTTGCATTTCCCGAACACTGTCATGTTTTTTGCACACATAAAAATTAATTCTTAAGAATAAGCATATCATTCAAATACATTGTTTTACATATGAAAACACTGGTATCTGATTTAATTGACGGGTGGAATTCATGTTTTTCTGGTCTCTTCAAAGTATAGGTAACCTTCAAGTATTGTCAGATCACAGTTTCCATGATCATTTGTGAACGTTTTGTTAAGTTAAGATCACAGTGGGTAATTTGTGGGTTCTAGTAGAAAAACAGATGGAATGGAATCCACTATAGAATTCTAGGAGTGATGAACTGATACAGAGAACACTAATTTATATTTATTTCCCTGCTACTTAATACTGCAAATGGAATAAAAAGCTATCATTTTGTCATTTCAATAAAATCTTGCGATCGGAACACATGTAATATTGACTTTTGATGAAGTAGCTTTTGGTGTCAGGTAGTAAAACTGTAATAATCCCCCCCATATATTCAATACTCATCCAAAGTTGGTCGTAAACACAAGTTTTAGTTTAAAGACATGTCTTTTCATGATGCACGGCTGCTTTTTACAGGCAAGCTGCTACTCACTGGTACATGGAGGATGGAGGGGGAAAGCGGGCACGGAAAGAGTACAGCAAGGGCATATTGTAGGTGTGCAGAAACTGCATCCAAGATAGCCACCTAAAAGACGCATACTGTATGTTTCTGTTTGGAAAGAACAGTTCTTGCAGGTACCCAAACCCTGATGCAATTTGTCTGCTGATGATGACAGTTGAGGCTTTGTCTGATTCGTCCACTGCATCTAATACACCCCCAATAATGCAAATGAAGTAAAACTGCTGCTGTACTTTACCTTACACTGAATTCTCATTGTTAAAAACAAAGGCCCAGATTTATCAAGCCTTGGAGAGTGATAAATAGCACGGTGATAAGTGCTGCCAACCAATCTGTCATTTATCAAGCACAGCCTGTAACATGGCAGTTAGGAGCTGATTGGTTGGTTCTTTATCACCGTACTATTAATCACTCTCCAAGGCTTGATAAATTGATTAAGTGTGAACTTTAAAAAAGTAAACATTTACAGGTTCCAGGTGACTTGGGAGCATACCTACACTTTACTACCTTTACTGTAATGTGTATGAGTTGAGTACTATGTTGCCACACCACCTGTCACATTCCTGGTATGTCTGCTCCTATTACTTGCATGGATAGGGAGCTGCAGTTGTGGCCAACTCAGAACAAAACGCAAGTCTTATCTTAGGCCGCATTTTATGTTTACATTTGTATCCAACTCTGACTAAGGCCCTCAGTTATATTTATATAGAATATTTTGCTAGTGAACGGCTTGAGATCTGGACAATTAGACTTCTCTTGTATTGCCTGCTAGGTACTCTAGGTTAATTTACCCTGAGGTTATGGCTTCACATACTGTATGTACTTCAGTAAATGGCACTTTGTAGCACTATTGTTCTTTGCAATTAAATATACCATGATCTATTCTTAGCATGACTATAGATATAGTTATACAGCCTTACAACAATTTTCACCTTTTAGAATGAACCATTGGCTTTATATATGATCTTCTAAATCTTCAATTATGGCATACTTGCAATCTAAAAACAAAATAATCAGATTTTAGAGAAGCAAGTAGAGATGTGCACTTGAAATTTTTCGGGTTTTGTGTTTTGGTTTTGGGTTCGGTTCCGCGGCCGTGTTTTGGGTTCAACCGCGTTTTGGCAAAACCTCACCGAATTTTTTTTGTCGGATTCGGGTGTGTTTTGGATTCGGGTGTTTTTTTCAAAAAACACTAAAAAACAGCTTAAATCATAGAATTTGGGGGTCATTTTGATCCCAAAGTATTATTAACCTCAAAAACCATAATTTCCACAAATTTTCAGTCTATTCTGAATACCTCACACCTCACAATATTATTTTTAGTCCTAAAATTTGCACCGAGGTCGCTGGATGACTAAGCTAAGCGACCCTAGTGGCCGACACAAACACCTGGCCCATCTAGGAGTGGCACTGCAGTGTCACGCAGGATGGCCCTTCCAAAAAACACTCCCCAAACAGCACATGACGCAAAGAAAAAAAGAGGCGCAATGAGGTAGCTGTGTGAGTAAGATAAGCGACCCTAGTGGCTGACACAAACACCTGGCCCATCTAGGAGTGTCACTGCAGTGTCACGCAGGATGGCCCTTCCAAAAAACACTCCCCAAACAGCACATGACGCAAAGAAAAAAAGAGGCGCAATGAGGTAGCTGTGTGAGTAAGATAAGCGACCCTAGTGGCCGACACAAACACCTGGCCCATCTAGGAGTGGCACTGCAGTGTCACGCAGGATGGCCCTTCCAAAAACACTCCCCAAACAGCACATGACGCAAAGAAAAAAAGAGGCGCAATGAGGTAGCTGTGTGAGTAAGCTAAGCGACCCTAGTGGCCGACACAAACACCTGGCCCATCTAGGAGTGGCACTGCAGTGTCACGCAGGATGGCCCTTCCAAAAAACACTCCCCAAACAGCACATGACGCAAAGAAAAAAAGAGGCGCAATGAGGTAGCTGTGTGAGTAAGATAAGCGACCCTAGTGGCCGACACAAACACCTGGCCCATCTAGGAGTGGCACTGCAGTGTCACGCAGGATGGCCCTTCCAAAAAACACTCCCCAAACAGCACATGACGCAAAGAAAAAAAGAGGCGCAATGAGGTAGCTGTGTGAGTAAGATAAGCGACCCTAGTGGCCGACACAAACACCTGGCCGATCTAGGAGTGGCACTGCAGTGTCACGCAGGATGGCCCTTCCAAAAAATACTCCCCAAACAGCACATGACGCAAAGAAAAATTAAAGAAAAAAGAGGTGCAAGATGGAATTGTCCTTGGGCCCTCCCACCCACCCTTATGTTGTATAAACAGGACATGCACACTTTAACCAACCCATCATTTCAGTGACAGGGTCTGCCACACGACTGTGACTGAAATGACGGGTTGGTTTGGACCCCCACCAAAAAAGAAGCAATTAATCTCTCCTTGCACAAACTGGCTCTACAGAGGCAAGATGTCCACCTCATCATCATCCTCCGATATATCACCGTGTACATCCCCCTCCTCACAGATTATCAATTCGTCCCCACTGGAATCCACCATCTCAGCTCCCTGTGTACTTTGTGGAGGCAATTGCTGCTGGTCAATGTCTCCACGGAGGAATTGATTATAATTCATTTTAATGAACATCATCTTCTCCACATTTTCTGGATGTAACCTTGTACGCCGATTGCTGACAAGGTGAGCGGCGGCACTAAACACTCTTTCGGAGTACACACTTGTGGGAGGGCAACTTAGGTAGAATAAAGCCAGTTTGTGCAAGGGCCTCCAAATTGCCTCTTTTTCCTGCCAGTATAAGTACGGACTGTCTGACGTGCCTACTTGGATGCGGTCACTCATATAATCCTCCACCATTCTTTCAATGGGGAGAGAATCATATGCAGTGACAGTAGACGACATGTCCGTAATCGTTGTCAGGTCCTTCAGTCCGGACCAGATGTCAGCATCAGCAGTCGCTCCAGACTGCCCTGCATCACCGCCAGCGGGTGGGCTCGGAATTCTGAGCCTTTTCCTCGCACCCCCGGTTGCGGGAGAATGTGAAGGAGGAGATGTTGACAGGTCGCGTTCCGCTTGACTTGACAATTTTCTCACCAGCAGGTCTTTGAACCCCAGCAGACTTGTGTGTGCCGGAAAGAGAGATCCAAGGTAGGTTTTAAATCTAGGATCGAGCACGGTGGCCAAAATGTAGTGCTCTGATTTCAACAGATTGACCACCCGTGAATCCTTGTTAAGCGAATTAAGGGCTCCATCCACAAGTCCCACATGCCTAGCGGAATCGCTCCGTGTTAGCTCCTCCTTCAATGTCTCCAGCTTCTTCTGCAAAAGCCTGATGAGGGGAATGACCTGACTCAGGCTGGCAGTGTCTGAACTGACTTCACGTGTGGCAAGTTCAAAGGGCAGCAGAACCTTGCACAACGTTGAAATCATTCTCCACTGCGCTTGAGACAGGTGCATTCCACCTCCTATATCGTGCTGAATTGTATAGGCTTGAATGGCCTTTTGCTGCTCCTCCAACCTCTGAAGCATATATAGGGTTGAATTCCACCTCGTTACCACTTCTTGCTTCAGATGATGGCAGGGCAGGTTCAGGCGTTTTTGGTGTTGCTCCAGTCTTCTGTACGTGGTGCCTGTACGCCGAAAGTGTCCCGCAATTCTTCTGGCCACCGACAGCATCTCTTGCACGCCCCTGTCGTTTTTTAAAAAATTCTGCACCACCAAATTCAAGGTATGTGCAAAACATGGGACGTGCTGGAATTTGCCCATATTTAATGCACACACAATATTGCTGGCATTGTCCGATGCCACAAATCCACAGGAGAGTCCAATTGGGGTAAGCCATTCAGGTTTGATCTTCCACAGTTGCCGTAAGAGGTTTTCAGCTGTGTGCGTATTCTGGAAACCGGTGATACAAAGCGTAGCCTGCCTAGGAAAGAGTTGGCGTTTGCGAGATGCTGCTACTGGTGCCGCCGCTGCTGTTCTTGCGGTGGGAGTCCATACATCTACCCAGTGGGCTGTCACAGTCATATAGTCCTGACCCTGCCCTGCTCCACTTGTCCACATGTCCGTGGTTAAGTGGACATTGGGTACAACTGCATTTTTTAGGACACTGGTGAGTCTTTTTCTGACGTCCGTGTACATTCTCGGTATCGCCTGCCTAGAGAAGTGGAACCTAGATGGTATTTGGTAACGGGGGCACACTACCTCAAGAAATTGTCTAGTTCCCTGTGAACTAACGGCGGATACCGGACGCACGTCTAACACCAACATAGTTGTCAAGGCCTCAGTTATCCGCTTTGCAACAGGATGACTGCTGTGATATTTCATCTTCCTCGCAAAGGACTGTTGGACAGTCAATTGCTTGGTGGAAGTAGTAAAAGTGGGCTTACGACTTACCCTCTGGGATGACCATCGACTCCCAGCAGCAACAACAGCAGCGCCAGCAGCAGTAGGCGTTACACGCAAGGATGCATCGGAGGAATCCCAGGCAGGAGAGGACTCGTCAGAATTGCCAGTGACATGGTCTGCAGGACTATTGGCATTCCTGGGGAAGGAGGAAATTGACACTGAGGGAGTTGGTGGGGTGGTTTGCGTGAGCTTGGTTACAAGAGGAAGGGATTTACTGGTCAGTGGACTGCTTCCGCTGTCGCCCAAAGTTTTTGAACTTGTCACTGACTTATGATGAATGCGCTGCAGGTGACGTATAAGGGAGGATGTTCCGAGGTGGTTAACGTCCTTACCCCTACTTATTACAGCTTGACAAAGGCAACACACGGCTTGACACCTGTTGTCCGCATTTCTGTTGAAATACTTCCACACCGAAGAGCTGATTTTTTTGGTATTTTCACCAGGCATGTCAATGGCCATATTCCTCCCACGGACAACAGGTGTCTCCCCGGGTGCCTGACTTAAACAAACCACCTCACCATCAGAATCCTCCTGGTCAATTTCCTCCCCAGCGCCAGCAACACCCATATCCTCCTCATCCTGGTGTACTTCAACACTGACATCTTCAATCTGACTATCAGGAACTGGACTGCGGGTGCTCCTTCCAGCACTTGCAGGGGGCGTGCAAATGGTGGAAGGCGCATGCTCTTCACGTCCAGTGTTGGGAAGGTCAGGCATCGCAACCGACACAATTGGACTCTCCTTGTGGATTTGGGATTTCGAAGAACGCACAGTTCTTTGCTGTGCTTTTGCCAGCTTGAGTCATTTCATTTTTCTAGCGAGAGGCTGAGTGCTTCCATTCTCATGTGAAGCTGAACCACTAGCCATGAACATAGGCCAGGGCCTCAGCCGTTCCTTGCCACTCCGTGTGGTAAATGGCATATTGGCAAGTTTACGCTTCTCCTCCGACAATTTTATTTTAGATTTTTGAGTCCTTTTTTTACTGATATTTGGTGTTTTGGATTTTACATGCTCTGTACTAGGACATTGGGCATCGGCCTTGGCAGACGACGTTGATGGCATTTCATCGTCTCGGCCATGACTAGTGGCAGCAGCTTCAGCACGAGGTGGAAGTGGATCTTGATCTTTCCCTATTTTTGGAACCTCAACATTTTTGTTCTCCATATTTTAATAGGCACAACTAAAAGGCACCTCAGGTAAACAATGGAGATGGATGGATACTAGTATACTTATGGATGGACGAGCGACTGCCGACACAGAGGTAGCTACAGCCGTGGACTACCGTACTGTGTCTGCTGCTAATATAGACTGGATGATAATGAGATGAAATTATTATATATATATATATAATATCACTAGTACTGCAGCCGGACAGGTATATATATTTATTATGTAATGACTGATGACGGACCTGCTGGACACTGTCAGCTCAGCACCGCAGACTGCTACAGTAAGCTACTATAGTAGTATGTATCAAGAAGAAAGAAAAAAAAAAAACCACGGGTAGGTGGTATACAATTATGGATGGACGAGCGACTGCCGACACAGAGGTAGCTACAGCCGTGGACTACCGTACTGTGTCTGCTGCTAATATAGACTGGATGATAATGAGATGAAATTAATATATATATATATAATATCACTAGTACTGCAGCCGGACAGGTATATATATTTATTATGTAATGACTGATGACGGACCTGCTGGACACTGTCAGCTCAGCACCGCAGACTGCTACAGTAAGCTACTATAGTATGTATCAAGAAGAAAGAAAAAAAAAAAAAACACGGGTAGGTGGTATATTACAATTATATATATATACACAATTATATATATATATTAAACTGGTGGTGATTAATTAAACTGGTGGTCAGGTCACTGGTCACACTATCAGCAACTTGCAAGTAGTACTCCTAAGCAGACAATCACAATATACTGGTGGTCAGTGTGGTCACAATGGCAGTGTGGCACTCTGGCAGCAAAAGTGTGCACTGTACGTTAAAATATGTACTCCTGCTCTCAGACTCTAACTGCTCCCCACTGTCTCCCCCACAAGTCAGATATACACAGTCACACTATCACTTCAGCAAGTAGTAGTACTCCTAATGCTCCCCAAAATTACTAAATACTGTGTCTCTCTCTACTCTAGTCTCTTCTCTATAAACGGAGAGGACGCCAGCCACGTCCTCTCCCTATCAATCTCAATGCACGTGTGAAAATGGCGGCGACGCGCGGCTCCTTATATAGAATCCGAGTCTCGCGAGAATCCGACAGCGGGATGATGACGTTCGGGCGCGCTCGGGTTAACCGAGCAAGGCGGGAGGATCCGAGTCGCTCGGACCCGTGAGAAAAAAGCTGAAGTTCGGGCGGGTTCGGATTCCGAGGAACCGAACCCGCTCATCTCTAGAAACAAGTAGATTAAGAACAAAAAATTGTTTCATGCCATATAATACTGTTATAGATTTTTGCTGTCTGATCACAACATACCAATCACATAATTTTGTCCCTTTCAAATTTTCCACCATTCATGATCATATAATTGATTGATATAGACATATACTGTACATCTGATGGTACTTGAATAATTTCCGCCTGTACATGTTTTCTTTCATTTCAATTAAAAACAATAGAATCAGGACAGACAGTATTATCATACAGTAAGCAACAATAAACTCTGTCCCATCTGTAAACCCAGGATCTGCTCCAGAAAATTCTCACATGGTAGACAATGACAGATGCTTAGAACAGTATACATATATATAATATTATATATATATATATATATATATATATATATATATAGAGAGAGAGAGAGAGAGAGAGAGAGAGAGAGGCTCATTTAGAGTTGTACCATATAAAAATGCAGGCATAACTTCCTAATGAGCCACTCAAGGCTATTACAGGCTGGGCTAGTGACACTATAGCAGTGAAACGTGCTGAATTTGGTGGTCTCATCATGAACTAGCCCTAATCTGTTAAATATGAAGATGATCTCCGGCCATTGCTTCATTTTATCAGTGACATTTATTTAAGTTATACTTCCCATGGAGTGTAATTATTACACTATTAACCAATACAAAGCGGGCTTTCGATACTCAAGTTCTACCAGTGCCAGCATGCTCTGGCAGTCATGGGTATGCTGGCAATTGTAGTTCTTCTATAACCAAACAGTTTAAATCAGCCAGGCTTGATGGATCCAGTCATATGTAAGGAAGACAATAGTTACAGCTATCATTTGACTTGACTATTATGTGAAAAGAGTTCTAGTGCTTAAGCTTGATTTTGTTTTTTTAAGGGGCGCATGTCTTGTTTTTTGCTGATTCATCTAGGGAAGGCAGCCTTGTGCTGAGCACGCAGGAGCTGACTGACAGGAGGACATTGGGACCCCATGCTCTGGGCTTCCCTGTTATAGTGCTACCAGACAAACCTGTCACATCATCGGGCTATTAGCTGGGGCTGGGGGCACATATTTTAAAAACATTATATATTATATATTTAATAAAAAAATTGTGATATGTGCACTGTCCATGCTGATTCTCATCACCATCATCATAGATCTTATTCCGGGGGTGAAAAAATCACAACAGTCTCATTACAGACGGCTGTCACAAACGCTAAAAATAAGGCAGGTACTGTATATGGACATGTTTTTACTGCAATTGCCCTCAGTTGCAATGCGCATTTCCTCTTCTGTTCTGCCTCATCACACGTTAGGGATACACAAATAGCTCATGTGTATGTGTGCAGTTCAAAGAGTATATTTCATGCTTTAAATGGCCCATTTGTTCAATAATGACCTTTCATATAGAGCTGATGTTAACTTTGCTGTTGCCCTATTGATCATAGGGGGCAACCACTCAAAGATGTCCATAAGCCTAGCAAATGGCATGGTTGCTAATTCTGCTTTCCATTATATAACAGCACCAGTCCACAAATCATCATCACTCATACACAAACTCTATGACCATGCAGGTTAATGGCACAACCGAAACAACCCGATGGCCACATCTATACCCACTTCCTGCTGTATTCTGCATGTAAATTGGATTTGTTAGACAGGTTTGAAAACGACGGCACTAAATGACTCTTCCTCACATACTGTAAAGTAAGCACATGCGAGCAGTGGTTTCACTTCCTCTTGGAGGACTGGCTGTGGGGGAAACTTCAGATGGGCATCTTTTAGATAATGCTAACTCACTAACTCAGTTTCCATTAGCAGATGCTGATCAGACAACATGCCCGGCGGCCCTTGTAGTTCATGGTTTTCTTTCTAGGCTGTTATAATGCAGTACATTAATTAGCATGATTCACATATCAGAACAGTGAATGTCAACCTGCCAGGAGCAGATGTGCTGTGATGTCTGGGTGAAAGTGCTTAATGTTGGCCTTGGTTTCATAATGTTATGAAAGTAGAGATCTCTGCAAGTGTTTGAGGACTGGAGCTGAGTTTCTCACTTTGAGAAGAAACCCCAATTATCAATTACTTACTAGTGGTTTTCCTTTCTGTCTTTCCTTAAAACTGACAATTAGTTCCAAAACGTTCATGAAAACCCTAAGATAGTCTATGTACTGTACAGTTAAAGTCAATCTATGGGGTCTATTTAGTTTACTAAGTCTTGGATGGAGATAACATTGCTGGAGATAAAGTACCAACCAATCGGCTCCTAACTGCCACGTCAGGCTGCGTTTGAAAAATGACTGGAGCCGATTGGCTGCTACTTTATCTCCACCGACTTTATCTCCATCCAAGGCTTAGTAAATAGACCCCTAAATGATATACACTAACTCAATTTGCTTTACCCTTCCTGCTGTTACATACCTCCTAACTTTGAAGCGGTTCAATGCGGGACCCCTCGGGCGCTGAAGGTGCCTGCGAATCTGAAAGGGGGTGGAGCTTTGTGAAAGGGACAGAGTTTTGGACAAGGGGATGGAGCCTCGCTGTCCTCTCCTATTGCTTCACTGTGGAGCCGTGTCCAGCACTCTTTGTTCGAGATGCTGGGCTGCCCTCAGAATCCATCTGGCACTGTGAGTAGTAATAGATATTCTACTCCTGTCATGCAATATGCGCACTCCCCCCACCCTCCACCGCAGGACACTGCCAGCCGTGGGTGGGACAGCAGGACAGTCCCAGGAAAACGGGACTGCCCCGCTGAATGTGGGACAGTTAGGAGGTATGATGTTATATTATTTTTAAACCTTTCTATGGGCATACTTATTAGAGATGAGCGGGTTCGGTTCCTCTGAATCCGAACCCGCCCGAACTTCAGGTTTTTTACACGGGTCCGAGCAGGCTCGGATCTTCCCGCCTTGCTCGGCTAACCCGAGCGCGCCCGAACGTCATCATCACGCTGTCAGATTCTCGCGAGGCTCGGATTCTATCGCGAGACTCGGATTCTATATAAGGAGCCGCGCGTCGCCGCCATTTTCACACGTGCATTGAGAGTCATAGGGAGAGGACGTGGCTGGCGTCCTCTCCGTTTAGAGAAGAGAGAGACACAGTATTTTGGGGAGCATTATTAGGAGGAGTACTACTATACTGTATACTACTATACTACTTGCTGAAGTGATATTTATAGATTAGATAATAGATAGTGTGACTGTAAGTGTATTATCTGACTTGTGGGGGAGACACTGACAGTGGGGAGCAGTTAGAGTCTGAGAGCAGGACTCAGGAGTACATATAACGTACAGTGCACACTTTTGCTGCCAGAGTCAGTGCCACACTGCCATTGTTGTGACCACACTGACCACCAGTATAATAATATATTTTGTGATTGTCTGCTTAGGCCTCGGAGTACTAGTTGCAAGTTGCAACGTGACCTGAAGTGACCACCAGTTTAATAATCAATCAGCACCAGTTTAATATATATATATATATATATATATATATATATAATATTGTATACCACCTACCCGTGGTATTTTTTTTTCATTCTTCTTTATACATACTACTATAGTAGCTTACTGTAGCAGTCTGCGGTGCTGTGCTGACCTGACAGTGTCCAGCAGGTCCGTCATCAGTCATTACATAATAAATATATATAGTACCTGTCCGGCTGCAGTACTAGTGATATTATATTGATTTCATCTCATTATCAATAATTTATCATCCAGTCTAGACTCTATATAAGCAGCAGACACAGTACGTTAGTCCACGGCTGTAGCTACCTCTGTGTCGGCACTCGGCAGTCCATCCATAATTGTATACCACCTACCCGTGGTTTTTTTTTTTCTTTCTTCTTTGTACATACTACTATAGAGTATAGTAGCTTACTGTAGCAGTGTGCGGTGCTGCTGAGCTGACAGTGTCCAGCAGGTCCGTCATCAGTCATCATTACCTAATAAATATATTATCTACCTGTCCGGCTGCAGTACTAGTGATATTATATATACATACATATATATATTGATTTCATCTCATTATCAATCATCCAGTCTATATTAGCAGCAGACACAGTACGTTAGTCCACGGCTGTAGCTACCTCTGTGTCGGCACTCGGCAGTCCATCCATAATTGTATACCACCTACCCGTGGTTTTTTTTTTTTCTTTCTTCTTTGTACATACTACTATAGAGTATAGTAGCTTACTGTAGCAGTCTGCGGTGCTGCTGAGCTGACAGTGTCCAGCAGGTCCGTCATCAGTCATCATTACCTAATAAATATATTATCTACCTGTCCGGCTGCAGTACTAGTGATATTATATATACATACATATATATATTGATTTCATCTCATTATCAATCATCCAGTCTATATTAGCAGCAGACACAGTACGTTAGTCCACGGCTGTAGCTACCTCTGTGTCGGCACTCGGCAGTCCATCCATAATTGTATACCACCTACCCGTGGTTTTTTTTTTCTTTCTTCTTTGTACATACTACTATAGAGTATAGTAGCTTACTGTAGAAGTCTGCGGTGCTGCTGAGCTGACAGTGTCCAGCAGGTCCATCATCAGTCATCATTACCTAATAAATATATTATCTACCTGTCCGGCTGCAGTACTAGTGATATTATATATACATACATATATATATTGATTTCATCTCATTATCAATCATCCAGTCTATATTAGCAGCAGACACAGTACATTAGTCCACGGCTGTAGCTACCTCTGTGTCGGCACTCAGCAGTCCATCCATAATTGTATACCACCTACCCGTGGTTTTTTTTTTCTTTCTTCTTTGTACATACTACTATAGTATAGTAGCTTACTGTAGCAGTCTGCGGTGCTGCTGAGCTGACAGTGTCCAGCAGGTCCGTCATCAGTCATCATTACCTAATAAATATATTATCTACCTGTCCGGCTGCAGTACTAGTGATATTATATATACATACATATATATATTGATTTCATCTCATTATCAATCATCCAGTCTATATTAGCAGCAGACACAGTACGTTAGTCCACGGCTGTAGCTACCTCTGTGTCGGCACTCGGCAGTCCATCCATAATTGTATACCACCTACCCATGGTTTTTTTTTTTCTTTCTTCTTTGTACATACTACTATAGTATAGTAGCTTACTGTAGCAGTCTTCGGTGCTGCTGAGCTGACAGTGTCCAGCAGGTCCGTCATCAGTCATCATTACCTAATAAATATATTATCTACCTGTCCGGCTGCAGTACTAGTGATATTATATATACATACATATATATATATTGATTTCATCTCATTATCATCCAGTCTATATTAGCAGCAGACACAGTACGGTAGTCCACGGCTGTAGCTACCTCTGTGTCGGCACTCGGCAGTCCATCCATAAGTATACTAGTATCCATCCATCTCCATTGTTTACCTGAGGTGCCTTTTAGTTGTGCCTATTAAAATATGGAGAACAAAAATGTTGAGGTTCCAAAATTAGGGAAAGATCAAGATCCACTTCCACCTCGTGCTGAAGCTGCTGCCACTAGTCATGGCCGAGACGATGAAATGCCAGCAACGTCGTCTGCCAAGGCCGATGCCCAATGTCATAGTACAGAGCATGTCAAATCCAAAACACCAAATATCAGTAAAAAAAGGACTCCAAAACCTAAAATAAAATTGTCGGAGGAGAAGCGTAAACTTGCCAATATGCCATTTACCACACGGAGTGGCAAGGAACGGCTGAGGCCCTGGCCTATGTTCATGGCTAGTGGTTCAGCTTCACATGAGGATGGAAGCACTCAGCCTCTCGCTAGAAAACTGAAAAGACTCAAGCTGGCAAAAGCACCGCAAAGAACTGTGCGTTCTTCGAAATCCCAAATCCACAAGGAGAGTCCAATTGTGTCGGTTGCGATGCCTGACCTTCCCAACACTGGACGTGAAGAGCATGCGCCTTCCACCATTTGCACGCCCCCTGCAAGTGCTGGAAGGAGCACCCGCAGTCCAGTTCCTGATAGTCAGATTGAAGATGTCAGTGTTGAAGTACACCAGGATGAGGAGGATATGGGTGTTGCTGGCGCTGGGGAGGAAATTGACCAGGAGGATTCTGATGGTGAGGTGGTTTGTTTAAGTCAGGCACCCGGGGAGACACCTGTTGTCCGTGGGAGGAATATGGCCGTTGACATGCCTGGTGAAAATACCAAAAAAATCAGCTCTTCAGTGTGGAGGTATTTCAACAGAAAAGCGGACAACAGGTGTCAAGCCGTGTGTTGCCTTTGTCAAGCTGTAATAAGTAGGGGTAAGGACGTTAACCACCTCGGAACATCCTCCCTTATACGTCACCTGCAGCGCATTCATAATAAGTCAGTGACAAGTTCAAAAACTTTGGGTGACAGCGGAAGCAGTCCACTGACCAGTAAATCTCTTCCTCTTGTAACCAAGCTCACGCAAACCACCCCACCAACTCCCTCAGTGTCAATTTCCTCCTTCCCCAGGAATGCCAATAGTCCTGCAGGCCATGTCACTGGCAATTCTGACGATTCCTCTCCTGCCTGGGATTCCTCCGATGCATCCTTGCGTGTAACGCCTATTGCTGCTGGCGCTGCTGTTGTTGCTGCTGGGAGTCGATGGTCATCCCAGAGGGGAAGTCGGAAGACCACTTGTACTACTTCCAGTAAGCAATTGACTGTCCAACAGTCCTTTGCGAGGAAGATGAAATATCACAGCAGTCATCCTGCTGCAAAGCGGATAACTGAGGCCTTGACAACTATGTTGGTGTTAGACGTGCGTCCGGTATCCGCCGTTAGTTCACAGGGAACTACACAATTTCTTGAGGTAGTGTGCCCCCGTTACCAAATACCATCTAGGTTCCACTTCTCTAGGCAGGCGATACCGAAAATGTACACAGACCTCAGAAAAAGACTCACCAGTGTCCTAAAAAATGCAGCTGTACCCAATGTCCACTTAACCACGGACATGTGGACAAGTGGAGCAGGGCAGGGTCAGGACTATATGACTGTGACAGCCCACTGGGTAGATGTATGGACTCCCGCCGCAAGAACAGCAGCAGCGGCACCAGTAGCAGCATCTCGCAAACGCCAACTCTTTCCTAGGCAGGCTACGCTTTGTATCACCGCTTTCCAGAATACGCACACAGCTGAAAACCTCTTACGGCAACTGAGGAAGATCATCGCGGAATGGCTTACCCCAATTGGACTCTCCTGTGGATTTGTGGCATCGGACAACGCCAGCAATATTGTGTGTGCATTAAATATGGGCAAATTCCAGCACGTCCCATGTTTTGCACATACCTTGAATTTGGTGGTGCAGAATTTTTTAAAAAACGACAGGGGCGTGCAAGAGATGCTGTCGGTTGCCAGAAGAATTGCGGGACACTTTCGGCGTACAGGCACCACGTACAGAAGACTGGAGCACCACCAAAAACTACTGAACCTGCCCTGCCATCATCTGAAGCAAGAAGTGGTAACGAGGTGGAATTCAACCCTCTATATGCTTCAGAGGTTGGAGGAGCAGCAAAAGGCCATTCAAGCCTATACAATTGAGCACGATATAGGAGGTGGAATGCACCTGTCTCAAGCGCAGTGGAGAATGATTTCAACGTTGTGCAAGGTTCTGCTGCCCTTTGAACTTGCCACACGTGAAGTCAGTTCAGACACTGCCAGCCTGAGTCAGGTCATTCCCCTCATCAGGCTTTTGCAGAAGAAGCTGGAGACATTGAAGGAGGAGCTAACACGGAGCGATTCCGCTAGGCATGTGGGACTTGTGGATGGAGCCCTTAATTCGCTTAACAAGGATTCACGGGTGGTCAATCTGTTGAAATCAGAGCACTACATTTTGGCCACCGTGCTCGATCCTAGATTTAAAGCCTACCTTGGATCTCTCTTTCCGGCAGACACAAGTCTGCTGGGGTTGAAAGACCTGCTGGTGAGAAAATTGTCAAGTCAAGCGGAACGCGACCTGTCAACATCTCCTCCTTCACATTCTCCCGCAACTGGGGGTGCGAGGAAAAGGCTCAGAATTCCGAGCCCACCCGCTGGCAGTGATGCAGGGCAGTCTGGAGCGACTGCTGATGCTGACATCTGGTCCGGACTGAAGGACCTGACAACGATTACGGACATGTCGTCTACTGTCACTGCATATGATTCTCTCACCATTGAAAGAATGGTGGAGGATTATATGAGTGACCGCATCCAAGTAGGCACGTCACACAGTCCGTACTTATACTGGCAGGAAAAAGAGGCAATTTGGAGGCCCTTGCACAAACTGGCTTTATTCATCCTAAATTGCCCTCCCACAAGTGTGTACTCCGAAAGAGTGTTTAGTGCCGCCGCTCACCTTGTCAGCAATCGGCGTACGAGGTTACATCCAGAAAATGTGGAGAAGATGATGTTCATTAAAATTAATTATAATCAATTCCTCCGTGGAGACATTGACCAGCAGCAATTGCCTCCACAAAGTACACAGGGAGCTGAGATGGTGGATTCCAGTGGGGACGAATTGATAATCTGTGAGGAGGGGGATGTACACGGTGATATATCGGAGGATGATGATGAGGTGGACATCTTGCCTCTGTAGAGCCAGTTTGTGCAAGGAGAGATTAATTGCTTCTTTTTTGGTGGGGGTCCAAACCAACCCGTCATTTCAGTCACAGTCGTGTGGCAGACCCTGTCACTGAAATGATGGGTTGGTTAAAGTGTGCATGTCCTGTTTATACAACATAAGGGTGGGTGGGAGGGCCCAAGGACAATTCCATCTTGCACCTCTTTTTTCTTTAATTTTTCTTTGCGTCATGTGCTGTTTGGGGAGGGTTTTTTGGAAGGGACATCCTGCGTGACACTGCAGTGCCACTCCTAGATGGGCCCGGTGTTTGTGTCGGCCACTAGGGTCGCTTATCTTACTCACACAGCTACCTCATTGCGCCTCTTTTTTTCTTTGCGTCATGTGCTGTTTGGGGAGGGTTTTTCGGAAGGGACATCCTGCGTGACACTGCAGTGACACTCCTAGATGGGCCCGGTGTTTGTGTCGGCCACTAGGGTCGC